>NW_019154131.1:9698959-10298959 GCF_002288905.1 Enhydra lutris kenyoni
CTTAGAGCTAAACAGGTAAATGTCAAGAGTCCTCTTTTGAAATGCAAATTAACTGGTTTTGAGTTGGGAGTTAAAAATCAAAGGAGTTATGATATGCCCATAAAAACTATTCTGCAGTTTACTAGAAAGATGCCTTTTCCTTTCAAGTAGAAAAAGTAGTTTTTTCTAAAGCAGACCATCGGATTCTGGTGATCAGAATGCTGCAAAAGACCGTTGTATGTATCTTCCTCAAGAAAGAAGAGCGATCTCGTTTTATCATTGGTGGTACATTCGGTAGTAAAAAGCATTTCTCTATACTGTGTTCACCAAAACAGTTCCATAGGACCTACCTGAGAACACAGGACAGAAGAACGACAATAATGCCAAGAAAATGCTGCCCCAGGATCTGATATGACCTCGCTCATTCTGTGAGCTTTGTCTACTGGAATGGCATTGACATGAACCAACAGACATTTCTCTCATTTAAAAAGAATAAAACTGACAAAGAAACAAGTTGGTCCCAAGCCCAACAGACAAATTTTCTGGAATTCAGGGTCCGGAAGAATGGAAGGGTTATTCCTTTTGGGCTTTCTACTGGTTCAGATGAAGCTATACTATAAAGCTTCTCTTTTAAGGCTGTTAGATGAACTTCCATAGCATAGAAAGGAAAAGAGAGACATTTAACTGAATATAAAGTTGAACCGCACTGGGAAAGGATCATCCTGCCTAGTACATAGTCGCTCCTATTATACAAAATCCTGAGAGGGGATTTTTTTTTTTTTTTTTTTTAGATGAAAGTAAGAGGCTTCTCTCAGAAGCTCAATCTTTACCTTAAAAATAGGAAGAAAAGCAGAACAATAAGGCAGATTATCACCTAATATGCCCTCTTAACTTATAAAGAAATGGAAATATACCTAAAACAAGCACTGAATAATTAAAGAAACGCGTAACACTAAGGGCCTGATTTTAATTTGCATAATTTTTCCCCTAACAGTGCCTAATTAAGACATCAGTTAAAAAAAAAATCCAATGGAACTCTAAGATTTTCCACACTGAATTAACGTTAAGGACTTTTAATGGATGTCTTAATTAGACTTTGTTATTCATGGAAATTCTACTCAAATTAAAATCAGACCTTGTGCGCACTGTTCCCAGCTGAGTCTAGCAAAATGCTCTGTGGAGCTAAGACTCTTGAATCCAGGGTCTGACAGCAAATTTTATTTCTCAACTGATATTCTAAGATCCCACTTTTTTTACTTAAAAATTCTTATTATAGTCATCAAAAGTGCTATACCATTTGGACCTTTTCTTCTAAAATACAAATGGCTTAACTACAAAGTCACAACTCAAGAATGGTGTCTTCAGTTTAGTATTATTCATCAACAGAACTAAAAGTACAGGTAATTTTTTAAGCAACCCAAATGGTGTTGGCTATGTTGTTACTCAAAAATAAAACGTTCCAGAAAAAGACCATTTTGCTTCATTCTAACAATTATGACCAAAATTGATTTCTTCAGATCTTTTCTTTGTTAATTCTAAATTAATATGCACATACTATTCACTGGCATTTGATAACTGAACGGCATTAAAGACAGAATGCTTATGACAATCTCTCAGAGCATTAAAAGGTATAGTGAGGAGTGGGCAGGAGTCTTGAAGGTAAAGCAGCAATGCCACATACCAGACCTGAAGATCAAAACTACATGACAGACTTTGGATATTACAGTTTGTGCCAGCTCTGTCACAAAAGCCTATCTATTTGATCATGAAAAGTGCTCTTGTATCAAATCACTATTAAGTGAGCTCTCCATAGAAGAAGCCACACTTTTAAGGAGTGAGAAAGGGATATGAGTCACTACCCTTACACAATAAAAGTCCCTAAAACCACTGCACGGTATTTAAATAAATAAATAAATAAATGAGAGAGAGAGAGAGAGAGAGAGAGAGAGAGAGAGAAAGAAAGAAAGAAAGAAAAAAAGAAAAGACACTTCTGGTAATGTCATTCATTGTTAAATGTAGTCATGTCTGTGCAAAGAATATTCAAGTAGTCATCAAACACTGACAATGTTTACATTACCAAAGCTGATTTTAATAGCTAATAGTTGGCCTCTAAATACGACTGTAAGTTCTTTTGTGTGTGTTTATTTTAGCGCATACCTTGCTCCTGCCAGAAATAAGCACTCTGTGTCTGTGCTAAACCCGGTATTTCAGAGGTGTGAACACCAGCTCTGAGCTTTTTTGTCAATGTACTTTCTGCATAAACTTTCTTTGCAGTCAATGAAAATTCAAAAACGTCAAACCAGAGACATCTTCACAAATGTGCCCCTTTGGGGCAAGACACTTCCTACCTGTCATTCAGCCACCTTTAAATAAAAACTTACTGAGTCACCCAGAACCTTCCTGAAGATGGCTTTCAAAAGCTCGATGTTCTGCCAGACACACCGTCTGAATAAGCTTCATGTCTGAGAGTCAGACCTCAGTTCCATCTCCCTTAGGCCCTCCTCTTATTCGCTCTCGCGTTTTTACCTGGCTGGTTTGCGGACTGGATGGGTCATAAGAAGGTACATAGTTCTTCAGAGTATCCTGAGGATTCAGGTGGGGAGGATATCTGATTGTTGGATGAGAAAAGTAGCTCGATGGGGCTGGCGGAAGAATAGCTTGTGTTGGAAATGGCAGCGGTGAGGGTGGCGGTGGAGTTCGAGTGGAGATGACTGCACGGGACACAAAAGGGGAGACTGAGGTCAGCCGCGGCGCCCGCCCCCCCCCCCCCCCCCCCCCCCCCCCCCCCCGCTCGCTGGTCCCCGCCGGCGGTAAGAACGCACAGCCCCGACCCCACTCTGGGGAACGAGCAATCTGGCTTCCCGGTCCTATGAACGCTGAACCCAAGGAAGCTTCTCTTTTATGGGGGAAGCCAATATTTCATAAAAACGTTCCTTTAAGCAGTCATTTCCCATCAGAATACAATCTTTGATCAGCAAGTCTTTGTGTCTTAAGTCCAGACCAACTCACAGAATTAATTAAAAGGCAGGGGCACACACAGACTCTCTACCGAAATTCAAAACAAAAGTGGACTCTGATTTTAAATAAATATTTTCCCTATACGTCCTAGCGGGGGGTAGGTTAAAAGAGAAGCCAATAATTAGGAAACAATAATGTGCTGAATAATTGTCTGATCATTGGACAAATGCTTATAAACATTTGATCATAGGGCCTGAGACCTCTTTTTCCTAATGAATTTGTTCCTTTCAAAACCAAAAGAACTCTATTCTGTAACTATTTTTTCTTCCTACTCTAACTTTTATTACATGTAGCTTAAAAGATGTTATTAAGATAAGACTAAGAATAAAACCTCCAGAAATGTGAATTTAAACATTCATATACTCATATTAACTTACCAATAAATCACATATTTTATAAAGGGAAATAATATATAAAACATATGCGATGTAGATGATGTTTAATTGTGCTGTAATTTTTCAGCATCAGTATGACCATAATTTATTTGGTCATATATTTGAAATATAATTCTTAAGTTTGAAAAATGGGAAAGAATATAATTGCACGATCATTATCTCTATAATGTTGAGGAAAATAACCACATAAGTACAATTTAAGAGTACCAACGAATATATGTCGAAGTGAAGATTAAATGTCTGTTTCTATTTAATGTTTTGAGCCAAATCATAGGAAATTACATATGATAAATGTTTAGTGATTTATGAAACAACTTAGCAAACAATATGAGAAATAAATTCTTTCCATGACCTATTAATGAAAATCATCTGGACTAACTTATCTCCAACTTTGTAATCATATATATATATATATATATATATATATATATATATATATATACACACACACACACACACACACATATATATGTATATATATATATACACATACTTTTAAAGGGACATTACTTATCTTCCCCTAAAAAAGCTTTTTTCAGAAAACATGAGAAATTAAGAATATATCTCAACAAAGAGTCATAAATTCAATTTTATGGTCACAACTTTGCTTCCTGAATGTCCGGGTCACTCAGAATCTTCTGGACTGTTGTTACAATGCAGATTCCTGGGCCTAACCACAAACCTACTGAATCTCGAGGCCCTCCAGGGGTAAGGCACCAGAAAGTACAATTTGAACAAGTGCCTTGTGTGATCCTTCCACACACTGAAGTGTATGCATCCTTCATCAAAGTGATGCATTTCAGAGAACAATTGTATATTTCTTCAAATGGAACTTCTTTCTGACATACTACTTTGTTGAAGTAGCAGCCATATCTGAAAGTGTAATTTAAGGAGATGGAAACACCTAAGTTAAATTGAGCATCTTTTTTACTTGGTGTTGAAGTGCCCTTAATCTCAGCTAAATGAAGACCATGGTTAAAGACCATGTAACCATGATCTTCACCCACATCTACACAAGCCCTTGAAGGATATATACACACAGCTCCATCTTGGGCGCTCTGGGCTTTGAGATCAGTGTAGTTGGGGAAGAGATCTTTGTTCAGGGGAGCCAGCACATATCAAGTCAGGGTTTAGGCTCTGGGCTCCCTCGTACGTGCTCACAGAAGCTGTGGCTGGCTCGATGGAAGCTAGCAGAATGTAGTATTTCAAACTGAAAGTAAAAAACAGCTACTTTGTATCAGTAAAGGTCATTCTAGTCCTTGAAAATAGGAAAAGCAAAACATAGGCAGAAAATGTTTCCCTTCTTTATGAAAGACTTCATACATACATACATGTATGTACATGTATTTCCTGCCTATGTCATTGCAAAGCCTTCCTAATTGCCTCCTTTCCTCCAGTCTTGCTCCTTCTGATACAGCCCTTATAGTCTCACATGAATGAATTTTTTAATGCCATTTTAAGCATGTCACTTCTCTGCTAAAAATCTTTCAATGGCTCCCCACTGCTTCCAGGATAAAAGCCTAGCGACTTCACAGGTTTGCATGGTCCTCAAGGGTTGCAGGGAACCCGCCCCACCTCACTTCGTGGGCTTCCTATCTGGCCACTCTCTCTTCCCAGGCCACATGGAGATTCTTGTGGATCCTTGGATAGACAGCAGTTCCTTGTGGCAATGACCTTTCCCAACACTGATTCGGGCTGTTCTCTCTGTCGGAAACAACCTTCCTCCTGCCTTGTTCTTCCTTCTTGTGGAGAGCTCACTCTCTAAACTTTAGAGAACACACCTCTTGCAGGCATCTAATCCTTTTCCAAGTGTCTAGTCCTATTCAGATTTCATACCTAGCTGATGTGGTCCCCTCGTCTTCCTGCTGGACCGTGAGCTCTTTAAGGACAGAAACTGTCTCATGACCAAGGTGTTCGCCACAGGCCCTGATACATTACATATTGAGTAAGTATCTGGTTAAGGACCAAGGTGGAAGGCTTATCTAGGTTTCATTATATAAAAGTGTACTATTTAATTTTTTCCCAGTGTCAGAAATCTGAATATTTTAACCAGGTGTCATAATACATGAATGATTGGACTGCTATGTGAATTTTGCTCAAATATCAACATTAGAGATCCATGAAATAGTTACTGATTTTTTGACCTATTTTAGCAGTATGAACAATATAAATATAAAAATTTTATACTGCATTTGATTTGTATATTCCTTCTTAGTTTTATAATTTTCTTAGTGACAGCAGTAAAGACAGCAGTAAAGATATTTAAAGTAGCAACAATACTAATCAACATATACTGAGAGATCGAAGACAAGGACTTTTATAGAACTAAAGTTATATCTTTGAATAAAGGTTTAAAAATCAGATTGAATTTGTTTGAAGAATAAGAAATTGCCTATCTATAAATGTAAAGCAATAAGAATGTTGCTACAAGTTATATATATATATATATTATATATATATAATATATGGTACTTTCTACACCAAAAATTCAGTATACTCCCTTCAACGACTCAAGAATAATACATAGAAAGCATACAGTATCATTTATTAATTTTATCTCATTTAAAATTTTTGAAAGGGGATTTAATTTAATTGTTAATTCAAGTATATATGTGAAATACTGGTATTCTTTTTCCTATGTAAATTAAGATATTAGACATAATATCAAATGTACTAGCCCACATTTATTTGTGCAAATAAAAAAAAGTGTCAAAAAACCTCTTATTTTTGTGATTAACTTCCCTCCTAAATAAGTAATTAAATATTGATTTTTGTATAGAAAATAACATCTATGGAAATAGTGTTTATATATCTTAATGCCTCTGGAAATGCTCCAAACTCAGCGACATACTTGAAATCCTGTCTTTCTTTAGTCAAATATATAGAATGGGGACGAATCCTAAAGCTACAGTTAAGATGACTATGTATCCCGTACCTTCTAATTTCTTGTGATTGTAATCTTTCCAATAAAGGCAATTAAAAATACATTCACAAATGTCATTTAATTGAATGCCGTGGAAATCTTTTCTCATATATTGGTAAGAAAAAAATATTGGATTGGCTCAGGACCCTCCCTCTTTCAGCTGAGAAAGTATCGCCACCACAGCTATAATTATAACTCTTGCTACATCCCTGACAGTGAGCTCTGCCAACAAGAGGAGGCTTCTACTCTACGCTTGAAACTCCTCACCACTGTGTGCAACTCCAGGGATTCCGGGATGATGGTGCTGGGGGAAAGTGCTCAATCTTGGGGAAGAATCTTGTGGAGATGTAGAGCTGAACAGTGGCTTTTCAGGCTTCTTCATAGTAGTCGGAGAAGACATATCTGCAAAGGAAGAGGGAAAAACCCAAAGTTTATGACCTTCTCCAGCTATAAAATTCATGTTACTATAACAAGGGATCTCATTTTCTAACATTTCATTATTTCTGTACTTTGGCTCTTCTACAAAATATGCACTGAGGGCCAAAGACCCAGTTACATTGGAGATTTGAAATCTCTGTCAGAAACAATCTCCACTGAAGTTAACACAAGCCTTTATTAAAATTATCATCAGAATTATGTCTCCTACTAAATAAATCTTAAAACTTTTGAAAAACTGAGTATCATGTTTCTCTTGGCGCCTTGGTTCACATCAAGGTCTTTTTTGCCTCAGCATTTCATTCTTAGATTTATACGATTCAGGGCTTTGTCTTTTGACCTGCTGACTACACTGTGGAAAAAAGAACGAAGAAAACCTGGTGCAAATGTGAAAAAAAACCTTTGGGAAAGCTGGTAAGTCTATCATTGATTTAACATCTTCTACGGAAAACTCATTCCTTGTTTAACAAAAAGTACATTCCTTAATTTGCTCACTCTGCAAATATTTATTGGCTTCCTCTATTTGCTGGGTAAAGTAAGGATGTTACAAAAAATACAAAGTAGCTGCTGTAGGGATACTCACTGTCAGTGAAGAAGAAAATGATAAGAAGAAAATGGCTGTCAACAGTTGAGAGGGAGGAAGGATGCTGAAAGCACGGGGTGTTGTGGTGTGGTGTTTGCTGGCTTCACTGCACAGGGCAGTGACCACCTTAACCTCCTCAGGTTAAGGAAGGTGCCTCAGTGGCACCATGTTTAAAATGTGGATGGGGATGATGCTCCCAGAGAGAGGAAACGTTCCGAAGAAGGGGAGCATAGAATAAGCAAGTGGTACAAGTAGTCTGTGGAGAGGTGAAATACAGAGATGAAGGACGAAGCAAATAGCTGGCAGGACCCACACAGTGAGGGGCCATGCACTTTGTGTATAAATATCTGAATTCCTGCCCTGATTGGGGACAGCTATTGATGAGAAAATATGATCACACGTTTACAGTTTAAAGCTGTCCCTCCCAAAAGTACATAGAGGATGAACTAGCCAAAATGGAGATAGCAATCATGGAAACCACTTGAGAAGACAGATTTATTAATACCTTCCTTCCATAAATATTTATTGAAGGCTTAATTTATGCCAGACACTGCACTAGTTGCTGGAGACACAATGGTGAACTAGATTAAGCATCAGCCTCTATATAACTTAAACTAGGGAGGGGATACACCCGAGTTAGAAAAAGGTAGAAAACAGTGTGACAATTGCTATGGTAGAAAACACTACCATAATTATCATACCAATTCATAGCCAACCTTATTTCACCTTTAGCCCATCTACACTCCCCCGTTTGAGTTCGAAGCAAACTGCAGACAGTATAGTATTTCATTTAAAAATATTTCGATTTATAGTTCTAAAAAAAGAGGTTATTTTTAAGTTTTCTAAAACTTCATCATATTAAATATATATGCATGTATGTAACATTCATTTTTAATTTTTTTTAACAAGAGAAAAATACCTCACGGTGTTGTTTTTTAAAAAAGATTTTATGGGGGTGCCTGGGTGGCTCAGTGGGTTAAAGCCTCTGCCTTTGGCTCAGATCATGATCTCAGGGTCCTGGAATCGAGCCCCGCATTGGGCTTTCTGCTCTGCAGGGAGCCTGCTTCCTGCGCTCTCTCTCTTTGCCTGACTCTCTGCCTACTTGTCATCTCTCTCTCTGTCAAATAAATAAATGAATTTTTTAAAAAGAGTTTTTATGGTGCTATTAATATAAGAAACTAGTTATCCTTATGATTTACCATTTGAAAAATTACATAAGCTCTGATAAAAGCATCCAATAAAATTAAGTATGTGTTTTTGGCATATTGGCACTTAAAGAATGGATATGTTACTGTTAAAACAGTAGACATCACAGTCTACAAAAATGACAGGTGTCTTCGTAGCTAGAATCTGTGACTAGCCGGCTGTCACTGAACTATCAGAACTGCTGAACCATCTCCTTATATCTTTCTTGAGAAGTAACAATGAAGAAAAGAAACTGCTAATGAAAGCACAGGAATTAATGCTGCTACAAAAAGGAGAAAAAATGTGGAGACCATTTAAAAACAGACCAAAAAGTTCACTTCAGCGAAGATACCTTCAAAATGCCAAAAATAATACTTAATTTCACTTAAGAGCTATGTGATTTTTGAAAGGTAACACTACAAATATAGGTTTTGGCCCACCAGAAGCTCTTCATAGATAAATAGGTCTTTAGGAGCAGAAAGCAGCTTTATTCCATCCCTCACTTTGCAGATAATGTTTCTACGCCAAATTTTTAATTTAAAAGTAACTATTAGAAAAAGAAATCTATTGACACTCTTATTAAGTACTATTAAGCACTATTGCCTGTGCTTAAATACAGATCTCAAAAAAAATTAACCAGTGTAATCAGTTTCTAATGACTCCACTTCTAGGGGTACATGGGTGGCTCAGTTGGTTAAGTGTCCAACTCCTGGTTTTGGCGCAGGTTATGATCTCAGGGTCATGAGATCAAACCCCTCATTGGGCTCCAAGCTCAGCGGGGAGTCTGCTTGGGGATTCTCACCCGCTGCGCCTCCCTCACTTGCGCATGCATGCACAATCTCTTTCTCGTTCTGTCAAATAAATAAATAAATCTTAAAAAAAAAAAAAAAAAGACTCCTGGTATGAGTAATAGAGCATTTACTGTACATGACTGAAAAACAATGAAATATGACCAGAGTTTGGGAAGCAGAATGAGCGTTATTCTAGTTCTGTCATTTCTGAGGATGTTCAATCAAGACTACTGCAAGGACTACAACTGTTTCCAAATTCTCATTAAACATAGCTGGATTCACCTGAGTCACTTTTTGCAAAGAACGCATAAATCAAGGGTGTTTGTCCTGCAGTTCAAGAAGACGGGTGATGATGTAATTTTTGAGAAATGAAGCCTCTGCATTTTCTTATTCAAAATAATTCACTTGGCTTTCCTGGGTAATTATTACAGGTCCATTTACTGATTGGGTTCTCCTGAGGCATGCACCGAATAATACCGGTACCTTTGTGTTCAGAACACACAAAGGAATTACAGAGGCTAACACAGTAGAAACAAATCAAAATTCACTTTTCAATGAGAAGATCCACCGTCCATACAGAAACTACTTCTTTAGGAACAGATAAAGAATGATATTGTAGAAAGTGGGTTTGACCGCCACTGTCTTCCCAGCAGACTAAAATTTTTTTGAGCCAATTAATCAATGAAGATATATGGGTAACTAGCACATATAAGCTATATGCTAAGTGTGCAGGGGACACAAAGTGACCCCTTCCCCACCAAGGTCACCACAAAAAAAAACTCACTCACAAAAAAAAAAAAAAAAAAAAAAAAAGAATAAAAAATAAAATGTCAGTTATCTGGGAGGAGGAAGGGTAGAGTTTCTAGCTATTACATTTTAATCATGAATCAAACTTGTATTGTTTTGATCTTAATTTTATTTTGAATGTTTGCAGTCTAGTAGACCTCATGCCAAACGGAAAAATGATACTGTTTCTATTTTTAATGCACTTCTAGGCTACAGATATAAAAAAAAATGTTTGAGGAATGAATATATAGGAGAGATAGTTTAAAGTGACCTTTCTGTGGAGAAAAACAAATGTCATGCTTTTCACAGTGTATTGTCCCTCAAGCCGGAAGAATAATACATAAAAAGATTAAGTTGAAAATAAGTTGAATAATAATAAAACTGAATAATATATAAATATATAATAAGTTGAATAATAATACATACATAATAATGCATACATTGAATAATACATGAAATAAAGAAGTTGGCGAGAAAAGCAAGATGATAAGAAGAGGATTAGCTGGTGTTTCTAGTGGTGGGAAGAAGGCAGTTGCTGGTGGTCCATGAGAAAGAAGCAAAGGTCAGCGCGGGCTTGCCATCAGACAAGGACATTTAAATTTGATTTGGAAAATAACACTTTATAAATGAATTGATCTCAGGAGGGAAACGCTTTCCAAAAGCTCTCTATTTTTTTTTCTTTTTCCTGTTTCTTGTAGCTTCCCACTCAACCTTTTTCACTCGAACCTGGTTAAATAAAAAAATTCCCTGTCTAGTCTCCTTCCAGGCCTTCCTCCTCACAGTTCATTACAAAAACAGTCATGGAAACCCTCTCCTGCAGACAAGATCTTCCTCTCTTTAAGCACTATGATGGCATCACATTTTTCTTTTCCTTATCATTCCATTTTATTTAAACTTTAGCTAAACTCATTTACTTACGGCCTCCTGAAGGAGGAGGGAACAAGGAGGAATGTGCTTCTAACTCTTTCTTTGCAGATGACATTCCCTTGGGCTGGAAAATGATGTCTTCCTACCCTCTTATTCCAGCTACAGAACAGTATTTTATCCAGAACCAACTTGATTTATTTTCTCTTTAAGCATTCCCTCCTGGGATTGTGGAGGTCTAGATCTCCTTAATGATTATGTGTTTCTGTCTGATATCTCTGGACGGATTTTTTTTTATTATTATTTTGTACTTGTTCTATCCATAGAGTGAGAGAGAGAGAGAGAGTGTGTGTGTGTGTGTGTGTGTGTGTGTGTGTTTGAGTTGACTAATGGCTTCTCTCCTACAGAAGATGATTTTATTAAATATGCAAAGACATATGCAGGCTGGAAGGACATGACCAGGAAGAGAATTTTTTTAAAAATCTATAACCGAAAGACAGAAGAAGAAGTAGAGCAGACTCTATCGAGGCAGTGTATCTTAGAATCCTTTGCATGTGAAAGCAGGTGGATGGCGAATTGATAACTAGTATATAAGATGAATAAAATAACCCATTGGTATATCATAAAATGCACCATCCCATGAGCAGAGACCACCAGATGAGAAGTAACTGGACCTAAAGTAAAAAAAAAAAAAAAAAAAAAAAAAGGAACAGAATCAGTTACTGTGTTTCTAGGAAGGGTGAGAAGCTAGGGCAAGGCCTCAAGTTCAAGATGTTGAATAAGACCACCTGCTCCCTGGCTTGGAGATGCTTAGAGCTCAGCAGAGAGGACGGACATTACAAACACAAACACAAAACGTCATTAATTGCAATCGTAACATTAGCTTGTAGAGAAGATTCTTCTTCAGGACAGAAGTCACTGAGGCTAATTTAAAAAAACAAAGGAAGATCACGTTGATGGCGTTATCCTTCATTTTCTATACCCTTGTTTAGATTTATAATCGGACAACTAGCCATGGTTTTAGCAACCAGTTGTGAATTTAAATACATAGTAAAAGACCACCGTGTAAGAAGAAGTTCAACTTTTATGAGTAGGTTCATTTAGATTCAAGCATAGCTTTACATAAGTATTTTGCTAAATCAAGTCATCTCATAATTTTTACTAGCCATGATATAAATTTTTTGGCACTGGGATATACATACATCCTAAGCCCTGATGTGTCATTCATTTTGCAGCATCACTTCAAAGAGATAAAGGCTTAAGCAAATAAAGAGTTAGATCAACTCATCTCCCAACAAGGTAATTTCATCTACAAAGGAAGAACGTTGCTGTGAAACACAGCGTATGCACTCGACTCATCAGCAGCTTGCACAAATGGCGCTCCAGATGTATATCTGTTCAAGTCAGCCCAAGGCAACAATTTTGATCAATTCTAATGTGATAAAATGCTGCAGGGAAAGTGTGCAGAAACGTGTTTACGTCAGCCCTTAATTACACTGTTGTTCACTTCCAAAGAACCTTAGGAAACACTAATGAGACATGAGTTTTGGCAATTTCTTCATCAAAGCAAAGACCCCTTCCTCAGTCTGTAGCAGCCTGTCATCTAAGTCGCTCCCGGGATCAATGTCACGTGGCACTCCAATCAGTTAGCCACCTGTTAGTAGAACTCCACTGAAGTCAACTAGTGATCCAGGGCAAGCTCAAACAGCCACCTTAACACCTGCCTGTCTGGGACACCTGCTCCTTTTCCACACAGAGGAGAGCAATATGTTAGCTTTTCCAATATGCTGGAGTAGACTGAGGTTACAAATCGAATTTCTATCACCTACAAAGAAAACGCATCATTTTCTTTAAAAAAAAAAAAAAAGTTTATTCTTCTTCCCTATAATGACACTTATGGTTTACAACTATTTATTTCAAATCAATTACGTAAGAGCACAGAAGAGTTCTTGAATTTCTGGAAGCTATTAATTTCAGCATGGCATAACAATAAATTAAAATATATTAACTGTACCATTCCTATAATTTAGAAAAACACATTTCTATCTAGTTAACAAAGAAGTAAATTTAAAGTATTTTAACAGTCCAATCCTTTCCATATTCTTAAGTTGTCTTTCTTATTTATACACCACGCTTGTAAACAAGTCCAAATGAACCTTCGAGGTACAAATCATCATTTGCTGACTTCTTGTGGTTTCCAGTATTTAAGGTTAAGATATATTTTATTAGGAAGTGCTTAAAAAGCCATCATCATCGTTAAAAATGCCTTCTTTATTTTTTACATTATCAAGCTGCTGAGAAGATGTTACAGGATTCTTTTTTTTTTTTTTTTTTTTTTTTTTGTAGAAGGAAATTCAAGGCACAATGAAAACAGCAACAGGGAAGCTTCTGTTACCCTTGACACTTTGGGATGAGCAGGAGAGAGACCAAAGAAGGGAAGTGCCTATGTGGTAACAGTTAGTTTTTCAGTGGTCCCATGACTAAGATTTGACAAGATTATGTTATATTGACCAGTCTTACCCAGGTAAGACCTCTCATAGTTTTCTAGGTTTCCTTATTTTTTTTTTAAGAAGGTTCTAGACTTTCATAGATTTTTTTTTCTAGAGGTTTAGAAATTTACAAAAACTCTGGACACAGGAAACCTCCTCAGAGACAGAGACCAAATCCACTGCTGAATGAGGCTAAGGTGGTCAGCACATCCATCACTCCGCTGAAACTGTCGAGCAACACAAAACACGGGGAGTGAAAAATGGACTTCAGCTAAACGGGAATCTCCGTAGTCCATTACACTGCCAAGGTGGCAGCTGGACGACAACACGAGAAAGGACCGAGCTATCTGCATAAAATAATAACACTGTTTATAATACATGAGAGGCTACCACATCTAGGGTGTGGGACCAGTTCAGGAACTAGAAATCTGATACTTTCACATCAGCCCATAAATCCAGAGTCAGTCCTGAGAGAAGGAAACAGCTTGGGCCCTGTGCCCAGAGGACAAGGAGAAGGCAAGGAACAGGGATTTGCCAAATGAATGCTCCCAGACAAGGATTCTCATCCTCTGTTTTTGCCTGGGGGAGGTTTAGAGGTTATTTATAACTGTAAAAGTGTTACATGAAATACGGCATTTATCAAGCCTAGGAGATTCCAGCCCAAAGCTCTGAAGTACTTATTTCTGGTGTTTCCTTGGGGACAACCGAGGGGATCCTTGCCTTCACAAGTTCTACCAACAGATAAAGGAGTGTGGGCTGGGAAGTGCCCTGAGGGAATGTGGCCTCGAGCAGAAGAAGGGACACAGAGCCTGTGGGCTATATACCTTTACCTTGAAAGCTTCATACAATCCCTGAGGGAAGTTACTGTCTCCATGTCCCCATTTTTTCCCACAATAAAACAGAGCTATCCTGGCTCATGGGAAGAGAATGTGAGGTGATGCACAATGGTTTCAATGAAATAGACATGACAAAAAAGAGGTGCAAAGGTAGAGTCGAAAAGCCATGGAGACATTGTTCTTTAAATATATTCCAGAGGAGATATTTAAAAATTGCTTATAGAAGGGGAATCTGGGTGGCTCAATCGGGTAAGCCTCTGACTCTTGATCTCAGCTCAGGTCTTGATCTCAGGGTCGTGAGTTCAAGCCTTGCATTGGGTGTGGAGCCTACTTAAAATAGATAAATACAGGCGGACAGACAGACAGACAGACATAAATATTGCTTATAGAGCCATGTACTACGTTTAAAAATTATGGATACGACAGTGGAGTTAAACCACTCAGGCATTGCTAGTAGGAATGTAAATTAATAAGACCTTCCTAGATTCTGTACCAATAATTGGTCAATAGCTTTAGAAATGGACGTTTAACTCAGTAATTCCACAGTAGGAACGTATCTATTCCTTTAACAAAATGTCACTATCTACTTGGTGACATGGTACCAGGCATGGTTTGGGGACAGTGAGTAGAACTAGACAGGAACACAATAATCAAACTTCATTAAGCACAAGGATCCCCATACCGTGATGATCACTGCGTCTTTATTATATAAAAACCTGCAAACTACTTACGCATCCATAAGCAAAGTAGACATTTAAAAGTATGTAGTACAGGCAAGGATGACATATTATGAAGCCATCATAAAGAGGAAATTCAATGACATGGTAAAATACCATTCTATTATAAAAATCTGTGTGAGTGGCTCAGTGGGTTAAGCCTCTGCCTTCCGCTCAGGTCATGGTCTCAGGGTCCTGGGATCGAGCCCCGCATCGGGCTCTCTGCTCAGCGGGGAGCCTGCTTCCCCCTCTCTCTCTCTGCCTGCCTCTCTGCCTACTTGTGATCTCTGTCAAATAAATAAATAAACTCTTAAAAAAAAAATCTATGTAATAGAATTATTGGGGGCTTTTATTTTCTTTTTATACTGACAGCTTTTTTTTTTTCAAAACTCCCATAAGTAATTTTTACTGTTACAATAAACAAAGGTAAATTACATATTTGGGGGAAGGGGAACACTGCCTGTGGCTCCATGAAGTATTATAAATGGGTGGACAATGTTGGATCTTGTTATTTCCTTCTTTTCTTTTTAAAAAATTTTTATTCATTTATTTGAGAGAAAGAAAGAGCATGAGTGCGGGGAGGGGCAGAGAGAGGGAGAAGCAGACTCCCCACTGAGCAGGGAGCCCTATGTGGAGTTCAATCCCAGCACCCTGGGACCATGACCTGAACCAAAGGCAGAGGCTTAACTGACTGAGCCACCCAGGCACCTTTCATTATCTCCTTCTTAAAGTAAGGAAATGCCTTATTGGTCTTAAGAATTCGATGTTGCGAAAGTATACAATGAAATGCTTAAATGTAACATTTGCAATTTAGTTGGCTAAAGGCAAAACAGTGTATTTTTGAGAACACAAGTGAAGAAAAGAGAATATCTGAATATCTGTTTCTAAAGACTCTTCTAGATGTAAAATTTTATGATTGTGTGGCAAATGCGAGTAAGTCCTTCCCACACGCTCCAAGTTAACAAAAAGCTCGGAATGTTATGACAAGACATATGGACTTAATCCCACTACAGTAGTTTCATGATGATGCCAGATGATTCAAAAAAATAATTAGCTGCCATGTTAAGAAAGTATCTCCGTGTATATATATATATATATATATATATATATATTTACATTTATGACACTCTAAAATAACTCCAAAAAACGGCAAGTTACGTTAAGGAGAGATAAGATAGCATCTTCAATTAAATTTTTCAATTTTTTTTTAAATGAAATCAGTTCTTTTTTTAAAGGAGAAAATATGGTAGACTTCGTGTTAAATAAATGAAAATTCTTACTTTAATCATTGAGTTATTTAATCTTAACTCCACTTGTGCATATTACTGTATTCTTCAGCAGTCTAAAACATTCGTGATAGTTTAAACCTCTCTCTATTGTGTATTTCAATCCAAGCACAGTAAGCTGCATGTTACTACAAGTCTCTATTTATCACCTCTCTCCAAAGGGGGAAAAAAAAAAAAGTCTCCAGGCTACACCTACACCCAATACAAAGTTAAAACTCAAACTCCTTTGAAGCTCACACCTTCCTGAGACATTAAAAAAAGAAAAAGAAGGAAAAACAAAAAAACCTTTGAATAATGAACAACAGTGCTAAAAGAGTAAATACTGAATAAATGAAAACTGCTTTTTAAAAACACTTCAAAATGCTTTTGTCCATTAAGCAATTTCATTTTAACAGACAGACAATGACAAAGTGTCTTGAGTAATGTCAGAAAACCTCATTTGAAAAAAGGAAAAACACCCCATGATTATGCAGGGTTTGGAGAATATTTTAGTCGCTTATTAAATATTGGCATAGGTAAGTAGCTGCTATTCACTATGCCTCTGGGGAAAACCTCTTGGCTATAGAGGCTTATTAGTGTTAAGCATCTGAGAGCCATGGACTATAAAATAAAATCAATACCGTAACCTTAACTGTAAAAGTCAGAAAGATACTGGAAGAGTTCTAATTTAACAAGATTACAGATGAGATTTTAGAGGAGAACATTTGGGGAAAAGCCATGCATTTAGAAACATTTATGCTACAAGACATCTCAAGGTTTCTGTTGTTACTAATGCTGTTATTATCCGTGCTGGTAATGGTTAGGGTTGATTTAACTGATGTGTTACTTTAGTGGATTTACAGGAAAGTCCTAGAAATGATCTGGAACTTATTTCAAATAAAATCATTAAATTGAGGTAGTAAACTAATTGCTTAGGAACAATTATGATTTGATGTGGTTTAGTGTGGTAGAGGAAAAAAAATCACGAAAATGTTAAGGTCGTTAGTTCAGCAGCTCGATGCAAATATGATTACTCTGCACAATATTCTATTTCTCTTAATGGAAAAGTAGTCAAAACCGGTATAAATTGTAGTGTTTAAGTTCAACCTAAATCTATATTTTTCCTCTAACAAATGTAAATGAAGAAAAAAAGAACATTCTGTCAATGAAATTACTATGATGGCATATTTATTATCTTAATGGTTTTAGAAATCACGTGAAATTGATCAGTAACAAAACCTCTATTTAGTAATGGACCAATTACATTTGTGAGATAATGTCAATGAAACAGAATATTGTCACAGGATAATGGTCTCCTATTGCTACATCCCTAGTCATTTAGAGAAAATAAATGTTGCCGTCTGGCTGAGTCATTTATTTTCAAAGTAGGAGACACTGATCCCATAACAAGGTTCTGTTATAATAACTCAATCTCTATCAATCATTTGTTGTACCAGGATGGCGCAGGACAGGACATGTATTTTTAAGAGCTGCACATTCCTCAGCTATACAAAACATATGGTGCTTCCAAGCACATAAACAGCCCAATTATTGCATTATTCAAAGAGAGTATTGAAAATAAACATTTTTTAAAAATTAGGAATCGGAAAACTTTCTGAATTTTCAAAAAAGAGCCAGGTTAATGAGAGCTTAAAGACTCAAGTAACTGGAGATCCAAAAATTCTTTGATTCGGGTAATTTAAAATCTAGAGTTTTGGACCTGAAGGGACTTTAGTATTCAACTCTGTTATTTTACAGATGAGAAAACTCAAAATTTACTGAAATTAAGTGTATTTGTCTGAGGCCACACTAGTACTTGGACTTTCCATTATAGTGCTTTAAGCATAAAGCAAAAATAAAAACAGAACTATTATATATATTTATATATGATATATTTTTCATATATGTATTTATATATATCATATATCACATATATCTATATGTATCATATATCACTTATATATTTATATATCATATATATTTATATATATATCACATATATTTATATATGATATTCAAGACTTTAGGATTATTTCTTTATTTTTATCTTATTTCCTTTTTTTTTTTTTTCCTTTAAGTAAGCTCTAGGCCCAACACGGGGCTTGAACAGATGATCCCAAGATCAAGAGTCACGTGCTTTATCAACTGAGCCAGCCAGGTGCTGGCTCATGTCAGTATTATTAACAACATGTCAGTATTAAATGGAAATGAGATTCTTAATATGAGTCCAGTCCAAGGACGGCACTCGTGAATCCCTGGAGTCCATGAACCCTTCTGATGTTATGTGCATTTATCTGTATTTAAGTTTCATACACTGGGAGGGGGGGAGCCATAATAGAGGTTTTATAACTACTTTGCAAATCACATCACAATGACTTGTTGGAAGGCAGTGCGTGTAGTATGGGTTCTATAGCTAAATGAACAAGTGTTCCCATTCTACCTCTGCTACTTATCATCTGTGTGATTTATGTCAAATCTCTTAATCACTGTAGTGATTAGTTTAATGAACTGCTAATTTTTTTTTTAATAGGGTTGCAAAGCAAAATACATGTGAAGTCTTGGCCCAGCCCTCAAGGGTAGTACGTGCTCAATAAATGATAGCCACAAATGGCAAGAGGATCTGGCTTTCCTCACTTATAGGTACTTACTGCACAAAGATTTTAAATATCTGCGGTTCCTTCAACAAATAAATGACACAGAAAAAGGGGTTACTGCAAAAATAATTAATAAAGAAAAATAGTTACTATAACTATCATAGGTTAAAAAAGGGCTGAAAACACAAATACAGTAAATGGACCATTTGGGATCCTCATTGAAACAAAACGGCCCATAAGATATTCTGGGGCATCTGAACATGGAATATATATTAGGTGGTATTAAGGAATTATTGTCATGTCTGTTACATTGATAATAGTATTGGGGTTGTGTTAAAAATAAAAGCCACTGTCTATCAGAAATACTTAGAAGTACTTTATTTATAAGTAAAATGACATAATGTCTGGGATTTACTTTTAAGGAAACTTCAAAAAACTGACAGATAGTAAATGCAGTAAGATTGGCAAAATGTTGATAACAGTTTAAAGCTGGGCACATTCAAATTCACTTTATGATGCTCTCTGCTTTAACATTTTCCATAACAAAAAAGCTTTTAAAACATTAGGCTTAAACATTCAATCCAAAGCTCTTCTCCACAATTATCTATCTCAAGCACTCATAGATTCAGTTTTTTGTTGGTTTTTTTTTTTAGTTCTAAAAGTTTTAATCATGACACTAAGATTAAGAGATTTTTTTTTTTTAAAGCAGATATACATTTTACTCTCTCAAAATTTTGTTTTGACAATTCTTCCGGAACTCTGAAAACTAGTTGAAAAATCACAAAATCACAAAATCACCTCTATGATCCCATTTTAGTTCCAAAGAGCTAACAGATTCATGAAAATCCATAGAAAACTGTCTATCTGCCAGTATTCAAATTTTCCTATTCTCCATTTCTCCCTACATACATATTTATTCTCTAGATGGGTTGCAGGATAACATGGGGGAAAAAAACAGCTTTTGAAAAAGAAGACCTTGGCTCTGCTATTCATCATCTGGAGGCATTAGACAAGACAGACCCTTATGGATCCTTAGCCTGGTTAGCTGTGTAAAATAAGGAGCCTGAACCACATTCTGCTCAATGTTCTAATAATCTGTGTTCTATCTCTGAAAAATCAATCTCTTAGTGTATACGATATTCATCATACAGTCACTCAAAAGAAACTGATTTTCTAAACTACTTCGAAATAAACTTAAACATGACATCAATGTATAAAAGGGTTAGAAATAAAATCTTTTACCACTCCAAGAAACTTTGCATGGCACGCTTTTATACTGAAGTACACTGTCTCCCATGGGTTTTTCACTTTCCTATTTTAGGCTGTGTTCTATCAATCTAGAGATCCAGCATTAATAGCAAGCTGTTATTTTTTCAAACTCATTATCCATTGTGGTTTTTCTGCAAAATGCTACATTTTTTTTTAAAGATTTTATGTATTTATTTGACAGAGAGTGAGAGAGAGAGCAAGAGAGGGAACACAAGCAGGGAGAGTGGGAGAGAGAGAAGCAGCCTTCCTACTGAGCAGGGAGCCAGATGTGGGACTCGATCCCAGGACCCTGGAATCATGACCTGAGCCAAACAAAGGCAGACGCTTAACAACCAAGCCACCCAGGGGCCCCTACATTTTCAAATCATGAAGTCTCCAGAGCACTGAAATAGGAGTATAATTTTCCCCTACTAAGTAGTCTTGGTCCTTCTAACATGGACGCAGGTTTGCCCCATCCAAAATGTTCTTCCTGGTTAAAACGCACGAAAGGAACAAAAGCTTCTGTTAGTTAGTAGACTAACAGAAGACTCCAGGAATTCTGACGAAAGCTTTCACCAATAATTTATTGTTTTCCTCTCTGTCTGAAGGATGCTCCTGTTGTGACTTTTCAACTACAGCAGTGTAGCTAAAGAAAATGAAATACGCTATGACAAAAACACTCTTGGAGTTTGATCTCCAGTGGCATCATGATGCATGGAGAGGTTCACAGAAAGTTTGGCAGGAACTGTAAATCGTTCACTTTCGATATGTTCAATAATAGGTTAAACAAACAAAAAAAAACCCCACAAAACTTAAAAATTGTGATTAAACCTTAAATTCAAACCATTTCTTTGCATGTATTCATCAAAAGCACTTGCATCTCTGATTTTGTCTGGCTCAAAATTTGATATTTGAACATTTGACATTTAATCCTTGTGATACAAACCTTAAGAATGTAAGGAATTGTTGGTGTTCTCTGTGGGTCCCAAAGGGGGCTTAAAAATTCTTCCAGGAAGATTACTAAGCATTTGCCTTGCCATTTGCTAGGACTTCATTTAATGTGAGTAACTCCCAGACAGTGGTTATTCAACTATTTGTAAAAGCTGCTCATTTACCCAGCTCCTATGTTTCTACAGACATCTTGAGATTCTATCAATTGTCAGACTGTAGTTTGGGCTAGAACACTGTTTTCCAAAATTTGAACCTAGAACTTTCCTCCTTATGGATACTTGAATGGAAAAAAAAGGAAGAAAAAGCGGCCCTAAAGTCACAAACTTAAACGCAATCAGGCAATTTCCACTCATGAAGAGTCACACTGATGGCACCCAATAGGATATTAAACATTCTACAAATTCAATAATAAAAGAAAAATGTTTACATTTTCATTCAGATAGAATTTTCCAAACCCAGCTGAATCCTCTTGTGTCTTGCGTGCTGAGTAACATTCCTTAAACTCACACTAAGAAATGCTGGTCTCTGATTCTGGTTCCATCACTAAGTTTCCTGTGCCTGGTTGAACTCATGATGCTGGGCCAGCACTATTAGTCTCTAGCCTGTGTTCCCTGGAGACTTTTGGTTTAATTCATTGGCTATTTAACATTGTATCCTCATAGAAAGCTACCAAGTGCAAACTGACATTGAGCCCAACATCTAAAACTATATTACTAATGAGAATATTTGAAAAATGAATATTGAATGAGAATATTGAAAAATTATTAGAAAGAAACCTTTAGGGCTCAGAAATCTATTATAATTTCAAAAGACTAATGGAAGAGACTTATTTATGTGACAGAACTGTAAATTTTTTAAAAATTAGTGTTAGCATTATTTCCTAGTACTCACAGCAATCATAACACGATTCCTAAATATTGGTTATTTGAGAGTCCAGTGTGCATTTCTAAACTACCCTTAAAATTGTAATTACATACCAATATACCTCTAAGTAGTGCCAGTTTGTGGTAACATACCAATTCATTGATTTTTACGTAAAGATTTACTTCTCATAGTGCTTAAAAGTAAGCTAGTTCTGAAGCATGGAGACAGTCCCCTCCTAGTCTGGCTTACATGATTTATTCTCTGTTAAGAACCTTTATTCATAAATAGTAAAAAAAAATATTTTTCTGCTCAGCAGGTCAAGGGCTGGAAATTTAATTTATTCATATTTAGTGCCCAATGCCTAGAAAGCTTCCTGGCAAATAATAGGCATTTGATAAATGTTAATTGACTCCAATGATCCCAAATCCTAAATGTGTAGGAATTAATAAAATTTTACTGCATACAAAGTCTTTTTGAATTTACATTTTATAAAACCAAGATTACAAGTTGTTTAAATATTCATCAGACTGAGAAGCTGCTAAATTTTCCATTTAAAAGCCCAGCTGTATACGACAAATATATTTACTGTATCATAAATGTCTATTAAATAGAGTTTCGGGAGCCTCAGATGCAAGCCTAGATGAACCGGCAGTGAAAGGTGCTGATATTGATACAGCACTGCTTCAAATGCCCAAGCATACCATCTGTCAGTCTGTGAAATTCCTAGGCATTAACATACAACAAGATTTAGTCCCAAAAAGTAATTTGAATTGGAGGAAAACAAAGACCTACTTCTTATTTTTCCTCTTTTTTCATAAATTACAAAGAGGCACTCTGATGATTTCGAGAAAAGCATACCAACTAGAAATTGAGTCTCAGGTGGAAAAAAATAAAGGTACAGGTCTCAGATGGTGTTTTTTCCGTGGTCTTGGAATAAAGGAAATTGTCAGCATGCACACAGATAAGCTCATCGGGTTCTATTAATTTAACCATTAACATTGAAAATGGTGGAACACTGTATCCAAAAAACCCAAAGTTTTCAATAGAGGTAGAAGCAGTCAGGAAGTTTAAGACTAGGAAATTCATAGAAAACATTAAGGAGGAAAAAATACTCCTGAATCTAAGAAGGGAATATAACAGTGACTATACAGTCCTTTGTTAGTGGCCAGTTTCCTGTTTCTTTCCCTTCTCTATGTGTTAAAACAACACAAATAAAAATGTGGGTATTACATAATGTGGATGTTGATAAATTTAATTTCCCTCACTACACATCAGGAGAAACGTAAACAAATTATACAGATTCCTACCAAATGTTTAATGCTATTACATAATGTTCAGTCTTAAAATGTTCATGTCTTTATTCTGCAAAATTAGAAATTGTAATTCTCTTATGACCAGGACATCGTAATTCTTCTGCGTTATGGGAAAAAAACAGAAAACAAGAAACGAACATATGAAGATAACTAATTATGTTTATAATACCCTAAAATAAAGATACTTTTTCTGGGCACCTGGGTAGCTGGGTGAATTAAGCCTCTGCCTTCAGCTCAGGTCATGGTCTCAGGCTCAGCAGGGAGCCTGCTTCCCCCCCACTCTCTGACTGCCTCTCTGCCTACTTGTGATCTCTGTCTCTGTCAAATAAATAAAATCTTTTTTTTTAAAGATATTCTTTCAATTAAATTATTAAAAGGTACATAAATTTTAAAAAGGCACCATAAATATTTGTCATTACATGAACCTAGATTTTGTGTTAAAAATTTGCCTAATTACTTTTGAAAATAGAATGAATATATTAGTTTGGCTATCTTATCTCCTTTATTTTAGCCTAGTTGGAAACAAAATCTCTGTGGCTTAGGTTGGTGTTTCAGATTATAAGGAAAAGTAGAATGCCACATATTGTCCATAATTTTGCTATCTTTGGTTCTTCAATTTCAAAAATCAGTGTTGCTAAGGGCTATGGCAAAAGTAGATTTTAATACAAAGTCAACACTACCAGAATAAGGCATACCCGGGAAATAATTAATGATAAATTTTAAACACTTCTGCCAGTTATAAACAGAAGCATATTTTAATCAACCAATAAGTAGTTATTGATTACCAATTTAGTACAGGGCTTTGTGGGAGAAACAAGTATAAGACACGTACCAAAGCTATTACAAATATCGAGTGAAACTCAACATGCCCTTTAGAACCCCTTTGTGACAGCCAAGTGTGTCTGAAGAACATGTGAAGACAGACAAGAACAACCCTGGGGCATTTTAGTTTCCAAATTTTAAAAAAAGTAATTTTCTAAGAACAAAAGGATGGCATCTGGCTTAGCAAATTTATAAAGATAGTACTGTACGTCCCTCATTTTTTTATTGTAGTACAAGACTTCTTCCCACAATGGCTTATTGTGCACATTACAAAGTCTTCAGGGTCTTGAGAATTAAAGCGACAGAGTTTTTTTAAGCACACTTGAGAATGGAGCATTCTTCCTGACTCTTAATAAAATATGCCCTCACAGACTTCTCCAGTAATTCTAGTCATCTTGACAAAAGAAAATCACCAAGACAATACGACGATTTTTACAAAGAGAAAGAATGACAGTTTCCCTTCTACTTTTCAAAAATGTTTTATAATATGATTTGAGATTGCCTTTACTCAAAAGGCTGAAAGAGGAATCAATTTCTACAAAGTGACACTCTCTATAATAAAGAACACCTACACTTCTGAACAACACACCCGTTCCCACACATTCACAGTGTTATTATTATTACCATTAGAATCTTTTCCAGAATAATTTTCTCCAGAGGAAAATATGGCTTTGTTTAAAACAAACTGACAATGCAAGTTAAACAAGCAATAAAATAGAAAGCGTTGAAGGTTTGGTTTTCATTCTTACTTCTGCAAGTCTGGTGAAAGTTCTCACCTTCACGAATGAGACTGATATTCTGCCTATCAATGTTTCATTTGTCCAAAAAATAACTTTTATGCCCCTACTATGCACCAGGGTGCTGTTACATAATAGCCAAATCCATAAGGTCCCTGCCTTCATAGTGCAGATGGGTTTAGACAATGAACCCCGCAAACAAGTACATAACTATTTATTATGAGAACAATGAAGGAACACTACTGGGTGTCAGAAGAGGAAAACAGGAAGACCGAATTTAGATCGAAATTCCTCAATTTAGGCTGGGGCTTAGAAGATGCCCCCCAATTTTTGAGATGAAGAGTTAGCAGAGGATAATCCCAGAGGGCGTGGGTGAGAGGAAGGTCTTGGGTTCTGCCTTCCCAAATATTAACAAAGCAACAAGCTAAAGTGCAGAAAACAGCAGCAAGGAACACGGCCTGCCCCTCATATGAGAGGATTCTGATTTTCTTCTAAGAGGAGTGGGAAATTACTGAAAGATTTAAGCAAAGGAGTAATACGTTGTTACTATGTTTTATAGAGATTTTGTCTACCGTTTGAAGAATAGATTTGGAAAGGCCAGGGGTTGGCTGGGGGGAGGTCATCTCAGAGCCAAAACTCTTCCAGCTGATTTTCAGATCCTTCCACAAAATGACCCATCACCTCTCCCAACTTCCTTACACAGAGAGAGCCCAGCCTCAGTGTCCAACATGGCCACTATGAAACTTACACTGCCTTTGGCAATGGTTTTCTCTCTGACAACTCTGCTCCCTTCTTTACCAGTTAAAAAATCTCACCACGCTAGAGGAGACCCACTGGACTCAAAGTCCAATTCCTCCAGGAAGATTTTTCACTATTTTTTTTTTCCTAGTGGAATATCTCTTTTTAAGAAGGTGCCACACCCAGCGTGGAACCCAACACAGGGCTTCAACTCACCACCTTGAGATCAAGACCTGAGCTGAGATCTGGAGTCAGTTGCTTAACCACTGAACCACCCAGTGCCCCCTTCACCCAGGTGCCCTACTGCAGATGTGTAGTAGTAAACATGTCCTAAGTAAGGAACTGATTTGGGCTTGAACTGCTATGCTTCGGTTATCTGCCTCCTGAGATAACCTAGTGTACTGCTCCCCAGCCTTAGAAACATAGACTCAAGTCATGGGCTAAAAACCATTGATAAAGAGATTTTTCTTTTTACATTTTTAGTAAACTGTAAAATTTGATTTAAAAGACAATTTTCAATTTTTTTTTGCTGTTGATATAAATCATATTTGCACATATACATACCAACAAGACACTGCAGTTAGTTAATATTTTTTTTATTTCTGTGCTTACTAATCTCCTGCTAGTTGCAGCAAAAAGGCAAGAGGATGTCTGATGAAATGTATTTAACCCGACAGACTTCAAGAACAAAAAAGAGCTAAAAGTTTAGATTTAGAGAGCCAAATAATACCTATGGAGTTATATTTTTTCCCCCAAGGCCGCCCTACAACTGGGTCATAGTTTCACCTAGAAGAAACAACCAGACTGACTTAGACGTGATGTCTGTGACATTACACTTGAATTTATTGTTTAGGCTGTACCTACTTCCAAAGGGAATTATGTCTTCCTTTAGATGGGAACAGTCAGTAAATGTCTCCTGCAACCTGTTATAAGGGTGGGTCCTCCCTGAAACACCCATACAGAGTAGCAGACTGATCTAATGGGAGCCGCAATTTGCGGTTTGGCTGCAAACCGGCCAATGAAAACAGACAAATCACAGTTGGTCACATGTGTGATTGAGGGTTCTAAGAGATCATTCTGTCTGGGAGAATTTTTGTAACTGTGGTGACACGTGACTAGTACATTATCTTCAAACTAATTTTACTGCCATCATTTTATGAAGAAAATATCTGTATTGACTCGATGAAATTTTGACTAAAGGAAACTTCAGAAACAAGCTGAAATCTTACTCTGATGTCCCCCGAGGAATCACCTCATCGCTTACCTTGATCTCTTTCGTGCCATGTTCGGCTTCCAGCAGCTGGTGAATTCGGAGACGGATAGAAATCTCCTGTAGGACTTGGTTCCATATTTTCGTCTATGGATATAGTTTTGGGTCTTTTGCTGTTAAAATATGACAACAATTGCTTTAATGGGATGACTAAGGAGGTGTGCAGCAGATGAAAATATGTAATTTGAGAAGAGTCTTACTAAGAAAATTTCCATAAACACAAGTAATAGCATTTCAGTATCTTTTCTGAAACAATGGAGAGCATTCCAGACTTCAATAGGAGTAGCAAACACTTCTAGTTGTACATGTCATTTATTACACCATATTATACCTATACCTGCCTAATGATAGGTTGCTTATTATATTTACCTTTTAAAATGTGTTTCCCAAGAAATATCTGTAGTAAAAAGTGAACTCATTTTTAAAAAGAAGATTTTATTTATTTATTCAACAGAAAGAGACACAACGAGAGAGGGAACACAAGCAGGAGGAATGGGAGAGGGAGAAGCAGGCTTCCTGCTGAGCAGGGAGCTCGATGCAAGGCTCGATCCCAGGACACTGGGATCATGACCTGAGCTGAAGGCAGATGCTTAACAACTGAGCCATCCAAGCACCCCTAAAAAGTGAATTCTTGATGTGATATGTGTACTAACTTTAAAATTATTAAGATTGGAAAATAAATAAATAAATAAGATCATTAAGAATGTACCTGACTCTTATTATTATTATCAATGATAATAATATTCATTAGCATAGCGCTGGCCATACCAGTATAATTCTTTCATATTAATTCAAACATTAAGGCAAAAGAGTCAGTAGAACATGAGATCTGGAGTGAAACCAGCCTAGTAGCAAATCTCGACTAGGCCACTCACTACTTCTTAATAGTAAGCTCCTTAACCTTTTTAAACTCAGTTTAATCATTTATAAAATGGAAATAATAAAACCTAGTTCAAAGAGGAGTGGTTGAGAGGATTAAATATAAAGCTCTTAGTAAAGTGGTTGGCATTTAGAAGATACTTATTAAGTAGTAATTATTATGAGTAACCATATAATTAATAATGTAAAAATTTTGTAGGACTTTATTGATTATAAATTATTTCATATATTCTTCTTTATATTATTTTATAAAAAATTAGGTTATGATCTTTTATCCTCAAGATCAACCATGAAAAATATGTCATTGCCAAATTCATTCAAACAGTATGCTTTTGGAATGATACATTTTAGGAGCACCTGGATGGTTCAGTTGGTTAAGTGTCCTACTCTTATTTTGGCTCAGGCCATGATCTAAGGGTCGTGAGATTAAAACCTGCATTTGGCTCCATGCTGGGTGTCGAGCCTGCTTAAGATACTCTCTCTCTCAAAATATAAATAAACAAACAATAGAATTTAATAAAGAACATATGGCTCATCCTTATTAAGAAAAGTGACTATTTACAGCAGAGATGAAAAAGTTGTCATGGGGGTACCAGGATGGCTCAGTCTATTAGGCCTCCTACTCTTGATTTCAGCTCAGGTCATGATCTCAAGGTCGTAAGATTAACTCCTGTGTTGGGCTCTGTGCTGGGCATAGAGCCCGGTTAAGATTCTCTTTCTCCCTTTCCAAACCGCCCACCTCCCCACCCTCAAAAATAAGTAAACAAACATATACATTTTTTTTCATATATAGATGAAAAAATATGAAAATTTATGTCATGGCATAGGTCATTTTGCATGAGATACTGTTATCATATATTCCCATCAATATCCTATTAAACAGTCAATTATGACTATGAAAATGGATTTTTTTCCTTAAATTAGAAAAATAAAAGACCTCATGTACATTTCTACAGGTAAAAACCAACGAGAGGTTATCTTCCGTAATAACTTTGTGCAGTGATAATAAACACAATGTCATAAGACTTCAGAGTTGGCGCTGATTTCTTAAGTCCTATCCGTAAATCAGCCCTTCCTTTTCTTACAAGTGGAGAGACAAATGTGGAGAAATTCAGTGAATTTCCCACGGCATATTAGTGGAAGCCATCTGCCACAAAGGAAGGACTTCTGAATTCCAAGACTGTGTTCTTTTTGCTGCACTGTTTCCAAATCCTAGAAACCTGTGTACATCCGGAATCCTAGAAGCACGTGTAGATACTCACAGAGGTACCTGTGATTAATATTTGACTCACAACTCCCAGAGTATTAACATGATGTCGAAGACAACCATTTCTACCCATGGGAAACCACAGTGGGAGTCAATAACAGGCCTTTAATTTATTCCTATGGTATCCAAAGTTAGAATGCGTGTCTTTTCAAACTCTCCTTTAAACTAATTCTCTCAGCTGTGAATCAGTAGCAAATACGTATGAAAGACTGAAAGTGAGAGAGAAAAGATTTTCATAAGGAAATAGTAGATGTTTTTCAAACCTTTTTTATTCTGAATGGCATAATATCTGAAACCAAATGACTATGAAGAAAGATCTGTGTTGATAACATACTGATCCATCAGACCAAGTAGAAATGTCCTATTCACATTTCAAATTTAGAAAAACTAAAGCATTTTTAAGACCCAACCATGTCACAGACAATCTGAGTGACAATAAACCAAATTACCTTGCTATGTAACCTAACCTATATGAAAACACAGTTTGATCATAAATGATATAAAATTGAACTTAGTTAATAAACAGAAAAATGTGCACAGCCCCGTAATTAATTCAAATACAATTAACTTTCATTATTGAGAAGAGCATAGGAAAGTAATTACCCAAATATTCTTTAATTGTTAAAAAAGGGCTATTACAAAATGAAATGTTTTGCTCTGAAATTCATGTACACTCTTACATTTAATCATGGGTATAAGTAATGCTCTGAAAATGATATGGATCTCCATACGTTGAAGATCCAATTTAAAAAAACTATAAAGCTGTAATATTTATTCATCTTACTTTTCAATAACTCAGTCCTCTTCTAACATTCTCTAACAGTGGAAGAGTGGAACGGACCATCACTATATCCTACACCAACAACTTTCCAGGCTAGTTATCCCTCAAATAAATAGGAAATCTCTTTTTAAACTTTTGTGGGACTCAAAGTCACAATCAGAAGGTCAAAAGACAAAAGTGAGAATGTCAACAGGGAACTAAAAAGTAAAGTAACATCACTGTAGCTCTTCCCCAACAAAGGCTGATCAAACCAAATCTCAGAGCAAGTAGTATTTTCATTGGGGACTGAGAATCAACTAAATTATTAAAAAAAAAAAATACCAGCTCACTGCAGACATTAGCCAAGCGTGGCCTAGAATAAGGCCTTTACTTTTAAGGTTAAGTAGATGACACATTTTATTTTTCATGTTTTATTTTACCCAGCTTGGATAAGATAGTAGGGTAAAAGTTACCAGTATGGATCAATCTGTAGACCAGGGCTCTCTGCCATGACAACATTGCTTGTAAGTTGCTAAAAGATTTAGTGAACTTGTAGAATTCATAGAAAATTATAAAATCATATTCACATTTTTATATAAAGGAAATATAGTACCCTTGTCCTACCCCAAACCCAAATATGTTTTTAATGCTTTGAACAATTACATTTGATTTCCAAATATCAATATAAATTTAACCAGGTTAAGAGTAACTATGTAGAATCAGCAGAAAGTCTGGAATTCTTGGCTTTGTTTCCCCGATCTCTTTATCTACCCACCTATCTGCATATCTACCTCTCCACCCAGCTGCCTATAGACTGAGAACAGGACTGAGAACAAGTGTATATAGACTGAGAACTCCTCTTCCAGTTACCTGCTTGGTGGAGAAGACAGTGACCTCTGAAGATTGACCCCCGAGTTCATGTCATGATAGTATGGTTGGCTCGGGATTTCTCCAATTGGGAAGTTGACTCCAGTTCCCTGGGTTATGGGCGCTGAGGAATAAAACAGAAAGAAACATCAGGAATGACTTTTACACTTGTCATCTCTATTTGAATGTAATAATCTAATACGTTCCACACCTCCGGGCAAACTCTCTTTACCCTGAGACTCCAGTGTCAACTGTCCACCAGGATACAACTTGAAGACTTCCTCACAAGGCCAGTGTTCAAGTCTGGAAACTTGAGGCACTCAGACTATAATCATTGGTTACCACTTCCCTATTCCCACTCTCCAACCTCTTCACTCACTCCTTTGTATTACTTTTCACTAAGTCTGTCGCCACACTAGTCTATAGATGCGTCAGAGGAAACGACATGTTTCCTATTACTCAGCACCAAGCAAGGGGCTTTGTACTAAGCTGGTTCTTTTTTTTTTTTAAGATTTTATTTATTTGATAGACTGAGAGTATAAGAGAGAGAGCACAAACAGGGGGTGGGGAGAGGGAAGAGCAGACTAACCCCTAAGCAGGGAGCCCAACGAAGGGAACGACCCCAGGACCCTGGGATCATGACCTGAGCCAAAGGCAGACATTAACCAAATAAGCCAGCAGGTGCCCCCTAAGTTGGTTCTCAAAAACCAAACCCCTCTTAAGTTAATCAAATTAGAATATTAGCATGTTAGAATGCATTACAAACCATATGAATAATTATTTGATATAACGAATTCTTGTATAAGGGCAGGTATACAAGTGAAATGACAAACATGAAATAAGAGCCAAGTTTGTTTTTTTTTCCCCCCAAAATACATATTCAGGTTCATATATGAAGAGATTAGTGTGGCTTTACTCAATAGTTTTTTTGTTTTGTTTTTTTTGTTTGTTTGTTTTTAATTGGGGGCACCTAGGTGGCTCAGTGGGTTGGGCCTCTGCCTTTGGCTCAGGTCATGATCCCAGGGTCCTGGGATCAAGCCCCGCATCGGGCTCCCTGCTCAGCGGGGAGCCTGCTTCCCACCCCTCTCTCTGCCTGCCTCTCTGCCTACTTGCAATCTCTCTATCGTATAAATAAATAAAATCTTTTTTTAAAAAAAGTTTGTATCCCCAACTTTACAAAAATCACTTATAATGACTCATGAAAAAAATTAAAAATAAATAATTTATTTATTAAAAGTAAGAATAAATAAAAGGTACTCATGGAGTTTTATACTTCAAAGTATTATTTTGTATATCAAGAAATTTTTTTGACTTTGCTGATACAGTATGAGCTGAGATTCTTCGATGTAAGTATTGGTTTTCGTATAATGGATCACATGTGTTCAAATTAAAAAAATTTGTTTCTAGACATCTTGAATAGATTCGTGAGGCAGCACATTGTATTAGAATAAGTAGAGTCTTAGGAGGTAGTTTAGTTTGTTTGAACTTAGGATAGTTTGAACTCCCTCTGACACTTCTGAGCCATGTGCCTCAGTTTCCCAAGCTAGAAAATGAGAATACCAGTCACCTACCGCCTATGATTATTTTGAAGATGAAATGAGATAAGGAGTGATAGCAGCCCAGCATCGTGCCCAGTGCATAATAGGTATTCAACCAATGTAAGAGCCCTTCTTTCCTTGATTTCTTCCCCACATCTCTTCCCTGGCAGTCTGGAGTGCTTAGCAAAGAGTGAACAGTTCGAACAGCACTAAAAGCAGAGGAAGGGTTATAAATGAACCTATTTGTTGAAAGTCTGTTCCTTCAACAAGTTGCTTATGTCCATTACTGGCAGGTGCTGCAAGGGATACAAAATAGTCTAAGATAGTTCCTGTCCTTAATAAAACAGATTGGGCAACAAACTGGGTAAACAAAACACTCATGAAAAAATAGAAATACCAGCATACTGCAAATTATAATGAAACTGTCCAAATAAATGACAGCCCCAATAAACGCTATGGGATTTCATGCGAAGAAGAACCCCATACAAGCTCAAATGATCCAAGAATTCTCTGAAGAAGCCAGAGCTTGCACTAGACTTTGCAGAATGAGTAAGTTCTTAAGGAGAGGTCATTCTCAATAGGAGTGACTACAAGACCAACATCTCGGGCAGAGAATAAAAGTGAGACCAGGCAGGTGGGCATCAAAGGACAGTGCTGAAGAATAGTTTCTTTCCTTACCTTTTTTTTTTTTTAGATTATTTATTTATTTATTTGACACAGAGAGAGAGAGAGAGAGAGAGAGAGAGATCACAAGTAGGCAGAGAGGCAGGCAGAGAGAGAGGGGGAAGCAGGTTCCCCGCTGAGCATAGAGCCTGATGCAGGGCTCAATCCCAGGACCCTGAGACCATGACCCAAGCCAAAGGCAGAAGCCCAACCCACTGAGCCACCCAGGCGCCCCTCTTTACCTTTTTTAAAATCAGGCCTTCAAAAGCTCTAAGGAGAGAAAGTATGTCCAGGGCTATGGCAACGAAACTCCAGAGCCCCTATGATTCACACTAAGAACATACAGTCTACTTAATCTTCCTCTCTTCCAACTGTTTCAAATCGAATACATGATTCATAAAGGAATTTCAGGGAATTTTCCTTACCCAGAATTTTAATGTGTTCACTACATGTGTTCGCTGTCAGCTGAATTGTGTGTCAATATCAGGTCGGCCAAGATTTACTTTAAAATATTTTTAAGAAAGTATGATTAGGAAGCACATGTGTTACTGCAGAGAAGTAATCAAAGAATATATGATGAATCTCTCTCTTCCCCTATTAAAAATTAAATCAATATATACAAGATTAGTCTCAGCTCCAAACTTCCAGAGTTTATGCCTTCTGTTAAATTCTTCTTTTTATATAATGTACTTTACTTTCATTTGAATAACACAGAAAATATTTGTATTCAATGGGTGACTATGCCAAATGGCTTGAATTCTTTGGGCAGCTAAAATGGAACTGTTTGTTGTGGCTTGAGGTACACCGGAGGTTAAAAAAAAAAAAAAAAAAAAAGCAAGGTAAGAAATCCCACAGTAACCACATGCTTTAAAGTTTATTATTAGAACCATGTTCTATGTGACATTGGAAAGCAGGGTGTGTGCTAGAAGGAGGCATTTGAGAGACTCGGGGAAAGTCAGTAATCTGTCCAGCCTTCTGCAACAGTAATGGATACAATTCAGACTGAATTACTAAAAGGAAATTTACAGGTTATAACTTATGTAAAGTACTTGCAATTTATTAAGCTCATACAACATTTAAGCAAAGATCTGTAGTTTCTATTTCATACATATGGCTTAAGCGTCAACACAGATTGCTTGGCCATAAACATACTGGATGAAATTTATAGTAGAATAATAATAATAATAATAAAAATCTTTGGAAATTTTTTTTTCCGAATTTTCTTGCAGAAGGATTATTACAGATTCTCATGACGGCAATCAAAACAATTTACCCACAGATTTATACATGAGCATTGCAAAAATGTAATGTGCCTTCTGACATTAAAGGGGAGAGTACAAGAAGAAGAGTAGCTTAATAATACACGGCCAAATTCTAAAGCAGTGCTCACCAAATACATTTCATAATAAAGAGAGTTTGTGTTGGGCACCTGGGTGGCACAGTCGGTGAAGCACCTGCCTTCGGCTCAGGTCACGATCCTCAGGGTCCTGGGATCGAGTCCCGAATCGAGTTTCTTGCTCAGCAGGTGGCCTGTTTCTCCCTCTCCCTCTGCCTGCTGCTCTGCCTACTTGTGCTCTCTATCTTGCTGTCAAATAAATAAATAAAATCTTTTTAAAAATAAATAAATAAATAGAGTATGTGAGCATGGCAAGTCCCAGGCTGATGCTCCTGTTTAAAGCCTCTGGAAGAACTTCCATCAGATGCAAAGATCTGCGTTAGCACCTCTCCTGGACAGCTGCAAGGTCTGAAAGCTGCAAATCATGTTTAAGAGGCTGCCAATATCCTCTTAGAGACGAAGCTCCAAAGAACCTCAGATTCTAAGGGTGAGAGGCCAACCCTTAATCTCTCTTATTGTTCTTCTCACTCCAAAAGCTGATCCTAAATCAACTTTCAAGATGGAGATAATATGATTCAACAGAATGATCACTATCCTAAAACAGGGGAGCTTCATTAACTAAAGTCAACAGACACATTAGTGGGTCATGTGATAGTCAAACCCGGGAGGCCAGAAACCATTAACATACTGTAAACCCTCAAGAAGTCAGAATTTGTGATATACAGCATAAGGGTCATGCTGAAGTCTCTGCTTACTTGGCAAACACCTATTTCATAAATAGCGAAGTTGAACTGTGCAAATATGATTATGATGTGGATATATTAAGACACTTAGGATAACTTCTCAAGCATTTCAGAGACACCTATTTACATACAGAGGAGAAAATAAATGTTTGCTGAGTAAATTAATGAATGCATATACATAATTAATATACTAATTACAGATCAGTAATGTGTGTTGTAACAGATAACTTAAAAACCTCGAAGAGAGGTTTAAAAAGAATGAGTGAAATATATTAAATTTGCCTCACTTTGGAACTGTTCTGGAAAGGTGTTTTTTAAGTCTTTCTTTATGTGTAAGTTCAGAGTTTTCAAAATATCACTCTGGGCTTTCCAAGGTTCTATCTGGCTGTCCTTCTGAAGGGTCTAGCATGATGTTACCTATAATGAGGAACTGGTAATAATTTCTAACAGATGACTTTTCGGTCCATCTCATAAGGAGGAGGAAATAATATCACGAAACTTATGGGGTGCCTCGTGGGTTAAAGCCTCTGCCTTCAGCTCAGGTCATGATCCCAGACTCCTGGGATCGAGCCCCACATCGGGCTCTCTGCTCCGCGGGGAACCTGCTTCCTCCTCTCTCTCTGCCTGCCTCTCTGCCTACTTGCGATCTCTGTCAAATAAATAAATAAAATCTTAAAAAAAAATACCACAAAACTTAGGAAAAGACAAATTTATAACAAATAATGTTATAAAGTCTGGTAACTGTAGCAGAACAGTGTAGGAAAAACACCTACACCCCCCCAGACACACCCCACCCACTCCACTTTCAAATTCCCCCTTCCTTACATGAATGCCAGAAAGTGGTAGTGAATAAGTCAGGCACGTTCCTTTCCAAATTAAAAATAAACACAGAAAACACTTTCAAATGTCGGAGGCCTTCCATACCACGTTATTGATCGGGAAAAACACGCAGGGCTCGTGGCAGCCTTGGTCAATGGAGAAGACCATCAGAGTCCTCTTATCCCGCAAATATGAATCCTAGAGTTGCTCGGATACAGGATAGTAGGTTTTGGTCTCCTGCACTGCGCTAAGTAAACAGATCCATGACAGAAGTCTTTGGGGCACATATTTATCTACCGCGGCATATGTCAGAAAGATCTTACTGAAGATCTTAAACATTTGTGTAGGCAACTGCCTGCGATATATGCTATTTTCACTGGCCACTCTAGAAAGAGGAACCTTTTAAGTTAAATCTGGTTTGAAAGACATAGTCACCTACCAGCCGGGGGATTACTGCATGGTCACAACTCTAACTCACTCCCTAAACTTACCCTCAGTAACTTGCTTTACTCTTTTGGGATCACCACAATTCTTGTTTGAGACCTCTGAATTTGACCCAGATGGAAAACACAACTTAAACAAGGACAGAACGCCACTACACCATTTGAGTAACATCATCCAAACCGGTGACGCTCTCTAACAAAATACCAGGTAAAAATAGAGCCTTCAAAATTACATAAATAAGCTAAATCAAAGAGAATGAGAAGAAATGAGTCACCTACTTTAACATGATGAATGCCTTAACAGCTACATCTTAGGTATATTTGTACACACGAGAAATACGTAAAAGACTTAAGTCAATAAACTTCTCCCTTGCTTAGGTAGCTGGCCAGGTGAACTTAACCCAAGAAAAATCTCATCCGGCCTATCAAGAATGGTGTCTCAGGTGAGGTGGCCAGTTAAAACAATTGGACATTGTTTCGGATCACAATAGCTTTCTATCTATATCCAAACTACAATCTGCAAAGTTAATTTCTGCATCTCTCTACACTCTGCATGTTACTGTGTATATCCTGTACATCTCCAAGCCCCCACCAAAACGTTAGTAAAATGAAAAAGCACTTATCTACAGGAAACTTATGTGGGTTATCATAACAACATGGAGTACATGTAATTAATCACACTTCCTTTGATATAAATGACCATCTATGGTCACAGAGAGAACAGTGAATTAAATGAATACTAGTAACACAGCAATCAGAACAACCCCCCAATTATTTTTGAACTACAAAAGTTTGATGATCTAAAGGCAAATATTTTAGAAAATCTGACAAAATATATCCAATAATAATTTCATCAACAAGACGGAAATTTTAAAACTCAGATTTTCCCCATAAGTGGTTATTCTTAATACTGTGTTGAAGGTTCAGAATAGAAAATATTTAAAATCATAATGTATAATCAAATAATAACAAAACAGTTTACTTACTTCTGGATACCCTCACAAGTTCGGACACGTTGAAGACTCCAGATTTTACAAAACTATCCTCCAGGTAACCTGAAAATAAATATTGAGAGGAAAAAGATCAGCACAAGCAGGAAGCAAACAAATGATTAAACGCTAGGATTTGTTCAAGTGTTTTTAAACCAAAGGTTAGAACAAAAACTAAGTGTGCTTATAACAAACACAAGTGAAAGCAAAACTCTCTGAATGCAATCTGGGGTCTGTTTAAACAAAAGTAAGAAGTTGAAATGCCAAATAATTTCCTAGGGAAATTTTTCCACCGCCTGCTAAATGTACAGGGCAACTGGAATGGTTTTATTTGCCACAGCCCACGCATTGAGAATGAAGTCAGGGGTTCTTACCAAATGTATTCAGCTCGGTAGCACCTGGTAGACTGAAGTCTACCCATTTATAAAAAAGAAAGAAAGAAAAAGGAAAACCACAACCACAATTAGAACCTTGTTGGAATTACTTCAAAGATCTCTTGAAACCACTGTTCTTACACAAATCCTTCCCTGATTAAAGAAAAGCGAACTGTTGTTAGCAGCCCTCCCTCACCCTTGTTCCAAGGTCATGAATCACACAAAAGCAGAACTTGTACGTACAGCAAATACTTTGCATAGACCTATTTCCACGCACCTTTGATATACCCCACATGACTTCAATGCCCTCTCCCTCTTGCTACTACTTCCTTGGACTCCCTTCATTTCAAGAACTGTGTCCTTTTTCTAGCAAACAGTGACCAATCCAGGCCTCCAGAAATACCACAGGACCCTTCGGTGACATGGCCCACCGTTCAGGGGCCTGAGTAAGTTCTGTGCTGTCTGAGATCTGGTCAAGCTGTGTCCAGGATTAGAAATGAGGACTTCCATAAATGCCCAGTCGTGTCCCCAGCTTCTCATTGATATGCAGGACATGTACTGAGGGCGAAAGAGGGACGGAATACCAGAAGGAGGGATATGGTTACTCTCTGCTTCCCAGGAAGAGAATAAGAAAAGCCTGAAAACCCTCAGAATGCAAAAGTTTCCAGGAAAACAAACTCTGGATTCTAAGAACTGGCAACTGGATCAGATGGTACATACAGTTTTAGGGCTGACCAAGGGATTCGATTCAGGGCAGGAATGTGAGTCAGGGGGCTGGCATTCAACTTCCGACCATACTTTATCAGCGTGGAATCCTGATCATGTTATTAGACTCTTTGTATCTCAGACTCCCCATTTAAAAACTAGAGTTAATAATTGTGAATTGTGAATGTGTAAAATGTAGTAAAATTGTGAATGATAAGTGAGATAAAAACATAAAATCCACACTAGGCACTCATTAAATGTTCCCAATGAGTTAGGTTTGGCCAGTTGGGTCAACAACCACTTATACGTTGAATTACGTACACAGGATTCCAGACAGTCTCAAATCACGTGTAAATCTTTATTTAGAAATTTTACCAGAACAAAAGCTACCACACTACTTTTCAATTGTACATAGCATGAAAGGACAGAAAACCATTCAATGAGCTTATATGCATCACTTCTGTGAACCAAGGAGCCATGCATGTCTGAACACTATTCTATCCACCGTTCACCTTCTTTAGAAGCAGAACAAAAGAAAGAGTGTGAAGGAATTATTGGATCTCAGCTGGTGATAAAACTTATCATATTACATTATCATATTAAGTATTACTAAGTATCATGTTAAGTATTACTTTGAAAAAATATACATTTTTAAGAAGGTAATGACAAAATGTCCCCTTTTGATGTACCTGTATCTTAGGAAACTCCTAGTTCTCTAGCAACTTAATTTTTCACAAGGTTGAATTCATTTCACTGATTATTGAGAAGCTTTTAGGTAGCCAATACTGTACAAGGTACTTAAAGTCATGAAGACAAAAAAAGGACATGGAGTCCCTTTGTGTGATTGGAGGGAAAGATATTTTCAATTTTCTGAACCATGGTAGGTTATTATCATATAAAACGACAACAAATGCAACACACATCTTTGTAAAATATAACAAATTATACTTTATATACAGTAAATATAAAATTTTATATTGGCAAATACATTAAATATAAAGACCTTATTTATCTTGATGGCAGCTCATATACTTAACCAACCAGACAAGATTTATTTGTCCTCCCTCAACTGTACTCTGTAAATGTCTGTCCTCCTACCTTTCTTGTGCATTTAGCTCCCCCAGTCAGATGGCTCTGTCTCTACCTACTTTGCTCTCATCCTGCAACGTCCCACTCGACCACCATCCACCCCGTGACCCGTTCCCCCACCCTCCTCTCCCAATCCCTGTGCCAGTCAGAAATCATCTCTTTCTTGTGAATTCACAGAGCACCTAGTTTGTACTTACTTACATCCCTTTACACATTCAAGTGTCCAGGATATCTGTTTTCAAGTCTTGTGGTTCTTATGGGATTATCAGCTCCTTTATTTGGGAGAATGCCTGGGTTTTGTTCATCTCTGAATCTCCCTTAACAACCACCTCAGTGCCTGTATATACAGTAACTACTAAATCAATGCTTACAGAACAAAATTTTAGATTTTAACTTTTTGGAACAGGGTCATAAATAAGCATCTTGGTAATTATGTAACGATGTAGGTGTAGATGGCTTAAGGTTGAAGGATAATTATACTGACCCTAGTTATTCCCTGCAACTCATCGGCTGAGGGGTCCATTTAGGCTTTGGGGTAGAGTGGGAAAGAATGATGATCAGATTCAGATTATATATCTAACTTCCTTACGTACTGGTGTACAACTTGAAGCATTTAGTACAAAGTAACTACCCAGAAGCTAGAAGTGTTTGAAGAGTCAGAGTTCAAAAATATTTGTAAAATAAATACACGAATGAGCGACGAGGGAACATTTCAATATATTTATATAAATGAAATCATGCGTCATATGTAATAACATTTCAATATGTAGATATCATCTGAAGTTCATTTCCTCATTACTCTAGTGAGTAGTCAGGGCTCCACCAGCGTCTTGGCCATACCCATGAAGACGGAATGGTGTGTGGACGTCAGGAGCCGAATCATACTGGTGGGAGGATCCCCCTGAAGCTAATCCTACCAGCAGAAGACAGCCAGTCACACACAGGCAAATACAATAACTATCTCACCGAAGAGGGAAAGCAATTCAGAATGGAGCCGGGTGTTTCTCCATCCCTCATCTCATGTTCTGAGAAATCTGAATCTATAAGGAAACCCGAAAGAGTTATTTTGCTGGAACTATGAAAGGCGCTGGAAATATGTCAGAACTGCTTTGCACCCACTAGACAAGGTGTAACACCCACAGGTCCCACTGGGCTCCAGTCCTGCATGGAACATACTGAGACTTCACTGAAAGCAGTGCTGCGGAGGCTGAGAGGTAGCGCAACCAATCCCACACCCTCCCCACCCGGCCCCACCAATCGGGGGGATCAGGCAACTGGGTAATCTGGGAGAAGTACCCGAGGCCTACTGCTGCCTCCTCCATTCGTCTTTGCGCACAGCACAGCCTTACAATGGGCAGGCATTCCCCAAGATGAGGAGGGCAAAGGAAAGAAAGAGTCCAGGACAGAGTACTTGGAGAGCGAATACCATACAAGAAAGTATGTAGGAAACAACACATAAGGACGCTGATAAAACAACCGGGGACAATCACGCAGAGTGCCAGGAGCCCTGTGAATGTACAGAGGATGACGCTCAGCAAAATGCAGGTTATTGCTATTAACATAACCCCATCTGTAACCTCCAGGCTGCTGGGGTCTTCCAGAAACACGGTTTTCATGGGGGACGTCGACCACTGTGAATCTAAGTAGCTGATACAAAGGCCAACGATTTTAAAACAATTTGGAGACATTCGTATAGTAAATTCCCTTCATCTACCAAAGGAAATATGAGCATCTCTGAGGCAGAGCAGCTGCTTAATGATTACAGAGCAATATTACACAACAGTTTAAGCCAAGAAGCAAAGAACAACTCGGCATTTATGTGACGCTGTATTTACACTACATGTAATGCTTTTTAAAAAATAAAATTGAGTAGGAAATAAAGACCTCTGCAAACTGAAGATTCTCAAAGGCAATATCAAATTATATTATTTTACTTCTTTTTTTATTTTTCTCTAACAAAAGCAACAATAAATCACTACTCAGAAGTTAATATAGTGTTTAACCTCCTTTACAAACAATAACAAAGGGACACAATGGCATATCTAACTGTTAATATCTCAAATTATAATCAGCTCCATTTGAATGTTAAACAACATTTACATAGAAAATCCAAAGGAAAACTGATAACGCTCATTTTTATAGTCTACTGTGTTCTATTCTTGAAATTAAAAAAGAAAAAACCACAGAAAGCAGTTATTAAATTCATGAAAGCTGTCTTCAAGTATTAGAAGGACTGTTAATGTAGATGTTGGATAAGACTTCTTCTGCGTAGTTCCAGGAACTGTTTTTTGGCTCAATAACCAGACTTGTCATCCAATAAGAAAAGTCCTAGAAGGGAATGGGAAACCTTGCAAAAGTGGAAACAGCCAACAAAGGCCAACCTACTGTTCTAAGATCTTCAAATGCATTCATTCACATAATGATCCTAATTATCCTACCCATTGTCATGCAAGCGTTCCCATTTTACAGATGAGAAAACTTGTGTCTACAGAGGTAGGGGGTTTCCTAGGGGCAGTAAGGACCCCCCCATTAGATTTAAGAATTCTCACTTTGGGTAGGAAACTGAATTAAGATCACTTCTGAAGCCCATTGCAATGCTCAGGTTCCACTTTTTTTTTTTTTTTAAGATTTTATTTATTTATTTGAGAGAGAGAGATTGCGCGATTGTGCACACAAGCGGGAAGGAGGGACAGAGGGAAAGGGAGACGCAGACTCCTTGCTAAGCAGGGAGCCCAAAGCCAGGCTCCATCCCTGGACCCTGAGATCAGGACCTGAGCCGAAAGCATAAGCTTACCCCACTGAGCCACCCAGGCGCCCCCCCAGGTTCCGCTTTTTCACCGGGCCCTTTTCGTGTTCGTTTTCTTGCATTGCTTGCTCATTTGGAGAAAGAACAGGACCCCTAGGTATCTCGCAGGCATTTTCCAGCCTTAGGATTCCAATTGTTCACTTCCTTCAGCAGAGTGTAAAAGACGCCTAAATCCTTTTGTTTATGGATGCAAAGGGGGAGAAGATAAGATTCTTTTACACTAGCTCTTTGCCAGTCTTCACATAACTTCAGATACCACCACTAACCTACTGGGAATTTTCTGGTAGTGGTGTTGTAAGGCTTGGCTTTATCTGCAGTTTCTCAACTGATCTGCACTGTCCACAGTTAAGAATGGAAAGTGGGATGACGAAATAGACAGACTAATCATTACAAAGATAATGCTTCTCTGCGCAGAGACTGACCCTCAGCCTATAGCCAAGGTTCACATTCCAGTATTAATTTAGATTTAAGTTTATCCTTCACTGTGAAATGTCCCTGTTGGTGATTTAAGTGATTCAGCAGGACAGCAATTTTCTGATTTTAACACGCTCTGATAGTACTATATTAATGTTATTTGTTTTTCAGTATTTCCTTCCAGTACATTAAACTTTTTCCTGCATATATGTAAGATATAAAAATATGAATTTTTAAAAGCTGGGATCAAATTTAAATGAATTTGTATTTGCTTCTTTTCTAATCCACATTATATCTTTCCCTTTAGGTTCAATAGTTTTTCAAAAGCATGATTTTAATGTCTGTATAATATTACACTGCATGGCTGTACTTTATTTGACCATTCTCCTTTTTTTGGCATTTTAGGTTATTTCCCATTTTTAAAAATATTATAAACAGAACTGCCATTAACATCCCCGTACACAAATCTTTGTCAGCAATTCTCATGATTTCCTTAGGCTGGAGTTCCCAGAAGTGGAATTGCTGGGTCAAAGGACATAAACTCTTTTTAAAAACTCTTGGTTAAAAACTGTCAAGCTGCTTTCCATAAAGATTTTTGCCAATTTCTTCTCCCTCGGGCAGAATGAACGTGTCCATGTCACCACCCTCTGCCACAATTACATGTTAGTCATAATAGGGACTTGCTTTAATTGTAGCAAGTTGATAGAGAAAAGATATCATTATAATAATGTCATAATTTTCATTTAATTATAATAAAGTTGGATTTTTTTCAGATATTTATGCATTTTTTCTTTAAACAAACATTCAAAAATATGTAAAATAGGGATTGTGTTATCAGGAATATTTTATTCCTAATATTAATGACATTACCTCTAGAGTTTCCCAGTTAATGACAGTGTTGGCTGTTAATTAATAATTGATTTTTTTCTTATCATTTTATATGTTCACTTATTCTTAGTTCTCTCAGATTTTTAAAAGTGTTCTGATCAGAACAATTATTGAATACCACTAAATGCTTTTTTGGAGTCCTTTTTAAATTTCCTTACAGTGTTTACCGTTATTATATATTACTGAATTCTTAAGGTAAATTATCTTTGCTTATCCACACAAGGTAGCTCTTTTAATTTACTGCTAAACTGGTTTGCTAACAGTTGCTTCTGAGTTCTATGTAGCTGGTATACTTTTCTGGGGATCTTTGTTTCATTTATGAAGTTTTCATACTATGCTTACATACATGCTTCATAAAATTACTTGGATGACAGCCATTTTTATTTTTAAAAATATGAACAGTTCAGAAAGTCTGGAAAAACTCGCCGGTAAAACTGTCTTCTCATAATCTGTTTTAGAGAAGATTCTTAGAAAACTCTGAGTCTTTCAAGAATTTGCTCTACTCTTGTTTTCTGGTCTTGAGGCAATTTTATTATATATTATATTACATATATATAATATATATATTTTCCAAGAAAACGATTATTTTCTTTCATATTTTTAAATTTATTAGCACAGATATTTTATGGTTTACCAAATGTTTATTTTTAGAATACAGTAAATAAAATAAAAAATAAATTATATTTAATACAACATATTGAAATATATTATAATTAATAAAATTATATTAAGTTATGTTAAAGTATACTAAAAGATCAGCTCTGCCACTTACTATGTAAACCTAAGGTAGGTTGAGCAACGTTTCCACACCTCACACTTCATTATAATATAAATGATAATCACAGTACCTATGAGTCAGTATGAAAACTGTAATCATTTTCAAATAATAATAGATTTCATTTTAAGAGCAGGGAAAAGGAAGGTAGAACTTCCAAATTAACAAAGGGAGGGCAAAACACGGTGAATACTAACTTGATCAAGACAAAGAAACTAAGAACATAAGATGTAAAAATAAATAATATAAAGTAAATAGAACAAATTAAGCATATCCCATTACAATACAGGTAAGTGGATTGAATTAGCCCATAAAGAACATTAGATAAACTGAAGCAAATAAAATTCAGCTATTTTTAAGGAACACATTGAAGACAAAATGACAACAAGAATAAAAAGTTGAAAATAAAATGATGTGCAAAATGAAATCAGGCAAATTCAAACAAAAAGTAAGCAGTGTCAGTGGTGGTGAAGAGAATTTAAGATGAATTACAATAAACAAGATAAAGAACATTACAACTGAAAAAAAAAGTGTATATGATAAAGAGGATAAATCATAAAACTATATGTACACCAAACAATATTGTGCAGAATGCATAAAACAGAAATTATTAAAATCCAAGAAACTTTACAAAAATACAGTTGTAGTGAGAATTTTGAATACACTCTTTTAGAATTGAATATGACTATTAGACAATGACTAATTTTATATCATTCAAATACAAAGTGTACTTTCTTAGCACATTCACAAAAATTTTATAAAAATTGATCATGTCCTTGACCAAAGAGATAACTGTTATTACTGTGTCACCTTTAGAAAATAAGGCCAAAAGTAAAAAATAAAAAGTGACCACATTTTCTGAACTACCTGAAAATTAAGAAAATAAGCTATGGATCAAACAGAATCAAAGAACAATTATGAACTACCTAGAAAACAATGACAAGAAAGAGACAAAAGGCCAATTACTTTACCATAATGATAGAAAGACCAGCAAAACATCCCAAGAAAAATTAAAAAGGGAATTAAAGACAAAAGCTGAAATCAATAAAATAGGAAAAGAAGTATTTAAAACAAAACAATAAAAGGGAAGATGATTTTCTGAGAAGATCAGCAAAACAGAAACATCATTTGCAAACCTCATTAAGGAAGAAAAGAAAAAGCGAAAATATACAAGAACAGAAGGGAAACATAACCATAGAAACCAAATACGTTAAAAACATTATAAGAGAATAACACATGCAACTTACTGACCACAACTTTGAAAACATAAATGGGCAATTACTTACTAAAATAAAAGTAACCGAAATTGAGCAAAATGGAAACCTGAATAGACCAATTACCCCTAGTGTGGTGGTTCCCTAAATCTGCTGATCATTGGAACCACCTGGGGTTCTTGAAAAACAGCTTATGCTTGGCTTCAACCCTCGGCTATTCTGATTTAATTGGTATGGATGTGTCCTAGACGTGAAGATGTTCCAAAAGTTCCCCTGGTGATTCAAACGTGCAGCAACGTCTGGGAACCACTGGGTTAGCATCTTGGTGTTCAAAATGTGGTCCCACGACCAACAGTACTGGCATAACTGGGGAACTTGTTAAGCATAGAGTTCAGTGTCAAGCCCAGACCCTCAGAATCAGAGTCTGCAGCTTAAAAGACCACCAGTGACTCGTATGCAGTTTGGAATTTGAAAACCCTAGAAGAGAATTAAAAGGTGATTTAAAAACCACCTTCAGAATGGCACCAGGTAGAGATGGGCACACAGCTGGATTTTATCTTTTACCCAGCCTTTAAAGTCCAGTGATTTTTACACTCTCCCAGGCTTTAGCAAATGACAAATTTCCTTACAAAGAACGCTCTCTTGATAGCCTTTATTAGACCAGCAAAACTTAAGTAACTAAATTTGCAACCTCCCTCATTAAACTAAAGCAAGTAAACAAAACAAAGACCAAGCATACACATAAATGCAACCTCAAAGATCCTAAATAAAACTGAATATATTCGATGCACATATTTGAATTGAATATAGCAATGTTATTGAAAGAACAATACACCCTTATCATTAGGGTTTTATTCCTTGACTGGGTGCAGTTCACTGTTAGAAAATCCATCAGTACGATAGAGGAAAAAAAAGGAAAGATACACGACCTTATCAAGTGATGCTGAAAATGCACTTGACGCCAACAAGAAAAGGAGGCGCTCCTAATAACAAATCTAAGCAAAAAGTGATTAAAAAAAAAGTAACAAACTGTTTAGCAAAACCCAACAAGTTATCCTAAAAGAAGAAAACTAGTCTGCCATTCCTAGGTACTCGACACCCTCAAGCCTCCTCCTCTTTTCAATCCTTAAAAATGTAAACTGTAAATACACCAGTCGCAAAGACAAAGGCTGTATGATTTCACTTAATCTAGGTATCTAGACCAGTCGAACTCGTAGAAACAAAGTAGAATGGTGGATGCCAAGAGATGGGAGAAGGGAGAATGGTGAGTTGTTATTTGCTGGGTACAGAGTTTCAATTTTGCAAGAGGAGAAAGCTCTGGAAATTGATTGTGCAACAATGTAGATAAACTTAACACTACTGAACTGTACATTTATGAATGATTAAAATGGTAAATGTTATTTTATGTATATTTCACAATTAAAAAATCATGATCTGGAATTTGGGACTCAGATAATTGTTACTAAATTCTTGTTTATATATATACAAGAATTACTTTTTTACATTGGTACTAAATTCTTATTTATATATATTCAAAAATTACATTTTTAGACTGACATTTATGTCTGCAGTCTTATTCATAATAATTACTTAGGTATAATTCTGCTTACTATTCTCATTATTAGTCTATATCTGTAGCTATATTTATATCTATAGGTATAGATTTGAGAATTTCCTGTTCTGAATTTTTTTTTTTTTTTTTGGAGTGTATCACTTTGTTAATTGGTATAGGTTTTCAGGTAAAGTTTTTACAAAGAAAATAAAAGACTATTTTTTGAGAATAGAGAGTTTTTGAGAAAACTCTCTAAACATGAAGTTTCATCATAATTCCAAGTAATTCATCATAATTTTAATCCCCCACTCTTCTGTTACTTAAGGTTGACCAAAAGGAAAAAAAAAAAGTATAGGTAACTTGTTTTTCCTCCAGGATGATTATAAGATTCTCTTTTTCATCCACAAAATACAAAAACTTCCATAGGACATATTTAAATATAATTACTATTGGCTAGATATAGTTAGTCCCTTTGATCTAAATATTTAGATCATTTTTAGTTCATTAAAGTGTTCTTAATTTGTCTTTGATTCTATTGCTCTCCTAAATGCTCTGCTTTCTCACCAAGAACACCTAAATTAATACTCAATTTTCTATTCTCCCACCATAAACTTTCTCATCATGTTATTAACCTCTCTGTTCTTTTCTTCTGCTTTTAAAGCAAATATCTCAAGTTTGTCCTCTATATCAAGCATTATTTCCACAATATCAGTTCTGTTTCTTATTCCTTCAAATGCAGACTCTAATTACATGAAAGCAACTTCTTGTTATTTCTTATCCTATACACTTTCCTCGAAGTTATTCTTTTATCTCTTCATTTTTCCATGTAAGTACTTTCTTCTAACTCAGCAAATTGTTTTCTCTGAAATTTTCTTCTGCGCTTCATTTTCAGAAATATGTTCTTCTTCACGATGTACCTTTCCCTAGGTTCTTCACTATTTTCTTACCAAGGGCACACTCTTGCGATCGTTTTTCTTTTCCTTAGAGGGTAGTCTATAGAGATTTAGGGTCTGTCCTTAGAAAAGTGTACGGCTTTTCCCTTGACTTACAATAAGTAAAGGTTTCAATAACAGGATTAGTCAAAGTTGATAACCGCAGCTCCTAACCCGTTCCCACTGACTACTGCTCCTTCGTCTCATAAGCCTCTTCTCACCCCACCACCTAGCTATGTAAGGTCCTACCAGGTACGTACATGAAAACCCTCACTCTCTGTAAAGTGTGGCTCTGGAAGGACAGATGGGATGAGATTTCAAAGGGTCTTTTCTATGATGTGAAAGAGTTGGACTGGCACAGAATGGAAAAATTGTTTAAGGATTTACACACATACATTAGGAAGTAGAAGCAGATTGCTAGATGTCTTCCCACACTCTTTCTCTTTTCTTCCTCTTCATCCCATATTTCCTAACCCTGTTCTCTGAGTTTACAGCCTTTTAAATCAATACAGAAAAATCTCTGAACCTAGGGGGATGAAAGTGGGATTGTCCACAATTTCTCGAGGAACTAACACGGCTATCTTTTGTACGGTATTAGGTAGGAAAATTATCATTTTTAAATTTAGTCTCAATACACAGTTCATATAATTATAAGATAAGCCTCTGTGTTTCTAGCTAAAGGTGATTCTTCAGTCTCAGTTTTAGTGTGCTTAGCCAAAGGTACAGTTTTACATATCCTTGTAGAAATTTTAGTGTAGAACTGGGAGAAACTGGGTCAGAAGTTAAGCAAGTAATGTGGACTTTATATTAGATAACTACTGGTAATTATTTTGCTGAATGCCTAAAAAGACCTAGTTTTAAATCTCACTACTCTCAATCAAAATTTTAACAGGGTTTGTTTGTTTGTTTGTTTGTTTGTTTGTTTTTGTAGAATTTGTCAAGCTGATCCTATTTAGATGAAAATACAAAGGACCTAAAAAATCTTTTTAGAACTCATTATAAATACTTATCAAAAAGTTACAGAAATAAAAAAAAGTTACAGGAATCAAAAAAGTACTTTGATCTTGGCAAAAGATAAGACATATATATATCAGTGAGTTGGACCAGAAACAGACAAATAAATGTATCATTGTTGCTACTGGGTAAGTAGCTATGCAATTCAATGGAGGAAAAAAAATGTCTCTTAAACAAACGGTACTGGATTAATTGGATATCTACATTTTTTAAAAAAGGATAACAACCTTTAAAGAGGATATCAACCCTTATGTCACACCATATGTGGCGTATCTATATAATGGAATACTACTCAGCAATAAAAACAAATAAATCATTGACAAATGTAATCACATGGATAAATCAAAGTCTTTATTCTAAAGAAGCCAGACAAAAAAGAGTAGGTTTATACAAAGGATACATTTATATAAAATTCTAGAAATGTAAAGTCATCTAGAGTGATATAAAGCAGATCAGAGGTCATCTGAGGATGGGGGATAGAGAAAGGAATAGATTATAAAGTGGTCAGAAGAAACTTCTGAGATTGATGGAAATGCTCATCATCTTGATTATGGTGATATATATATGTGTGTGTGTGTGTGTGTGTGTGTGTGTGTGTGTATACTCTTTTCCTTTTCTTCCCTTTATGTGTGTGTGTGTTTGTGTGTAGATCTATATACACTATAGATAGTTATATAATATGTTGTATATCAATTATACCTCAATAAAGAAAAAAATGACCTTGAGCAAGTGATCTATATATAGTGGTATCCAAATTTTCAAAATAACATTTTTCCACATCACACACAAACAAATCACAAATGAGTCCAAAACATTTCATTTAATCAGTCACATATTTTTTGCAGCTTCCAGAAAGATCTTACCTGTTCCTTCATTCATGATCATGTGAACTCTAATACCATTAAAGTACACTCCTAAGCAAAAGCATAAAAATAGCAAGAAGGCCTTCTTCACAATTCATCAGATGGTGAGGAGAAACATTTGATTCATCTGAGACTGGTATTCTGAATCAGTAATTATGTTGGGGTACTACAATTCTCAGTCTGATACATCCCTACAAAATTCTTCAGACCATGCCACACAAAGTTAGGAGTTTGTAATGTCCCCAAACAGTCAAGTCTGAGGGGGTGGTGTGTCCACAAGGCAGAACAGACCCACTGTCTCTGTCTATGAAACACCAGGCTTTTCCTGGCTCAGGTCAAGCTGTAGGGATGGACATGGTCTCATTACTGAACAAACAGATTACAATTTATTTCATGTACTACTGGTCTAAGCCTCCATCTCATAGATTCTAAACACTGCTGAACATTTTCTTTGGCCAGATATTTGCCTTAGATGTTAAATGTACAAATGGAAGCTTACTATTCTCACCTGAAGGTGTCCAGAATCCACAAAGGGAAACAGAGAAGAAAATAGTGGTTAAAAAAAAATGCAATAAATGCTATTATTATAAACTGCGATAAAGGGAGGGCCTGGAGATGTCTCACGGATGAGGTGTCAAGAAAGTACAGACATTCTAGGCAGACAAACCATATGGACGGAGACACAAACAACATGGCTAAGGCTAAGGCTAAAGGCAAGGTCCATGTGTGCAGTGAAAGGAACATTCAGGACCATGTCATAAAGGGTTGGTTAGATGCCATGCTATAGATCAGGCTTAGCCTAGAGTGGAGATTTTCAAAACATATACGGAGGGGAGTATAATAATCAGATTTGCGCATTATGGAAATCGCCAGGAGCCTACAATGGATTTTCACAGGGATTAGGACCTGAGGCAAAAATATGAGCTATGGAGTAATTTGGGAAAATTACTACAATAATCTAGGTGCTCTAGTTAAAAGGACACAGTGTAAATATATTGAAGAGAATCACAATATATTAAGATTTAGCACCAACTATCTTCTTTTTAAAATATTTTGCCTTCCTCGTCTGCTGTAAGAGTAACCCCACCAGGGACCTTTCCTCATCCCTCTGCTCCTCCTTCTATACGTTTTCTCAAAAACTTGTAGATAATCCCTCCTCCACCTGCCGATGCTATGCAAAGTAACGTAATTTATATGCGCTCTTTCCAGATATTGCGAAGACATAGTAAGTATAAAGTCACAGAATCTTTTATTTGTCTTAATGAAGAAGACATTCTTCTACTCCTTGCTTACTTACCTAGCATCTGTGCAGTATCGTTCTGCACAGAAAGTAGTCCAATTCCGAAAATGACTGCAATCCAAAATACCCAGTTTTGAACTAAAAATCCACTACATTAAGAAAAAAAAAAAGTGCCACAAAACAACAACAATAACAACAACAACAAAAACCGGAATCAGTATCTTATAATACAACCTGTCATTTGTCATCCATGCTTTACCAGAATAAGGGACCTCAACGAGATCTAATGCAGCCCGGAGAAACGCATGTGTACAACACCTATACCATTTACCATGTGACTTGCTTGTGCCGGGGCTCCCTGGAGCCCCTTCCTTGATCCTTTGAGCTCACTGATTCCTGGGTTAAGAACCCCCAAATATCTCTCCTAGCCTTGAGTTCCAAACCCTTTTCTGCCAATGGCTCATAAACACTTTGAACAAACAAAAAACTACAGCTTTATTGAGATATAATTCACATACAATTTTAAAGTATACAATTCAGTAGTTTGGGGTCTATTCAGAGAGTTGTACAACCATCACCTAATTCCAGAACATTTTCATAACCTCCACAAAAAAAACCCATACCTGTTAATGATCATGTGCCCATGTCCCACAACTCCAAGCTCCTCACAACCTCTAATGTACTTTGCCTTGATAGATTTGCCTATGCCAGACATTTCAAATAAATAAAACCATATAATTTATGAAAAAAGAAATTCCATCATGTCCCTGTTTGTTTCATTAACAAATGCATGTGATATTTTAATGATGACAAGATCAAATCTGCAAGTCAAGTGGTTTTTCTGTATTCTTCCTCCTGAATGCCCTGGAGACATGAACCTGCTTATGGGATGGAATGGGGAGGGGTTGGAAAGGGAACATCTCTGTTGGGTTCAAGAATCAGAAATACTGCAGTGGAAAGAGGAGTATGTTCTTAGTTCTAGTATGTAAAATAAAATAAAAGAGGGCATAGTCCCCAAAGACCAGTGAACAAGTTAAAAGACCCCCCAAAATTTATAACATTGAAAACCGAAACCTAATATTTTTCTTAAATTCTTCTATCTTCCAAGGCACTATGCAAAAGCAACAAGACTCAATTTGCCATGCGAAAGTACTTGCTGAAATTGCTTGATACCTTGTCAGTCTTTTATAGTTCCAGAAAAAGAAAGAACTGAAACTTCAATAGGATTTTTGCCTGCTAACTTGAAACCACATTCTTCTTCTATAAGGTAGAAACAGATTACAACTTGGGTAGCTATATATCTTTCTCTCTGCTTCATATTTTATTCTGCTTGCAATATATTAGCATAGAATCGATCCCTTTTTCCAAGCATGATGCTCTAATAGGCAATCAGGTCCCCTGGGTGCCTTTGTACGGGACAATACGTCCAGCAAGCTTAGCTTCTGCCGAGTTCAAATGATTTTAACTGGCCTGGAGCAAGTCCACTCTATGTCTGATATAGAACAATCCCAGCTTTCCAGCTGTGAGGAGGAAAACGCTTTGCATTATTAAATTGTAGCCATATGCTGCAAAAGCAGGCCTTGCAAATATGGAGAGGGACAAGAATTTAAATGGAGAGGAAACTAGATGCAGGGAATCGTTGTAAAAAGAACCTGAGATACTTGAGTCATGAGCCTTGGGCGGTGGGTGCGCTCACAGCCTAACCCAGGGTCATCAAGATGGACACCTCTTTCGGAAGGGGACCCGCACCCCCTGCCCCCCGAAGGGAACCGAAGGGAAGAAAAATATGGCATACCAACATCTTTTAAAATTTAACAATTTGCAACCCATTCAGGGGCAAGGCCTCTTGAAACTTCTCTGGAACTAGGTGTACAATGAAGTCAGAGCCCATATCCACACATTGAAATTTCCCTTGCCCTCCAAGTTACTTTATATCATTTCAGATACCAAAAGGTCCTGCAATACAGTTAGAAGTCTAGGAAAAACAAAAGTTGGGCTAGATAGGGTGTCTCTCCCGGCTAGTCCTTTCCCTCAGAGCGTTGTGAGAGAAGAGCATTTGATGTGTTTAAATTACCCTGTGACTATGTACCAAGCGGACCCCTGACCTGTACAAATGCAAACCCTGAGAACCTCGAGAAGAGGGGCTCCTGGGTGGCTCAGTTAAAGCCTCTGCCTTCAGCTCAGGTCATGATCCCAGGCGGGGAGCTGCTTCCCTCTCTCTCTCTCTCTCTGCCTGCCTCTCTGCCTACTTGTGATCTCTGTCTGTCAGATAAATAAATAAAATCTTTTAAAAATTAAAAAAAAAAAAAAAAAAAACCTTGAGAAGAGATGGAGCAGAAGACCAGATAGGGGCTACAGGGCTCTAGCAACTGGAGTAACTTGGCAGAGAGTCCCCCATTCTTGCATTAGTGTCCCGACCCCACAGCCTCCGGAACTCTCCACTAACATCTCTCCCCAAGCTCATTCCCACGGAGGCCACTGTCACTCAGGATTCAGCTCTATCGTCTGCTCCCCCTCTGCCCACTGCCCCTTGTCCCAGAAGCTACGGCTGTTACAGCTGCCTCCGGGAACTCAAGTGTGGCAGTCGATGGGAGTGACTCAGTCTGCGAAAGGACCTCAACACCAGGATTTCTCATTTCTTTCTCTGCGTGGCAGTGCACACTCATAAACATTCAGGCCAAGCATGGACGAGGCCAAAATTCATTTTTTCACAAGGCCTTGTACAGAGTCAATTGTATTATTCACCAGCTGCAGGGGAGGAGAGGCAAGGAACAAAGTATGAATGACATAGTGGGGTTACTACTGTCTTAAGGTTTAGATCCATGAAAAAATGTGAGCTTTGGCCTCCACTTGCCAATAACTAATTGGACCTGTGGGCAAATCCCTTGTTCTCTTTGTCCCGTTTTCATAAGTCAAGTGAAGACACTGGGTTAGCAGTGGTATCCTCTGCTTTCTTGAGTGTGTCAAGTAAAAAAAAAAAAAAGACATTGGATTACAGTAGCCAATTATTCATTTAGAAAATGGGAAGGGGCAAATGTGTAAGCAAACATAAGCATGACACAAAGCAGCAATTGTAACCGAAACAGGAGTGTCCAGGAGATCCATTGGGCAACGCTGTACCTATAGTCACTTAAAAATTTCTTAAGAGGGCAAATCTCATGTTAAGTATTCTTATCATAATGAAATAAAACTAAAAAGAAAAAAAAAAGCAAAGGAACACTGGTCCTACTTACTTACTGACCATTTAAGTAGAGCACAGTCAATTGAATCAAATAAATACTATTAAAAAACATGGAAGCAGAAATAGAATGGAAAAGAGGCACTGGAGTCAGATCGTAAAAGTCATGTATAAATGAAAATAAATGAAATAATAATAAATGAAAATGAATAAATAAAAAGTCATGAATTTAATGAAAATCATTTCAAGTGGAGATAGAAGCCAAGTTGCAGGAGAAGTTAAGGAGGAAGTTTAGTCTTTTTCATGAGAAAGAAAAGAGGGATGGGACTCTTAGTTGAATGAGGTGCCTGAATGAGGACCAAAACATGCATTTTTTAAGTAAGAAATAAGTTGGGACACCTGGGTGGCTCAGTGGGTTAAGCCTCTACCTTCAGCTCAGGTCATGATCTCAGGGTCCTGGGATCAAGCCCCGCATTGGGCTCTTTGCTCAGCCTGCTTCCCCCCACCCCCACCCCACCCGCTGCTCTGACTACTTGTGATCTCTCCCTCTCTCTGTCAAATAAATAAATAAATAAATAATTTTTTTTTAAAAGTAAGAAATAAGTTGCCAGGAATGAGTTAATAGAATAAAGGAGATATCTGCAGAGAGCCAGGAAGAATAAGGCACACAGAAAAATTTCAACGGAGACAGAAAAGTTGGTGGCTTCAGAAAGTAGGACCACTATTAAAAGGTAAGTGGGAAAAATCCTTATAGGATGTGAATACAAGAGACTAAGATACAAAATGTTGCCAAGGGAAAAGCAATCTCTAATGATACATTTGTACTCCTTCTCATGTCACTTATAAACTATGTAACAAAATTTCATACCACATTTCCTTTGATGTCAAAAACCTCAGAACAAAATTGACTACCTAAAAACCATCATTCTATCCCATCAAAAGACTTGAAAATACCTCTTTCTTTGCCTCAGATCTTATCTTGACCTGTAACTTTGTGTATGTCATCTTAAAGTTTTAGAGGAGAGCAATAAAAAAAAAAGAAAAAGAAAAAGAAAAATCAATGAATTTCTATCTGGATCCATAGCAAATGATACTTCCTGTAGAAAGCCTTCTTGATCAACCCAGCTAGAAGAGAAAGTAGGTTGAAAAAGCCCTCACTTTTACCAAGTACCTGCTACTTGCCAAGTATGCCCCACCCCACACCTGATGCTTACAACTGGTGTGGATATAGTTGTGCTGAGTTCAGAGAAGTTGGCTGATATGCTCAGGCTCCTCATGGGCCCCATGATCATTGTAAAACATGGAGCCTTGATTCAGTGGAAAAATTTAATTCTGAAGTTCATGTTCTTCCCACTTCCTCATGTTCCCTACGACAGTTGGAGAGAGTACTTCACAACTTTGAACTCCCATGACACTTGAGTTGTCATGCTGAGTAACATCGGTCTTCACGACATATAAAAAATAGCGCACATATTAAATGAACAGAAAAGTTTGTGGAAAGCAAGCTTCATTTGTAACGTAAAACCACTGTAAAACCATCCCCCATTTTACCTTCTACAGCATCTAGCCTAGTGCTATGAACAAAAGAGATGCTCATTAAATGTCTGTAACTGAATAATCCACCCACAGACAGCTCGTTCTGGGATGTTCATTGTTCTTGGTGTAGAATGATATATATTTCCAACTCCTCCAAAGCAAATGGCTATCTCAACTCATTTAGAGCTGACTCAATCTACACCTTGTCTCTGGGAATGTAATATTTAATTCTGAATTCAGCAACTAGTGGGTACTCAGTATTATTCTTTGTCTATCAAGGTAGGTGATCAAGGAAATATGGAAAATCTCCTTCATGACCTCATAAGACATCCCTAAGTTGTCTTTTTCCGCCCAAAATTAATATTATGAGTGATCAGGCTAGAACCATTACAGAGGCTAGGCATGGTGCTATCCGCTATGTAGATCAAGTTTTGAGGAATGGGTTATATACAAGCACCCATATGCAGCCTATAAAAATAAGGAGCTGAGGGCTATGTGCCCTTCTCAGTTTTTAAGAGTAATTTGCCAAGAAAACACTTTCTTAATCTTTTAATCCTTTACTCTGAATTCTATCCTAAATTTGAACATTTAGGAACTTTGTGATGTCTTGAAAAAAAATTAAAGGATAAAAAAGAAAACTGTTTCTGAAACAAAATCTGGTAGAAAAAAATCCTTTTATTTTTGCACTGACTTGCATAGACCTCATTCTAAAATTACATAAAAGGTTTACCTACGATGTCAAGTCTTACCACAGTTAACCAATCCTTTTAATGTCTTTCTATTTATACTTCCAAGAACAGAAAGCCTGTTTATAGTCAGTTGCATATTGTCTAATGCCAAAGTTTAAAATTACTTCTAAGTATCATGAAATAGTGTATTTTCCTCTATAAAAGTTTTTATTCTTGTGGCTGCAATAAATGAAAATATGAGAATAAATGGGTATGAACTTATTAAATGAGGATTAAATAAGCTATGATTTTTAAAAATCAGAGTAGAATTTCTTTTCCTTGACTTTGAACATAAAACATGCTCTATGGACTCTTTCAGGGTCTATGAAAATGTATTTGCCTTCACACACAAATAAAGAAAAACACTGTATTACCTCTATAACTATTAGAAAGTAAAGTTTGTCCCAAATTCTAAGTTAAAAAATAAAAGAAGTCAAGCAAATATGGGCTTCCATACTGATTCCAACAGATGATAACTACAGCTACAGATGCTAAATTAATTTTATCAATAATTATTTATTTGGTTGGTTTTCATTAGTTTTACGACAACCCTCTGTTGGCTTTAATCTCTGTACCTATAAAATAAAGTTGGGGACAGATTGACTGTAAAATTTTTATGATTTAAAGAATTTCTTAAATGCAAGGTCAGCTGATTACTATAGTAAACATATACTACTATGGGTAAAGAAGAAATGATAAAAGAAATAAAAAAATACCTTACAGCAAATGAAAATGGAAATGAAACATATCAAAATGTATGGGATCCCGCGAAGGCAGTTCTATAAGGGAAGTTCTTGGCAATAAATGCCTACCTCAAGAAACAAGAAATGTGTCAAATGAACAACCTATCTTTACACTTCAAGGAACAAGAAAAAGAAGAACAAAGCCGAAAGTTACAGAAGGAAAGAAGTAACAAAGATGAGAGCAGAATTAAATGAAACAGAGATTATAAAGGCAATAAAAATAATCAATGAAATTAGGAGCTGGTTTTTTGAAAAGATGAAATTGACAAAACTTTAGCTAGACTCACCAAGAAAAAGGGCTCAAATAAATAAATTCAGAAATGAAAAAGAAGATGTTACAACTGATATCACAGAAATAATAAAAGACTATTACAAAAAAAAAATATGCTAACACACTAAATAACCTAGAAAAAGTGGATAAATTCACAGAAACATACAACCTACCATGAGCCATGATGAAATAGAAAATCTAAACAGACCAATTACAAGTAAGGAGATAACCTTACTTGTATCAAAAACCTCCCAATAAACAAAAGTCCAGGACAGACAGCTTCACTGGTGAATACTACCAGTCAAAATAAATAAATAAATAAATAATAAAAAATAAAAAAATTAACATAATCTCTCTCAAACTGTTTCAAAAAAATAAGAGGAGGGAACTCTTCCAAATTCATTTTATGAGGCCAGCTTTACCCTGACACTAAAACCAGGATAAGATGTCACAGAAAAAGAAAATTACAGACCAATATTTCTGTGAACATAGATGCAAAAATCCTCAACAAAATATTAGCAAACCAAATTCAACAATACATTAAAAGGATCATACCCCATGATTAAGTGGGATTTATCCTCGAGATACAAGGATGGTTCAACAGTGGCAAATTGGTCAATGTGATACACCACATTAACAAAATGAAGCTTATAAATCATATAATCATTCCAATAGATGCAGAAAAACATGTGACAAAATTCAACATCTGTTTATGATTAAAAACTCTCAACAAAATGGGCTTTAGGGACCACATCTCAAAATAATAAAGGCCATATACGACAAGTCCACAGGTAGAATCATACTTGGTGGTGAAAACCTGAATGCTTTTCCTCTAAGATCAGGAAATAGATAAGGATACCCACTATTACCATTTTTATTTAACATAGTATCAGGAGTCCTGGCCAGAGGAGTTAGGCAAGAAAAATAAATAAAAGTCATTCAAATTGAAAAGAAGAAAGAAAGCAAGAAAGAAAGAAAGGAAGGAAAGAAGGAAGGAAGGAAGGGGGGAAGGAGGAAGGAAAGGTAGAAAGAAAGAAAGAAGAAAGCAATCATTATTTGTAGGTGACTCGTTATCTATATAGAAAACCCTAAAGACTCTATCAGAAAACTGTTAGAACAAATAAATTCAGTAAAGTTGTAGGATACAACGTCAAAAATCTGTTGTATTACTGTACATTAATAAGAGAGAATAGTAATGGGGCGCCTGGGTGGCTCAGTGGGTTAGAGCCTCTGCCTTCGGCTCAGGTCATGATCTCAGGGTCCTGGGATCAAGCCCCGCATCGGGATCTCTGCTCAGCAGGGAGCCTGCTTCCTCCTCTCTCTCTCTGCCTGCCTCTCTGCCTCCTTGTGATCTCTCTCTCTCTGTCAAATAAATAAAAATAAAATCTTTAAAAAAAAAAGAGAGAGAATAGTAATAATAATAATAGAGAAATTAAGAAAACATTCTGTTTAGGGGCCTGGGTGGCTCAGTTAAGTGTCTCACTTTTGATTTCAGCTCAAGTCATGATCTCAGTGTTCTGAGATTGAGCCCCATGTTGGGTTCTGAGCGGGGCATGGAGCCTGCTTAAGATTCTTGTTCTCTACTATGCAGCCATCAAAAATAATGAAATCTTGCCATTTGCAATGATGTGGATGGAACTAGAGGGTGTTATGCTAAGCGATATAAGTCAGTCAGAGAAAGACAATTATCATATGATCTCTCTGATATGAGGAATTTGAGAGGCAGGGCCAGGGGCCGTGGCGGGTAAGAAGGGGAAAAAAATCAAGCAAGATGGGACCAAGGAGGGAAACAAACCATAAGAGACTCCTCATCCCAGGAAACAAAGTGAGGGTTTCTGGGAGGTGCAGGGGCGGGGAGGGATAGGGTGGCTGGCTTATGGACATTGGGGAGGGCACGTGCTATGGTGAGTGCTGTGAATTGTGTAAGACTGATGATTCACAGACCTGTACACCTGAAGCAAATAATACATTATATGTTTAAAAAAAAAAAAAAAAAAAAGATTCTTGTTCTCCCTCTCTCTCTGCCCCTCCTCCACTCTAAAAAAGAAAGAAAGAAAGAAAGAAAGAAAGACATCCTGTTTACAACTGCATCAAAAAAAATTTTTTTTAAGACCTAGGAATATTTAACCAAAAAAGTGAAAGACCTATAACTAAACACTTAAATACTTTAATGAAAGATGTAGATGAAGAAACAAATAAATGGAAAAATATTCCATGCTCATGGATTGGAAGAATTAATATTGTTAACATGTTCATATCACCCAAAGCAACCTACAGAATCAATGCAATCACTATCAAAATTCCAATGGCAGTTCTCATAGAAATAGAATAAACAGTCTTAAGATTTATATGGAACCATAAAAGATTCCAAATAACCAAAGCAATCTCAAGAAAGAACAAAGCTGGAGGCATCATATACCTTGATTTCACACTATATTACAAAGCTATACTAACAAGAACGGTGTGGTATTATACCAATATGCTGATCACATACACTGCTCCATGGAACAGAATAGGGAGCCTAGAAATAAACTCATACATTTATAGTCAAGTAATTTATGATAAATGAACCAAGAACACACAATGATAAAAGGACAGTCTTTTCAAAAAATGGTGTTGGGAATTGCACCATCACATCCAAAAGAATGAAACTAGACCATTATTGACTCCATACACAAAAACTAACTCAAGATAGATTAAAAACTCAAATGTAAGGCTTGAAACCATAAAACTTCCAGATGAAAACATAGGCAGTAAGTTCTCTGACATCAGTCTTGGCAATAATTTTTTTAATCTGACATCAAAACCAAAATCAATACAAGCAAAAATAGATGAGTAGGATTATATCAATCTAAAAATTTCTGCATAGGAAAGAAAACCTTTAAGAGAAGGAAAAGGAAACCTACTGAATGGAAGAAATATTTGCAAATCATATACTTGATAAGGGGTTAATATCCAAAATATATAAAGAATTCATACAACTCACTAACAAAAAAAATCTGATTTAAAAAATGGGCTGAGGATCTAAACAGGCATTTTGCAAAAAAGACATACAGATGGCCAACAGGTGCACAAATACATGCTCTGCCTTATTAATCATCAGGGAACTGCAAATTGAAACCTCATACCTGTTAGAATGGTTATTACCAAAAAGACTAGAAATAGCAAGTTTTGGCAAGACTATGGAGAAAAGGGAACCCTACAACAGTGTTGGTGGGAAGGTAAATTGGTGTAGCCACTATGGAAAATAGTATGACTTTCCTTCAAAAACTAAAAATATAACTCTACATGATCTAGCAATTCTACTTCTGGGTTTTTGTTTAAAAAAATGAGAACACTAATTTAAAAAGATAAATATACCTAATGTTCATGTAGCATCATTTATAATAGCCAAGATATCAAAATAACCTAAGTCTCCAACAATGAATGAAAGGATAAAGAAAATGTGGTATGTAAATATAAATATAATATATGTGTGGTGTGTGCATATAAATGGGAGTATGTATATGGAATATTATTCAGCCATGAAAAAGGAGGAAATCTTGCTATTTACAAAAACATGGATGGCTCTTGAGGGTATTGTGCTAACTGAAAGAAGTCAGACAGAAAAAGACTGATATCACATGATCTCTCTGGTATGTGGACTATATTTATTATATATATTATATATAATATAATATAATATGTTAACATATATAATAACATTATATAATATACTAAATATAAACATGTAACTTCCGACTATATCAAAGGAAATGAGAAAATGTGTATCATCAAAAAAAAAAATTAAGTTGTCTAGTGCCTCTTGACTAAAATAACAGCGCCCTATCCTTGGGCACCATCAGAATTTTAAAGCCCCTTAGACCTGAAAAGATGATGATGCCCATCCCCACCATGTAACAAAGAATAAAAACAAAACATGAAATCATAAATAGTATAAGGAAGTGCAATAAAGACACACGCATCTGTTCTTATAGAATGACTGAATGGCATCCACATTCATGTTAACAGCAGGGAACAGATTTCACAGAGCTTCTACCTCCAAAAGGGCTGGAATGTTTGCTATCACTTCCCAAGCTGTTGGGAAGGAGATGGCAGCCATGTCTATGGGTTGCCCATCTCCCATTGGAAAACTACTGGTGATAAGAGAAAGTGTTGGCCCTCAAAGTGATCTTTTCCTGAAGTTTAACTTCCCTTTGTTAGAACAATACAAGCAGTAAAGTGATTTGATTCTCTAGTTGTTTATGGTAGTAGACTGAACTTTCCCATGAATGCATTGTGCCTTGTTGAAATACTGAATATGAAGAGTCAGAGGTTTCACATTTCAGCCAAAGCTAGAAGACAGAGATGAAAAAAGCCTCCAAAAGATAAATGATGCTCTAAAATCCCAAACGTGCTTACATTCAAGAAAAGAGCTTTTTTTTTTTTTTCTTGAGAGAGAGAATGAGAAACAGAGCACACATACAAGCAGGGGGAGGGGCAGAAGGAAAGGACCTAAGCAGGTCCACACTCAACCCAGAGCCCGATGAGGGACTTGATCTCATGACCCTGAGATCATGACCTGAGCCAAAATCAAGACTCAGACACTTAACCGACTGAGCCGCCCAGGTGCCCCATGATAAGAGCTTTTAATAGTATGTATAATTCATTCCAATTGACTACAAAACAAAAACCTTAATAAGTTCTGATTTTTCATATTTCAAATTAGAAACCATTCTACATTTCTAGTGGCTTGATTTATTTCAAGTTACTGCGGAACTCTCAACTTTCATCAAATGGGATTCCTTAACAATTCTTATGTTTAAGTCCATAATACAATGATACACAACATAGGTTAAAACAGTGGCATGCTTCTGAATCATCAAAGAAAATTCTATATTTCTTCCATTTAATTTTGAAATTATATATTTTATTATTTTCTAACTGAAAAACTGGTAACTGATGTACCATGTATACATATACAATATTCAACTAATTGTAATATGATCTACAACATCCCAATTTGAAGACATTGTTCTCAAAAAGGATTGATTTCCAAGGAAAATTTAAAAAGGAAAAAAATTAGAAGGATTCTACCTTGCTTATTTCTATTTGTCATATTATACGCAAACAGATGAATTAAGAGATGCTACACTGAATGTAGCAAAAGAAAACTTGAACCAACCTTCTTGACAAATACTGAAAAATCAAAATCCGGCATTATACAACTATTCAACAATTATTCATTCAGCTTAAGTAGAGAACATTTTTAAGTGAGTGTAATTCTGTATATGTTCAGAAGTGCATTTCAAACAATAACAGCTTTATTAATTTCAAATGCAAAGAACATATCCCTTGTTTTAGGCTGACTGATTTACATTACTTATCAACTCTTTTTCTATTAACTACCCTCCCCTACCCCATTCTTTCTAAAATGAGTGAGGAAGCTTTTAAAAAATGTTTGAACACAATTCACTTTGGGTTATTATGTTACACAGGGAAACTATTACTCAAGTAAAAAGAAGAAATCTTAGTAAAGTTAAAAGGATAACCTATTGAAATTTTCCCAACTTCAGGAAATTTTTGCCTTTTTTAAAAGATCTAAAAAAAAAAAGAGTTTATTTATTTATTTGACACAGAGAGAGAGAAAGAGAGAGAGAGAGAGGAAGTACAAGCAGGGGGCGTAGCAGGGAGAAAAGAGCAGACTCCCAGACTCCCACTGAACAGAGGGCCCGATGTGGGGCTCGACCCCAGGACTCTGGGATAATGATCTGAGCCAAAGGCAGACTCTTAACTGACTGAGCCACCCAGGTGCCCCTCAGCTTCAGAAAACTTCTGACAAAAGTTATTACATTCGAAATAGTCTTTTTGATTCTACTCTCCCACCAACACAAAAAATAAAGTAATAAAGTTAACTGGAAGTTATATTTAAAATTGTTCTGTTTTTTGCATGTTTTGTTATTAATCTGTATGAATTCTGAATGATTTTGATCAAAGTAGGGAGAAATCAAGTTAGCATACATTTTTCAATCTAAATTAAAACTCTGAATCTTTGAAGTATCGGCTACTTTTGCCAAACAGTAAGGTTTTGTACGATACAGAATAAGTTAATATGTATTTGAAAAATACAGTTTTTTTAAGTTAAAAATAAAGAGCAAAATACAGGCAAGACTCAGAAAGAAAAACTACATTGCCTTGACTTTGCATCTTTACTTGCATATTTACTTACTGTATCTTTCTTTTTTTTTTTTTTAAGGATTTTATTTATTTTTTTGACAGAGGGAGATCACAAGTAGGCAGAGAGGCAGTCAGAGAGAGCAAGAGAGAGGAGGAAGCAGGCTCCCTGCTGAGCAGAGAGCCCGATGCAGGACTCGATCCCAGGACCCTGAGATCATAACCTGAGCCAAAGGCAGAGACCCAACCCACTGAGCACCGACACACCCTTATTGTATCTTTCTAACCCCATTTTCAAGTTAAAGACTGGCCTGACATATTTTCTTACAGTTTGGGGTTCTTTAGACAGTTCAACCTCACAGTAGCAAAACCCTATGACAAGGCAGGTCAAGTAACTAAGGACCTAAAACTAAGTCTACCTCAGAAACCTTTTATTATCACCTTTCAAAGACATTTTGTTTATTTTCAATGAAAATAACCAAATCAGATTATTTTGGAAAGTAGAGGGCATGCGTGGTGAGTTTGGATTTTTGCGTTCATTTTGCTTTGTTTTTGTTGGTTTATTCTTAGAGCACTCTTTTACCCAAGTAACAGGTACAAATGAGATTCTCCTGATAATGAAATATTAGAAATTCTTCTTTTACACAAGTTTTATGTCATGAGGAAAAAACCACAAAGTACTCCTAAATCAATAGGTTTAGAAGCAACAAAACTCTGAAGACAGCCAAGTTATAAAAGCCCATTTTCAGATCTGGAACAACTTCTGAACATACAGAGAGTATTCGGCATACATTATACTGAAGGAAAAGTCCTACTTTCATTATTTCCTGATTCTTGGAATCCAATAAAAACTTTACGGAACAAAAACTCTTTGGCAAAGAATCCTTCACTGAACGCATAACCAACCACCTCCACAACCCTCCTTTTAAAGTAATGAGAGTTGATAAACTATAATAAGAGTAGGGAAATTTTTACTTTTTCTCGTGCGTTTTGAAAGAATGATGTAGTGGTTTTTTGGTTTTTTAAGCCCCAGGACTTTTAGCACCTGGGCAATGCACGTTCACTTTTCAAAAAAACACCAACAAAAATTAAAATGGCGGTGGTTAGGTAAATATGGATGACGCCCGTATACAAGTATTTGCCCCTGTGAAGGGCCTACACAGAATCACATCCCGTCCTGATCATACCAGTCTGCCAGAGAAAAACAGGCAGCTGACCAATCATGGGGTGTTTATCTATACAGTGGTACCTTTGTTCTCCAACAATGTTAGATTGCAAACGTCTTGGAGCATATATTTACCTGGAGGATTCTTGGCAGGATCATTGTGGCTTGGACTTCCTGATTGTCCAGAATCTATAAAGAAATCACAGAAAATGTTTTCTTTTTAATTTGTTTTGAACGAATTTCACAATCCTCAGGAGGACTTTAAAAAAAAAAAAATTAAGATGAAACAATGAAGCTGAGTGTGTTTAAATAAAGTATACTTTCCCAAGCCTTTCAGCAGCAACACTTTATTTATCAAGCTAGACGAATGTCCATCCATATTTCTGTGTCAAAAGGAAAAGAAAAAAGTAGAGATCTATCATAGTCTTAGAATGGAGCAAGGCTTTTTTGAAACAAAAGGTCTGGCTCCAAAGCCACGAAAGGTGGTTTGGAGGTTGGGCCTGTCAGAAGCAATATAAAATAAAGCAGATACATCCCCTAAAAATGCAATCCGAGTGTAATTAAACATGCTTTTAAGAACCTGAAAATGTTTTTATTCGAGGAGTGAAATACACAGAAACGAGAGTCCGTTTTTCCAGGATTTCACGTGCACACGCACATACCCACTCCCATAATCTCCCAACCTACTGGATCCAGGCCCAGATTTGTCTGCATCCCATAATAGCAATCAATTTGCAAACACCAAGAAAAGCATAAATTACTAGGTAGAAACTAACATAGCTTTGTGGAGAGCAAACTGTTGGATCAATTTAATTTCCATCTGTGATAGACAGACTGCAGATAAGGAGAACAAGATCTATGTAGTCTCTCTGAATTTCCTACCGCACGTTCTTTTTCATTGATGCTTTCTGCAGAAAGCATCGGAAAGGCTACCTTACGGCTAAGCAACACTCCTTTCCCAGATCATCTAACACTGCTGCGTTTCGCTCCGTCCTCTTTCCTCTAAGTCCCCTCCACACTTATCCGTGTCATTTGCCCCCTATGATTATACACTTCCTTACAGGTTGCTTTGTCATCTTCTTTTACTGGTTCTAGTATTGAAGTTTTGTCTCCCCAACTAAATTGCTCGCTCCCGAGCAGAGGAAGAGATTCTGTCTACTTCTTTTGTGTCCTCCCCGGTGCGCAGTGTGCTGTGAATGCACTAGGCTTTCAGCAAACGCCGGGGGAATGGAAGGCTGAGATTCCGCAGCCTTCTCCGCCTGCCTAGGAAAGGCAGTTTTGAACTTGATAGTGAATTGCAACAAAATGTGACCAGTGGCCACAGATAAGTCTCCTCCCTGAAATCTTGCCATGGTACCTAAGCCAAGACAGAAATCCAGTCTCATTGAAGCAGAAATATCTTAAGCTCGTTTTTTTCAGCAGGGTTATTAACTTCTTCCATGGAAGTGATTAGCAAGCTCCAACGGCTGCTTCCACTGTTAAATGCAAGGGGATCCTATGAGTCTCTTTCTGTACAGAGCTTTGTTTTTCATCTTTGCCTTTTGCCTCATGCCTGCTAAATAGAGTTAATGCTGAGATGGGAATTCTACCTCCTCATCCTATTTCCTTTGTCTTTTTTTGTTTGTTTGTTTTGTTTTCCTCCAGAATAGCTTTCATGAAATCTTCACAAATGTATTTAGTGATTCCCACATTATCCTCCAACTGATTTCCGATTTCCCAAAACGGAAATAAAGAAAGTGGTAGGAGCTACTCTTGTAGCCTGAGCTCCAGCTCATGTCTCCTGTAGACAGTCCCACAGCTGGGTGTTCTCTAAAATGCTTGTCTCCCATCTCTCGTGAATCTCCTTGCTTTTTTCTGGAATTGAGGCAAGACTCGGTGACTTACAACTTAGAAGGTCAATCTTTCTCTTTCTACATTCCTATAAAAGATGGTATAACATTGGCCACTTTCCAGGCATGGAGTCTGATGGTTACATAAAATGACATTATTTTGCTACAGATTCAGCTATTTCTGCCTCGAGTTCCTCTGACAAATGTCCTTCAATACTGATACTACATTCCAATTTAATTTCTCAAGTCACTCTAACCTTTTGAGGAGTTCCTACTTATTATTATTATTATTAACATACCTACTGGACAGAGGCCTTCTTCATATTCTCTTTTTTCTTCTGAAGTTACCTCACATTTATGGAGATCTAGACATGCATCCCTCAAGGTGGCTAACTGCCACCTTCCTAATGACACAACATGAGGCAGGTTGAGCTTGTCCTCAGGGGACAGGGGTTGTAGACTCTCCGTGAGCCTCGCATGTTTACTTAAATCAATTCCAAAGGGCACCACAAAACTCCTTCCCAACATCTGGCTCCTAAAACTTGGGTCAATTAAAGAATGAATGTTTCTTCTATTCTGAAGAAAGTATTCAGCTAGAACAATAGCACCCCCTGTTACCACAACATCCCGTGGGGAAACCCTTGTCTTTTCTGCTGCACATTACCCCTTCCCCCATTCCCAACAAGTGCACAGCAACCTCTTCATTTGAAAACAATATAATTACTAAAACAAAACACAACCAAACCACAAACATTTGAGAGAAAACTGAAGTAGACACTACATTTGAGTCACACACTTGCTTTTAATAAGAATTCTACTTTCTAAAATGATCGGGCATTTACTGGCACACAATGGCAGCTTTTCCCTCATATTCCCAAGTCTGCTTCTTTTCATGAAGTAAAAGAGCATATACGAGATCCCAAAACATAGAAGAGAGCCGCCTCAGGGAGAGGGCAAGTTCGCATTTACTTTTCAGACTGTAAATTCTAACACTATAATCTACTCTTAACTCTTATGGCACCTTATACCGGTCACTCAATTCCAACTACTAGAAAAGGAAGTAACCAGCGAGTCATAGTTGGCAGAGAAACCAAAATGAACTGTTATTGTGGTTAACTTCAGAGAAGGAATTATTCGGACCACATCAAAAACCCAGGTCACATTATTCTATACCCAAAGGTTTTCTTCAATTACTTCCATCATTTGCTCAAGTCCTGTGTGTGGGTCTGTGTGTACTTAATATGTTATCGTGAATTCTAGCTCTGTTCCTCACTAGTAGGGGGATTTTGTGCACAATTACTTAACTCTTAGAGCCTTGTGGTCTTGATATTTACAACTGTAATACTGTCTACCTTGTAGAATTGTTGCAAAGCTTTTATTATGTCAACCATCATGCACTGGTCAGACGCATCTGATACAATCAGTAAATCAATGATATCAAACACAGAGGTCACATTCAAAGAATGATTAATGTGTTTAATGGGCTAACTCTCAGGAAGAAAGGGAGAAAGGGGATATGACTAAATTCTGCCCATCCCAGGCAAATGATTTGTGAACAGGGCACCTGGGTGGCTCAGTCAGTGAGCATGTGCCTTAGGTTCAGGTTGTGATCCCCCTAGGGTCCTGGGATCGACCCCCATATCGGGCTCCCTGCTCAGTGGGGACCCTGCTTCTCCCTGTCCTTCTGCAGCTCCCCCTGCTTGTGCTCCCTCTCTCTTTGTCAAATAAATAAATAAAATCTTTTTAAAACATATTTTTTAAATATAGCCAGATTTTTGGTAAATAGCCAGAATATGAAGGAGACACTTGAAGGATATACACTTCAAGGAGCGTGTGTCCACTGAGAATTCCTACGTAAAAGCTGTAGGCGCCCTCTCCCCTCAAGGAAGAAAGCTCTGCCACTGCAAGGCTCTCATGAGCTCTCCTGCTCAAAAGGCAGCAGATACCAGCCATCTGATGGGTATTACCTTCCAGAAGACTGAAGTCTGTGAAGAACAAGGCTGGTAAGAAGGAGGGTTGTGAGTTGCCCAGCACACTGGGTCTTGAGTCTAGAACAATCTGGATGCAGTGGAGAGAAGGACAGGGGAACAGAACTTAAAGGCAGCTCACCTAAACCAGTCCTCCATCATTCCCTCCACATTTTATTTTCTCTTCCTTGATCCCAGTCTACATCTTCTACATTTCTGACTTCATTGGACATAATGCAGAGCTAAAATAGTTTGCATCACGTACTTTTAAAAGTATCTTCTGACCCATTCTTTATGTTTTAACAGTGTGAACTAAACATATATGTCTTCTTTTTGGAAGAAAATAGCGAAGCCATTTCTAAGTTACTACTTTTTAAACTCAATCTATTCCTCCTACCCCAGGACTAAGAAAAGGTTCACATCCCCACGTGACCCTTACCAACTTTTCTTCAATCCCTTTGTGTACTCCCTTTTAGAAAGCAGCCAGCCTTTTATGGCTCTTCTAATAACAAAACTTTTAAACTTTACCCAAAGAATAGCCAGCTTCCCTCCTGACCCAGTTTTATGAAAGACCCCGGGATATTTAAGCGACCGAAATGGCTTGTCCAAAGTTACATGGCAACTATTAAAACATATGTTCTGTACATGGGCCACCCATTCAGACACACTGCCTCTTGAGAGGTTATGATGCAATCTTAAAATCACGTACAGCCAAGCGATCTTTCAGTAGATTAAATGTTTCTGGGAACTTGACCTTCCCCTAACTTCCCTCCTCCTTCCTACCATTTACCAATACATTCAAAACCTTTTTCATACATTTTAAAAGCCCACAGCTATTCTTTCACTCTAAGTTGGAAACAATTATTATTAAAATCTATATAGTTATCAATGCTTTCAAAAGAGGACAGCTCTGAATTAAATTCAGTCCGGATTCTCTCCACTAAACAAAGAGAATTCTAGTGTTTTACTAATTAATGATCTAGTGAAAGTCCAATAAAATGTTTGTTAAATAGGTAAGATAATAAACAAATAATAACCACTTAAATGTTTGTTAATGAGTACTAACTTTCTGGTAGGTGAACTCAATTATCTGATGGGGGCAGACCATCAAAACTGAAAGTCTTTCAGAGGTCACTACTGTGAATCACTACTGATGTGAATCAGTAAGATTCATGGAATCCCTTCTATAGTCCAATGGCTGATGTTTGGGACCATAATAGGTTCTCAATAAGTTCTTATTAAATTTCCAATTCATTTATAATAATGACCTTTAACATACTGTTTTAAGAAGAAGAATATACACTATGCCTTCTAGAGCTCAGGGGCTGCCTAAAGAGAAATAAATGTATAAATAAAATATTATACATGGTGACAGGTGTTATTAATGAGTATGTATCAAGATCAGCAAGCAGTTTGCTCTTCCTAGGAAGGATGAGTAAGGGTGTTTTATAGATGGTACCAAAGGGAAGGGACCTTAGGGTCTTGAGAAATGAAAAGATCTCATATTATGGTGGTAGATATAATTCCACTCTGCTACCAAGGTGATCTTTTTGAAACTTCAAACTGATGAAGCTACTTCACCGCTAAGACCCTGACATGTATTCCAAGTACCCATGGGAAAATCTCCAAATTTTTCAGAATGCCATTCCAGACTTCTAGTCTTTACCAACTCCCAGGTCCTATATTAGCCTTCTGGTTCCCCATATGTCACTTACACCTGATGCCTCCAAGTCTTTACACATTCTGTCCCCTTTTTTTCCTCCCCGAAGTCCTCCACGTTGAAGTTATCCTTATTTTAAATTCTGAAATACATGAAAGGAGGGATGCTGACCTATTTATTAGCCCTACAGCCCTAATATTTGATATACTGCCTGATATTCCGTTGAGTAAACTAAATGAGTAGGGAACAAGTGGTCTCTAAAAGTACAGAAGTGTACAAAGAAGAAGGACTAGGCATGCCCCTCAGGGCAGAAACATGCATTAGAAGTCAAACAGACACACCTTTTTTGGGGGGGGAGCAGAGCGGGGGAGGGTTTGGGACGGTCAGGTGTACGAGTCCTGGCCTGATGTTCAGGCTTAATTCTGCTTCCCTTACCTCCAGAAGGAATACTTGGAAATGGGGGGGGGTAGATCAGAGAGACTATTTTGAGTGAGAAATTAACTTTGGGGTCTCTCCTCCAAAGGGAAAAAAAATGTCTGTTGAGGGTCCAGAAACAGGCCCCCAGTTTACAAGCAGGAGGCCAAGAAGTTTTTAATGGCCTTTATACATAAGTTGTCTTTCTACTCCTAGATGAAACCTATTTCAGGAATTCATTTCATGTTCTGGCACCAAGACTGGAGTATCAACAGAAAAACTAAATTTGAGAGGCATGATTTTAATTTACAGTCATGTCAATGCAAAGAAGGGACTGAAGAAGGTAATTTGTCAGGTCCCTTCTAGCCCTAAAATTCTATGATTCTGTAACAATATGGCTTTTATATCAAGGGATATCAGAAGAGTAAATGAAACCCACACCGTAACCTGTTAACCTACAGAGAGCCTCTCGCAAGAACTAAAATTAGTCATCATGTGATAAAGAGCCCCTTTGTCATAATCTTTTGCTTTAAGCAGGTAAAGAAATAGCCCATTGTCAACTGAAGAATACCATGAGATTTTTTTTTTTTTAAGACTTGGAATGGCCCCCTTCTTTCTCTCCTAAACGTTAATTACCAACATATTAAAATAGTATAATTTTACAAATGAAATATATATCATGCCAGAAAGAATCACTTAAGAAAGAGAAAAGTCAGGATGTAAGGACCAAGCAAAACCCTGAGGGAAAGGAGGCAGATGAATGCATTTTATAATAGGGACACACAAAAATAAGACAAACGATGCATCTTTTTAAAGGGGAAGGGGAGAAAACTCTAGGTTTTGTAAGTTTCCTAGGGCAAATTTCTCTCACCCTCTTCCACTGTCCTCTGCTCAAGTCTTGTGCCTCACTCTTGGCTGTTTACTTTCCCAGTGACTGCTTCCTCGGGATTTACAGAGACTTGGCTTCACAGAATTGCAATTCTGATTACATAATTCGCCATAGTTTTCTCCGGCACGGTTAAAACGTTATACGGCTTCAGGTTTAATGGAGAACTGCTTCATCAACTGGGGTGACACAAAACTATAGCTTCACAATATTTTCTTTTTCCTCTATTAAATATTTATTAGAATAACATGCACACAAAAAGAACATAGGAAAACCAAGGGCTTTCCTTGTCTCTCGCAAGCACGTCGATATGCAGGGAAATGCCTGCTCGTTCTCTCTCTCTCTCCTCCTCCCTCTGTCTCTCTCTAGTTTCTGTCCCTCTCTCCTCTCAACAGGACATTCCTTTATATGGCATCCACTTTGTTGCAAAACTTGCTTAACCAACTGCCCATGGAAACCATGAACTCTGTCACTTTGTTAATGGAGTCCTTGATAGTTTTTACTGAATCGGTGCCCCCTTCCCTAAACTCAGGTCTGAGTACTGAGTACGAAGAGAAATCAAATCTCCCTAAATACATTTGGCAGAAGCAAAATACTGTTCAGGAAACATGGCTTCCTATGTATCCTTAATCATGCTCTTTAATCTATATTATTTCCCATCTAAAGGCCCATACCTTCAGATCCTCCTTTTCATTGGCTAATACAGATTTTTAAGTATCTGTTGAATACAACAGAACTCAGAGTTTTAAAAGAGGTTGCTATATTGAGGGTCCTTCCAGATAAATTAGCTTAACCAAAGAAAATATAAAACAAGAGCACAGACATGTCATCTAGCCTCTATTTCTTATTCCTACACATTCCACTAGTTCTATTTTTAAACTTTGTTTTAAAGAGCTACTTTTTTTTGGTTTAACAGGGTGATTAGATTCAAAGCATCATATCTCAAGGATTAAAATAAGGATTTATTTGGGCTCAAGACCAAAATTTGTCCACAAGGAATTAGCCGAAAGACAGAGGCCACTGAAATTTAAGGGGAAAAAAAAACCTCGTATCCATATGAGAGCAAATTAAACCTGTTCACAGTGGAGGGACTATTGACTAGGGCAGATACGAACACCCCTGCACAAAAAGTGTTAAATCTGCCAATATCTCTGACCAGAGGTTTGTACCGGCTCATTAACTAGCACCAAAACCTCACGACTGAGAGCAGGGATAATCGTATCTGACCTTGCCGGCCCAAGATTAAGTTCAATGACTCTTTACTGATCCAGGGATTGAGTGAACCAAAGGTCACAGCCAGGATCATCTGCACTTCTTGCTTTCTAAGCCTTTACCCTATAGAATGCACAGACACCATACTGATCATTGTCAAGATTGCAAAGTTCCTACAGTGTGTTTTCAATTAAGTAAATAAAATGTGGTAATTAAATCAAGATTGCGTAATATGTTTTTGATTTGTAATCTCATTTAAATTAATTAACTGACTCAATCCTTGTTTAGTTTTTAAACTGGCCTAGTTAGGGAAAGAGTCCCTGGGAGCAAATCCAGTTTTCTATCTTTAAAAACAAGGCAGAGCAATCTGGCATCCTTAAAAAAATTTTTAATGCACCGGGAAAATATATAAATACAGAGGCAAGGGTGTTAGTGTAGTGAAGGGAGGAGTTTTACGGCATGATTGTGACTAAAAAAAAATAGTTCTTGCACTAGAGAGAAATAAACCAAGACATTATTTATTCAAAACATTTCTTTTCCAATTTTATGAAGATTGCATGTTTGTTGGAAGCAAAACATCTCCAGCTGTATTTTAAGTTTCTGAAGAGAGTTGCAAGATTTATAATCTTTCATAAATTCTGCCCATATCTCATAATATTAGATGAACACGCCACTACGTACTTTAAGGAACAATTGGCCAATACGTTTTGCCATATGAAAACAATGAAGTACTTTCCAAAGCCCGGCCAGATCCAGTAGGAAAAGATGAGATGAATGTTCTGTCTTTCCCATCTGGGAGACATTGTGGATTTCAGCTCTTCTATGTAATATACTTTTTTTTTTTTTCTTAGAAACCAAGAAACCTGCATTTTATAGTAAGGTATGTAGTGCAAAGAGAATGTTGGTGAAATATGAATCTGAAAATGAAAACCAGAATGTCATCAGACTCAAGAACATAATTATGGAGGCAGATTGAAAAAAACATCATTGCAAAATTTCAATATAAACCAAATGCAATGTTTATGATCATATTAGTCTTAGATTTGCTCTTAAAAGGAAAGCACGGAAAAATAAATGCTCTCATACCTCCAAAGCCCTGAAGAGCACTTGTCATGCTCACTGACACAGTGACTTACTTATTTTATTTTGTCCTGGGGTCTCCATGGATTAGCCTAAATCCCACACGTGCCACAGTCCTGTGGACACATGGCCCCTTTGTGCTATGACGTTCCATGTACTTCTCCAAAACTTACTATCATATTGTATATCCAGATCAAGACCAGATACAAGACTTTCTAATATTTCGTCGGCAATTTTTCTTCTCAGGGAGCAGGCTGTGTTTTCTCCGAACTGTCTGGAAAGTCAGAACGCCTGGGTCCCACTCAGTAACTGCCAACCACTTGTACTCTGACCCTGAGCAAACCCCTCTTACCTCAGTTTTCACGTTGCCCGGTCATTTAAAACTGGACAAGAAAAGGCTCAAGTTTTCAGCCTTAGTTCATTTACAACAGAAATAAGAGGTGGGAAAAATAACTTCACACAACAGTGAAAATATGCACAGGTATTTATGGAGAAAGGCTAATGTATTTTTTTTTTGAAATATACTTTGAGGTCTAATTTCCCACTTACACTCCTCCCTCCACCAAAACCCCACCTAACTGGCCCTCCTCTGTTTTCAATCCACATTTCCCTTTGAAAACTCTAACAGCACTGGAAATTAAAGGGCTAGGTTAGCGTCCAGCCCATTTGCTATGTTATAAAATTCATGGGGTCAAGATACATGGAAATTATTATTATTATTATTATTATTATTTAATTAGAGAGAGAGAGAGAACATGAGTAGGCAGAGAGGGGCAGAGGCAGAAGGAGAAACAGATGCCCCGCTGAGCAGGGAGCCTGACAATGCGGGACTTGATCCCAGGATCCTGGGATCATGACCTGAGCAGAAGGCAGATGCTTAACTGACTGAGCCACCCAGGTGCCCAAGATACATGGAAGTCTTATTCATTACTTAGCATAATCCCTGGCATATTAGTTAGTGCTCAAAAAATATTTGTTGAATAAATGACCACTATTTTACAGTGGGCAAGACCTTGATGGCTGCTCTAACTTAAGCTATTTTTCATCTTCTTCAAATTACAATTAATTGCAATAATGCCAATCATAACTCTTACTTGTCTGATGATTGTCTACACATATTCTATTTTTTGAGAACCTCTCTACAAATACAAATTTAGCAACTGATTCAGTCACAAACTGAAAAGTCACGTTCTTATTTGAAAAGTGCTCATTTGCTCATAGGCACGAGTTCCTAAAAAGAAATTTTTTACTTGGCTAGACTTCTCCATTATGCCAGGTGAAAGGATACTTGTCAAATCATTAAAATATTTACATTTAAATCATCATATGAGCTTACAGGAAAGAAATTGAATGGTTTTTTTATATACCTGATTGGTTATATATGATGAATAACTAGACTTTGCCTTATTATTAAATCATGGCTCTTAAGTATGTGGTGATATATTCATACAAAAATAAATGTATGTATTTAATCCAGAAGTGTATAGTAATTAGCAGAAAAACAGAGTAAGACAAAATTTATACACCTCCCACCATAGGAAGGCAGATTTGCGTGTCAGACATTCAGTACTGCTATTGTTTATAAAATAACTTTATCATAAAATCGGAGGAAAAAATGAGAGAAGTCACTTGACGAAAAAGGAAGTGTGCTGATGTGGCAGAGAATGGAGCGGTATTCAATGTCCTAACAGTTCCTTGATAAATGGTTCAAAGAAGTTCTGTCCCCATGTTTTCAGGGCAAAAGCTAATTTACCAGGAATAAGACTACTTGAATAATTCATCATGTGAGTGAACATTTTCAAAAAAGGATAAAATGAAGAAACAAATGAGGAGATAGTAATTTCCCCCTGCCAATTAAAATTATGCATGAGAGGAATGTCACTTGATTTTATTGATAAAAACAAATTTTAAAAAGCTGGGCTAATATGATTTTTTTTTTTTCTTCCCTGAGAGGGAGAAAGAGAATGGGCCTGTGGAGGAGCAGAGGGAGCAGGAGAGGAATCTCAAGCGGACTCCATGCCTGACGCAGGGCTCGATCTCACGACCCTGAGATCATGACCTGAGCTGAAATCAAGAGTCGGGACGCTCAACCGGCTCAGCCACCCAGGCACCCTAATTTTACCTTTTTTTCTAAGGGAAGGTCAAGATTATTCTAATAAGTAGAATAATATGTTTGGAAGAACTCTGAAAAGTTTATAACCCAAAAGAAATATGAAGATTTGTTATAATCTGATGTGGCAGTATTCTTTTAAATGTCATTGTGAAAGGAAAGCTGAAAATACAGGTAATTTTAACCAAAAATAATAAAGAGCCTGTTATAGAAGCCTACCATGGAATCTACTATTCATGCCTATGGTTATTTGGAAAATAAGAAAAAAATGATGCAAGGTATGTCTAATTCTATATATCCATTTTAAAGAAGGGAACCAAGACTATAAGGGTGTAGAGCCATGTACCATGTGTTCGAAATTCCTTCCATTTTGTCATTTTGCTCAGTTTATCTTTAACGGAGATTCAAATGGACTCCTTATGATTAAAAATCTCTAAACTAAGTCTAAAGAGTATGAAAAAGAACCAGTTTCTGCATAATGTCCCATCCATATGTCCTAACCCTGAATGGTATCAAACCTATGTAATTTTATACATCAAATGCCTTCCAGATGTGACAAAACTTTAACACAGACCAACTTCAAGTTCTTTACTGCAGACTCATCTCCCATGCTCATAAAGATTATTTTTACTGCACATACATTACACATGGCTAATGTTCAATTTTGCAAATTGATTATTATGCTGCCATTTCAAGACTGACATTGCATTCCAGTCAAAAAACAGAGTATGCTGCATACCGAGCCTGCAAAGAAGTCACAAAAGAACCAAGAAACCACATCATCATTTCCACATTGTAGGCAGTGCTTTATGACAAGGACAGTTGAACTTCCCTTGTCCGTTCTCAGTATGTCCAGAAGATGGAAGAGGGGGAAGTTGAGGTCATCCATGACTCCCTGTCAGAGCTAACCGCCAACAGAACGATAGAGACTGTCACCTGTTGTTTTTGGTTTTCAAGATTTGTTCTAACTAGAGAAGATCAAATTCTTCCTGACATTTAAAGGATGCTAAAATTTGAAAATTAACCAAAAACAAAAAGTGAGAATTTTCAAAAGCACCTAACAATAATGTATAATGACAAATCATAAACTAAATTTTCTAGTGCAATTAGAAAATTAGTAATTCGATGCCGCTAAGAAAAACTAGTGTGATAAGCCTTTCAATAATATCGTGCAAATACAATCCCTCACGTGAAATTAATGCTTTGAATCTTACCTCACTCAATTCCCTCTCTCCACCCCACCTCAAAAGGAAACAGTCAACAAAACAAAGAGGCAACCCATGGAACCCACAGGAGAAGATATTCGCAAATGACACTACAAAGGGCTGATATCCTGATCTATAAAGAACTCCTCAAACTCAACACCCAAAAAACAGATAATCATGTCAAAAAGTGGGCAGAAGACATAGACAGACACTTCTCCGAAGAAGACATACAAATGGCTAACAGACACATGAAAAAATGTTCATCCTCATTAGCCAGCAGGGAAATCAAATCAAAACCACACTGAGATACCACCTTACACCAGTTAGAATGGCAAAGATTAACAAATGTTAATGTTGGAGAGGATGTGGAGAAAGGGGAACCCTCTTACACTGTTGGTAGGAATGCAAGGTGGTGCAGCCACTTTGGAAAAGAGAGTGGAGATTCCTCAAAAAATTAAAAATAAAGCTACCCTATGACCCTGCAATTGCATTACTGGGTATTTACCCCAAGATACAGATGTAGTGAAAAGAAGGGCCATATGTTTCCCAATATTCATAGCAGCAATGACATCAATCACTAAACTGTGGAAAGAGCCAAAATGCCCTTCAACAAACAAGTGGATAAGGAAGATGAGGTCCATATACACAATGGAATATTATTCAGCCATCAGAAAGGATGAATGCTCAATTTTTATATCAACATGGACAGGACTGGAGGAGATTATGTTGAGTGAAATAAGTCAAGCAGAGAAAGTCAATTATCATATGGTTTCACTTAGCTGTGGAACATGAGGAATAACATGCAGGACCTTAGGAGAAGGAAAGGAAAAGTGAAGTGCAGGAAATTGGAGCAGAGACGAACCATGAGAGACTGTGGACTCTGAGAAACAAACAGGGTTTTGGAGGGGAGGGGGGAGATGGGTGAGCCTGGTGGTGGGTATTAAGGAGGACGTGTATTGCATGGAGCACTGGGTGTGGTGCATAAACAATGAATCTTGGAACTCCGAAAAAATTAAATTAAATTAAACTAAAAAAAAAAAAAAAGTCAGAGTTGCCAAGTAGTAGTAACTTGTCCTCAGAGCCATCCCTTACTCTTTTCCTGCAAACTACATTCCCCAGCTCTGTTAACAAATGGGTTTGGGCCAGGTCCAGACCAATGGGGAGCACAGGTGGGAGTTTGGGAAATCAGAGGGCAAGAAGAAACGAGAGGGCAAGTATTTCCTCTCTCTGCTTTGACAGGCCTCTCCAAGTGGTGGCCAGGAATCCTTTATGGTTCTAGCTTTCACTGGGTGGGTCCCTCTCTCTGTGGTCCCCACACCCCTCAGATAACTGTGGCTCAAGAACTCTGTTAACACCAACTTCTCCCCTTACCCCTCCAGCCCGAGTTGAAGTAGGGAGCTCCTGCTGGTGTTGTTATCTGGGTGGCCTCACTGTCCAGTTGGCGTCTCACCTGATCTAATATCATTCTAATTTCTAATAACCTCCTACCCTGCCTTCATAAAAGTCTTTCTATTGTACTCTCTGGTAGAAACTCTATTTTCCTGGATCCTGACAGATATGTATGCTTGTTGAAGTTTGACATATTCATCACTCCAAAATATATGTCAGGTAATAGAGTTAACAGTATTAGACAGATTAAATATAATGCCAGTTAGAATTTAATAAATCAAGTAATTATTATGATTCTCATAAAAAAGATGAGAAAGCACTGTCACCATTCGGTACTAAGTATGCAATTCTACGTCCCAAAGTCTTTTGTAAAAAGACTTAAAAAAAAAAAAAAGACTAATTATTTAGATTTTCAATGACAAGCTCTAAATACATCTCCTCCAAGAGATGTGATAATCCCACACACCCGTCCATGTTTACTATTTCTCCTTATTACCATCTCATAGTCTCTCTATCCAACAAGTTACATGATATCTGGGTTGTTGGTTTTTGGTTGTTTTTTTTTTTCCCTGTGTAAATGACCTTTCTACAAACACGACTGTCTGCTTCTTGTCTGGATCAATTGAGTCTGATTATTTTTATAGAATACTATGCATTTACTTATATCTCATGACATGAACAACTTTGAATCGCTTATCAGTTGTCTGAATAGCTAACAATATCATGTAAGGATAATCAAACTGCCTTAAATACACACGAATTTACGTCAACATAAGGATAACACATATTTGAAAAGAGAAACAATTTCAACATTACTCTGTTTTCTCTACGAAATCGTTCACAAGACCTCACTTGACATCTAGCATTTTCACCTCGGCTAATTCATTAAACAAGAACAGACAGAAGTATTTTCTTCTATCAGAACTCAAATTTACAATGCTTTACTAGAATACTGCACAAATAGAAGACAACATAAAAATACTGATGAACGTATGCATAAGGAAGTATATAAACTCACAGTGTCAAAACTTTAGAATTGCAAATGCAAATGATATGGACCGACTTGATGTCTTAACAGTGTGTTTGATAACAGTGTTTGATAACAGCCCCGGAAGAAGGAAGTGACACTTCAAATATTTATTGAAAAAAAGAAAATGGGTTATAGTCTAAACAGGCATAAAGTGATCATGAAGGAAGCCTAGCCGTAATTTCCACTTTTTGCATTTTCTCTCCTTTCCCTTTGATTTCCAATGAGAAAATTATAGTACGATGGACATACCACAAGACAACCCCCAGAATACGATGGAAGACATGTTGCACAGACCTTGAAAACAGAAGAGTAATGTTGACCCCACAAGTGTTCAGTGTCTCTGGTAATGGGGGTGAAAGGCAGGAAGCATAATACCAGATAGAAATGGACTCTAAACTTTAACCAGTTTTTTTACTGTGCATATATTATTCTAAACTTAAACTTTAATTATAAGTTGCAGTCCAAAAAAAGGCAATAAGAAAAGATCACCAGTTCTTTCAATGTACTCTATTATGTGGATTCTGGGATTTAAAAACCATCACATAGGAATATATAATTCAGCTAAAGCCAAGACAAAACAAGTGAAACTGAATTGTTTACATTATCCTGAACAGATAACTGAAATTAGACAGATATACTTGGCCCAGAAGTTGGTTTAAAGAGGCACCCTCCTAGAAATAGGCTGATAGTGATTAGGAGAGACGACGAATCTCCACCTTCAAACAATGTATTTGAAGATCTGGCTGAAAGCCAATAAACACAAAATCTCCATCCACTTACAAATGGCATAGCAGATAAAATGCAACAAAGTAACAGGGAAATAGTTTATAAGTAAATTCTGTTTTTAACACCAGGGGGTTGTATGATGTGCTGTGCCTGACCTGGAAGGAAACTGTATTCTCCCAAGCCTGCTTCAACCTTGGCGTGTCAGCTGAGGATGCCAAGGCAGGGATAGAACGTGCGGATTGTGGTGTCTCTGCCGCAAGAATTGGACTGAAACCGTTGAACTTCATAGGACCGTTCAGCGGCTGGAAGAGGTGAAGGACATTTTGCACGACTGACGGAGGCGGAAGCAAAAACTGGGCAAGGTTTGATGTTACAGTTTCCATTCCTGACCCCAGCGGCTCTGTCACCTGTCAGAGGCTCACAGCCCTTCTTCTGCCCGGGACACGGTTTGAGAAATGAAATAGGGGCGCCTGGGTGGCTCAGTGGATTAAGCCTCTGCCTTCAGCTCAGGTCATGATCTCAGGGTCCTGGGATGGAGCCCCGCATTGGGTCTCTGCTCAGCAGGGGGGCTGCTTCCGTCTTTCTCTCTCTCTCTGCCTGCCTCTCTGCCTACTGGCAATCTCTCTGTCAAGTAAATAAATAAAATCTTTAAAAAAAAAAAATGAAATGAAATAAAGTGTCACAGCTCTTTATAAGAAAAGTATGTTTGTCTTTCTACCTATTGTTGACAGGATATTAGATTTTTGTAGGAAAAAATTCTACACCTATCTATGTCTAAGGAAGTCTAGGGTATAAAATCTACATCTAAGGAAAACTTCAATGAAGGGAAGATGGGGTACAAACCCAGTTAATTTCGAAAGGATGTGAAACAGAGAAATAATTTCCCCCCAAAAGGATAACTTTTTTTTTTTTTTTTTTTGGCTTGAAAATACAAACTATAAATGGGAAGACCTTGACTGTGCTTAATACACCATTCTTGTCTGTGCAGGTTTGTTTACTCTACGGCAATATTCGTGACTGCAATAAAGTCAGGGTTCCACGCATGATTAGAATACAAAGGTTAGGGTACCCCCATCTAGATGCCAAGCCAAAGCTTTCTCCCCACATTAGGGTCCCATTCAAAGGGACCCATGTGTTTTTCAAGTGACAGCACTGCTCAGCTTTCTTGTCACTGGGTTGGAATCTTTTGTGACACTATGTCACTCCATGAAAACCAATATACAATGGGGGGGGGGGAGGGCATGCCCTGGAATCCAGGGAGGCCATTTGAAAGAAAAAGGAGGGGGTGCTTAAGAAAACTTTCCTTTAAAAAAAATACATTAACAATAATAAAGCACTAACTGAACGTTCTCTATTAATATCATCCACTAATTATCAGAACTGGAATAAATTAGCTGACCTAATTCAATCAATTGGTAGAGAATAGCTCTGATCGCCTCGGTCCATTCGCAGGGCTAAAAGTGCTTCCATAAGATGGATGTTTTCTTCCTATGTTCTTTCACACACAGGTTCACATGGGTTGAACTTTAGTTTCTGTTCACCTGTTTACCTGGATTCATTCTCAACTTAACATTCATTAAGCATTAAGACACAACAAGAGGTGCACTGATGAGGAGACGAAGTCTCAAGGCCATTACTCTTCCCAGGAGACAGACAGGGAGGATGGGTGATAAGCGGGAGATCACTTCATTTACTTGAGTTAAAGGGAAGGAATATGAATTCACTCTAGAACCTTGAAAATCAGAGACAGCTTTAAAATTCTGTGTATTTGTATTTTGCCCAACTTCTCATTTTTTTCCTGTTAAAAGGCAAGGGCTGATAAAATTGTGGGCATTTCTGATTTTTCAGCTCCTGCTAAGTGGAAGGGGATTCCTCTTTCAGGGAAGGAATGCCACCACTCCTTACACTCCCAACACCGACACGTTGGACACTGGGGAAGCCAACAGCCCCCCACCAAAATACGCCACCTTTAATCACAAAGCAAACAATAGTAATTAAGAACATCAAGTTGATTGTGTCTCCTCCCCAGAGAATGTGTCCTCCAAGGCTCCCTGAAATCAGGTTGGAAGATTAGTAGCATTCTACTCCCACTTCTCATATTCCTGGTTTAAAAAAAAAAAAAAAAAAAGAGCCTCAAATCATCACACCCACCCTGAGATTTATGGAGTCCAAAGTGAAAACATTACAGAAGAAGAAGAAGAGAGGAAGAAAGAAAGAAAGAAGAAAAAAATAAAATCAGAGTACTTGGTTAAGGTTTGTGTCTAGCAGTTAATTCAACAAGAGCAACTTTTATCTTTGGTTTCTTCTCAATCCGTTCAAAGTTTGTTTTCAACCTCACAGAATTCTTTAAGAATTGTGAGGAGCCATAAGATGCTTAAGTGTGATATTTTATTTAGACTTATAAATGTAATTTTTCATTAGTCCTTCATTAATGATCAAGAAGACTGATGTTTGGGCCCAAGCAACCCAAATTTGCAAATCTGTGTCCTATCTAGGAGAATAACTAGACATTGACAATAAGGCTCTTTCTTACCTTCCATTTGTACTAAGTGATAAAGATAGCAACAATACCTTTACAATTTTCAAAGCACTTTCACCTACATTATTTTGCAATCCTAAAAGAGGCTGTGCTTTATTCTCATCCTTTACAATGGCCAGGAAAGAATGTGGCTTGATAACTTGCAGAGTAACAGGAAACCTTGATTTTTCATTGCAGTCCCCCTACTGAGTTTCTTTGTGACCTCTGGGATGTCACTTAACCTCTCTCTGCCTCAATCACCTATCTCAAACGAGCTAGAATAAAACTTTTTTATTCTGGTCCACTGGGTATTAGAACAATGAATCTGATAGGATGTTTCTAACGCGCTTTGATCTCTATAGGGAAAGTTGCCATAAAAATAAAGACATTGTTATTATTCTAATTGAGTTATTTGCAAATGGAGCTTCTTGATGGAGCCCAGTCCTCAGACTATAAGAAAAGAAAATTCTGCCAGTCCTCAAGGGTACAATTGCCTCATGGCAATTATACCCATAACCACATTTCCTTATTACTGTTATAAAAGACTATGGTTCAAGGGGAGGCAAGGGGGGAGTTCAAGAAAAAAAAAAAATATGCTGTTTCTTTTCAATGGAAGATGCTGAAGTTGCAAATTTGGAACCCAAGGCTATAGGTAAACTCTGACAGAACATGTGTTCCAAATTAGTGTAGTGTTTGTTAGTCGTGTCAGAAAGGCAGAGGTGTCCTGAGGCTGCAACTTTCCAGTGAATTTTGGAAATAATTTAGAAAAAAAAAAGGTAACCTGGGCCCATCTTTAGGAATGCTACAGACCAAAGGCAAAAAAAGGTTCAAGGCTATCCCATTCTTATCAACATTTTAAAATAACATTTCATGATACAGAAGGCATAAAAGGAAAATTAAACTGAGCTTAGGAAGTAAATACTATGGACAATCTTACATGAAAAGCCAAAAGGAAATATTGGGGCTGTAGGGGCCACGGGCAGGCCATCCCAAGATGGGCCAAGTTGCACGAACATTGTCTTTAGTTAAAAGCAATCAAAACCCAACAGATCCAGGAAAAGCTCTTTAGCTCTCCCTCAACAGCCTGCTTGTATCAGGAAGACAGCTATTAACAGAGATTCTCTTTACTAAGAAAATTACCTGCATGAGGACAACCTTTGTTTTCCAAACAACTCCTTTCACCTTCCTGCTACTGCTCCATCTCCCCTTTGTATCCCCAGATTCCTACTCCTCCCCTTAGCTCATATAAGCCTCATGTTATCTACCATCTTTGGAATTTCCACGTCTATGTGGATTCCCTATAGGGATGCCATTAAATTTGATTTTTCTCTGGTTAATCTGCCTCATGGCACTTTGATTCTTAGTCCAGCTAGAAGGAACTTGAAGGCAGAGGTAATTATTCCTCCCCAACAGGGCTATGAGTCTACAGGCAGAACGTGCAACATCTTCTCTACAGAATGCTAACAGCCACGAACATTCGCATGTGGCTAAGTTTGGGGCACTTTAAGAGCTCCATATCCCTCACACGGTATTTTTTCAAGGTAGAGAAGAAAATGGTTTTGCGCTATGAAATATTGGAGACGCTGAACTTTCCTTTAACAAGAGGCATCACTGGGCCCGTACACTGCACCCCTCCAAGAAGCAACATTCTCAGGGCGGCTACAGAGAGGGAGCCCTCCAGACCTGTTTAGTACACAACTTCCAGTGGCTCTCTGTGTCGTGGAAAAAGCCTTATTACAAAAAAATCTTAAAATATAAGGTTCAGAGAAGGGACAATTATTTAGATAAAGTTTTCTTATATTAGTATCTTTTCATTTCAATCTTCTGAAAAGTGTCCGTCATCGCTGTTGGTTTGCGCACAGTCTGAAGAGTCCATTTAAAGCTCTAGGTCTCCAAAAAGATCAATTAAAGAGGACACATGGGACAATGCACTGTGTGGTGCAAATAAAAGACTTCTTTTCATTTCACACTCAGGGACACATCCAGCCCCCAAATTTTAGTGAGCATCAGAATCATTCAAGATGCTTGGTACAAATGTAGATTCTTCTACGCGCACTCAACAGTTGTGCCAATCAGTGCAACTGGTACCAAGAGAATGGCCCTTTCAACAGACACCCCAGGTAACCCTCTCCTGCACTGTCCTTAGGTCGCTTGCCAGGATGCTTGGTCTCAGACACCAAACTAGAAAGCCAAGGGTAGTATGTGACTATGAAGTCTTAAAATAACAAACCAAAATGCAGCTCTTAAGCCAAGACCAGTCTCTATTTTTCTCCCTCTCCCTGCCATGTGATGCACCAGGAGCCAGCTTCAGCCAAAAATCACATGTGTATAGTGAATCCTAAAAAGCAAACTCAATCCAAATCCAATCCAAATCCACATTGAACCATTCTGAACTCTATCACACTTCCCAGAGCTTTAAATAGAATTCTACTAGAAACATCATACCCTGACCAGCCAAGGGATTCTTTGGGTTCTACTGCTTCATTCAAGTGATCCAAAGTGACCCCCAGGTTCCACTCTCGGCACGTTCACCCGTATACTTTTCTCAAAGCTGAACACAGAAGGACTCAAAAGAAAACACAAATATTGGCACAGGTGACTTGAGGTTACTTGACCTTTCCGAAGGAAGATTTTTGGCAACGGTGTCTTGGCAGTTCCCTGGAAGGCTAGGCCAGGACACAAAGAGGAAGACAGGAAGCCGGGAGCTGGCCATGTGTCCTTGGCAGGCAGCAGTGCGGCCGGGTGAACCACCTCGTCCCCTGCCAAACCAGAAACCGTGGGGAAAGCCCAGCTAATTGGCAAGTCACAGCCGCTACAGTGTACATCCTTCCACTTGAAAGGCCTGATAAAGTGAGATCGTTTGCCAGACCCTAATCGACGTCAACAAGATCCAACTTTACTTTCAGAAACTTCATTTGCTCCTGTCTGTGCCTCCTGGAGAAGTAGGTGAAGGCAGCAACTTAGGATGGGAAGGGCTGGAGGGAGAAAGTCAAGAGGGGCTAGTGTCCATTACCCACCTCCTGACAGTTTACTTTTCGAGAGGGCCACGTACATTTATGTTTTTGATTTTAACTAGCAAGGATTCCGCTTGCTCGCTTACTGTCGTTCAGGGGAAACTCCAAAGTTCACGCAGCATGCTGAGTCTGAACCAGAGCGTGCTTGGAGGCTCCGGGCATTAAAAAATGTTTTAAAACCTTTTAAGAGACCCCGGGAGGATACAGAGCTACACCCCGTTACAGGGAGCTGTTGTTTTTACTTACAAGCTAGTTGGCTCAATCATCCTTTCTCATAATCTGTGTGTGCTAGCATAATATCACCACTTTCTGAGTCTTTTACTGCTAAGCTGGGGAGTCACACAGGGAGAAGGGGAGCAGAGGGGATTGTGCGAATAAATTGCTGCTAACAGGGTGAATCCAGGGAGGGGGAACATAATTTCCCCCCTAGGGGCATGTCTGAAGGCTTGGTAAGAGCAATTAAAGGGTGTGCTCACTGGTTGGCCACATTTCCTTTTATTTTCTGTGAAACTGTTCATGCCTTCTCCAAACACACACTAAAATTTCTAAGTGGTTTCTGCTTCTTTAAATATAGTAGCCAATGGTGAAATTAGGTGGAGGAAAAAAAATGCACGTTTCCTCCTCAGAATGACGAGAAGGGAGAGATTACAAATAAATATAATCCATTGTTTTCCACCAGGAGTTTCTTAAGATCTGCACAGACTATTCATCCTTTAAGCAGCCCTGGACCCCAGGATGATGGACCTGTTTTGGTAAAGTTATGCTGGGGAGGAAAATGCAAGTGCAAAACTCAGTACTCTCTGATCAGTGTTTAAAATGAATAAATAATAATCCTCATGCCCCAAACCCGCTCTCACAGTCAAGAAGTCTAGATGTGTTTGAACTCCAAAATTACTATCTCTATACACCACTGTTTGCCCTGGCCTTCCCAGACTCCTACCCAAATGACTCTTGACACTAACCACCCCCAACTTTTAAAAATTCTTCTTCCCTTATCCTTCGGGCCACCACCTCTTCCTGTTCCTGAGCCTCCCTTTCTGGGCTTTCTTTTCAATCTCTAAGACAATCTCCTTCTCATCTGTCAGCACACTACCTAAGACAATCCCCTCAAGGGGCCCTCCTTCTTGGCTTCTTACCTTCCCAGGGTGAATTCAATCCACCTCATGTTTACAATTACTCATTTGCAGACGACTCCAAATTTTTATTTCTAGCCCTAACCTGTCTTTTAAACTGCAAAATCCCTCTTGCCATTGCTAGGCCCAATCCCTACATACTCTCAGCCTCTTCCTGTCGTTTCCACACCCCAATTAAATATGGCACCCATATTCAGTCAGTTCTCCAAGCATCTAGGAACCACATCCCTTGAAAGCCTCCCAGTCAGTTGCTGGCCAAGACTCTATATTTAAAGTCCATTCCTTCATCTCCACCTGCACTATAGCACAAGACCTTAGTGAACACGCATGTCCCATCCCACAATGGTGCCACCAGCAGGAATCACATCACTTCCTTCTTAAAACATCGATGGCTCCCTGTTCCTTGGAACAGTCTACAACTTCGTTAGTACAGCCTTCAAGGCTCTTGGACATCTGGTCCTGGTCTAGCCTCATCTCTCACTACATCTTTCAGACAAACCATCGTCTTGTACCCTTTTTTACATCTGTACCCAACTGCCCAGCACCTAAGCTCTAGCACACTTCTGGAAATTGCTAGAATAGGCTGTGCAATTGCAGGTCTCTTATGCTTTGCCCATATGGCTTCTACTCTTGGACTATCCCTTCCTTGATGCTAGACAAATTCCTAATTCATCTTCAAGGCACTTGAATGTTACCCATCTTCTCTGAACCATACTTTTTGCCATTCAGGGAGGCCACCTCTCAGGTCCCCAGCACCTTGATTATACCTCCAATATAGAACTGTTTAACATTGTACTCTGGTTGGTTCCTTATACATTGCTTCCCTGCATGAGACCATGACCTCCTTGTATCACAATTTATCCTCAGTAATTTTGGGAATTCATTTAAGCTGCAGACAGGATGTTATATTGGATATTCTATCCATGAAGAAATTGAGACAAAGGGCATTAATTTCCCAAAGAAAGACAAAACAATCTCAAAGAAAACCTTATAATGAGCTACCAGTTTTTAAGGTTAACAATCAATATTCTGATTCTAGCTTGTACTTACAAGATTTATTCATTTGTTTGCTTCCTGAAAAAAGAAAACAGAATTCAGTACCTACAAGAGCTCAGGTATCATCCCTGAAACTCAGCCTACAATGGTGAAAAAAACATGATTTATTTCCATCCTCACGTAGCTTGCAGTTTAATCTGCACTGTCCTGACTTTCGTGCCCAAGTAAAATGAGCTCTAAGATTTGTAAATAAGCAGTATCCACAATTATTGCAGTTTGAAAATAAAATTGACGTGTCTCAAACACGCATACATCACACAGATTTAGTAGCGAGATGGTCAAATGTTTTTTGCTTGATTTTCGTCTTCAGTGAGTAAAAGATCTGAGAGAATAAAACCCACAGCAAATGCATTGTTTAGCTGTGATAAGGAGAATGCATAACGGCAATACAATGGCAAAATAGCCATTGAGGCATAAGGTAACAAGACTACAAAATAACGAGACCAGAGCTTTAAAATTCTCTGACCTCTGCTGTCTCTCAGGATAGTTAAAAGGGACCTATTGGCTAGCTTTGGAACTGAACAGCCAAATACAACTTCGGATTGGAAATTACTTTGGGGTCACTTCGCCTAGATTGAATGTCGATGGAGCCAGATTAAATGAGGAACCCGAAAGGAGTCCTGAGGGAAAACAGAAGAATGGTTTTCTAATATGCAAAATCTGCCATCAGGAAGAACAGGGGTTAATTTTTCAAAACCATAACCAAAGCAAAATTTCTAAGTGGAAAGAGGAAAATAAGCATTGAAAATCTTTTTCTGTCTCTTCAAAAACCCAAATTATCCATACATATGGTATTCCTAATTTCTCCAAAAAATGTGTAAGTAATGTGCGTGTAAAGATATCATGAAATGTGATGTCACATTCCTCATGGAAAAAAATTCCTTTTCACTATGTCAATTAAACCCAAATTTAGCTTTAAAACCCTATGACCTCCACCATTTTTTAGGTTAGCTGAAAAGGATCTATTGACTAGCTTTGTGAGCTGAACAGTTGAATGCTACTTTAGATAGAAAATTATTTCTTTCACTCTATAAGAATAATTATCACGGCGATCACACAATTATTATAATTATATCTGTAAGAACTGTTATCGGGAATTTATCTCTGAAACAGTCTCAGGCATTGCAGAGGACATTTATCTTTTTTAATGATCACCAACACAAGTGTCTTTTTGCAGCTATATAAGTGATTTTACCTCTTTCTATTAATATCCTCTTGCATGCTTTAGAAGCCAAAGGAGACGGCCCCCACGTTTTCTTTCTTCCCTAAAGCGATTGTTTCAGCTAAGCCAGGCCTGTGGCAGTTCTGAGACACAGAGCTACACTTCCCCTTCATGGCAACCGAACACGCACAACGTGCTTTCCTAAATGGGTGGAAAGCCCCCCCCAAAAAAGCCCCTCAAATCTGTGTTTCATAAACTGTAGTCTAAGAGAAGTAGCAATAAAGTTTATTACAGACCTAAAGTATCTGCATAAACCCGGTTAATTGAAAAGTGGGTGGAGAAGGCTGCCAAATTAAATGTTTACATTAGCACAGCTGTATTGTAAAAACATTCTGCCCCCTGTGCTTTGTAATTATAAGATATTTCTGGACTGTGTATCTCTACAAAGTTTATCTCCACTGCCAAGAGTGTCTTGGCACGGAGCGGCGGCAGTTTTTGGCAGCCACGAGCTCTCTGCGCGGGCAGGATCTAAAATGGCTGCCAAGCGGCCTCCTGAAATGTCGCCGGCCGGCCGCCTCGCCGGGGCAGAGGGCAAACCTGCGGCCCGGGAGGGGTCTCGAGTCTGGCTCACATGGAGCCAAGAAACCTACTTCCTGCATGAATAAGAGCTGGTACCACAACTTTTTTTTTTTTTTTTTGAAGCTGTCTGAAAAGCTAACTACAAAGCAATTTTGGAATACTACAAGCGAGAAAGTGGGGGGGGGGGTTCTTTTATGAAATTTCACTCACCTCAACCTCTCAATGACACATAGGCCCACAATGAAAGAAAGGCTAATGAAAGAAAACTCAATTTTGTGGAAGAAAAGAAACACACACACACACAAAACTCCCCACCATACGGAAACCTACTTCGAAAAAGCATGAGCAAAGCCAACATTTTCCCATTTGCGATGGCATAATTTTGACACGGATTTATAGTCTTTATCAAAGCATATGTGTATACAAAATGAAAACAAAACAATTTAAATTGGGTTCTTTCTCTTTCTTTAAGAGGCTATGCATCTCCTACATAAATGACATATTAAAAAAAAAAAAAATTACCCCTCCATGGCAAGCACCCATAGCACAAAACCCACTTAACTGTGAAAATTGAGACCAAATCCATGGTCTCTGCAAGTTCCAAGGGCTGACCGAAAGGAGGGAGTGCAACACGGGGTGGTGTTCTGTGAAACTACAGAGAGACGAATTTGCTCATAGCAGGAATATATAAAACATTTGAAGGATAAAGTAGAATGCTTCACAAGTACACCTAGATCTCACAAGACGTGTGTTGTCTCTGGCTTTTCTTTCTCTTTATTAAAGCCCCAGCTAAAATATGGTGTCCACAGCTGCCAAATATTGCATAATGAGGTCACTGGATTTTTCTCTTTTAGGTATTCCACAAGTTTAAGCTCAGGTTGAGAGACACATGAGGCCGGCTGTACTATCCTGTAATCATTATTGGCAGTGAGGACTGTTCCGTAACTCTAAGCTTCAACTGAATCCAACGTTGCCTCTGCTGAGAGATCATTCAGAGGGGAAAAATGAATTCCACAATGCTGACACAGGCCGGTGGCACTCACTACACTCACACAGCTTGTTCACTAAATGCCCAGGCTTTCTGGCTTTCGTTATATGTCCACACAATGTGTATACAATATGGATACTTCTTGGACCTTCTTAATAAAGGCAGGAAAATTGCTCACCATTATTATAATTCTGCAGGAAAAACATTTAGGGACATTTTAGCCTTTGTTTAATTAGTTATCAGGAGGGTCAAAGTCACATAGTTATAAAACAGCAGGCCACTCGCCACAGACTAGTGAACCAAAGTTGGTGTGTTCAGAAAATATCTCCAGTTCTCTGTTAACTTGCTAAAGTTTTTTAAGGCTTCAGCTATTTGTTCTTTACCTTCATGAGATTTTATAGGATTCCATACGCTAACTTATCAACTCTTCGTCCTTGAGAGTTCTCAAATTCTAAAAGGACAATCAGTTCAACAGACAGAGGAATTCAATAAATGTTGACTGATCATCTACTATATGCAAAGAGACTTTGCGCTATTAGAGACAGAATTTTGGGATTAAGACAATCCTTTACCAAAAAACAAAAAGAAAAACCTTGAAAAATCATTTCAGATTTTGCTCATTTCTTGTTTCTTATGTTGGTCCTTTTGACACATATTGCCAAGGGAGTACATTCGGTGTCCCCACCAAGAATTCAAATTTCTGGAAGTTGTATGCTTGCTGAGTACACAAGACACTGTAAAACCTATCAGATTGATTCCTACACTTGAAAAAAATCCTAGCGAGAAAAAATGCAATTGGTTGCATAAAACACTAGTGCGCCATACATTTTATACACTAACATATCACCGTATCCTTCATCAGCAAATATCTGGTGGATGAAATAGTAATAAAAGTAATAGTAAGGCTAATAGTCATTGGGCATTTGTTTGCATGTCCAAAAGTGTTCTTGATGTGATACATAGATTTCATCCTCAAAATAACACTGTTAGATATTATCGTTATCGCCATTTTCAGAGGGGAAAACTTGCCCAAGGCTATTCTGCTAATAACTGAATCACCTAGAAATTAAACTCAAGCAAATCTGACTCCAGAGTCCTATGTATATTTGCTGTCTTCTCAAATTAGAGGTGTCATCATTAGAAACAGAAATACAGTCCAGGTAGACATTATTCCTCTACAGTTACGGGGTCTTTGGGCGACTTTCCTAATTTTTGACATGTAACTTCCCAATTTTCCCAACAGAAGCCTCCCTTGAGTGGTGACTGCTGCTTGTGGTGAGTTTAAGTTGTGGTTTGGTAATGTGCACAAACTAGGAGAAGAATGAAACCAGAAAACCCTTTTTGCCCATGGCAGGCCACAAATTGAGGACTAAGTCAGGGCCCTCAGTTGAAAGGCAAAGGACCAGCTCAGCATAAGCAGCTCAGTGCCGTGATAACATGTAAATACCAGACACCCTTTCCAAAGCCACTACCCTCTTCATTCCCCACAAACCTCCTAATCTCCCACCGAAGTCCTGAGACTTCACCAGAGGATCAAGTAATTCCCCCTCTAAGCCACATCTCACAAGTGACAGTATGATTTCTTCCCATGTGCCATTTTTTCCATGAATGTTACTACAGTCTTAGCCGTACTTAACGAGGGTTTAGGGTTTGATGGTTTTTTCTACTGACACAATATGTCTGCTCACAAGAGCCTGTTTCTATCACCACCTGAAAGATCCACCAACACCACTTTCACCACTTCCTCCTAATCAGCTGAATGCGACTCACAGGAAGGTACAAGACCCAAATATGCCTTTGCTTCAAGTGAGGTGGTTAGTTGCAACACAGCGCACAGAATTATCGAATTCACAAGGCCAAGTGCCTCAGCGTGATGACTCAACTTGCAAAAATGGCCAGCTGCCCACAGTGTTCAAAATCTAATTTGAGAGATTTCCCATTCCCCAAATAGCTTTCTCCACCCCACCCCCCCACTGGCCCACGCAAAGTCCACTTTGAATCATCTTCCAAATTTCATTCTGTCTGTAACCTCATCTTAATGACTTCAAGGTAGGCCATTTTAAAAACTCAAGTTCTGGTTCACTGATAACAGAGTAAGCCGCTAGGTGTTAAATTCATTGGCTGTGTGGATTTCCATTTCAACATGTTAAATGGTCAAAGAAAGAAAGAAATTACACTTATTTCTAAATCTGTTAATTCAAGAAAATCAAATTATTCTCATTTCTACTAAAGGCAAAACCATACAGATGATTTTAGGAACATTAGTACGAATTAAGATATGTTAACTCCAATTCATAAAAAATTAGTGCTTTAAGAGAATAATGTACTCCTTCTCTTGATACTATTACTCACCAAAGGTATTTTTTTTAGGGAGAAGAGGTGTTGTTGTTGTTGTTGTTGTTGTTTAAATAACTTTTTTTAAAAAGATTTTATTTATTTGAAAGAGAGAGAGTGAGAGAGAGCATGAGAGGGAAGAAGGTCAGAGGGAGAAGCAGACCCCCCGGGGAAATGGGAGCCCAATGCGGGACTCGATCCCAGGACTCCGGGACCATGACCTGAGCCGAAGACAGTCGCCCAACCAACTGAGCCACCCAGGCCCCCTTTTAAATAACTCTTGCCAAGTATTTCTGATAAAGTGGGATAATATTTTCCCACTCCAATGACCACAATATGAAAATTATTTTGCCAAAAGATGCCCTGGAAGTTTTCTTCATCTTTAGGTACTTGGGGTTGTTTTCACAAATTGAAAAAGACCATTCAATATTCTTTTGGAGGTGTGTAATATTCTATTTGGGGGAGCAAGTACATTTCAAAAGATGCAAAAATATTCATCTTTTCTCAAGTAGTAGAGCAATAAATTTATGTAAACCCACCCATTCCTTAGCCTATTTTAAAATTCAATTTCAATATGATACAATTTCTGCCTTCATTCCCGCCTCGAAACATTCCACCCCAAAGGAGGTGGGGGAAAACGTCAGAGGTACAAGGGCAAAAAAACTGTATGAAAATAAAAATGAAATGCTATCTGGTAACTGACATGTCAGAACAGAGCTCATGGTGGGGGGGGGGGGGGGGGGGGGGATTTAATGCTGCTTATCCAGTATCAATTTCTTACATGATCTACAGCAAAATTACATTGTCTCCGACTTATGAAGAATCAATGCATCATAGATCAGGGTTTGGTTTTTTTTTAATAAGCAATGAGAAAATGCTGCAGAGTATGAATAGCTTTTTCACACAGATTTTTTTTTTCCTTAAAAACACAGTCACTCTTACTATTCGCTGAAGAATTTTCTTTTCATCATTAAATAATTACTCATTTCAAATACTAAGCGGGTATCTCTTTAAGCAGAGACCACGTTATTGCACTGCCGGTAACTTCAGGTTTTGGAAAGAAAAGGATCAAAATTGATCAGCAAACGCCATAACGAGCTCTGACAAAGACTCAACGTTTATTGGAAGGCAATTGCTAGAGAACGTGGCTTTAATTGTGCATACATATTTTTATTCATTAAGATGAATAACCAATAAAATCCCACACTATGGTGTCCCAGCCTCATAACACATTAATAAAGTTTCTTAAAGGTTTTGGCAGGGGGCCAGCACAGTCCATTAACTCTTTGCAAGTTGTAAAAAGAAGTAAAGTCATTTCAGTCTGTTTTGTGGTTATGAATGAAACAGCAGGCAGCCTGTATGGAAACGTCACTTTGGATATGGTATTGTTAATGGATGCTTTGCTGCTCAATCAGAGCAGCGCGAGCGGGAGTTAACGCTCCCAACGCAACCCAAACCCTGACGCCCGGCAAAGCTAATCTAGTTAAAAGTGGAGGGAAAAGAGCGGAGGACTCCAAGTTCAGAAGACCTGTTTATTTTGCTAATAGGCTGTCACACTGCATCTGGGGAAACCTGCCCACTGCGAAACCCAAAATTATAGAATGCATTTTAAGTGACTAAGACTGCTTTCCCTGGATTCGTCTTTTTCCTAATAAAACCTGGCGACTCGGGCACGCGCTTCGGGAAGTCTGGACCGTAAATTAGTACAATGTCTTTTATTTAATGGAAGAGGCAAAATCCTACCTTGTAACTCCTTGTTTTATGCGCTGGAATTAAGTCATAAATAACCGCAACAATTGGTAGCTTCAGAGCCTGCCTCTGACTCTTCCTAACAATTTCAACCGGAGAGCCGTGTCTCTCCCTAGCGCTCTGCAGGCCCATCTGTTCTCGTTTTTCATGACACTACAAACATTTTCCTTTGGAAAAAGGATTCAGTATTTTGCTTCCTTTTCAGAATGAAAAAACGGAAAACTTGAATGAAACTAAATATATAGAGAGGCATCCAAGTTGTACAAGGAAAGTAGTAAATGGAGAAGGCATTTCAAACACTTTTCTTATGGTTAAGATCGCTACCCTTCCATCTGTTCTACTTTAAGGACAAAAGTTGCTGGTTGTTGGTTTGGGGTTTTTTGGTAGTTTTTTTTTTTTTATGTTTTGTTCAAAAAATAATTGAAATTTTTTATAAAGATTGAAGAAAAAAAAAGAATTTCAAAAAAAGATGAAAACCCTCAGGCTTGAAAAGACCAAATATTCAGAGTAGCCTTACAAATTGTTTTTGACATTTCAGTTATGAAGAAAATACACTAAAATATAAACACACGTGCGCATGCGCGCGCACACAAGCTCGCACAATGACTCTCCTTTAATCCCCAACCAAATGTGAATAGCATCATTAGTCAGTTACTTCTGATTGTTAAAACCACAAATTGGCTGTAATGATCTGTCACTTCATATGAGGCCAAAAAATAAAATTTCAAGCAGAAGAGGTAATTATAGTAAGTATAGCGGAAAACATCATTCATTATTTTAATTTTGTTTTGTTTAAATTTTTACTACGGAGAAAAAACAAAGAATATTTTTAGCTCTAAAATGTAAATGTTCTTGAATGAGTCCTAAAAAACAAAACAAAAAAACCTTCCCATTTCAAATTTCATGTATTAGAGTCAGTTTTAACATGTGTCAAAATAGCTGTATCTCTTACACACTGGATTTTCTGGGAAGTTATTAGGTAACTCACTAAGTGAAACTAAAAGAAAGCCCAGTTATTAAGTTGAAATTGTACTGAAATTGTGGATCTGTGTGTACATGATTATTTTGACTCTGTTTAGACCAAAAGCCAGATACTCAACAATTAGTCCCCAGAGGTTGAGACTACTAATTATATATATATAGTTCTGCCATGTTTGGTTCATCACAACCTGGAAAAGACCTGGGATAAAATTGCAGTCTCTCATTTATTTATTTTTTCATGCGTCTGTTGGCTATTTGTAGGTCTTCTCTGGAAAAATGTCTGTTCACGTCTTCTGCCCATTTCTTAACTGGATTATTTGTTTTTTGGGTGTTGAGTTTGATAAGTCCCTTACAAATTTTGGATACTAACTTTTTATCAGATATGTCATTTGCAAATATCTTCTCCCATTCTGAAGATTTCCTTTTAGTTATATTATTTATTCCTTTATTTATATTCCTTTAGTTATATTCCTTTAGTTATATTATTTCCTTCACTGTGCAGAACCTTATTCTCTTGATGAAGTCCCAACAGTTCATTTTGCAGCTTTTTCATTTAAAAATCAGACTGCCCTTAGCTTGATGCCCCATGACACTGAATTTAAAAACATGTATTGTGCGTGTGTTTAATAGCAATATAAACTGCACTCTTTTTTTTCCCTTGGAATTGGAATTAAATTACCAAAGCTGCCTTCAAAAAACAACCTGAATTCACATATAAATGGATTTGTGATGTTTCTTAAAAGAAATACATTCCATTTCCTAGAACAGTATTATGAAACAGCATAGAAATAGGTATAGAAATAGCATAGAACTAGAAATAGAGAAGACATAGGTGATCTATAACTGGGTCTATAGTGGTTAGGAAAGAAAGTAAAATAAAAGAGTCGTAGTCATCTTAAAATGACACTAATATAAAAAGTAGTTCAAATAGAAAGAAGCTTTGACCACCCTATTGTCTACCTTAAAAAAAATACTGAACAGTTACTCAAGGCAATGACCCAACAGACTGTAATTTGAGTCAGAAAGACGGAGTCCAGACGCAGGAGCAAAACGAGGTAAAATGAGTAGGTAATGAGGGTGAAGGCCAGAGATTTGTCTATCACAGAGATACTGAACCACACTGCACAGTTTCCCTGATGTTCTTTCCACCTCCCATGCCTTCCCAGCTGAGAAGCACCCTCAGGTCAGCCCTCTTGTAGACCCTACGATGAAATCTGAGTTGAGCCATATGGTGCCATGTTATTAAAAAATGATTATGTTGTGACAATGATATTATCCTTAAAGGAAAGGAAGTGCGCTCTTTGAAAAGCTCTTCGGCATCAATAAATGACATTTAGATGATTAAAACATTTAAATCATTATCTCTCAATCAGAAGTTCCACATCAAACGAATGCACCACTGGGCTTTACTGGTAACTTCAGTTTCACTGGTATTAGATGGAACATCGCCTTTGTGTTGCTGTAGATAAACTTCCATTTATTAAAGGCTAAGTGCTGCCTCCAGAGGTCGGTGGGCATTCCTGAAAAAGGAACTGTTCTCACATCACAGAGTCGCGACTTAATAAAATCCCTGAGAGAACCCAGCCTTTCTGTGAGGAACTTCCTTACCTGCTTAAGTGAGCAAACCAATAGGCTCATACCAATAACCAGGCACTTAATTTTTAATTGATGAAAGAAAAACCATTCCAATTCATTTTAGGGTTTGAAGAGACATAAACTAATCATTGGCTGAATTTTATTTAGAAAGTACTCCTATACTTTTGCTGCCGTTCTGGAAGGCTATCTAAATAATTATACACTCATTTAACTCTTAAACTGAATCGTCTCTTAAAGGACAAAATTAAAAATATTAAAGTAGAAAGCATCTCCCAATGTTTTGGTTAAGTATCTCTCCTGAAATAAGGTTTAAGCAAAACCATCCAAAATATAAGCTGGGAATTTCAAATAAAAATTGTCTATATTAAGTATATATTAATTTATAAGTATATATTATAATTATAATACTAATTTTCTATATTAAGTCTGAAGGGGTTTCTTACTGAGTAATAATGTGGAAAACTTCAGAAACCATCTCAAAAGTTGTATATTTCTTCCGACCCAAAACACGTCTCTGAAAAGTCTACACTTATCATGTCCATACTATGTGTTTGATACACGTTTGCTAGAAGAATGGACTTGCGCTTAAATCATATAAAAATAATACCACTCCCATTTACAAGGTTTTACAACTCACAAAACACTTTTCACATAAACTACCTTATCCTAACAACCCAGTTAAGGTAGGTATTATTATCCCCATTTTATAGATAAGGAAGTTGAGGTTCAAAGAGATTAAATACTTGCCCAAGGTCAGAGCTAGTAAATTCACTGCTTAGAGAATAATGAGCTTAAGTTTAGATAAGTCACTTCCTTCTTCCCCATTCCAGTCTCTGAGACTCACAAACATAATATGCATCACGTATGAAATATGATACAGCCCAAAAATTACGTATCAGTCACTGCATGCATTACAATACTTGCCGATTTCCATTTGAACTTTTGTAGGCGCTCTTTTTGAAAAGTAACATAACATATCATTACGCCTTCCTTTTAAAAATGCTCTGACAATCCCCTCGCTGCCTGGGAAGTTTGTGTAGCAGAAAGACTAGGCAGAGTCAGGATTTGTGTCTTACTTATCACCCACCACAAAGTTAATCTTTGATAAGTTACTTACTCACCCCAGCCCTCAGGTTCATCATTAGTCAAATAAGGCATTTATAATAAATACTTTCTAAGTCCCCTCGGTCATCTATTCTCCAACAGCAGTGGGTCTCAAGCTTCCACATGCCAAAGAATTACCCACAGAGCAGGTTCTGACCCAGCGTCCAGCCCACCCTCAGAGATCCAACTTAGTAGGTCAGAATGGGGCCCATAGATCTGCATTGTCAAGGAGCTAGTGGATGATGGGGTGCCTGGGTGGCTCAGTGGATTAAAGCCTCTGCCTTTGGCTCAGGTCATGATCCTAGGGTCCTGGGATCAAGTCCTGCATCATACTCTGTGCTGAGTGGGGAGCCTGCTTCTTTCTCTGCTTCTCTGTCTCTCTCATGAATAAATAAATAAAATCCTTAAAAAAAAAAAAAAAAGCAGCAGCAGCTAGTGGATGGGGCCCACGTTGCCCTCTGAGAATCACTGCTTTATGCTAATAAGGAAAACACTTCCAAAAATGTAAATCTGACCATGCTACCCTCCTGAAGCCTTCAGCTGTCCCCTCACAGTACCTGGTCCTCTGAGTCTCCACAAGACTCATCTCTCAGGATCCCTCCCAGGGCCACATGCAGGGAGCCTCTCTTGGTATCTTAGGCCACCAAGCTGACTGCCATGTCCCTCTGTGGTGTCTGGGAAGGACATATGGTTCCCTCTGTCCTAGCACGTCAAGGAACTGGGACTACATTCCTACTGGTGTCTCTTCTCCACATGCTGGACATGTTCTGTAAATGCACCCCCACTCCCATCCCACAGCACCCAAAGGAGGAGAGCCCCCCTCGCCTCATGCCCTTTCCTTTAATTCCCGGATGCCCCCTTCTAGGTAAGCATCAGCTCTCCAGTCACATTCTCAATGCTTCTAGCACAGCCCTCCTCTATGCCTTCCTCCTTACTCCCTACCCCTCACGCCCCAAGTCATCCACACCCTAGCTCACGTTCCAAGCCCCTTCCTTCAGAAGTGGCAAAGATCAGGAAAACTCAAAGAGGAGGTATGCGCACTTAGCTGAATACACCCCTGCCCCATCCCTCCACCAGCTCCTGTCCTCACAGCCCCCTGCTCCAGGGTATCCGGGCACACTGGGCTGCCTTCAGGGGCGCCGACCTGGGTAGCCGCTTGGTTTGATGCTCTGTCCTGAAATTCTTAATTTTGGTACAACAAACTGCACTCATTACGGAGCTGAATACACCTCATCTTTGGCAGACATACATTACTGCCTACCGCTCTGACCCGCCTTACTTCAACAGGCATTTGCCCCAGCACCTGAGAATAACAGTCCCCCATTAAAATTTGAGCAATCCAGACTAAGAGCTTTCTTCTAAGAACCTGTCATACTCCTTTCTTTCAGATGAAAAAACAATATATTACTGATTTTCTTTTCTTTTCCATATTAAGTACAAAAAATTTTTGTTTACATGATGCTCATTAACCTGGCAGGCAACATTGTTGAACTTTATAATCCAAAAATTATATCCTTTTCCGTATTTTGATTCTCCACTTCTACATCCATGGTCCTGATTTCTTTTCCATTTAAAACTTATTCTTGGGGTGCCTGGGTGACTCAGTAGGTTAAGCATCTGTCTTTGGCTCAGGTCATGATCTCGGGGTCCTGGGATCAAGTTCTGTGACGGGCTCCCTGCTCAGCGGGGAGCCTGCTTCTCTCTCTCTCCTTCTGCTCCTCTCCCTTGCTCTCTCTCACTCTCTCTCCCTCAAATAAATAAAATCTTTTAAAAATATACAAAACCTATTCTTATTTTACTGAATATGAATGTCCTACTTATTCCTGCTTATTCCCCAGTCAGTGAGCACAGGAGGGAGACAGGCACTGTGAAGACAGTCAACTTATCTAAACTTAAAAACACCCACTATTTAGAATGACTCTGTACATACATGTACATACTTATGCTCATATTCCATTAAGAAAATCTGGAAACAGAAAAAATTTAGGATTGGGAAGAAGAGGAACAGGACCAAGAGAGAAACAGGAGGAAAGAGGACACCTTATTTTCCATTTTTACCTGTATGTAGTAGTATTCAATATTTTCTGCAAATGTATTACTTTTCATTTTTCAAAGTAAATAGCTGGGTAAAAAATAAGTTATGTCAAGCTCATTAATTGGGTGTTTAGTAGAGCAAGAAATAGAAAAATAATGGCTAAAGCAGTCTTTACTTAATCTCCAAAGACACCAATTTTCACAGATTTCACATAGACATTTCTATTACATGTATAACTGAAAAAAAGAGCACACATACTTAAAACAAGCAATTGAAAAAATCTCTGGTTATACATTTAATAGGGTTAAACAAAAAATACATGTGACAAGTTTAAACACCTGAGCATACTATCTGAAAACTATTTTAAGAAAAGATGATTGATAAATGTTAATAAATAAGAAGGGACTTGAGTATTTGAAAGCAAAAAAATGTCAGAAAGCAAATTGTAAAGCTACGCTGCCCTGAGACTTCTCTCTCATTCTGAATCTAAAATATATTCTGATTCAATTGTAAAGAAACTAAAAAGTACATCAACAAAAAGGCATAAGAGGAAACATTAGAAACTGTTACTCTAAAAGTCATCAGATAAACTACAAGGATTATTCTCAAGAAGTCAAGTAAAGATGCACCACTGCTAACAGTGGTTTTCTCTGAATGCTGTACTGAGAAGAGTCTAACTTGTTATGTTAGTATTTCTGCAATACTCCAATAATTATTATAAAAAGAAAATATTACTCTTCTCAAAGCAGAATTTAATAAAGAATTCTCAACCTACTTGTCCACTCATTTGCTGTAACTTGGATAAATGGCCCATTATCTCAGAGTTCCTCTTATCGTCTTGTAAAAAGCAAATAGTAATCTCTTGAAGCAGGACTGTAGTGAGAATTAATTGAGAGACTTTATGTAAATTGCCAGCACAGTGCCTTGTTCATAGTGAGAGTACAATAAATGGTAGGTATTGTCGTCACTCTTAGAAATTACGATAAAACTGACAATATTTCGATTCTACTGGGTACAGTAGAACTCAAATATAGTCAAAATAATGTTTAACATTAAGAAATAACCCAGACTTTGTCTGACTTAGAAAAGATGGCATAGCAACAGCTGGCTGAGAAATGAATTAATTGCCCCTGGCCAATTTTTTTTTTTTAATTTTTCTAAAATAGATTTAACTGAAAAACAAAATATCTAAAATCATTTTAAAGTAAGAATTATTGACAAAAAATAAAAATGGACAAACAAGCTGGGCTTACCCCACAAGGAAAGTCTGCATTAACATGGTGGCTCATATTAATTTATCGAGTCACTCTGCTGACCCCAAAAGTACCCTGTGAGAATGGGGCAAAAACTAAGGAAGCTCACATAGGAGAAAGGCCAGAAACAGGATTTAAGCAAGTCCTTCCAGGATTCATCTGTATCCACCGGTAAGAATGAAGGGGTGTGTGTGTGTGTGTGTGTGTGTGTGTGTGTGTGTGTGTGTGTACAAAGCTAAGAAGGAAGTAAGCCCCGGAGGAAAAGGTGAGCCCCAGAAAAAAAAAGATGCTGTATTTCCTTTTTTGTTGTTGTTAAGATTTTATTTATTTATTTGTCAGAGAGAGAGAGAGAGCACAAATGGGGGAGCAGTAGACAGGAGAGCTTGGCAGACAGCCGAGCAGGGAACCTGACGTGGGACTTGATCCCAGGATCATGACCTGAGCCGAAGGCAGATGCTTAACCGACTGAGCCACCCAGGCATCCCAACAATGTTCTTATTTCAAAAGGGCTCCCATCACCCTGATCTCAATGCCCAGGTCAGGGACAACTTCAGAGTCACTTCAATTCCATCATTCTCAAGTGACACAAAAGACTATATTGTATTTGCCAAAATTCCTTTCAGAGTCATGCTCAAGAAAGGAAAATAAGAAAGCTCTTCCAGTAAAATCTACATCAAAGAGACCAACTGAAACTCATTTGTTTCATGAGGAATACCCCAGATGGTCTATAGGACATGGTGCTTTACATTGAAAACTGAAAACCGCTATCCCCATCCATCTTCTGAAATATTGCCCTAACAGCAGAAGTAAATTAAGAATAATGTTTGGAAAGTGCTATTGGGCAGAACTTAATAAAGTGGAAGCTATGATTTAATATTCAAATTCATAAGCACATTATGCCCAAAAGTCATATTCTTTGTATTAAGTTGACCATTTTGATCAATTGCCTTATGATGCTCAAAGGAAGAATAGTATTAATTTCCAAACCTTCCGGGCAATAACTTTTTCCCAGGTTCCATCTTTCACATACATTATATTCAACCCACACTAATTCCTATTTAAAGCAGATAGAATCTAAATTAGATTGTCTTACAAATTATTTCTGGAGTGGGCATGAGCAACCAAAAGATAAGATATAAATTGTTTAATTATTTAATAGTGCTAGGAGATAGAAAAAAGATACAAACTAAGCAAACTCTATATTATCGTGGACAGCTCACCAAATCCTGCTCTGAATGGTGAAATTGCTCATTATCTCATTTAAGATAGAACTTCACCATACCAGTATGTGGTATTTATCTATTTGCTTATACTCCCCTTTGTTTCCCTAAACATTTGGGAACACTTCCCAAACTACGCAGACCACTGAGAGGGTCCATCTGAGTGAACACCAAGTTAAGGTGAGAAAATACAATAAATATGGGGAGTGACAGGGCACAAAAATGTAATCCTTGGGGTCTGAGAGTTTGCCAATAGGGTGTCCTTTCTCCATCTTCTGGGCTCACTGAGAGTCCCCGAATTATTCTGCGGAACTAAAGGCACTTTTCAAGGAGAAGGCGAGGGCTGCTGAATCTAACAGGGGAATAAGAATAATGAGGTGTGAGCTATAAGGCAGCATGTTAAAGGATTCTATTTTCCCAAAGGAAAAATATCGAAGGAAAAGACCAGTTGTCCAGGAAATAGGAACAAACACTATCGCCATAACCATATTGAAGTCAAACATCAAATCAAATGATAATTTTTTGAAAAAGTTGAAAATGGTTTTGTTTCCATGATCCTCTCAGTCTGACTCCCGACCACCATCCCAAAACCTGGTTTCTGTTTCCAAAGCATTCTTGATCTGCCCTGAAGTGTTTCCCTTCCAGAGGCACCGGATCAAACTCGGATTCCACCCACTGGCATGCTGTCCAAGCCAAGCTGTTCAAACTCTAATAAGGAGTTTGAAAAAGACTTTTCATTCGTTAATGGGAGACTTCGAAGGTTCTGAGCAAGCAGGAGTGGGCTGTTCTAGAACTCCGAGCTTGGCCTCCTGAAAGACCACTGACTACCCACGTCGCTCAGCCAGTCCACAGACTTCCCTTCATTTTTTATATTTTATTTGGGTATTTAGTTTATTGGGGATTTCACCAAAAGCTTAAAGAGGCTATTACAACTGCCCAGATTTGGTCAGGGGTTTGGCATCTGAAGTGCACTGTCCCTTTTTTTGCATGAGCTCAACGCGGAAACACATTTAGTAAGGGCACTGGGCTTCATCATAGCTGATGCCTAGACTTCGATTAGGCTTTAGACTTGTAAATCCAGGTAATTTCAGTTCTTTTTCTTTTTTTTTAAGATTTTATTTATTATTTATTTGACAGACAGAGATCACAAGTAGGCAGAGAGGCAGGCAAAGAGAGAGAGGGAAGCAGGCTCCCCGCTGAGCAGAGAGAGCCTGATGTGGGGCTCGATCCCAGGACCCTGGGATCATGACCTGAGCCGAAGGCAGAGGCTTTAACCCACTGAGCCACCCAGGCGCCCCAGGTAATTTCAGTTCTTGATCTACCATCCATCTGACCATAGCCATCATCAAAAGACATTTATTAAGTGCCCATTTGTTTATGTCGCTCTTGGAGGCACCACATAGTGGATTTTTGAAGAAACACCTCTTGCCCTCTAGGGAACCTGAAACTTTTCTTCTCTTAGCCTCCTGCTAACTTTAACTGGACACCACGAAATAATTGCCTAATTCTCCATCTGCAAGAACATTTCTAAAATGCTAGTCCTTCATTAAAGTGTGGCTGATGAAACTCACGTAGATAACCCAACTTGGTAGAATTGTTATTGCTTTAGCCCTTTTTCTCCCCTAAAACGTTGCGTCCTATGGAGTTCAGTGCATCTTCTAACTATTCTTCTCCCCCTCTGCCGTATTCAAATTTTTTCTTATTATTTTAAAATGTGGTGTATTTAGGACTGCCAAGATATTCAACAAGAAGAGCAAATCTAAGCTCCAAGAAATGATATTATGTATTATCTTGATGATAAATACTACTATTTATTATCTACATATTGATTTAGGTGAGTGGATAGATAGAGCTCTATTATCTTCAGAAAAATTTTAATATGGAGTCATCTTGTGGTGCTAGGGTAAAAAAGAAAAAAAAAAAGTCTGCATTGAAGAGATTTTTTCCGAATAAGATGTAATTTAGGGTTACAATGTCAAAACCGTAAACCTAAAATTAAACCTACAAACTATTTTGGTTTGCAGACTCATTTACTCAAAATTACAACTCTACAATTGTTGCAAGAGAACTGATTCAAGCCAGGATTTTGTTCATTCACATGTTATTCCTGTTTTATATGTATTTTATGGAGGAGGTATTTTTGCTGGCTTTTGTTTCTGTTTTGTTTCTTTTACTAAATGGTGAGTAATGTTACAGAGATAAATGTAACTGCCTATAAGCACTCCAGGGCAGAATTCAGATAAAAGTTTGAGTAAATAACACTACACTTGATGAGATTTAAGGAACTCAGAGTTCTGAAGATGATGAGAAAGATGCCATATGCTTGTTTATATAGTGGAATTACGGCTATGGTAAATAGAGAGCAATATATCAAGCATTCTCCTGAAAGCCAATGCCTTGATTCATAACATGAGACTCTACCCTGTGACTCTGAAGGAAAAGGTTCCATGCCTGGGAACTGGAATAACCTCCATGTGATTGGACGGATCTGCACCAAAGCCCCTTCTCCATCTCTAGTCTTGGGAGAGCATCAAAGCAGCCAGGCTTTCTCCCTGGTAAACAGTAATCTCAGCAAACCATGCCTTCATCTCTCGGAGCCAAGGAATTTCCTCTCCACAGACTGTGGTCTGATGGGCTCATTTGCTTCCTTTCCAGGTGGAGAGAAGGCAAAGTCGGGGAACAAGATCCCCTAAATTCTCTCCACCAAGGATTACCAGACACCTGTACGAAATGTTCATCTCATTAATTATTATTGATATTAATGATGATGTAGATCTACTGCAAAGTCCTACACCACAAAGAGAACACAGATCTTTCTAATTAGTACATGCTTCATAAACAAGGTAGACACACCTTTCGGAAGCTGTTTTAAAGCCCGGGTTGTGGTTCACAGGCTCGGGGGAGATGCTTTGATTCTGTTTCCGTGTACCACACGAGGGGAAGACATGACATTCTCCAAGTATCTCAAGGCAAGCATTAAAAGGTGGGACTGCTCTGCACAAGGAGCCCTCCTTTACATCTGACCTGGAGTTCTAGGGAAATCAGGAGCCCTGGCCTGGAGCCCTGGTTTCCTCCCTGAGGCAGTGTCCCTGCTTATGGATCACGGCCAAGAGCTCTCCCATCTCTGTGTACCCATCACCCCCATGTCCTCAACACTAACAAACAACCCTTCCCCATGCTTCCTCCCCTTCCTCCTGCCTCTCTCCCAGCTTTCTACTCTTCCCTAAGGAACCTTCCAGAAGAAAAACCTTCATCGAAGTGTAACTTCCTCATTTCTTGCCCCTTTCATCATGAAGTTTCAGTCCTATCCAGATGAGTTTCCACAACCCAGAGCTTCTCTTCATGCAACGAGATCTAGTCTCCTCTTCCTCCCCGCCCTCAATACATATCCCATCTCTGCCCGCTTCTTGTCCCTCTATCTCCTCCCAGGAAGAGTTTTCTGCTCCAGACTAGGTTTTATCCTGTCTACCAGCCCCTCTACTCCCACCCAAGTCTGTGAGCTCCTCCGGAACCACAGTCAGCAGCCAGTTATTAAACTCGGCGCCCCCGGGGCAAGCCAAATGTTGATACACCAGGAGTCTTTCTGCCCTCCTGACCTCAGTTTCCAGTAGATATTTTGACATTTCACATGAAATCCAGAACCCTCTCCCCCGTAGCCTGTCTACTGTCCTATACCTCAAAGCGAAAGACTTCTCTTGAGTTTAAGGGTTAAATAATACTCCACATTGAATAACAGTACAAATTGTTATTACACATTCAGTACTGATGATGCGCTGGGTACTATGCTAAACACGCATCATCTCGCCCTGGGCTTCCAAGGACCCTGTAAGGTAGGAACAGGTTCAGTGGAAACATGAGATTTCAGATATTCGACAGGTTTTGACCCATAAAACTGTTACGTATTTATATGGACATAATTATTAGCTCTATTTTACAGTTGAATGAACTGAGGCTCAGTGAGACAAAATACCTTCTCCCGTGTCACACGGCTCAAATACGTAAGATCCCAATGTTCAGAACCACTAAACCACACGGCCTCTTGAGCTTCTCTTACCCCCAGCTTTGCACAGAGCCGGCCCAGAACAGACCTTTACCTAGGCAATTCTCACTTTCTCTCCATTACCTCCTTGCTAAAGCCAGGCTAAGAGCCGCTTTGTGCCATGACGTTTTCCTGACAAATCCCAAGCCAAGCTAATCCCAGCCTCCCCTGAATCCATGATATCCCTGATGTCATCGTGTGAGCCACCCTGTCTTCCGACCTCGGTGCTGTCCGCTCATTCTTCACCAGCAACTTGTTTGTTCTCAAACGATACTGCATACCTGGCAGAACTAAGAAACTCTCGCAGATACGTCATTTCCCCTCTCTGCGCCACCATTTTCTCATCAATAGAATGAAGGTGTTACAAAGGTCCAGCAGTCTTTAAACATACTTTTAGATTAAATAATAAAAGTGAAGTCATAAATTTCATTTAAAATGAAATGCCAGTACATGAAACAAATGAAGGCTCATGGGGAGCGGAAGGCACCAGGACATTATGCGGCCAGACCCATTACCTTTCCCTCTATAAAACACACGCTGATAGAATCGTGGCTCACACAAGGAGCCGGCAAGTTGTCAAGTCCTCCTTTTGATCCTGAGACCTCTATTTCTAATGTCCTGAAGCCCTTCTTAAATTAAATTGTACTAGGTCGGGGCCCCCGGGTGGCTCAGTGGGTTAAGCCTCTGCCTTCTGCTCAGGTCATGATCTCAGGGTCCTGGAATCCAACCCCACATCAGGCTCTCTGCTCAGCGGGGAGCCTGCCTCCCCCCTCTCTCTGCTTGCCTCTCTACCTACTTGTGATCTCTGTCTGTCAAATAAATAAATAAAATCTTTAAAAGAAAAAAAAAAGAAAGAAAAAATATAAAAATAAAAATAAATTGTACTAGGTCAATACTAAACAGCACGTAATCAGAACTAAAGCCCTCTCGATATTGCACAGATTTCTCCTCTAGTCATCTGCTTCCACACTCTCATTTTTCCAAAATGCTTCCTTTATTCCACTAATGTTAACTTTCTAAACACCGCTTGGAACACGGAACTCTCACCCAGATACCGGCAATAGCTCCCCATTACCAATGGGGTATGTAGAATTCTAAGCTGGACTCTAAAATGTCCTGCCCCCTGGTCTACATGCTCTGCAGAGTCCCCAGGACAGTGAATATGATGGATTTTTAACCCACGATTAGATTCGATGGCAAATTTGACCTTAAGTTAGGAAGTAATCCTGATCTAATCACATGAGCTCTTTAAAAGCAGAGAATTTCTCTGCCTGGTTGCAGAAAATAAGTCAGAGCGGTTCAAAGCACAAGAAGGAACTGATGTGCTGTTATTGGCTTAAAGACGGAAGGAATGGGGACAGCAGGCAAAGGAATAGAGACCTCAGTCCTACAGCCATAAGGAGCTAAATTCTGCCAACAATAAGAATGAGCTTAAAAAGAGATTTTCCCCCAGAGCCTCCAAATGAGAGCTAACCCCAGGGGACACCTTGACTTCAGTCTTATAATAGCCTGGAGAATGCAGCCAGAGAATGTGCTGGACTTCTGACTAACAGAGCTGTATGCTAATACTCGGGTGTTGCTTTAAATCACTGAATTTGTGGTAATCTGTTACAAAATGTAAGAAACATATACACCTATTGAATAAAATCACTTCATATGGCACGCGGGATCCTCAAGGGTCATTTCCCAAATTCCAGGCTCAGCTCCCCTGACATTAATTCATGAGCCTCCCCTAGGGAGCTGGGCCACTGTGCCTTAGCCCACGCTACTCCCCCAGCCAAATCTGTCCGCTTTATCCACTGAGTTTAGACACCCTCACTCCATGCAGACCAGACTAAACGCCACTTTTTTCCTAGAACCTTTCCTGCTCCTTGGGCTCGGCATTAATCCCACTGCTTTTCTGCTGCTCCCTCAGAATGTTCCCTGCACCTCATTCTAGTGAGTTACCCAACCTAACAGAAGCCTCAAGAGGTGAGGTCCTCTGCCCAGATCATAGAGTAGGGACTTGATGACAAAAATCTCATCATGACAGAAGCCAGGCTGCACTCTGGGGTACAGCGAGCAGCAGAGCACATTACTGAGCTGGTCTACTCTGACTGCGTCCCTGCTACTGATAAGTGACTATATACAATTCTAGTTCCAACTCGTGATAAGAACTAACTTCGACACTGCATTGTTCTTCTGAATTGCAACCTGTCTGCAACAATTTTAGGATGTCTAATGCCCACTCACATTTCCCGTCTGAAACATGGTTCAATAGGAACACTGTTAAAATCTGCATTCCAGAATTTTCTCTTTTAGGCTAGGTATCAAAGAAAATGTGATAGCCCTTAATTATTTAATAATGACACTGGCTTCTTTCATACTTTGATTACTTTCCCTGTTGTACAATTCAACAGGAGACAGAAATCCAAGGGGAAAACTTTGAAAAATCAAGTTTTCCATCCATGTTTTAAAAAAGAAAGGAAAGACGTGTTAACGAAAAGAGTGAGAGGCCAATCTAAGTGCAGAGAAATGCAAACTAGAAAATTCTTCCTATAAGCTCTAGTTCAATTCCTCTACATGTACATTTAATAAGGAAATGCAAGTGTCCATGATTGATAGAGAAGTGAATGTGAGGAACCCACCTGGGCTCCCAGGTTCTGGCTTTGGTTTCCTCCCCAGCCACGCAGCCTCCTATCAACCACTCCACTCCACTCCAGTTGGCCAAGGAACCACGATGGGTATTCTGCGTATGTACGTTCTAGGATTTTTGCCCCTCAAACAAACAAGCTTCTGCCTGCCCCTATAAATAACCTAAAACAATATTCAAAGAAATACACTCATAATAAAATAAAATTTTAAAAAAAGTCCCTCCTCAAATTTCTCCTTCCCATCTCACCCCTTATTGTATTCCCTTGAACAATTAACAGCTTTTAAGGTATTTCTAGCCTACCCAGAAAGCCACATTCAAACCAGCATAAAGTGGAAAACAAGTCCTACGTGGCAAACATCCCACACCAGCATTTGCTGAGACCTCTGTTCACTGACCTCACAGTCAAATACCGGCTGTGTTCTAGTTCCCACATCATCGCTCTGTGGAGACACCCACCTTCCCTAATCATGGAAAGCTGGGATCTAACCACTAAAAATAAACAGCTGAGAACCAAAGAGAATAATTAAAATTAATAAGTGTCCTGAACAAAAATCAAGAGACATCTGATCCCAGTTGAATGATCTGTCCTGTCTTATTCTCTCCCAGAATTACGCATTTCCTTTACATGTAGAATTATAATGTTATATTATATTATATTTTCTTTATTATATTTCTTTACCACTAATGTAGGTATATAGCTTTTATCTTTCCCTTTGAGGATACTGTTTCTTCAACTTTATAAATTTTCCTTTGAAAACTTTTTTTTTTTTTTTTTTTGGTTAGAGAGTGTGAGCAAGTCTGAGGGCAAGACAAGGGGAGGGGCACTGGGAGTGGGAGGGAGAGTCTTCAGCAGGCTGCATGCCCGGTGCAGAGCCCGACGCAGTGCTTGATCTCACCACCCTGAGATCACGACCTACGCAGAAATCAAGAGTTGGATGCTTAGCCGACTGAGACACCCAGGTCCCCCCTTTGAAAGCATTTTTTAAAGTATGGATTGTAGCTTTTCTGGAATGCATTTGATTTGGATATTTAAGGATCCACATCCTAAGAAACACTACGCAAAATTAAATAAATAGAAATGGTGTTCTTAGGACACAAGTGACTATTTGGCACTGGGCTCATCTTTGCACTATATTCTTCCTCAAGAACAGGTCATTTTATATGATGCATTTGTAAGCAATGATTGAACTTGAAGTGGAACAAAGTGATAGATTGTGTCTGGGGTTTCTGTGACTTCGCGGCTTCAAGTATATTTTAAATATCTGTCTTATAAAAAATGACATAAAAAGACCATCGCTGCTTATAATATTAAAGAGAGATATAAAAATAATAAATTTTCCTGCCTGTGCTTTGAGGCAGAGCTGGCTTTACCAAAGTGTCAAGATTTACTCTCAAATTTATGGGATTCTCCATGAAGACAGAGCCAAAATTATTCAGAAAGACAGAACAAAATATTTAAAGGTCCAAGCCAATATATTTGTTTTGAATGAATTTTTTCTATTATGCTGATTATACATAATATAATATATATAATATTATACTGTAATAAAATATGTGTCATTTCCTTTTGAATGGGTCTGAGTTCAATAAAATTGATTAAAATATGACTTAGAACACTGATCAGGTAAATTTTTTAACACTAGGTTCAGAAGACAGAATTATTATAATCTTGCATTGCCCCTCATTGTTCAATATAGCATTAACAAGATAATTAATTGAGGAAGTATGTACCATCCATTTTAAAGAGCTCATTACTTTTTTTCTAAAATCATTTAATGATGACAATTTGACTTTCTAACAAAAGCCAAAAATATTAATTCATTGAAAGATGAATCATGTCCCTCTTAATAAGCTAATAAGCAATATTTGAAAAACGTTTTTGGTCAAAATTTATTCAGTCAAATCAACATCAAGAAAAGCAATCAATGTACAAGCTTATGATTCTTCCAAAAAAAAAACTTACATGACTTTAATTAATATAAATATATTTTAAAAATTATTCCAGATAACTGCTAATCGCACTGTAAAATAAACACTAGACTAATGCTGCCAAAGAAACCTTAGAAATAAGCAACTGAGTTATTCGGATTATTCTGTCTTTGCCACGAACTAAAAATAACTTTTTTGTTCAGATTTCAAATGGTTTCCTAGTTTATCATAAATTCCAAGATATATGTATGTGTATGTGCATGTGTGTGTCTGAGAAATTCTTCTTAAATGTGCCCAGAAAACTACTACAATTTTAAAAGCTTTAGTTATCAGTTCAAAGGTTTCCCACTTACCATTGTCTAAACGGGTCACCCGTTCACTGAGGAGACTTTATTTTTAGACCGTGATATCCTTACAGACAGGTTCTGTGTTTTTTATTCCTAGAGGTTAGGGCATGGCATAAAATAGTAGTAGGTGCTTGGGAATTGTTTGTTGAATGAACAAATAATTGACAAAATTTTTAAAACTCAGTGAAGAATGAGAAAACCCAGTTTCCGAATGTCTGTATTTACAACACGTTTAAAAAAAAAAAAAAAAAAAAGTAAGGCTGCTTTGGATTTTCGTGAATTGGATATTTTCGCTGGACCTGAGAGATGGGAATACTATCACAAAAAATGAATAATAGTACATTATGACTTATTTGTCATCATTTTTAAAAGTATCTATTTTCTCCAATGCTATAAATTGTTGGTAATAACCGCTATTTGTAGATGTCAAGGATAAGCAAACATTTTACAAGAAGCTTCCCAAAAGTTGGCTATAATTCCCAGTACAGCCTGTCAAGGTGAATACTATTATTATCAGCCCATCTTACAGGTGAGGAAGGAGAGGCCTAAGGAAGTTGAAGCGCTTGCTGGCGAGCTGCAGAAAGGAGCCTCTTGAGTCTCCAGAGCCCATGCTCCTACCAGGAACTGAAGTGTCTCTGAATTTTTTTCAAGCAATCTGTGCCCATTGATTTAATTTTACATTTCTTTCTATGAATACACTTTACCGCAAAAGTTTTAAAAGGTTTGAGTTTTCATTTTTAACCCCTTTAGATAATACCTTTACTCTTCCTTTAATCAGATTTCTGATCCAACATTTTACTGTGAATGTATCTTATTTAATATGTATAGCAACCGTAGAAGTAACCCCAAAGATCCTGTGTTGAGGCTGGCTTTAAAACTAATTATACAGGAAGAGAATCCCACTCATCAAAGACATTAGACTCTTGACTGAACCTTACATTTCTTCTTAGTAATTCCTATCTTGACCAAACGATGTTCTGCTTGAACCCACATACAAGCAAACCACTCACGGCCACTACCCACCCAATCTCAGTGGTCAAAATAGTAAACATTCCCTTCTTCGTCTACTATCTTTGAGATATATTAATTACATATAAATTCATTAATTACATATAAATTGTATACCTAGCTTTGCCAAACATTCCAATGGAAAAAACTTCCTTTCCAGTCAGGCTTTACCATGACAAAAGAAAGGGTCTTATGGTTTGGTTCTCCCTTCTTTGCCCTTGTATGCTAATCTATTAGAGTTCATCACTCCTGTGGTTTCTCTTTCCATTCAGTCCAACCGAAATCAGTTTATCATGTTCCTGTTAATATGAAACGGGAACATATCAAAAGATCTCATATTTTTGGAATCTTAGAAATTATCTCATCTCTCTCACTCCCTTTAAATCTTTTTTGGTATTAACTTTTATCACTATTGTTATTATTGTACCACCTACTTATAAAAAGGCTCTGGGGAGGTTTGCAGCTAAAAAAACAACAACAGAAAAAGAGCCACTTCAACTCAGAATTATAAAAGAAGTGCCCTAAATATCACAAGAAAATAGAATACACAAGATGAAACTCATATAAGTTCTGTATTCACATACAGGTAATCCCAATTTACTAGGAAACAGAGCTCTGCACATTATAGGTGAGTCAACGGTCTGGAACTCCCACTGAATTCTGCTGTTGAAACAACATCGTACAAGATGATTAGCTTTTCATACCGTCACAAAGTACAACTCAACTCTGAATGCAACTTGACTATCCAGCAGTAGTACCAATATAATTCTGAGTCTAGGGAAACTGGCTTAAAGAATTAGGCCAAATGGAGATCAAGCATTTGTACAGTAAATTCATTCATTCATTCATTCAATGACATTAATGGAGCACCAAGAGGCTACAGAGTGTCAGTTTTACTTGCTCTAATCCTGGAATTAAGGAAACCTGATTCTTGTGTATAAACTGGAGATAAAACAAGGTCTGGGGAAAAAAAAAATACATGTAAAGTCCCTGGCACATACAAGATTCTTAACTGATGTTAGTCCCCTTCCTTTGTTCCCAAAGGACAAAAAAGAAAAGAGGTTCTTAGCTTTCTCTCTGTAAATTCCTTTTTTTTTTTTTTTTTTTATTTATTTGTTTGACAGAGAAAGACACAGCAAGAGAAGGAACACAAGCAGGGGGAATAGGAGAGGGAGAAGCAGGCTTCCAGCTGAGTGGGGAGCCTGATACGGGGCTCAATCCCAAGACCCTGGGATCATGAACTGAGCCGAAGGCAGACGCTTAACGACTGAGCCACCCAGGCGCCCCTTTCTATAAATTCCTGAAGTCAGCCAGGCCTAATCTCAAAACCTCTTCTCTCCCTGGCTCCATCCTCTCCCATCTCTTTGGGACCCACCTTCCCATCTCCAGCACCCTACAAGACCCTCCCTGGGTCACACACCTCAGGCTTCCCACTGTCCTGGACCCTAAAAATATCACCTCTTGGCCCAACCTCATCCCCCTTCCTGCAGTCACTCCTAACTGCCAGGTGCCAAAAGAAAAGCAGAGGATAGGAATTCAGAATAATCACTTTCAGTAACTGACTTTTTTTTAAGAGAAAGTCTATTGATCCCAATCAATTTCTAATTAGAGTAATACTTAAGAGAGTATAACAGAGTGACATAGAAGAATTCAGGCAGACAACTGGAAGGTGTTTGGAGACAGGCTGAAAACCATTGCTTTACTCACTCATTTGGCATCTACTAAGGGTCCCTGGGATGGACACGTGACAGGTGAAGTCTGATCATGTCTCATAGAGCTGAGATTTTATCAGGGAAGACCGAACATGTCCATGTTTGATTAACATTTCCTAATAAGCATTAAAAAATATTTGCTGAATAGGATGAAGAGCCATTAGGAAGAATCAGAGTGGTACGGAAATACAGCATAAAGGGAGCCAAGATGAAATGGAATATCAAGAGAGACTTCTTTGTGGTCTCCTAGAATAGCATACTGCCTCCTAGAATAGAAGCCCCCTGAAAGCAGGGATGTCATCTGTGTAAATCAACCCCGATCCCAAGGACCTAGAACGATTTCTGGCACACTGCACACACGGAATAAAAAATCTGTGGAAGAAAGAAGGAAGACTGGCTTAAGCTCAGACCTAACTAATGAGGAAATTTTAGCTGGGTAAAAATGAATTAGTACAAGTGAAGGCCCTTTGGTAGAAAAAAGTAGTGCTTTTTGGCAAATATAAAGAAGAGAACAGAGATTATAAAGATGATGAGCCAGAAGCTCAAGGGAGAGAAGTGAGACATGAGTCTGGAGAGGTGGTCAGAGGCCGAATCATTCTGGGCCTTTCTGAATATGTAAGGATTTGAGCCATTTTTCTGACACTACCTAACCCCACACCTAAAAGTCCCAACTTGGATTGAACTTCCCACAAGCACCACCACAGCTGCGAGGCAACGGCTAATGGATTCCGGGGGTAGGAGGCAAAGAGGGAGAGTAGAAGCAACCCTTGTATGTTAGAAAGTTGAGTAACTGGGGCTATGGCTTTAGAGCTGTTCTACCTATTCCAGAACAAACCGCTAATGAATAAATACACCACGGATATTTGAGTCCTTTGCATATGGCTCTCCCATGAAAGAAAACCCATTCCTGGAGACATTGTTTCTACATTCAGCTTGCTAGCTAACTAGCTAGAGCATGTTGAGATAGGCCCCTGAAAGAAAGGCTTAAAAAGGAAAACAATTTGCTTTTGAATATGTGTGTATGCATGTATGTGTGTGCGTGCACACGTGCGTGTGTGTGTGTGTGTGTGCGCGTGCGTGCAGGGGGGCGGTGAGGAGAGAAAGAGACAGAGAGAGGAAGAGAGAGGGAGTTTTGTCAGGGGGCTGACTCTGAAAGAATGGAGGATTACACACTTCACCGTTCAAGGGTGACAGAGAAAACGAGGCTGGCACCGAGCAGGAAGCCCGAGCCCGAGTGAATAAAACACTGCACATTCATGCATCCCCGGGACCAGATCTTTTATCACAAACTATTTTGATTGCATAGAGAGAAAAGCGCTCAGTAAAAATTATTTACTCTGGGTCTATTATGAAAAGAACAGATTAACTCCCTAACACTTCGTTCTTTTTGAAGGTGTATTTTCTACCTTCCCGGTATGATTTATATTAATGAGAGGTTTAAAACAGGTTTTAACTTAAGAATGATTGCTGATGGCGAAGTGCAGTAATTATACACCTTGTGACAGGACACGTGAATGGCTCACACAGGAGAACTGCATAACACGCCAAGCTAATCCTCCTTGCATAAAAAGGGAGAATACTTTGCAAGCTGGCCGATTTTAAGCTCCAGTTAACAAAAACCCTTTTTGTTGGAGTCTCAAACAAGAATGGGTTAACAAAAGCAAGGAGGAAAAAAATCTCATTTTTCCCCCCTTCTTCGCAAAATATAGTATTACAGGACTTAAAGGTTTTGAAAGGCCATGATGGGGCTCAGAGACTTGAGAAAGAAACAAGGTCTTTGCCAACAACCACAAACTTAGAAGATCCTAAGGTAAATCAGACCCTCTTATCAGCAAGGCACAGGACAATCAGAGACTCGTTGGTGGGTGTTGTTTTATTTTTGTATTTTTAACAAGGTCAAGGCGGAGAGACGGAAAGGGCGACGGTCTCTGGCGAGGTAAAGATGGAGTAGGCTCGTGGGTGTTGAAAAAGAAAAAACCAGAAGCCATGGTGGGAGACGGAATGGTGTTTGTGCCATTTCTGCATGGCTGCGTTTTCTCATACGAGAGCCCTTGCTGGACAATAACAAGGCCACGTCCAGCATCTGCTTCGGGATTTCCACCCCGCCACACCAGTAATGTTCGGTTACTATGGGGCAGCCCCGGGCTTAACTCTGTGCGTGCCTGGTCTCCCCCAACTCGGCAAAGCACAGTCAGCGCACAGTAGTGGTCCTGTGTCCTTGCTGCGTCCTTTGCCACCAGGGGCACCACTCACTCGCTCAGGGAGAGAAGGGAAGCGATAAAAGCCACTCAATCCACTCCAGATCCTGGAAATCATTAAGAAAAGGAAGACTGCTTCCCTGACTCCATGTTGTAAATAAGGCCACGATAAACATGGGGGTGCATATGTCTTTTTGAACTCGTGTTTTCATTTTCTTGGGGATAAATAGCCAGAAGTAGTTAAGGACACGGATCACAGCGCTCGCGGCGTCATGTTGAGAGCCCTCAAATCACGATGTTGACAACCTGAAACTGAGCTAACACAGGATGTCAACTCCACCTCAGTTAAGAAGGGAAAGGAAAGGAAGACGGGCGACAAAGTGGAAGCTGGGAAGAATGAAGCCTGGAGGTCCACTTAAAAGTTTGGAGGGTCAATGGTCAAGGCTCCGTGCTAAATTTTCTATGGTGAACATTACCTTAGAAAATTTAAAATTACTAATGTAGGGAGGGGCACCTGGGTGGCTCAGTGGGTTAAACCTCTGCCTTCAGTTCAGGTCATGATCTCAGGGTCCTGGGATCGAGCCCTGCATCGGGCTCCCTGCTCAGCGGGGAGCCTGCTTCCTCTCTCTCTCTCTGCCTGCCTCTCTGCCTAGTTGTGATCTCTGTCTGTCAAATAAATAAACAAAATCTTAAAAAAAAAGAAAGAAAGAAAGAAATGTAAGGAGCCAAATCCTGAGATTCTTCTATGTCTCTTCAATGATTCATAGAATCCTAAATTTCGACAAGCTCCCATTATGAGCTGAACTATCCATCTTATTTTATTTAAATGTTTATATCTTTTTTTTTTTTTTTTTTTTTTGCCTCTGTGCAGCTTGAGTGGCCTGTAATCACAGGAATCAGGAGTACTTGTAGGATTCCCTGCAGCAGAGCCCAGGGTTGCCAGTTCTCCTCTAGCAAACAGACTCGCACAGCAGGACAGGTCAAGAGAGCAGGCCTGCCTCTGGTTCCTTCCACTAACACATGCTGCACTTGCTCTTGACAGGACAGATCAGAAAGTCTTCCCTTTGTAAGAAAATCAAGGCAAAGGACAGGAAGCTTAAGTCGTGGCATTTCCTAAACTAACTGTAATATGACTGCTTTTCAAAAGATCCTTTATTGACATGAAGTTAGCCCTAGAGATAGTAAATCCTGTTGAAAATGTGAAATCCACACAAACAGAGCTTGAAATACTCTCCTTCCCAATGCAAATAACAGTTAAACGATTTATATTCCTTCATGGGCAACTGGAAGCTGAAATTTCCAGATGTGAAGGAATTTCTCAGAAAGCGGTCCCAAAACTTTTCATACAGAATATTTAACACTCTATCATAAGGAGGTTTGGTAAGGTTTGAGGTTCGGCATTTGGCTATTTGGTTGGTATTCTTTACTATCTGTTAACAGGGTACCTGGGTGGCTCAGTTGGTTAAGCGTCTGCCTTTTGCTCAGGTCATGATCCCAGGGTCCTGGGATAGAGTTCCACCTCAGGCTCCCTGCTCAGCGGGGAGTCTGCTTCTCCCTCTCCCTCTGGCCCCTCCCCCGCCCATGTTCGTGCTCTCTCTCCCACTCTCTCTATCCCAAATAAATAAATAAATTCTTTTAAAAAATGATCTGTTTGCAAACGGCAGATATTACAAAGTGAGCATATGTACAAGTCAGAATAAATTAACTAGGACTGTGAGCTGAAATATTTCAGATGAACTCCGGTCTATCCATTTTGATCTGGAACAACAACCCAGAGGGCATTTTCATCATCATCCCACCAATTCCAATACTCAAAAAGGAAACTTCTCTGTAATTTATATATCATCTTACATATATAAAACATGTATCGATTATAATGACCAAAATAAGAGTCAAGGGCAATGCTTTATTATTATGTTACATGTCAAGGGAAAGATGTGTGGAGAACTTCTGTGACTCTTGGAAAACCCAGGACTGGAGCCTGAGGTCTTTGCCTCCTCCAACTGTCAAGCCCAGGAGAAATTATACTTCAGTAAAATGTCAGAGGATCACTCTCTAGATGGGATGGCAGAGGGATGAGGGTTCTCAGCAGCAAAAACCTTATAAAATGCATGTGCAAGAAAGTACATGTCATACAGGTCCTGGGAACAATAACCTCAAAATTTAAGAGAGAAGCTACTTCTTGGCGTAGTAGGATGAAAGGGAATGAGGCTGAGAAGAGAAGGCATTCAGGTACTTTTTTCATCTTTTTAGTAATGTTATATATTCATTCTTTTGAATTTTTACTTAATTGTTTTTAACTTCATTCAAATAAATTTAAACAAAAGACTATTTCTTAAATCGGGTGATGCATGCATCTGCTGAGATATTTACACTTTTCATGTCTTAAATGTTTCAAAATATCTTTTTAAAAAACTGATTGAGAGAATTAGAATAGAAATAAGGAGGTAGCATCACCAGATCAAAAAATCATAAGGCAAAAAAAAAGAGAGAGACAGAGACAGAGAGATCGCTGCAAGGATGCACACTTAGTCGCAGTCAGAACAGACCTAGAACAACCTAGTCTTTTACCATGATTATGGTTCAGATGTGGTATTCTCAGTGCTTCTCAACGAGTAGGTACTTAATAAAGACAATGTCTATTGATGGTAATGATAATTGCACTTGATAATTGGAATCAAATAAGATATTACAGAGAATGTTATATGATTGGAAAACAATATAAAGAACAAACACTACAGTCAGAAAAACAAACAAACAAACTTCACTTATGGTTGAAGAGCTTGCAATGGGAACTCAGAAAAAACAGTATCAGACCAATTCTTTTGAGGAATTCCTGAAAACACTTGTATGCAGATTTGCCTATTAAAGTTTCCCGTTTACTGACCTTCTGTCCAGTCCTGGGCTCTCTCTGAGCTTTCAGACTTTCTGTTCTCCCTTCCCACGCGAACTTTCGTTCTTTCTCCTGGTTAACTTTATTCGGGAAGCCTTCACTGATCTGGTGTGTGGCTCTCTCTTCCATTTGTTCCCACAATAGTCTATATGTCAACATAATAACTTTTCCCATACTTTTATCGAACTTGGCTCCTTGTCTCCCTATCTATCCCCTACAACTACTTGAGGAATATCAATTTCCATAAAGCCAAGGGCTGTGACAGTCTTTTTCATTTTGCATTCCCACTATTCCTACATCCGTTGAGGGGCTGGTTGAATGAGCACCAAGACGCTTAAGATCTCTCTATTTCCCTCCTCAATTTGAAGGACACAGAGAACACTCCTGCCATCTTCCCCCTCCAACACCAGGAAGGGCGTAGGTATGTAAATATACACGTGTATCCATACATATGGCTGTCAGATGAACACATGACACAGAACAAGGGACTTTCTTAGACCTACGGCTTGACTATTCCATGAGGGTGTGAGCTGCAAGTTGAAAGCAGCATTAATTTTTCAGAAAATTATCACTCATTGTCCACATTTGATTCCTTTATGCTCAGACCTGGAAACTTTTGTTTTAGAAATAAAGATCTGGCGCTCAAGGAACGCCATTCAAAATTTGGGAGGCAGCCTGATAGAGTCGGCCGTGCTCTGTATTCAGCAAGTCTGCCCTTCTAGACTTCAACATTGCTCCTCACCAGCCGCGGGAGGCTACGGCAGACCTTTCCCGCTGAAGGCCTCAGGTTCCTTATCTGTAAATGATGAGATTAGATAACAAGGCCAACAGCCCATGTTTATACAGCTTTTGGTTGACTACTCTGACATATGGCATCTCATCCTAAAAAATCCCTTTGGGTTTTCATGGGCTATGATGTTGGTTTTATTGAAAACTATTATTTGGTTATATACCATTTACCTAACTAAATCCAAGGAGTAAATTTGTTCAGATAATTAATTTCTTATTAAGGAAAAAAAAAAACCACACTGTTATACTGCGGGAGGTGGAAGGACTCTAATCTTAACGTTAACACCGAATTACAATTAGGTGTTAAATCACCTTCAGAGAACCAGCTACCTTTTGTTTTGCTGCTCACGCAGAAGCATCCCTGGGACCTGCCTGATAGGAAAGGTCCAGGGGCCAACACTCTTTGCACAAAGAGAGAGAAGAAGTAGTCACCTCAACAGTAAGACTTCTGCCAGGAATGGCCGTTTCTTTTAGACTACACCACTTTGCCCCAAGGCTTGAACTTGAACTGCTTAACTGTACAATACTCACAGGGTTTCAGTGTAATTACCGCTGAAAACTCAACGCATTTATTTAAACTCACATTAAACATTCGATGACGAATATCACATTAGTTCCCCAAAGCAGATTTTGATAAAATGAGTTGGTTCCAATATAGAGAGGATGCTGGATTTTTTTTTTAAGATTTTATTTATTTATTTGACAGAGATCACAAGTAGGCAGACAGGAGAGAGAGAGAGGGAAGCAGGCTCCCCGCTGAGCAGAGAGCCCGATGTGGGACTCGATCCCAGGACCCTGAGATCATGACCTGAGCTAAAGACAGAGGCTTAATCCACTGAGCCACCCAAGAGCCCCTGGAATTTTTTTTTTAAAGGCAAATTTAAACCACGACAGTAATACCCCAATAATCATCCCACCTCTGTCTTGCTGTCCTACAACAAAGCTTCCCAACAAAGACATGCATATACAAGATAGATCCCAATTTTACATGAAACCACTCACTAGCTGAAGTATACTGGCATCCTTATGAATTTAAGGCTCTCCATAATGTTCATTATAGCTACTGCTGTTGAATTTATTTTCCAAAAGGGACTGACCACAAAATAAAAGCTTCTCATTACAACTTCTCTTTGCCCTTGTTAGCAGTCTCCAGAGGAAGCACTCCCTAATTTCATCTTGAGAACTTCCTTGTCAGTAATCTTTAGTGATTGAGACAGAAATTAAAATTGATTCTTTGAATTCTACAAGCTGCTTATGCTTGTAATTATAATAAAACTATGTTATACCCCAAATGTCCTAGTCCGCTGGGAATGTGGGTGAGGGGCTGATATGAAATAATCCATTTCCATCTCTCTTGGTTTCAGCCAGTACACGGGGGGTTGTATGGCTACTTGAAAACACGTTTCTCCATGCCAGACCAACCGAGGGAGCGAGTCATCATCCTCTCTTAATTGACCAAACCGTCCCCACTTCATCGCTAGAATTAAATTCCAGAGAATTTTTTGGATTCTATTTAATGAATGAGGATATATTTTTCATGTGGTGTCATTGTTTTACTACTTCCCATGTTTATTTGGACAGATTCATAGCACTGGGTAGGATATGTATTGGTTGGCAACTTCAGTTTTGGAAGAGAAAGTAAACACATGCTGATTAGCAAACAGTAAACTCTACTGTGTTTAATTTTGGCTTCTCTTAAAAAAAAAAAAAAAACACAAAAAAACCACTATTTGGTGTTGTGTTCCAAGTAGGAGCATTTGTCCCTAAGTTCTTTCCTAACCCCTTACTGGAGGGCTTCCAGAATTACTCTCATTTTTTTTTCCCTTCTTCCCCTAACACCAGTGGCAAACGCCAACATTATTTAAGAAAATACTTGTGCATATGGTATCCTCCTAGCACAGATTTGCCATCCAGTTGAACAGTAGGGCCACTAACCCACACAAACTAAGCTGCAAAATTATGAACTACATAAACATAAACAATTGTTTTCAGCCCTGATACATTCAAGGTAAAATCACACTTCCGAAAATCCCAGAAAGGCTCCTTGACTGAAAACTAACATGTCCAAGAACGGTCGGAGGTAAGAAGACAACGACCTAGAATTTCAAGTGCTCCCTTTAGAGCCAGTTTCTTTCATTTATCTCATTCTCTTGCTTTACTATAACCCCCAAATTATCCTTCATGCAGCAGCTAGACTTGGCTCTCCATTCATCCATCTTCAGAAGCTCATCACAAGCATCATTCCTGAAAAAGTTCTGTAAGACAACACACCCACACGGAAAACCCCGAACACCTAGAAAATACCACTGCCCACAGAGCACATACTCTTTTCATTATTTCTGGGCTCCTTTTCATAAAAGGAAACGGGTGTTTGATCCTTTACTCCTCATGATTAAAATTCACTTCCCGTTATTGGACCCATGCTAATGTCTGTGAGGGGTGCAAAAGTTGGTCATCACTAACCAAATGGCAAAGCCAAGGCATCCAGAAATTAAGTAATAGCAAATGGCCCCATGGACAAGGTTAGCACCATCTCTGGAAGATCTACATTGTTTGTTTATTTAAAAGACATTTTTTTTCCATCTTACAGGTTCTACTTAGTGGTAGACACACAATACGATGATAGATAGATCTATAGATAGACAGATAAATGGATAGATTCTACTATGTTCTAAGCCCAGGTGAGAGAGTACAAGACGACCAAAGTCCCAACCCACATGAGGCTTACAGTCAGTGGAGGTGACAAACAGTAAAGCAAGAATCAAGTGAAAATGAAATATGTCAGGAGTCAGGTAGCGACAGGGTAAATGAGAAAGAGAGTTGGGGGTGGGGAAGGGGGACGACAGATGGCGTGGTAGTAGATTCCCTGAGCACATGTCCTCTGAGCAGACCTCCGTCTGAAGTGAGGGCACAAGCCTGCGACAACCTGGGGGAGAAGGGGTCCCAGGAGAAGAACAGGTAGAGCCAAGTACCTGGGACCCGGCTGTGCTGGCAGAAGAGCGAGAAGACCAAGGCCCGGCTGAGACAGCAGGTAGAGTGTGACCCAGGTGGGAAGAGAGGCAGGCACCAGGTCTGAGAGCACCTGGAAGTCACCCTTAGAGGTGGAGGCTGCAAAGAGAGATGAGCCTGATCGAGACGGAGAGAAGTGGTGTGATGAGTTCAGTCCATCAGCTCGTGTTTCAAAGGCACTGCGCTAAAAGGACTGCATGCTTCTCTCTGCAGTCAGGTGAGGACTCTAGGGACACAAACAGGCGGAAGGGTCCAGGGGCTGTAGTTTATATGTTCTAAGAAACATTTTCACATTGGCTGATTCAATCAAATCCAAAGAAGTTGCTAAACAGCACCCAGTACCTAAGAGAGACCAAAAAGCATTTCCTTCTGTAAAGCCCAGCAGCTGAGAGCTTACATCCGCCTGGTCCAATCAGTTCATTGCTAAACAAAGGTAGGAAATGGCTGCATCCTAGTATTTCATTGTGGACTCATGAGTCAGTGCTTTGGAACTTGGTATCTTTGGGAGTGAGTGTCTATTCTTCACGTCTCTTGCCACAGGGGGAAAAAGGTACAGATAAACAGCAACACAGTTTCACCCTGCTGAGATACAGATCTGTGGGCTTTTCCACCCTTCTCAAAAATAAATGAATGAATGAACGAAATTCAGTGCCTGCTTGTTTTTCTTTCTTTACTTCACTCTTTGTTTCTTAATTCCCAGCTTTCCCTTGCATCTCCTAAACAACATAAAGTCAATTAATGGTGAAAATACAACATACGATCATTATTCAAAAGCTGTTACGTTACACAACATAGTTTATAGTAAGAAATCTGTAATCTACAAAAGCAGATAACAATGTATCCCATTAAGTAGGGATTGGAGAAGCTAAAGTGAAGAAATATATTGTAAAGAACAAAATGATTCCCCACGCTTTAACCAAAAAGATCCATAGCATTTTATTTTCAAAATGTTAGAATAGCAAGTTAACTTTGAAAGCTGTTTTCACGGAATGGTTGCAAAGAAAGCAGTATGTACATTTGATTGTCTTTTCGTGAGAAGTTCCCAGCATTTCTGCATACACGGTGTTCAGCGAGCCAAAGAAGAAAAGGGCACATGCGTACATCCAAAGAACTTCACTCTAAGTGTAAATACATTAGAGGTGTACTTGAACCTACCAGCTACTTCCTTCAGGAAAAAGTACAGCAACACCTGGCTTGACCCAGCACTTCCACTTCTGATGAAAGTTACAGAAGGAACTACTTACTGTATGCGATCTAATAATAGAAGTCATTTATTATCTATGATGGAAAAAGGAAAGAAGAAAAGATAAGGAACTAAGCTTTAAGTGAGAATGAGAATGGGGCTCCTGTTCTAACTTAAATATATATAAACATATCAACCCAAATATCAGCTAAATTAATGTATAATGATATCCATGTGATCAATGCAGCATAGCCACAAGAAGTCTACAGGATTATAATAAGAAAAGTTCAGAAACAGGATATTTCCATCAAAGCAAAGTAGAAATTATTTTCAGAATATTGGAGAAATCTGGTGTTTTCTACTCAGGCAGAATGGATTATGAAAACAGTAAAAAATATCCTCCAGAGAGACAGAGTGAAAGAGTTATGTGTTAAGAAGAATATTGCACTTCACTTTTCCAATGTAGAAAGAAACAGAAAAATTGAGACGCAAAGGCAAGAATGGAGAGGAATGAAATCATAAAAAAAGAATGAGTAAAAATGTAATAATAAAATAGGAACATAATTTTAACTTATATTAGTTTTTGTTCTTCCATTAAAAATTATACCTTAAAGTTCATTCCTCTTGACTATATTGCCAATTTCTCAAATAATATACTGGTAAAGTTCCAAAATCTCATTAGAGATCTAAATTGCATATATAAAGGTTCCTGTATAGCCTGTGGAAACATTTTAAACTTCTTCTGCAATATTATTTTCTTCAGCAAAATTGGGCCTAAAGTTTGGAAAAATTCCTAGAGAGCGAAACCCCCCTTTTCCTCTCCTTCTCCCTCTCTCCCTCTCTTCAAAAAGGATAATAGCTCCCCACTATACACCCAGTCATATATCTTCACGCTCCAATTTCCTACCTATTCCCCCATCCATACATGTATAATGCTTCCATTTTGAAGCATATGGCTGGGGAGCCAAAAGAATTTAAATTGCCTTCAAAATGTGCATCGCATTATAAATGGTGTGAAAAAAGATCTCGCTATTCAGCTCTCAACTTGGAGCATAAAGCAAAGAGGAAGCAACACAAGACTGCTTCAAACTTTATCCAAAAACTCAACAGCTTCACTTGTTTATAGAGGTACAAAAAGTATGCGACACAGTTTATAAAACAAGGACGACGTACTGTATGTAAAAGTCAAGTTAAAAGCAAAGTATCGTAACAGCCCTATCTCGTTACAAACACTTGGCAGAGTGTCTAAAGTACCATGGTCAAAAACACGATACTGTCTGAGCTGTACTTCTGCCAGAAAGCACTCCCTAAGTCCAAGTCTCCTAGCCATCATCACCACCTCATTTGGCAATCCCTCCCACGCCTCAGTTCATCTACTCAAAATTACTCCGCAGAAACGCAGAAAGCAGACGAACTCTCTAGCTTACGGGCTGCAAATATCACAATGAGGAGGCAGTGGCAAATGACAGGGACCCACGTCCCTGCGAGGTTAGAAAGCCAGGACCCACTACACCGCGCGCTCAGAGCCAGTCTGCGTGTCAAGCTGAGCTGGGCTGTCTTCATTTCGGTACTCCAAGGCTTCTCCTCTACTCTCGGAGAATTTCCCAAGGTTTTTTCTGAAGCCGTAGGGGCTGAGAAAGAAGGTATGTGGTAAGGATACACTTGGGCCCCAAATACATCGTAGGCAAACGAGGAGCGCGTGTATGTGGCAACAACCTGCCGTGTAACCATTCTGGGCTGGGCTCCTTAATCATGCCAGAACATAGAAGACTCCTGCCCCAGCTCCACATATACAGTGTAGCGGGCAGTACCGAAATGGGAAACATCAAGACTCGGGTAATAGGAAGTAAACAGAGTATGCCAATAGGGGCATCTATACACTTGGCATTTATAACTAAGAAATGACAAGGTGTGAGATAAGAGTTTACACAGGGCAATGAAAAGATGAGTGATGGGAGAGCACCGGCTGTGAGAATTATTGCTTTTCTTTGGGCATGTAAGAACTGGCTTCCAAACTTTTCGTTAATTCCCTTCTCTCCTAAGTAGCATAGAACCTAATTCAAAAGCACAGATATTCGGATCTTAAGTTTACAGCTTGCCATATTTCCCAGAAAATAAACAATAATTAACAACAAATCTCATAGTTGCCCCCCTCTTCAAGAAATCTGATACTTTGAAATGTAGATACATAAGCTACTTTTGGATCAGGGCCCACAGACATATGTTTGCAAAGGAGTAATATATACAGGTTAGTCTGGTGTGTACCAGATGTAAGAAAAAGCAAATTCAAAAACAGAAATACCAGTATTCAACAGAGAAATATTATTTTAAATTAAATCCCATTCTTCCTTTCCTTATAGACACAGAATCCAAGAAAACCAATCACGGGTAGCATTTTAAAACCTTTTACCTGAAAAGAAATGTTTCCATTTGCCTTCTGAATCGAGGGTCCCTACACACAGAGGGTTACAAAGGTAATAAGATGGTCACTTATGAACTGCTTCTCTGAGCGGCTGGTAGTCCACCCAAAAAAAAAATAAAAAATAAAAAAATAAAAATCTGCATGAAAGAGCCAGAAAGTTCCAAACATAGAACGTACAAGGTACACTCGTGGGAAAAAGCCCGGGTCTCTATCAGATCTTTAATATGGTAAGCTTGATTTACCAAAAACTTTGTCGCTCACTGGGCATGACTAGTGAGTCTTCATTCACGCCATCGCTCTGGATGCAGAATGACCCCATCACCTGCACCTCGAAACAACTCAGCTATTCTTTCCTCAGAGAGGGGAACATGCCTGAGAGTAGGGAAATCAAACTACAAAATACCCAGTCCAGAAGTCCCAAGCATCTGACGTTTGGGGTGTATTTATCTCTTCCTATGCAAGCCTACAGGGCTCCGTCCGGCGCACAATCCTTAGGAGAAGTCCTACAGGAAGAAACAGACCAGGGACTCAAGATCAGCGAGGCAATGCTCAACCTTATCAGGGCATCGTGATCCCTACCCTTGTTCTATACATCAGTGATGTATAGAACAAATAGAATAAAACTAAGCCAAGTTTTAATTTAGAATTTAATAAAAATTGATTAAGCATCACGGAGCACACACAAAGCTGCTCCATTAATCTTTCAGCTCTTTTTGTGCTAGGAAGAAAGCAAGCAATGTCTGCTAAAGCAGATGACAGATGCTGGCTTAAAGATAAGTATTATTTATACTTCTGTACCAGATTTCTTCTTATGCATATCTTATCATGCATGGGTATATGATCAACAAAGCAATTTTATATCAGTCAAAAATGTTCAAATGTACCGACTCCATAGGAATTTCCTCAAAGAGTGCGAGCCTGGAGTTCGACTAAACCATGAGGGAGACAGAAGAAAGTTTTAAAAGAAGAACAAATATCGCAATGGTTGTTATTTGAAATGTACTTCCACACATGGGCTAATGAATATATATGCACTGAAAATAACTTTGCTCGGAACATATGCCTATGCATTTTAAATAAATGATGCGTGTTTGAAAGATAAGAGGGTGAACCAAATCTAACCACCTCGAGAGAGAGCTATATTAAAACTGCATTTCTTTGCCCGGTATGTCGGTAAGGAGACAGCACCTTGAAAGATATCCAATAATTATGTAAAGAGAATGCTGACTTAACCAAGCTGGCGAATAATTTAGTCGGGAAGGCTAAGGTTTAAAACCGTCAATCGTAAAGAAAATAAATAAATAAATAAATAAATAAATAAATAAATAGCGTGAAGCTCACTTTTTCCCTCTTCATCGATGCAGAAACGATGAAAATCTCTATCATCTTTTCCAAAAAGACCCTATTCCATATTGTCATGTTCTTGCAAGCAAAGCATGGGGCATGTGATTCCCATCAAAGGTAACTCAGGAAGAGAAGCCACCAGGTGGGAAGAAAGCCCCAACCACAGCTGGCCTGCCCTCCTCCTCCTTCCCAATTCCAAAGCCCTTCTGGAATCTAAAAGAGGGGCAGGTTTTTGTGTTGGTGTTTGTGTTTTTGAGGGAAGAGAAATGAGATAAATGAGTCTTCAAGGCCAGCCAGGAAATTAATCCATGGTTAAATACCCCTAACGTGGGTGGGAAGCAAACCAGACCTGTGTCCGCCTATTTCTTCATAAGGCACCTCATCGTGTTCTGTTACCCTTAGCGTTTTCTCTGCAAGAGTTCCTCCTGAGAAACCTCAGCCTCATCTTGGATGGCCTAACAGGTGAAGACAGTCACCCACTTTAAGGCCAGGGAACCACACGTGGTGAGGTGAGGTGGGGGCAGGGGGCGCTGGATGGGAATAAAACGTCTGAGAGAAGCCCAGACCAGAGTCCTTGCTGCTGGAAGGTTTCCTGCACAAAGACCAGCCAAAGCCACAGCAACGGCTGCAAACACACGCCAATGCTTTAAAATGACACTAGCCGCGAAATTAAACTGTCTGGTTTCTTAGAAATTACTGTACGGTTATCTCTTGAGAATTAGCAAAGCATGAAAATAGGATACACAAATCAGTACTTTTATGTGGTAATACTCATCTATCATATGCAATAATTTTTCTTTCCTGAATTATATATGAAAACACATCCATAAGAGTGCAGCGATTATGAGCAAATATTTTCAGGAATCGCTATGGTATCTCTTAAGCATACAACTCGACGTGGAAAGCACTAAACCAAATAACTGCTAAGAATAGTCAGGTTTCTCTTTCCAACTTAAATAATTCCCTTGATTATATAAAATGTTAGGATGTAGAGGAAATGGTAGATCAGAATGGTTTTTAAATGACCTTATGATAGAAAATAAGGTTAAAATACACACCACATACTAAGCAGTCAGGTTTCTTATAGCCACTAATATATTTTTGAATTAGCTGATTTAAATGGGAATGTAACACATCCCCATATTCTCTCATCCATGTAGGGGAGAAAAAGTTATATTTCGTCTGAGTTTACAGGGATGGCTCTAGCAACTTTTACAGTTAACCTGAATTTCCATAATCTCTGCAGACTTCCCCCCACTAAAAAATAAGATAAAATAATTGCTTAGTGCTCTTTGCAGCATCTGAAAGTTCACAACCCATGCCCAGTTGAACGCTTATTAGCTGTTGGGCCTTGGACAATGACTTGACCTCTTGGAGTCTGAATTTGGATATTCAAGGATAACAGGCTTAATGTTTAAATTAAATGAGATATTTAGGAAAAGCATTTAGCAAAATGCCTGGAATGTAGCAAGTTCTGAGAACTTGGTAAATACTATTATGTTTATCTTTGCTGATACTGCTCTTGTTATTAAAGTCCTTTTATGATAAAACTCTGGCCAAAGTCTGGCCTAGCCTGGGCTTCATTTCTCATCTCTTTGATTCTATGACATTGAGCTGCCCTGATTCTCCTCCTACTTCTCTGATCTCTCATTTCTCCTTTATGAATTCCACTTTTTCCACCATGGCCTTAAAAAGTCAGCATTCTCAAAGATACACCCCTGGCCCACCTTCTCTTTCAACAATAGCGATCACACCTTTGTGTGATCTTTGGCTTCAAAGGTCTGGGGTAACAGCAAAGCTAAATTCAGACCTATATTGTCACTTGCCTACTAGATGTCAGCTCTTGGAATGTCCCTAAGCAACCAAAGGAAAATCCAAATGCATCTTCTCTCTTCCAAACGCAATGGTTCTTTCGTGTTCCTTGTCTCTCTTAACTAACCTTCACCCAGATGACCAAATGAGAAATCTCACAGTATCTCCAGCTCCTTCTCTCTGCACTCATAACGTGCCCTCCCCTTTCTATTCTTACCTCTTTCCTGTTCTCGCTTCTCTCCTGACTTTCACAGTGGACTGAGTTCAACTTGATTATGTTCAACAAATCAGAACAGAGCACCTACAACGTGCCAAGCATTGTAGACTATGAATGCAAAACAGGACTGAATAAAACAAAACAGAAAATACATACATATATATACAACCCCTCTCTTAAGGTCTTTCATGTCAAGTAGTGGGAGAGATATGTAAACACAATTATCCTGAAACGTTAATCCAGCCATAACAGGCACACCTAAGAATAGGATGGAGGAAGGAGTCATGAGTCCATCTGGGCAGGTCAGGAATCCCTTCGCAGTGGATACTGCTCTAGAACAGTGCTTTGAGGATGAACGGAGTTTGGGAGGGGCACAAAAAGAAGGAAAGGCATTCTGGGTAGCAGGAACAGCATGTGCTAGGTCTCCAACTCTAGGCTCTCTAGCCACCAAATCAACCTGCATATTTTAAAAAACTTGTCCATCCAAAATCCAGACCTAGCAACGACACTTCCTCTTTTCTAAAAGACCTTCAAGGGCTTTCCACTGCCTTTCAAATAAAGACCGAATACCCTGGATGAGCCAGAGACTCGAGGGACTCCAAATTCTGACGCCATTCGCTGGGAGGCAGCTTCCCTCGGCTCTCCATGGCCCCTCTGTCTCGCGACACCTTCACAAAGGGCTGTGTCCCCATGACCAGAACACCTCTCTGCCCGGCTCCCTGTGAAATCCCAGTTAGCCTGTGACAACAGCATCTAATTTCACTTTTCTCAAGTCCTCCCCATTGACTCTTGATTAGTTCTTCCTCTGAGCTTTCACTCAGCCCCTTTGATCATACCTCTATTTCCACACACTCCACACCTGGCTTTGTCTAGCAGATGACCATATGTTTGTCATGTCACCTTCCAAAACTTGTTGCTCTAATTGGGAACTTCGGCAAGTAATTAAAATGACTTTCCCCAAAAGAAAGATGTGAAGTTTTAGGAACATATCCTCCACCAAGCCCCCTTATCTGGTGCCACTGGCAGACCTGAAGGGCTAGAGTGTGCTGAACAACAATGGAGATGTGTGGTTCTCACAAGAGCCCACTGCTGGGGACTGAACTGTGCTTCCCAGCCCCCACCATGTTAGAGCCCCCCCTCCACCCCAGCATGGCTGCATTTGGAGGAAGGGACTTTAGGGAGGTATGGGGTATGGGAGGTTAAAGAAGGACAAAGGATGGGGCCATGGTAGGACCGGATTAGTGTTCTTCTAAGGAGAGACTCCAAAGAGTCAGCTCTCAAGCTCTCTTCTCTGACATGGGAGAACACGCGAGAAGGCAGCTATCTGCGGGGTCTAGACATGATCACACCAGCAGCCTGATCTTAGACATCCAGCCTCCAAAACTGGGAGAAAATAGACAAATGTTTAAGGCCCTCGGTCTCTGGTATTTGGCGGCAGTGGCAGGAACTCAGACCCATCTCCTCGCCCGGGGAGCCTGGGTGGTCCACACAGAAGCCCTGAGACTTGAGTTTTAAAACCTCTGGTGTGATGCTCGGGGCATCCAACTTTTCAGATGAATCTCCCAACAGTAGAAGAGTATCATCGCCAGTTTGCAGACAGATAAAACGAAGGGGTGAGACTTTCCATGAATCATTCAGTCACTGGAGGAGAGTCTGTGTGACCATATATACCCAGAACAGGATTCCAAAGTCCTGGTGTTCCCAAACCCAGTCGTGGAAGAGAAGCCTCCTCTGCTTCCCACAGGAAAACGCACCAGCCATCCAGGCACACGTCTGCACTGCCTCGGGCTCAGGGGGCTATCCCATAGCACTCAGGCACCCCTGCGGGGCAAGGTGATGATCAGGGAGCTAGGGCCTCCCAAGCCTGGGCTTCAGGGGAGGGACCCCGCGGGTGAAAGGCTGCTCCCGCCGCCGCTGACTAGCTGGGGAGCCCCACACAAGTTATAACACTACCCTAGACGTCACTTTGCTCTTCTGCCGCAGGAGAATTTTCGAGTTCTTACCTTCCTAGGTTATCGTGTATATCAGACATAACACACCAAAGCACCCAGGCCACTGTCCGGCATGCAGTCAAGACTCCCCAGGGAGCGGGTACCGGGTCTCCGTGTCACCTCACTGATCATACTCCTGCCTGAGCTAAAAGCAGGAATGGGGTAGTTTGAATTTCTTATCTATCGTGGATTTCTGCCTGTTTGTGTGTTTGATTGGAATGCTGCTGTCTGTACCACATTTACTAGTTCCTCAGAGTAGTAACATGGTCATTTTTCTTGTTCTCTGGCAAGCCCCTCATACCCACTTTCTGGAATCAGGTGGTTTGGGGGTCTTGCCCTCCTCCCCTTGCTCCAAGAGCAGGCAGGTGACTCGGGCCCTCCCACCAAAAAGCCTGCACCAGTTGGCAAGCGGCCCGGTGAGAGCCCACCCTGGAACTTTCTTTCCCTCCCCACCCCCCCGGGGCTGCTCAGCTGATGGAAGGTAAGCCTGGAGCTCACCTCAGGGAAGCGAGAGCCTTAAAGAACAAAAGCGAGAGGCCCTGGGAGGGGAGTGACAGAGCCATTCCTAAGCCCATCATCAGAGCCCTTGAGTCAAGTTACGCCTGAGGACGAACTAGACTTTTCAATTACATCAGCCAATAACTGCCCCCCGCCCCTCCGCGCCACTCGCTGCCTTCGGCACTACTTCAGTTTCTGACACCTGCAATTAATACACAACCCAAGTGCCAGCAAGAATTTGACACCTTTCAGTGACCAAAAGGACCCCTGAGAGTAAACAGAAAGAAAAGTTAGGAGAGACAGACAAAGCTCTAGGCAGCGTTTTTCAGGAAATGTCAATGGGTTATTACACACCTCAAAAATGTGAGTTAAATGAGTGGATTAAACACTAATGGGTTCCCATCATAGTGTGGACACTGCTTATGACATTTTAGTAGACTGGTCATGGAAGTGATCGCTGTGCAGGAAACTGGGTTGTCAGCGGCATTTTAATACCAGAGCGGGTGGGAAAAAACCCCAATAGGATATCTCTAATTCAGCTCACTGAATTATAGCATTAATAATAGTAAGAGAGAACTTTGTTAAATTCTTACTGTGTCGACTAAATGTTTCAAATTTAGTATTTCCAATCACATATAAACCCTGGGGAGCAGCTATTATTATCCTCATTTAACAGATAAGGAAATTAAGGCTCAAAGAGCCCAAGTCCATCCCTCAGGTTTCAATACTAACTGCAGAGCTGAGACGCCGCCTCAGGTCTAACACCCCGCTTGTTCTTCACTCCGAGAAATGGCATCACCCAGATCTTTCACAGGAATATACTAAGATCCTCTTGCTTTATGTCCTGGTAGCATCATCTGCCTTTTCATCAAATTAATTACCATGATCATTCATTCTGCATTTATTTTTGTAATCAATCGATTTGAGACCCCTTTGCATCCCACGAGACTACAAACTCCCTGAGTACAGGATGAACACGGCTTTGTACATCACTGCACATTGTCTGGTGAGAGGAGATGCTCAGTAAGTAGTTTTTAAAAACTAAAAAGGGGGGAGGCACCTGGGTGGCTCAGTCGGTGAAGCCTCGGCCTTCAGCTCAGGTCATGATCTCAGGGTCCTGGGATCGAGTCCCACATCGGGCTCCTTGCTCAGCAAGGAGCTTGATTCTCCCTCTCCCTTTACCCTCTCCCCCGACTCTTTCTCTCTCTCAAATAAATAAAATCTTTTTAAAAAATAAATTAAAGAAAGGAAAAGACAAGAAGAAGGAAAAAAGAGAGCAGGAGGAGAGTGAAGGGAGCCATGAGCAGGTTGGAGGCACACAGGAAAGGAGAGATGCGAGGAAGGGGGAAGGTGGGTCCCCAACCCCTGACCTGCTCTTTCACCCCCAAACCCTTACTTAGGATAAATGGGGGCTCAGTGACAATGGTGACACTGTCCTCACACAAAGGGGCTAGAGAGACGAATACCTGAACCAAGCAGGAATATCATCAGGAAGGCCAAAGTCTTGGGATATTTGCCCTGGCTCCTCCCCCAAACCACACCCAGTAGGAATAAACATGCTAAAAAGTTCCACCTAATTATAAATCCTTACTCAAACCCCTGGAGTCACTTTTGTCTTCTCCTGATAGGTCTTCGGGTGACAAGCCAAATGAAAAAACCATCTTTAACGATGCACCTGCAAGATTGTCACTCTTGACCCCCAACTCTACTACAGAGGAGGGCTCCTCTGAGGCCACGGCCCATCAAGCTTTAGAGCGCTGGGGGACGGGAGACAGGAGGTGTGCGGAATAGGAAGAGCCTGTGAAAAATTACCAATGCCTGTGTCGTCTTTCCGTTCCCTTTACTAAATTCTCTGACGGACAGTCATGTCCCCAAGAGGCTGATGTCAAAAACTGCTCAAATATGAGAAACTGTACCATCTCTCAAATATGGCTTTTTGAAAGAAAAGAGCAAAGAGGAGTCAGACTTCAAGCCTCCACTCAGTAGGCAGAAAGAAGTCCAGAACTTTAGCTTTTGCCATTAATACTCCCAGAAGTGGACACAGGTTCACAAGACATCATTGGGGTGCTCGCTGCCTCTATCTGGCCATGTGCAGGAGTATGGATAGCCTGTCACAGCGCTTTGGTATCCAATAGAGATGGCCATAGCTAGCAAGAGAAGAGGCAGCACACCTTAGGAAGAATTCCAATATAAAGCAAGACTAAACTTGACAAATTCATCACAGAGAGGGCAGCGTATAGATTTTTTGGATCAATCTGGTTTTGACCAACCGGATACAAAATATTGGTTGTATTTTACTTACAACTATGCGAGAAGAGGAACGAAACTTACCAAGGCATCACCTTTTCTAGTGAAAGATAGGCAGATAAGTACTTTGAGAAGTCGGGTTTATCCAAAAGATTTGGTTTCTCTGGATGACGACACACTGACTGCAAATACCTCCTTTGTTATAGAATACTCTGAATTATCAAGTTTTATTGGAAAGAATATGCATGGATATATCTATCGTAAGAAATAAGTCTTAAATGCTCGTGGTTTTGCGAAGGGTTCCCTAAGGTGGTATCTCTTCCCAAGGGAGGGTTGGGATGCAACAGTGGACATTTTGCCTAATTAAAAATTATAGGATCTCGTTTTTTAAAAAAATTAGAAATTTCAAGGAAAACTCACCCACTGGCATTGCTCTGAAACCTGCATACAGTGTTTCTCCTTGCGTATGGGGGTTGGTTGCACCAAAGAGGAATTCTGCGCGGCGTCGCTGCATGAGGAATGGGACCCTTCCCTCAGAAGTTCTGTCTAATTGCATACCAACACGTAACGAAGGACACAGTAATAAGCACAGGAGCTGAAGAGTTAATCGTTAGCAACTCTGCTAAAAAATCCTAATGGCAGACTGCCCATCATTCTTTTAGACAGAGCTTGTCAGAAAAACTAGGGCGGCTTGTCCAGCTCAGCAGTCAACTGATTACTAGTGAGCTCAATGGGGCTCCCAGCCAACCCCTGAGATTGCTGCCAGCCCCTTGGGTATTCAAAGGCCAAGTTCCAATGTGGTTTACTTTGCCAGAATCACATGATGTCAGTGCTATTTTCTCCTGACCAGAATAACCAGTCCTTCAGGTTACCGCGAATGGCATCAGGGAGCCGGCCCGCACTTTGCTGTTGGAGGCCACATACAGAGCTGAGGTACTGCTCCTTCTCACCCAGACCCCGGGGCCTCCGCAGCCTCCTCTAGGAGGACAGCTAGTCCCTGCTGGTCGTTCTCCGGTCCACTCTGTGATCAGGAATGACTCCAGTGCGGTGGATGAGGGGCACTTAGAACACGTAACAAACAGGCCCGATGTTCATAAATAACCAGCTGGGATGGAAAAAAACAACGGCCCAAAGCGGGCCTTAGCTTTCACTTATTGGAGGGCTCACGGTATTGGAGGTTTAATAGGCAAGTTGCACAAATTCTGTGGGATTTAGTCAGCTTTATCCAATTGTGCCTACATTCTCCACATGGTAGCAACACATTAATTAATTTCTACATCTATCTGCAGATTTTTCCATTGTTACAGGATTTGCAAGGGTACATGCATTCAGGGGGTAGCCAGTTTTTAACACTGTGGTTACCCTTCTGTCTCAATGGGAGAAACCATTTTGCTCCCCAAAACAAGAATCAGAATTAAAAATAAGATCCACTTTTTAACCTCCATCCTCGAGGAGGAAATACAAGTGCCAGGAACAGCAAAAAGGGTGGGGGTGGCCAGTGGACTCCACATTCAAAGTCTGTAACATATCTCCCAATGTTCTAAGTACCTGGAAATATTTCTAATTTTCTTCTTTATTTTTTACTTTCCTTGGGCATTATGAAGTCTACTAAGGATAAATCCATTTCAGAATTCATCCATTATAATTCATGAAAACGTTACTAAAAAATTTTAGAAAGATTAAGTCTTGACAATACTTTTCAATTTAAAAGCATTATACACAGATGTTATATTATATCATGATATTTATAGTTTTTTTTATCTTTTCCTGATTCTGTCAGTAAATAAAATAGTGAAGTTTTAACTGCTGAGACAGAACATGCAGTAATAAAAGAGTTATCTTGATATTAAAGCATTCACATGTTTTAAAAGAAAACACAAATTGCCTCGTCATAATATGTGAGAGGAATATAAAGAAATGTAATAATTCCATTAACTGTGCTATTAGCATGAGACAGTGCATACTTGATGAATGAAGGATTGAATGAATTCTCTGTTATTCACAAGATATTCTCTTACTATTCACTAGTAAGACTAGGTGCAGTCTTACCACATAAAACCTTGGGGAAACCTCTAAGCAGAGTGACTGAGAGCAAGATTATGAGAATGAGGTGTCTTAGGTTTAACCGATGTAGCTTTCCATGTCCCTCTCTGTCACAGCTTTGTGGCAGAGGGAAAATGGCCTTTCTATCTTCTTGCAGCAAAAGTTTGCACCTGTGACAATCATCTGTATTAAATTCAGATCAATTTTGACAAGCAGAAGTCAATCAGTCCAGGAAATTGTGCAGTTAGGAAAAACCTGGAGAAGGAGGGAGGGAGAGTAGAAGGGAGCATTGGATGGACAGATGGACAGAAGGGAGATAGGATGAGGAAGGAAGGAAGGAAGGGAGGTTGGTTGCTTTGAAAGAGAGAAAGAAAGAAAGAAAGAAAGAAGACAAAGAATTATTTTTACATCAATGCTTCATAATTTTCATTCATTCCACCCATGAAGAAAGTTTAGGCAGATTGGCAACAACTTCAAAGCCAACGCTATCACCAGTTATTCAATCAAAATCAGGTGCTATAGTGAGCTTTCCCTGATGTTTATTGCTCATCTTTGACTATTCAACTTGTCTTTTGTCCTGGTCTCTTATTTCCTTCTCAGATGCATCATCGTATCTTACCTCTAACATAACATCTTTAATGAACTAACAAATGTTTGAAAGAAAGAAGCTTGCTGGATACAAGTTCTTTGGTGCTAAGGGACTCAGCAGTCACCACCAATTAGATTATAGCTGGATAATTTGACAGTTCTCAAGATGATTGTTTCTGGGAAGGCTGGAAATGTACAGAGAGAACACGGCCTATGGGTGCATGGTTTTCTCTGACATACGTAATACACTCCCAGAAGTCCCAGAAATAAAAAAGCCAGGGAGATTTAGATCTTTTGGACTGCGAAGAAATACTATACAATTAAAATGTATTAAGTCAAGTTGTCTGAAACTCTTGGGAGAATTAGTAATATCCTACGAGCTGCCTCTAGATATCTTCTAGGAATTAGTCCAATAAGTACAAATCTCTCAATCCAACATTCAAGGCTCCCCACGAGGTAGCCTCAGTCTCTTTTCCCCATGTGGCCCCCTGCTGCCTGGTGTCCACCTCCCACCTATAAGCTGAATGTTCCGGCCACACTGCATAACTTCTCACGCATTCTCCTGCCCTTTCCCTCTTGGCCATGCTGTTCTCCTGGTCGAAATATCTCCCACACACTTCTCAAAACCCATCACTTGAGGTCAATCAAAAATACCACTTCTCCAAAGCAGTTCCTTCCTCCCCCACAACCAGATGTGAGCCAGCCACTGCATCTCCATAGCCCCACATTTATACCTGTCTTAGAGACCGACCTGACTTGGCCTTGTGTCACTTACTGATCTTATCTCCTCCACCAGACATAAGCGTATAAGCGTGGAGACATTTGTCTTCAGGGACTTGCACTCAATAACCGTTTGCTGATTTGAAGTGAACTGATGAGGCTCATTTCTTTTACAGGACTCCAGTGCATTGGTTCTCTCATAGCTGCTCAAGCTCATCTGCACTCATGTCAGTGTGATTTATAATAACACACAGGTATCAGAGATATATAGTTGAATTATCATATGTTGATAAATCTCACCAAGAACAGAACCATTTACCTCTTCGTTGGAATAAGGTTTGTTTTGCTTTACGTTGCTTGGTTGGGACTCTGGGGGTGGGTGGACAGTATACAAGTGTGTGCGCGTGTGCGTGTGTGGATAGGCGTGTTAACAGTCAGGGGCTAGGGGGCTAAGTGATAACAATGACCTTCTGCCCCTCTTAAACTTCAGACAAAAACATTTAAGCTACAAGGCTCGACATACTAGAATATGAAAGTACCAACCTGACTTCCAAATTCCAAAATGAAATGAACTTCACTGAACCACCAGGAGTCAACCCTTGGGTACTTCCTCAGCAACTGCGAGAGAATCTTGCTGAATTTGCCGAACAGTCTCCTTCTAACACTTCAGCGGACTCTCTTTGGTGTAAAACCACATGGGGACTAAGTCTCAACTATAAACTTCGCAATGACTTTGAGCAACTGGCTTTGCCTTATTATTCACAAATAAATGGGTACCCAGTCAATGATGCAGCGGGGTAAGAACCTTCATAGTCACCAAGCACGATATGAAAGCTCTGGGCGGGCCGATGGCGCGTGTGGTAAGAATCAGATCTGACATAGCTATTGCGGGCCTGTGCTTCAACTAAGGTATTTTACAGGTAGTAACAGATTAACCCCCCTAAAGTCCTTTAAAAAGATAAAAAATTTTGATTCATTTTTACTGATGAAACAGCTGGAGTGTGGAGAATTTTCACAAGGTCATTAAAAGTTACCTTTGAACAACACAGCTCACTGATGAGTCTGGGTGTGTCTTGTCGTGTATTTAATTGATAATAAGGATGCCATCTATGGGATGTGATCAAGGAATGACCCGAGTGCCTTTCCAAAACTTCTAGTTCAATGATATCCTGTTCAGCTTAGCTCCAGACCCCAGGGGCATTTCAATCCTCTCTCCCACAGTTATGCTGGTATAGAAGGAGTGAAGAAGCACACAGATTCTGGAACCAAAGCACCTCATCTAAACCCACCACCAATTGGCTGTGTGATGTTGGAAAGTCCCTTCCCTCCACCCTTGGATGGAAAATGAGGCCAATAACCGTGCCTGCCACCCTACGGCTGTCGTGCGGATACAGCAAAACATTCCATGCAGCTTCTCTTTCACCGAAAACATTCATCTTGACCACTTTTCCAGAGGCCTCAGACCAACAGAAGTTATCCATCGAACTCTAAAGGTTAAATTAAAGGTGATAAAAAGTCTTACTGATTTTTTTTGCCTTAATTACTCAGCTTTCATTGTTAGTCTCAAATCCAAATGTCGTTACAGAGGGGAAAATGTGGACAAGAGAAAAATTTTTTAACTATATAGCTATTCTGCATTTTAGAAATCAATTTATATCTCTAAAAACTTTAACTGAACAAGATCCTCTCCTTTCAGAAAAGAATTCTTCTACCTCGTCTACCATACTGATATATTTAAAAGAGAGAGAGAGAGAGAAGAAAAATTAGGAAAAAGGAAAAAACGCACAGAAAGATGCAGAGAAAGAGAAAGGAAGAGCCATGAAATATAGTATTCCTATTCCTGCCTCCAGTCCTCTAACTTTCAAAAAGAAAGAGAATATTCATACCATTAAAATATTTCAGAAACCCCAGCCTCCTTGGCGGCCAGTGGCAAAACTATGAGAATCGTGGTTACTTAATCACCATGAGTTCGTGAAATTGGACCCAAAGTGACAAGACCAATTGGGTGAGAAGGGTGAGAGGGACCTGAGTAGGGGGTGATTCGATCCAGCCCTGTGACAGAGGCCCTCGGTAAAACCTGACCAGAGAGCTCAGCATGCCCGTGTTCTGGGCTTCCCGACCTCACTGCCTTCCCATCAGCACCATGAACCAAACATACATTGGTTGGTCAGACCTGGCTTTGTCACTACCTGAGTTCTCCCCTCAGAACCCAGTAGAGCTGTGAGTCAAGCTGCCTTTCTGGGGCCTCGCAGCAGGAGCACCGAAGGAAGAGCCCAGCTGGTGACAAGGACTCCGAAATTTCTAAAGATGAGGCAGTAACGCCTCGTGGTTGAGCCACTCAGGGCCCCAAAGCCAGACATGCTTCTAAACCTGGCTTGGACACCTAGGAGTTGTGTGGCCTTGGGCAAGTCAGTTCGACCCACAGCCTCTGGTTCCCCAGCCCTAAAACGGGGATAAAAGCGAGGTGATTGTGAAATAAGGCAATAAGCACATAAAACTGCACACAGTCCCAGGAAGTGGGGAACCCCGGGGGCCTGCTGTGCCTCGTTCCAGCTACAGTGCACCTCCAAGAGGCGGAGGGAGGCAGCTGGCTCTCAGTCGTGCAGGACGTGGGACCATGAATTCTAGCGCCAGCCACAACCAGCCTCCCTGCTCTTTGTTTGGCGCCAAAAGAACAAATAAAGCCTCCCAAACCTCTGAGCAATAAAGAGACAACTACAGAGATGAGGTCTACAAGCGCACTTTCTACGGGGTTTCTGTCTTTGAATTTACTCATAGACAGAGCCAGAATTACTTGTTGCAGTGCTAAGGAAAGATAAGATTTTTAAAAGGGACAAGTTTGGCCTCCCTTTTTTTTTTTTTTTTTAGGAACATTTTATCAGTATCTCCCATAACAAGGTTTTGGTTAAATAATGCAATTTATTGAACTGTCTGAACAGCGTGGCCTTTCTTCCTGCATTTATGTTTTTAGTGTCGGTAGCTCGTTGTTATAGTCGAGCCTCTCCAGTGTTCTTTTACGGACGTAGTAAGCTAGAAAAGAACTTCTTTGATGACTCAGTTTAGAATATAAATTCAATGGAAGCAAAGGTACTGCTTATCATTGCTGAGAAGTTCCATTCAGATCTACTACATTTATAAATGCTCCGATCTAGCAGGGCAATTGAGTCCAACATGCAATTTAGCCAACAGGCTGTTTAACTTTAGATGCTTATTAGTAAGGCAACAATGCGCTCAGGATTATGCTGAATAATTCAGCCCTTCCAGTTAAAGAGTTTTGCTGGTGGGTGAGAACACGGTGTTGTCCACGTATCTAAGAACATTTCTACACATCTGGGGCACGTGGCCCTCGGCTGCCTTTCTGGATCTGCTCTCCGAGCTAGGTCTCTCTTCTGCCACAAGACAAGGAGGTGGCATAAAACTCGCCCATCCCTCTTGGATGAATACTGATGGGGTCTCACGGCCGTGGGCCCTGTGAACTGCTGATGTCACCCAGCAATATATGTTTTATTTGCTCCTGGATGCCTTATGATGGAAACCATTCAAATGATATTTTACTGAACGTTCAGGATGAAGTAGGAAATGATGTGGAGAAAGAAGACCATCAGATATTTTTTTATCCTTTTCTATCACATCGTCCCTTCCAAATAAAATAAGTTTACACCATGGTTGCATAAATCGGGATAGTATGGATACCATTCCATTTCAAAGCAGGTCGCATGGCAATGTAACAATAATAGAGGTGAACACACATGTACACTTACACATTCATACAAACACACCCATTTGCTCATACTTGACACTGAGTCCCAGGACTAACACACAGTCGTGGACTGTTCTTTCCACTGCACCTTCTTCTGAGGATCTGGCCTTCATTTGGGCTCATGTGGAACACCAGTATTTCCCTAAACCATGTTCTAGGGACCATAGAACTCTCTAGGGAGAGTTTTATAATCAGGTCGGTAGTTTTGCTGAAAACAAATCCAAGTCACGGGAATGCAAGCCTGGAGAGAACGACTTTGGCATTTCATAAATCTGGCCATCTGGTCAACAACCGCATCTCAGGGTGAGTTTTTTGCTCTTCATTGTTATAAAGTTTATAAAGTGATAATATTGTCTCTTTGTTTAAAATATAAAAGGTCACTGGAAGAAAAGCCAATTGCCTATGCTGGTGACAGAAGCAAAGAGAATGTTAAGAGGTCCATGTACATGGTGGTGCTTCGATACCTGGAGAGGAAATTATTTTCCAAAGGGCTGCCTGTAAGTTTAGAAACTCATGATCACCCCTGAATAAATCTCTTATACATGTCAGGGATATATAATCAAAATGCTTACAATAAGAGCCTAAGCATCTTGGAAATACACAGCAAGTGACTGCGGGTGGCACTTGAGCAAGATCCTATCTTCAATACAATGGACGAGAAGTTTCTCACACAAATGGGGACCCACTGGCTTAGGCTCTGGAAAGAGGGGCCCAGGCACACTGTGACCTATTACTGTTGGAAAGGTCTTCTGTCTGAATGGTATCAATGAAAACCAGACACTTTAGTTGACTGAGGTTGAATGTGAGAAGGAGGCCTCCACTACAGCGTCCAGATAGATTCCCAATGGCTTGGGATTAGCTTCTGTAGAACAGTCTCTGATGGCAGGTTGAAGTGGGAGATGCTCTGGAAGGAGTGCCCTCATCAAGAGGTGTAGAGCTCTTGAATCCTGACAGAACTTAAAAGACACCGCAGTAAAGACAACAGGTAGGGCGGAACCAAAGTGCATTGAGATAAGTGAGGCCCCCATGGACTTCAGAGATTGGGATCTAGCTAACATAAGGCAATGCGACCTCCAAACGAACCCTCTGGACTCCTAATTCACAGCTCCTTGGGGTGTGTGTCAGCACTGTATGAGGCCCATCTGAGCGTTGGCTTCAGACTAACCCGGACATTAAGAAATGTGTCCAGGTGTGCCTAGGTGGCTCAGGCGGTTAAGCATCTGACTCTTGGTTTTGGCTCAGGTTGTGATCTCAGGGTTGTGAGATCGAGTCCTACACTGGGCTCTGTGCTCAGTGGGGAGTCTGCTTGGAATTCTCTCTCTCTCTCTCCCTCTGCCCCTCCCTGCTTGTGCTCTCTTTCTCGGGGGGTGGGGGGCGGGAATTGTCCAAAGTCTTCCATTTAAAATCATGTAAGTGTCTTTTTAATTCTTGCTCTTTCATTTATAGAGCGTTTATAAAACCCCTTTGTCACTTTCCAAAGATTTATTATTTTTACTGGGCTACAGGAAGGATCATCTAACTTTTCCCCAAATCTCCCTAAAATCTCATGGCGCTTCAAATACTAGGAACTTTCCCCACCTCTCCAGAGTTTTGAAGACAGCCATGGAAGCCGGCCAATAAGAAAAGTCACTTGCATGCAGATACATGCTGCTAACTAAACCTTTCTGGCCCTACGACTAAGGCAATGTGTAGGTGCGTTAGTCAAGCACTTCTAGTACTGAGACTACAACTGATTTCTACCGGGAGTGACAGGCAAAATGTAGAGTTTTGCAGGGTAGATCAGATTCTGCCATCTGGAAGACCACTCACAGATCTGTCACCTGCATGAGATTCAGACAGAGGCGACATGAGTAATAGTGGGAGGCCCAGTGGACCATCTTTTTCTGAACTCGTGGACAACAGGTTCTGGTTGTTGTGTTGTGTTGTGTTGCTACACAGACAGTGACAAAAGTTGGCTTGCCTCATTGATTCCTGCCTCTCCATCACAGAATATCTTGGCCTTTTAATGGCAAGAAACACTCAGGTATTCTAGACTGGTGGGATTAAGGAAAGGGGTGGGGGGAAAGGGTCAAGACTGCAGAATTTAAGACTGAAAAGGAAAGCTTGACAAGGGGGAGAAAAAAGGAACTCAAGAGCAGCCACGTCCCAAAATTGTTTGAAAGTCACTACAGACCATTCCCATCCCATGTCAGCTTTTCACGAGGAGGTTCCGTTGAGTTGATCACATTTGTCATTTTTCACGCTCCCACAACGTTCGCCCTGAAAACTGCACCTTCCTTCATGGGGCTCCTCCCTCTGGCTGCCTTCCCCACCCCGGCCTCCTAAACACAGGCCCCGGATTTGATGGGATATTTCAATCCTGGCTTTGATGAAGAGGGTCAGCTTGGCACCCAGGTGATTTCCTTGTAGATTTAGAACATTTGCTTTCTTCCTGCTGGATCCCCTCCCAGAGATACCATCAAACCTCTACCTACGCAATTAGTTTTCACAGGTGGCTGTTTTGCCTCCAGTAAAACTACTTGCTTTCTCCTCCTGCAAGTCAAAGCAGAACAAATGCACACGAAAACATTTCAGATATGAAATAAACACTTTCATAAAGGCAGCTATGGTGCAAGCCTTTGTCGGTGACTGACCCCAGCTACAGAGTGAACTCCGCACGCCAGGACCCAAGCTGAGGAGGGATCAGTGAGATGTGCGGCTGGAGATGACAAAGGGAGGGGTCCATAATCTCTAGGGGTTTCCTGAGGTGAGTAGACACTTAACTATCTAAAGTCACCATGCACAGGCCTGAGAGGGGGGAAAAGAAGATGTCCCCCCACCCGGAACAGGAGTGGCTGATGAGGCTGCTGTTTGTTTCTTTGTTCGGTTCCTGTGGCACCAGAACGGTTTCTACACGAAAGGAGAAAGTTGTGAGAAAGAGTTGTTTCTTCTAGAAAAAAAAGTTCCAGTTTTAGAGGCAGCCATTTGCAAAGGGAAAAAAAGGTTCAATGTCGACATAAATCCCTTGAACTACACATCTGTTTAAACGGTTTCTAGGTCAGGGGTCTAAAACTGTGACACACCAGGGGTGCAGACATGATTTCTTTCCCAAGGTCTCCGAGTCCCGCGGCGTGCACAAGAGCCCGCAATATTGTTTAAACATCTGGCCCACTACCCCCAAAAGAAAAGGGCTGAGAGGGAGGGTTGTTGCGGCTTTTTGTTTTAACCTATAACAGGATTTTGTTATTTATGCAGCCTCTAAAGAAACTACCGTTAAAACAAGGTGGGTTTTTTTTTCTTTAATGTATTATTCAAAGGTACACGTTCCGGCAGCATCTTAAATGGCACGAGGGGGTTTGGTTTCACAAAAGCTGCACACTCGGGGATGCTCATGAAGAAATGGCTGCCATTGATCCTTCCCTGTGAAGAAAAAGTCTTCCGGAATTCCCACTTTCCGCATTTTCCTTCATCGCTCTGACAAAATAAAGCACGTACCCTTATTTTTGAGTCATTTCCCACACCTTGAATTTGTCTATGCAAGAAAGACTGGGTTTAAGATACGAAAATATAAACTCATCCCAAAATGATGGGGGAAAGGGGGCGCAGCCTCCCTAATGGCCTCGTTCAAGCCCTCATACATGTGAAATTCAACACTGGTGACCACAAAGGGATCTAAGTGACCAGAAACAGGATTGCTACCCAGATTTCTCACACTCACAGCTCGAATCACCCAAAGAATTTGTGTTATGTATTCATTATAAAGAACAATTACGGACTTACACTATCACGTTCGTGACTGAAGGGCTTAGGGACAGCAAGAAGGAAAGGGAGTCCCAGACATATCGAGTGGCCTGTTCAGTTTTAAAAGGGGGGTTTGGAAGGTACAATCTATGAACCCAAGTACCAGGGTTTATGCTCAGGAATTGGTAGTTACTCATTGCCTCCACCCCCTGAAACTATTATTGCTCCTGTGTTATGTCTCTGCCCCCCGAAACATGCTGAAGTTAAAAGGCAATCCTCCCAAAAAAATTCTTAGTTCAAGTGAGAAGGAGTGATTTTGCTGACATAGGGTAGAACAATACTCCATGCTTGTCAAATATAATAAAGGGATTAGAGTTTTGTTTTGATTTATGTTAATGTACAGAGGAAGAAAGAAGACAAACTCCAAACGTCTTGCTTCTAACCCAGATTTCCGACCTATGGGAAAAAATTCTCCCAAAGAACCTTAGAGAAAAATAAAAGTATCTGCTTAAACCCGACCAAAACAGAGAAGCAAGCAGATATTCCCACTAATATTAGATTATATTTTATATTTCGAAAAGTCAAATGCTTTTTGCCCCCCTCTCTGATTACAGGAGAGGCAACCCACTACACTCTCCTGCCTTTTCTGCCCATCCCGTCAACAACCACTCCTCCATCCAGGGAAAGCTCTTTCTAGATTTAGGCCATTTTTTTACAATTTGAAGTGTATATAATAATAAATAACATCGTCGGAATAAAAAAAGGGACTGAAAGAGGTTTAAATAATATTATCACAATAAGACCTGTACCCCTGAAACAAATAATACAATATATGTAAATAATAATAATAATAATAATAATATCAAAAGAGAGAGACAAAAGGAACCCTTCCTGTCTATGCACCTAAGATATCTTGCCATGGTTTCTTCAGGAAAGTGAAAACGATCAGTGACGACTTTTTATGTATCCGGGGATTATACAGTGGATCATAAGACAAACATTTTCATTAATTATCCAAAGGCTCTGTTCTGTTGCATCTTCTACAATGTTATATAGATACTCTTTCCCAGATCTGTCTTATTTCCAACAGACTGTATTCGTAGGAGATAGAGAAGAGAAGAATTTCAAACAACCCTGCAAATATAAATTTGAAAATTCCAGTCATAGAATGTCGGGGCCAAGAAGAAACTTGAAAGGAAATCTGGGCTATCCCCCCACCTAAGGCAAAGCCACACCTACAGCAGCCTAGGCAGATAACCATCTAATCTAATTTTAAAAGAAATCAGGTTCCATAAATTCCCTCCCTAATGCATTCCTGTGCCTGACACCCTTCTCCTCATGAAATTCCTTTTCAAGCTGAGCCTAAGCACATCCAGTCATTATTAATTGTGTTACGTGAGCAAAAAGGCAGATTTAGTGGACAACATGAGCGGCTCTGTGAGATCAATCCTAAGAAATTACCGGATCAGCTGGGATTGATTTTGGCTACATATATCTGGGTCCCAGCAACGTCCTTTGGCTCAGGATCCAGAACAAAGGCAGAGGCTTCCCATTGTGTGGATCGGACATTATATACCATACTTGCAACTAGGCATATATATCACCTATCTATCTGTCTGTCTACAAACCATAAATAGGAGCCAGCTACTAGAAAGATGTTATGTACTTAATGATTGGGAACCTCCCCCTAACACATACCAGAATTCATATGTTGAAGTCCCAACTTCCAACACGATCCTCTTTGGACACAGGGTCTCTACGGCAGTAATTAAGATTAAATGAGGTGACGAGGGTGGGGCCCTGATCTGGTAGGATTCGTGTGCTTCTGAGGAGAGAAGAAACACTCGGGATCTTGTTTGCTCTCTCTCTGCCACAGTGAGGACACTGTGAGAAGGCAGCCTCAGAAAGGAACCTCCTGGCCCATGCCTCAATCTTGGACCTCTCAGCCTCCAGAACTGTGAGAAATAAACTGATGTTGTTGAAGCCACCCGGGTGTTTGGTGAGGGCAGCTCGAGCAGACCAAGACCAGATAGATGCAGATCATGAACACCGCTCTGTTGACTCTGTGTCCCTCTCTGCAGACACTCATCTCCTTCTCCTAACAGGTCTGAGACAGCTTCCCTCTCACTTTCAGGATGACTCCTTCCGGTTTACTTGCTCGCTTAGCTCACGCGCACTGAGAAGCAGCGATGTGGCGGCGTGGAGCTACAAGCTGGAGAAGCATGTGTCAACGAGTTTGCAATAGAGTGTGGGGAAGGAGACCCAAATAAGCAATCCCAATCCCCTGTGGTAAGCCCTGTGACAGGAAAGTGTGAGGAGCTGTAAGAGCCCATAATAAGCAACCATCTCAGACAACGGTGGGTAGAACTAACCTACTGCAACAGAAAATGTCTCAGAAGGGCCCAGAAGGAAGAGTCAATACTAGTCAGCTGAAGGATTGAGGATGGGGGTCTTGGTTGGATGAAAGTGTACAAAGGTCCCGGGCTGGAGAGTGTGGGTTCCTCTGCCCTAGTCGCTCACTTGTAAACATCCCTCAAGGACCATCTGCAGCACCTCTCCAGAAACCATCCTTCCTCCGACAGCCCCACTGACTTCCAAGTCCTCAGTTATGCTCAAATCTGTATTCCCAGTCATAACCTTCCTCTTGTGTTCTAAGCATTCTTTTTAATTGGCTAGTCATCAGTTCGGCAGGGCGTGGGACCAAGAGCTTCTCTAAAATCCAAGTCTTTACCCTGCTGCAGATCTACTCTTCCTCTTTATAGCCTTTATAGTATTCACCCAGGGGAGCAGACCTCTGCCCACCACCACCCTTCAGGACCTTCCAACCCTCAAGGTCTCGTTTCTCAGTACTTCCAGAATCTATTCATTCCCGTTGTTCCTGTTCTCAGCTGAATCCTAAGCATCAAATTTGAGGACTGATTTTTTTTTAATTTCTTATTATAAATAAGGACTTGACACTTCATTAACTGAAAGCTGGAATAATCCACTGATGAAAACACAAAATCCAAGGGACAAAGACAGACACAAAGTAGAAGATACTATCTTAGAATCCAAACAGAGAAAAACAGACAAATGAACACACACCTTAAGCTTTGAGCTTCCTGGTGCACCAGGAAAAGGAAAAAACTAGATTGGCTGCACAATTCTCATCACAGGATAAAAAGAGGCATGCCAACAAATCTGTTGCCTGGAAGGGATTTCTCAGAAAAATAGATTACTGGGAGTAGAACAAGGGACACTGAAAAACATCACAGAAAAAAGTAGCCTTTCTGTAAAATGAGCAAAGGTCTTCCATATACAGATATTTTACACATGAAATGTTTCTTATATATTTCATTTACGGTGAAGCTCACCTAAGATTGAATCAGGATTCTGTAAATGCCATTTATACTGAAATATAGTAAGCCTGCTCCTTACGGAGAGGTTTCTGATAAACCTGAAGAGTTAACCTGTTCCTGAGGTTATCTCTGTCAGTGCAAATGCCTCGAAGGGACTTTTAACCAAGGCCATATTAATAAATGAGGTCACAAATCAATATCAAAAATACTACAATATTAGGCTACTTTTTTTTTCACATTTCATTCCAACAGAAAGGCTTTCCCCGGGGGCCTTAAGTAACAAAGACCCGGTACTCAACCTCCAGTTTAACCTACACACTGGTATTGTATCATTCTATTTGTTTCCTCATAGCAAGTACCCCAATCTAAATCACTTATTACTTTGTTGGCTTGATGATCATTCTCTCCCATGAGAAGGTAAGCTCCCTGAGGGCAGAGGTCATGTCTATCTTGTTGACTGCTGTATCCACAGCCCTCAGAAATGTCATTAGCAGGTAGCAGGTATTCAATAAAAAATTCTTTTAATCATTAAAATGGAAAGGCATGTTGTCCATGGTTTTTGCTCTAAATCTTTTATGCTATACCGCATATGTGTAGAGAAAATAAAGATAATATTTCATACGAAAATGTAAAAGTTTGATTTAAAATGCCTTCCTCCCCCGACTCCATTTTCTCTCTTCTCTAATCCATCCTCCATTTTGCTGTCGAGGTTGTCTTCTAAAAGACAATCTGATCATAACCACTCAAACACCTGAAGAGTTACCCACTGGCAACTCTTCATCATGGCAGCAGAAGCCCTCAGCAGCCCTAACGCGTCAGCCTACAGCCTTACAGCTCTCTCCCCACTCCCCCTCCCCCATATTGTTCATGAAGCTCAACTGCCCACTCACCTTATTCATTCCCAATGACACCTTTTCTAATGCTTTACCCAGCCTCCAGGACCCCCATTACTCACACTCCCATCTGAGGAAACTTTACACCTTTTTCAAGCACTTTCCTTGAGTCACAGAACCTTCACTGACTTCTTGTGAATTACTGAATCCCTTCTTGTGGAGGCCAATGGCACTTTTTAGCTACATATATGGCATCATCTACCATCTGTCTTATATGATATAGGTAGTTAGCTTTCTGTTTCCTTTGCTAGATTAGATTATAATCTTGAGAGGAACGATCACCGGAATTATTGGTCTTTGCATTTCCCCAACCTTTAGCACATGGCAAGACATAGAGTAGGCACTAATAAAATGTTCGTTGAATTAAACATCTACATAATTTGAAGAACTACAGAGACATTGATGGTGGTTGCTCTGGACTTCAATTTTATACCTAGGTACAGCACAACCATTTACTGGACTAGAGGTCGTCTTGGTGCCCACTTTACTAGCTAGCGGTGTTATATTAGTAATTGTTGCACATAATTCTCCTGTTGTAGGCAAATTACTTAAGTTCCAGCATACAAATGCTCATTTCTTCCTAACAGTGACTCATGTTATGAGGTGCTCTACTATATTAAACACAGTTTTACAGACTGCATCCATAGACTGACCTCTTATTTTTTTTTTTAACCTGACATCCCTTATAACACCATATCTCTTTCTGTGCATATTTAAAATGATGCAGGAGCTTTCTCATCCGTCTTCACTGATAAAAAGACAGGCATTTTTCAAATTCTGCATCAAATGTAACACTAGGGTTTTTTCTTCACTCTTTTTTAACATTACAGAGTACCAAAAATTGTATGTGAAGAAGTCTTCTAACTCTAAGTATTGGGTTCGAGACCATAATGCCATTTCTTCATTACTTTCCATACTGCCCCCCCACCACGATTCAGTTTGCCAAATTACAACATCATTTCCAAAAGTACTACCCATCAGCAGAGATTGCAATGAATGAATTCGTCCACATGCATCTGTCAGGCTATTGAGCGATAAAGCATACAGGCTAGGAGAATGGTATTGAGACATATGTGTTCTTACCATCTGCACACGTTGCGGCAACGCATTTCACACATAAGATATGTCTGAAGCCTCATTTTACACATGAAAAAGAAAAGCATTCATGCCAACCCCCAGCACAATTCACGTCACATTGGATTCACAGTTGGTGGCTTTATGTTACTTTATGTTACATATGCCTGTATGTCTAAAATTTTTTCTTCTGAAAAATGATGCAGACGTAAAATCAGACATCTCCTTCAGCCAGAGGATACTGGCTTTCATTATGCTACCAAAATCCCAGTCACACGAAAACAGAATATTAGGAAACAAATTTGTGTGCCTCCTCCAAACTTCAAATTTTTACTTTAATCATGCCTCAAAGCTGAAGAAAGGAAAGGAAGTTGAACTGAATTAAAAAAACAAAGTGGCAAACTATGTATGTTAATTTTGCATTACCTATTTTGGAAGGACAGATTCGTTATTTATACAGGTGCTACCTGACCTCTGTCCCACGAGTTATTCATTTTAACCTATTAATAAGCTACACTATAAACAACAATGAAAGTTACGTGACCTCGCACAGCTGTCTCAAGCCACTGTACTTCTATCGTTAAGGAAACTGTTAGATGACCCTGTTGTCAGAACACACTAAATCTGTCTGAATCGGAGAAAACAAGACTTTTTCTCCAAAGGATTAAAACAAAAATCCTGGGCAGACTTGCTGCTCCCACTGTACAGTTCGTTCCCATTGTTATTTTTCATTTATTATTTACCTATGTTTTTCATATAAGCATTACAGGAAGCTTTTATGCTGCTTGTGGCCCATAATCAGTTGCTTATTGCCAAGGGAAAGACTTTTTCCCCAGAAAGACAATCTGTGCACACACTAATTTGAAAGACAGGATAGGAGCTGCAAGTGTTTTAATAGCCCATTATCAAAAATTATCCCTTGGCTATAAAATCCCCAGACCATTGGCTTGAGATCAGCTCAAAGAAAAAATGAGATTACAGAATTTAATCTAGTGAAGGGGAGTAAGAGATGAGTTTTAAAAAGCCTTAGATCACCAAAAAAAAAAAAAAAAAAAAAAAGGCAGAGGACAGAAACAAGATCAGTGTAGATTAACCCTCCGCATGTTTACCTCATACAAATTTGACATGTTCCAAGATTGATTTTAATTTTTCAAAGTGTGCTGTTACTTTGCAACATTTTAATAAAGAGTGGGAAATGCTCAGGGAAAAAAAATTATATAGTGAGGTGACAGGAAACAAAACAGCATTTTGTCTTAAATTTGCACAACCTGATTCATAGCAATAAAGCAGAACCTATGAGTTCTGGCAAATGTCAGGGCCGTCATGTCCATTACATATGTGGGTAGGTATGAAGCAGAGTCTCCGTAGGGCCCTTCAAAAATTGCACACAGCCGCCCTAATGCAAACCAGAAGTCTCAGACTGCTGGATGAACACTCAGATTCATTCCCATGTGGATATTTAGAGACGGTCCCCCCCACCCCCCCACCCCATCCTCATCTATGTACATTTCAAGAGACCCAACCCACGGCCATGACCATGGAGGTGGCTCATGAGAAGACAACTCCCACCGCAACAAAATGTGGCCCAACCCCTGCAAAGAGAGCATCAGAGTCCTGTAGAACCTCCCCCTCTCCCCCACAACCTCTGCTCTCTTACATCTCCTCCCCCTTCTCCTCCCCCCTCCCCTCCCCACTAGCATCTGCCTTGCCCAATCTCGCCTGGGCCAGCTCCAATAACAACATCTGCTTGGCAGCTTTTCAAGCCCACGGATAGTTATCTAACTGAGGCTTTTGTGCTGTACTGTTTATTCTATGTGAAGAAATGCCTCCTTAGTTGAAAGAGTACTTTAGAAAAACTGTGCGGCTATTAGCAAGTGAAGCACAAGGCTAATAACCCCCACCTGCTCATCAAATTAATTATGACATCTGAGTCATTATAACTCAGAAAGAAAACACGACTGCAGATTTGTCACATGTAGGAATAAACATGTATTAGGACCGGGGAAAAAAAAATGAGACCGAGAGACTCAGCTGGACAAAACACATGCTTCCACCTTTCAGAGACTGGAAATATGGATCCTAGCTTTCCAAGGGAACTGACGAAGAAGGATGAGCGGTTGGCCAGCCACACTATTGCTAAATGGAGCAAAATGAGATCAAGTCAGGGAGTATGGAACCTCATGGAAAACACTTAAAGAGTCAATAATAATTTCTTTAAACAAACCAAAACGCCGTATGATGCCGTCCTGCAGAGGAAAATACGCTGTCTATAATGAAGGCGACCCCATGTTATCTGGCCCATCTTAAATATACTCACAAAGACTCAGGATAGAGGATTTTCTCCCCTACATACAGAAGAATATTTTAGCAATGCCAGTAACAGTCTAGGAAAAAAATACATTAAGGATGAAAATAAAAACTTGTCGTAAAGTTATTTCACATTTAAAACTTGCAAGATTACAAGGCAAATTCCGTTCAGTAGCCCTAAAAACTATTACATTTAAAAGTCAGACATTTAATATTATATCTCATAGTCAATACCGTTTTGTTATTATTTCATAGTATTGAACGTAGCAAGTGTTCATTATATGCTTTCGAGAAACTTAAAATCGCAACCAGTCTCTTAGTCTTCCCATCTATTTCTGGCATTTGCAACTATAAGATATATTTTACAGTCACTTATCCCTAAATTTGGGGGGATAAAATATTCTTTTTATTGTGCTTTAGAAGTAAGTGCAGATTAATTTTAATTAGAGTAAATTTTTTAAAAATAGAACATGAATTAATAGATGATGACTCGTCCAATACAGCCATGACAGTTTGCTCTGCTGTTATTTTAAGAGAAATTAATCTCTGAAAAGGTTATTTGCATGAATCGCAATCAATCACTATTATTTGAAAAACACCCCTACTTAAATATTGACAGCTGTAACTGTGAAGTCTCTTCACACTTCTGCATTGCCTTTATTATCAAAGAGACTTTTTTATTCTTTTAGAACCCCTGTGCTACTGATCAGAAAACACAAATCCTTCTTTTTTTTTTTTTAATTTTATTTATGTATTTGACAGAGAGAGATCACAAGTAGGCAGAGAGGCAGGCAGAGGGAGAGAGAGGGGGAAGCAGGCTCCCTGCTGAGCAGAGAGCCCAATGTGGGGCTTGATGTGGGGCTCGATCCCAGGACCCTAGGATCATGACCTGAACCAAAGGCAGAGGCTTTAACCCACTAAGCCACCCAGGAGCCCCCACAAATCCTTCTTTTAAAGCACACTACTATTTGCTAAATGACATCTACCTCCACAAAAGTCATCCCATTGTAGTAACAGCTACAACCAGTTCTCGCAAGTAAAATTTTTTCCATTCTGTTTTCCAGAACCAAAACCCACAGAAGAGTTGATTTTAACGCAGGACATGTTATATTTATAAATCCTTCCTATAAAATGAAAGCAAATCTCGGAAGCAATACAATTACTTTTTCTCTCAGTAGAACAACCTCGTTTCAGAGGCTAGTGCTGAGTTGATTTATGTAAATGCGTTACTTAACCTCAACTTAAGATACAAATCCAGAGCAAACATGAGCATGGCAATCCTGACACTCGACTCTGCCAAATCAGAAGATTTAGTCAACCTAGACCAAAAATGAATTAAGATTATATTGAGAGTGTCAGTCCTGAGTCAAGAAAACAGACACAGGCTGAGCAGACCAGGGAGATCACTCATTAACCAGCCAACAATGCTACAAGGCTTTGGACGTCTGGGAAAACATGTTCCCAGTTTTCAGCTCCACAGCAAATCAAGGCACCCTTTCTAAATAGGTGAATTTTCTGGGTTTTTTTCCACCTCGTCAGTCCTGAAAAGAAACGCCAGTTCTCTGTTTATGATCTGCATAACTCTCCACAGGTCAAACGGGACTAGGCCTCACGTCTTTTAAGGTGAACGGACCAGTGCCCGAGGTGGAGTGACCGACCTGGCTGTGAGGAGTTAATGCCTCCCTTTCTGAAAATAACTTCCGAGTTGTTTTTTAACAACTGGTTCCCACAATTATTAAATTCCTTTACCGTGATAGGTAACAATTATGTATCCCAAAGTACGACCGTGGATGATCCAGTAGCAGATTTCTGTGTCTACACACACACACACACACACACACACACACACACACACACACACACGAGTTACAGCCACACTAGTCAGGCATGCTGTACAGGAGTCCGTCTGTCCAAGCCTGAAGAGTCAATACATTATTTCATGAAAAATATCTTTAGCCAGTGTCCGTATTCTTGTCGGCCTGACTGAAAATTCTAGAAGGCATGCCAGAAAGAGAGCTACATAAAATCTAGCAGTTCCCAGATCATACACAGTACAGAGATTCTCGTATCCACTTAATCTCAGCACGAATCTCCACCCCTACTTCCTTCCCAATGGTATGTGGTCTTGAAAACACAAATGTTCACGTTTCCTGGAGCTGAGCTGCAAAGGAAAAGTCCCCTCCCAAGAGGCAGAGCTGCACGCTTTTGGGGCCCCTGAAATTGTTCACTATGGTACAACCTAATGTGGCTCTCACCACAATGAGCCCCAGGGAAACAGTCTTTTTTTTCCACCTCTGATGTCATATAACAGATAAGGCCACGATCTGGGTTCCTATCAGCGTTATCTACAAACAAAGTATTTTAGGAAGAGTTTGTGAAGAGGGCTGTGATATTGCAAGGCTAATTTAAAGTGCCTCATGGCTACTCTCATCCTCACAAATACTGGAGAGCAGAAAGTAACAGATGCAAAGTGCGGTCCAGAAATTAGACACTTCGACATTTTCACTGGTAGTTCTTCAACCTAAGTGATCTTTTCTCTCTCACTGTCTCCCCCTTCTCTCTCTGGCAGTCTTCTTCCCTACACACACACACAAACACACACACACACACACACACACACACACACACACACACACACAGGAAGACATCCATTAATATTAAGGACAGTCTTCTGTAATGTTTTTCAGAATTTCTCAGGGGCTTAGGAGGGCTGCAGCCATGCCAAAATCACAAGCTTTCCTCTAGTCAGAAGGGATGTCTTTTCAAAGCCCAGCCCTCATTTTTCAGTCTGATGTCAGTAAATTTACCTCTGTGTGCTGAGCTGAGCAGCTTTTCTTGGTCGTTTTTGTTTTTCTAATAGCTGCTTCTCTGGCGGAGCTATTCATTTCAAAGGGAAGTTAGAAGCATTCTTTACTCTTCCCCTTTTAGATTATTTGCAGTTACTGACTCTTCTGAAATCTAAGATTTGAACAGAAACCTAAAGCATAGCACCATTTTGAAACAGCAAATCACCAGCATTCCTGGGATCACATTTCCCCAGAACAAGTATTCAATATGAGGCCCAAGAATTAAGCCTACATCGGCTAGAACTCACCAAAGAAAGACGGAGCATTATCTTTTTTTTTTTTTTTTTTTTTTTTTTTAAAGTGGGGCCTCCTCCACTCTGATAGCATGCTGAGGGATTGGAATCTTCTGGAAACTCTAAGCACCAGGCAAGAGGTGGTAGAGTTACCTTTGCTTTTTAACTAAATTAACTGATTTCTTGAGAAAGTCAAATCAACGGTACCAAGGCAGTGAACTTTCAGAAACACTGTTTAGACAACAGATAGGGGATGTTTTTGTTTTAGTTGACTTATTCCAGGAGAAATCACATTAACTGTTGCAGACCATTAATCTGATAAAATCTATGATAAAACCCAGAGGATGGGCCATCACAAGAAGTTCCTAATTTGTCCATGCCTCCATCCTCCCCACGGGCTTCAGTCTGTAAGGCAGACCTTGCTGTTGATCCTTCTGATGGCAGTTCCACACTGACAGGGCCAAGACTGCCTCTCTGCACGCGCCAAGCTCGGCAAATTCTTCAACTGTGTCCCATATTTAGATGAGTAATCCAGAGTTCACTACTTTTCTGGTTATCTCACGTCAACTTCTTCACCAGCCAACATGTACCGCCTCTAATCACTGAACACACTTGAATTCATAATGGTTTTGAGGTTGCGGCAGTTGTCAATCTCGAAGTCAGAGTAAGAGAGATAATAAAGGGGATGTTAGTGCAGCTGGAGTAAACAGTGAGAGAAAGGTACATGGAGCCGTGGTGAGGAAACACCGCCAGGCTGAGGAGACTCTCATGACTACCTTCTGAGTCACTCCATTCACCAGCACTGACACCTTGAAGAATAACGCAAGCATATGCAAGTAAAAACCCTGTTACTCACCTGGGACTCGGGGTGCTTAAGTCCTTAGCATCTTCATTTCCTCGTTGTGCATATCTACCTGAAGGGCTGGAGTGGGATACTGCCCTACACTGCCTACCAAGGGCCTGATGCAAAAGGAAGCAAGTAGTAGGAGGGAAAGGTCTACGTTGCTGGGATGGATTTCAAATAGCACTACAAACAGACAAAGCAGTGAGAATTAACTCCTTCTTTTCCTCCTTTCCCCACCCCCCCTTTTTTTTTACATTTATGCGAATTCAATAATCTTAATCTATGTAACCCTATTATGCCTAAAGAAACCAAAGGACTAAAAGTTGCTGATGATGGGGTGCCTGGGTGGCTCAGTGTATTAAAGCCTCTGCCTTCGGCTCAGGTCATGATCCTGGGGTCCTGGGATCGAGCCCCACATCGGGCTCTCTGATCAGAGGGGAGCTTGCTTCCTCCTCTCTCTCTGCCTGCCTCTCTGCCTACTTGTGATCTCTGTCTGTCAAATAAATAAATTAAAAAAAAGTTGCTGATGTTGAAAACCCCATTAGTACACCACAAAATTCCTTGAAACAAGGAAGAAAAAAAAAAAAAAAGAACTCACTCATAACCAGAAATGAAGCATCTCTCAAAAACACAGATAACAACAGCTCGACCAGTTATCAATTTGCACCTGGAATGTGAGAAGAATGCTCAAAAGAGGGGCGCCTGGGTGGCTCAGTGGGTTAAAGCCTCTGCCTTCGGCTCAGGTCATGATCCCAGGGTCCTGGGATCGAGCCCCACATCAGGCTCTCTGCTCAGTGGGGAGCCTGCTTCCTCCTCTCTCTCTCTCTCTCTGCCTGCCTCTCTGCCTACTTGTGATTTTGTCTGTCAAATAAATAACTAAATAAAATCTTTAAAAAAAAAAAAGAATGCTCAAAAGACACACATGATTACATACTGCAGGTCCATTTTGTTTTTAAATTAAGCCAGAAAGTTCTCGATTTCCCCATATTCAGTTTTTCCATTTGAGGTGGAAGACAAGCACAGCTTGTCCTTGGATCATAAGCATTCGAGACACTTAAACACCCCTCCTCAACCCCAGCCACTGGGTGAATTACTTAATGGTTCTCAGCTGTAAAATGGGAACAATAATATCTCAAACAGGATACATATGAAGTAAGATACCGTAAACAAAAGACAAAAGTGCTAAGTAATTTACAAATATAAAGTATAATTTAAAACCCTTTAAAAAGCCCTTAATAAGGAAATACATTCGCGTAACCTGCATACAATTATCTTCAGAGCCATAGGGCTTAAAATTCGAGGGATGGAGGGGAGATGAATATCCGAATTTGTAATATTTACCTCCCTCAGAGAAAGCCGTAGGTATTATCTGTGGAGTCCAACAGCCTTTGGATTAATCCTGCCTTTGCCACTTCCTAGCTAGACGACCTCGAGCAGCTTACTTAAATTCTTTGAGCTATGATTTTTCTCATCTTTATTGTGAGGAATAATAGTAACCATCTTGTAAAGGAAGATGGAAAGTTTAAACAAAATACTACACATAAACGCACGTGACTTTTAAAAATAATATTCGTGCAAGGGAAAGGGGACCACACCAAAGATCTCTTATGGACTCTGTCCTCCACTTCTGCCTTGTAATAAAGTTACCCTCTAAATATCTTCATATATCCTGGATTGAATTCAAATTATACGCTTTTTTTTTTTAAGCACATTATTTTCTATACCAAGCAGAAACCTGACAAAGGAAAAATACTTTTGTAAAAATCTTAGAAAAGAAGAATTTACTTTAGGAAACTTCTTCACGGTGCTACAAAGAATTTTTTCTTGTAATGAATTACTCTTTGCGACCTACCAGTTAGAAGAAAATTGAAACCTCGAAACACATTTTAAAAACAAACAGGATGCTTTAACTTTCCAAAGTAAAGACTGCTGTAGAGATATGTTGTATGTGGAGGAGGATTTTTAAGTAGCAAGTCTGTACTTGAAAATAAAAGAGAAAGTAACTGCCCAATAAATAGCTTTATTTTTTTGTTTTCTACATTTCAGAATCTTAAAAGAAAGTCCTCAAACTACCCCCTACCCCCTGCCAAGCAACTGTAATACATATGGTTTGCTGGCAGAAATTATTTCAAGAGTCTCCAGGCAATCTGAATGTGCACACGCGCGCGCGCGCGCACACACACACACACACATACACACACTCTCTCTCTCTCTCTCTAAAATTTTTGAATCCATAAGTCATTTGGAAGAATCTCCAGAAGTGTGCCGAGGCATGTTTCTGGTGTTTTGCCAAATTATGTGCTTCTGTTTGTGGCTTTCAAATATGGATTAGACAGACGCACAAGCACGTACTATTTGGCAAGTAGCGACAATGGTCTAGTCTGAATTTAGTAATTTAAGCTTTTCATTAGTCCTCTTAGGTGAAAGAAAGAATTAACAACAACTTGTTTGAGCTCTATCTTTATATCCCTTTGTCATCCATTCTTGTTCGCTTGCCATCCACTGGAAGCCAAAGGAATTTCAGATGTCCTCTGAAGATAGACCTAAAGCAAGGGCTTCAAACAAGGGGTTCAAATGTCAAGTATATTTAAACTGGAACCTGAACTTTTGTTCATTGTTATTCTAAGGCTATAACCTGGCTTTTTCTAAGTTCCCCATTGTACTTGAACATCCAGTGTGCCCTCTTTTTTTCCTGACGGAAAAATAAAGATAGACATTTACCTAAAGAGGTAAAGGGTCCCTTGAGAGCTCTGTGTTTCTCATGTCTTGAAATTATCAGACCCAGAAGTAGACTTATACATGACAAAGTGCTCCCAAAGATGAGTCTGCCAGCTGTGACTGTTTCTGGGAGAAGCTATGTCCTTACTGCCCTGCTTCATACCACAGGCACTCCTAACGTCAGAGCTCAGCTCTTTGGGACCATGAACCCTGGTGCTAAATTCAGAAACAATTCCAAAGCCAAGTTAATCCCCAATTCTGTCACAGCCATCCTGATGACCTGTTTATCTTTCTAATTAGGACCAATAAAGTAACCATGATCATTGCCAGCCTTCCTCCAGATCACCTTAGAGAGCACCAAGGGGAATTCAGCTGACTGGTAGTCTTTGACATTTTCTCCTGTTTGCGGGTCAGAATGATCCTGATGTCCAGTAGAAAAGTTCACAGGAACCAAGAGGTAAAAAGGATTAAATGCTGACAGAGTGGTCCATTGTTAATGGAGTCCCCTGTGTGAAACTACAGAAAGACTAGTTTATACAGCTGCTGCGATTTGTCATAACATTGCTAACAAGATACATATGTTCGATCGAAGTCTTATTTTGGATCTCTGAAATCGGACAGTCCAATGGTCTGAAACATATGTGGAAATCAACAAACACCACTATGGAGAAGGAGGACCAATGTGTCCCTCTGGTTGTCTCAATGGCCAAGGAAAGAAGACACGTGAGCTTCGGAATAAGCACAACCTAGAACATGAGCAAAACAGGAAAAACACAGGTGGTCTCGCAACCGGGGCAGGACCTTCCTAGCAGCAGAGTGTCACGTTTAGATTGTGTAGTATGGAATTTAGACCTTTAACCCCAGCGTGATTCATAAGTGGTGACTTTCTCTAAAGAAAGTGAAAAACAAGGACTGAGAGGAACTATTTCTAGTTAGGGCATGAGGTGAACCATGTCGTCGGGCCCTTGCATCTTCCCATGGTAGAAGTCTGGTCTATTTAAAACTAAAGGCACACCAAGAAAAAAAAAATATATATATATTAACTAACCTTAGGAGATTTCCAGTAAAACCTCTAAGATATGCTAGAAATCCAAAGTAAGTGCAATATAAAAATATTATCAGTACTATGTATTAAGCAAGGTGTTGAGTCAGATTTCATGTTCTCAGGAATTTTTCATTTGAGTGCAAAGGATAGAGAAAAATAATTATAAACATTTCCATATATTCACACATACATACACACGTGTGTGTATGTATATGATGAAAACAGTGTATCGTGCCTGAAAACCATGAATCCTATTTTCAATGTTAATAAATACATTCTCGAAGTTGTATCCCCTTCCCCATTACCTTTCACACAACCACTTTACCTAAGACTCAACTGCTGAGATGTGGAGCTTACTGAAAACCCAAGTAAGGGGAAGTTAAGGCTCACAGTGATCAGACTGTCTCCATACAGAAGGCAGGTCCGTGGGCTTCCAGGACCCTTCTAGGAAAGAAAAGTATTTGAAGCAGCAGGAACTGAAATAACTTACTTCGGCAAACAAAATATAAATGCAATTTGCTGTAAGGTGCTCATCCACAACTCAATGCACCTAAGAAATTTTCTTAGATGAATATTTATGGGCCACCACACGTACTGCAGTGTGAATTTGCTCCTTCCACGCTCTCCTTTCCTACTCTTCCTCTCCACTTCATTATCCCATTATGAGTGGCCTGAAGAGCCATCTTGAACCTCAATGGAAGGTACAATTACCATAAAGCTTCCAACTGTAAACAACGGTCTTATAAAAATAACGCAACCTTAAGAGGTCAGAATGGTGTTCGGATTGCCTTTGCATATTCCTCATCTAAAACAATCCTTCCTCCCCCACATCTTTTGTGCATTTGACTAAAGCACTAAAATACACCTTCAACATAAGTAGCAGGATTGCTTTGCCGGTAGCTAAAGTGCCCATTCCAACCCTATTCACTTGATCTAAGATGGTACTTCAAAACAACACACTTTGGAAAAGACAGGTAGAATCCAATATTTTATTTCCCAGGAAGAGAAATTAGTCTGAGTCCCGTATACCTAAACTGAGTACGAAGTCTGCTCAAGGGCTTATTCCTATCCTGGATTAGCTTCACTAAGCCCGTTGAAGAGCTGACCTGAAATAATAGTTTAACAAAATCGCCTATGTCCAAATCCTAATTCCATCGCTTATAGTTATGTGACCCTGGGCAGATTATTTAACTTCTGTTCCTCAGTTTCCCCATATGTAAAAAAGAGATAATAGCAGGCCTTGCTTCACGGGGCTGATGTAAGGAATAGCTCAGTAGGTATCAATGGGTGTACACATGCGCACACACAAGTGTCTGACTGACAATACCCACCCACCTCCCACAAGTCTTGTCAGACGCTGCCTCCTCCATCAGACCTACCCTAACTAATCATAAAAGCCCACATCTCAGAAGTGCCTGGGAGGCTCAGTACGTTGAGAACTGGACTTTTAGTTTTCGCTCAGGTCTTGATCTCAGGGTCGGGAGATCGAGCCCCCCCTCAGGCTCAGCACGGGGCTTAGGAGCCCGCTTGGGATTCTCTCTCTCTCTCTCCCTCTCCCTCAGTTCCTCTCTCCGCTCTCTCTCTCGCTCGCTCGCTCTCTCAAATAAATAAATAAACAAAATCTTTAAAAGCCTGGATCTCAAAGATATAGTACTGTCAAAGTTATACTCTGAAATTCACGACCTGGAAAGAACTCTGATATTTCTCATAAAATTGAGTTGCAGTGTATACGGAAAAAACAAAAAGAGCACTCAAATATAGTATAAATCTTTATCCCATCCATGTAAACTCTTTGAAGATTTGTTTGCAAATATTATTTATTCATTCTAACTTTTCCACTAGACACCTGACCAACTGTTTTCTCCATCCAGTACCAAAATACAAGCATATAAAAACCCAAAATTGTAACTGTCAGGTCAAATATCAAAAATACAAACCAATTACAATTACAAAAGGAAGAACAAGTATGTTTTTGTCTCATAAGCACACTGACGGGCACTTAAAGCAAAAGAGACAAGAAATCTTAAGTGTGTCTGAGAGTTATTTGTGTTTGAATAGAATTGTCTGTTATCCTAATCCCAAGGTTCATTTCGTGTCATATAAGACCCATATGAACCGAGCATACACTGGCAAGAGAACACTGGTCTACATAACTCAGTCCTGCTTCCGGGGTCCAATACCAAATATTCCTCATGTGTATGGCAGTTCTTTTTCCGTTACTTCTTCCAAACAACGGGCTCAAATCAATACATTTCAAAAGCAAAGATTCTCTTTTCTATTTTATATCACTGAGACATGAAAAATATAAGAAGACTTTCTTATTTTTCTGGAGATTGATTCAACTGCATTATTCCCTGGGCAGAACAAAGGATGGAGGTCCACAAATTGTGTGGCTTCTCTTTGCCACGGTATATAAGCTGAGCCCAAATGAGACATTACGTATATTTTTCTAGAGAAATCATTCGCACCCTCTCAAATAATCACGAGAATGGCAACAAAAACAAAACAACAACAATAATAACAACAAAAGGTCTGTGCTGCGGCTGCTAACTTGAACCACGCCAATGAACGTTCAAAAGATTAATCAAAGGCTTGACAGTCGTTAACAGTTCAACATGGTTCCCGTAATTATCCAATTAAACATATAATGCAAATAGTGGAAGTCTTATGGGTTCCACAGAGCATGAATATCAGGCCGCTTCAGAAAACTATTAACTCTAATGTACTGTCTGCTGAGTCAAAGAAAAGTGAAAGGAGAACCAGTACATTTATAGAGGGAGGCAAGCAGAAGAAAAATAGAGTGGAGAGACACGTAACTCAACCACTCTTTATGTGGTCATATAAACACAACAGACAGTGGTAAAATCCAGAAAACAAAATTAAAGTAACAATTATTGTAAAACCAAAAGAATGCAAAGCAATGACTTTACCCTATAATTCCTACTGGCTGCACTCTACCCACGGCATACTTCAACCACACTTGTCTAGCTCACTGCTAAGTTAGAAACATGGATGTAATTATAGTCGTTGGCTTTTGACTCTGTCTATAAACCATGCAGAGATAAACTGCTATTAGTGAACATACCAACTCCATATAATTGTGTTTTGACATTATAGGTAAAAACAGTGAGAAGGAAAACTAACCACAGCAATTATAAACAGCATGCTCAAGGGCACATCAGGTCACTTATGACCTTGACTAAACTGTTGTAATCCCTAAGCTGTGTTTCACACGTTCAGATGTACATGCATGCATGCAAAGACTCCACACCTGTCTTTTTAGGGAAATGAATTTAGTAAACATAAAAACTACCAAATGACATACTCAAAATACTCAAAGGGATATAAAATACATACTGTATGGGTCAGATATCTGTGCTTTAAAAAAAAAAACCTATTATATTTTAAAAAGCCAAAATACATTTTAGAAGAAACACTTTGTACTAAGCGTTCATTCTAAAAATATTCTATTTTGCAGCTGTATCTAGTCGGGGAAAAGAAGAATTGAGGAGATGGGATTCAGTATTAAAACTTCAGCTACTGGGGCACCTGGGTGGCTCAGTGGGTTAAAGCCTCTGCCTTCGGCTCAGGTCATGGTCCCAGGGTCCTGGGATCGAGCCCCACATCGGGCTCTCTGCTCAACGGAGAGCCTGTTTCCCCTCCTCTCTCTCTCTGCCTGCCTCTCTGCCTACTTGTGATCTCTGTCTGTCAAATAAATACATAAAATATTTTAAAAAAACTTCGGCTACTATACATGTTGGGTTTAGGCTACATTATTTGGGGGTAATTCTTAAATGTTCAAACCATCTACTTACACTGATAACATTTCTGCAATAATTATCCAACTGTTTATCTCATTTCACTGGCTGCAGACAGAACTATTACATCCATTCCTTTTTTTTTTTTTTTTATAATTGTCAGTCCTCTCCTTCCCCTCCAAAGTGGTTCCTAAAGGCATCAAGAGGCCAATAAATATTCAATAAACATTATTTAAGCATGCCAGTCCGGAATAAAATGCAGTATTGTGCTCAACGAATTTTCTCTAAAGTATAAAATTATTTGTACCATCAGCAATAATATAAATGTGAAAATCACAACCATGTTACACTAGACGTGGTGGCCCACTTTGCTGAGGTCCAACCTCTGAGCAATGTGTTTTCTTATGAGATTATTCATAGAAACATGATCTTTAGAATGTGTTAATGCTATTAAAATAATCTCATTTATTTGTACATTTCTTAAAAGTGTGCAGTTTTGCCCATGTGCTTTTCTTATCTGGTCTTCTTGATAATCTGATCAAGGAGGCAAGAGTCTGCTCTTATAGTAGATCAGAACACAGGTCCTGGAAGGTGGGCTGCCCTGCCCAAAACCACGGGACTGATGAGTTCGCAGCCCAGTGAGGTCCTTGGGCAGGTTCCAGAACCTAAATATTCAGGCTCAATCCGCTGTTCCTACTCTTACCCATTGCTGTGTAAACCTAGAACATGAATGAATCTCTCTCTGCCTGAGTATTTTGATTTCCAACAAGACGACGAGGATGATGATAGTGATGGCTTCCGCTCAGGGACTTGTGAGGATTAAAGGTGACGTGCTGTACGAGGCCTTACCACAGGGCCTGGCATACAGTAGGTGCTTAATAAATACGAAGTGTTATTATCGCAACCGCCATCTTAGAGCTGGCTAAGACAATTCTGACGTGGTTAAAAGATTAAATAAGCAGCCACATAAATATCAAACCCAGAGATTAAAGTTTGGCACACATTCTCAAAGAAATCTAACTGACATAACTAAACATCACTGTAATTCTTAACTAGGGGGTCTTGGAGAACGAGCCACACTGGCTCTTCTTAAAGATTTTCTAACAAAATGCTCATTTATTTACATCATCCCATCACGCACTGGGCACAGGTTTAAGACATTTAGATTAAACCGAGAAAAAAACTCTACAAATTCAAACTGTGGTAAGATGGTAACAGTGCACTAGTGTCTGTCCCCACTTTATCTTGGGGATCAAAGTCCCCCTGTTTAAACTGCCACATTCCAGCCTGGACAGAATAGTTTCTGTGTAACTAACTGGCAAGTCTAGCATCTTGACTGAAAGTTCACAGTTAACGGCTTTAACATAATGTCTTTGAGGACAATGAACTCCTCATTCAGGGCAAGAGTGATCCCAATAGTGTTCAGGGCTGCCGCAAACTCAAGTCGATTCAGCCTGGGCCTCCACTGTGCTTTTTATACGCCATCTCTGAAAGGAACCGGAAGGAATAAGAAGAGAAAAGTATCTCTATTCGTGTTTGGGGGCCAGATATATAAAGTCAATATGTCTCATTGTTTTGTGCGGGTACCTAGGAATGCCACAGAAATTTCTGTCACTGTTGCTCACTTAAGAGCAGGGCTTGTGGAACAAACCAACACACACCCAGGCCAGTAGAAGGAAGAAATATTTACAGTGGGCAGAAAAAAAGAAGCCATATAGTTACTTCCTCCTTTCGGCAGGACCACACCGAGATTCGAGGACCGTTCTCTAACTCTGCTACAGCATATATTGATTATAGGATGCAACCTATATCCTTGGAAAATAAAGAAAATACCCTTAAAAAAGACATTATCGTACTTGAAGACAACTGAAGAACAAGTTTTAGATAGATAGTAGTGAAGTTGGGAATATGAGATGGGAAAGGAGCACTCCTGGGCTCAAACCTTAGCTCTGTCACTTACTAGCCATCGACTGGAGATTTCGCTAACACATTTAACCTCGATTTCTTTACCTACCAAATATTGAGAATAAGTCCTACTTCTTCGGTACCTATAATGATTACATTAATTCAGGGGGCCCATAGGACATTCTCAACAGGCTGTAGTTATTTTTATTATACTACTATGACTACCAATTATTGCTGGCAAAATAATAAAGCAGTCATAAGAGGGATCTCTGTCTTTCTGAAGAGAAAGGGGAGTCTCTGCTGGATCTTTCCATCGTATTTTTCTCCCTAATATTCACTATCTTATCTAAGAAGGAAATCGATCCACTGAACCAAAAAAGTGAATAAAATGTGACAGGGGAGGCGGCAGGTCTGTCCTTCACACCCCTAGAGTGAGCTACAAATCTCAGAACCTCTGATCTGAATTATCCACAAAGCAAGTACCCATAATTCAAATAAGTCTTGACTCTGTTTGAAAAAATTCAACAAGGAAATTATTATCGAAATCAAAATACAAGTCCTTTGTTCATGTCATCACAGAAAGATCTCAGAGTACATTTACTCAGGTGTAAGCTGATGTCAATAAATCTCACAAAAATATCCCAACTTTTCCCAAAAAATAACAAGAACAGAAGAAAAATATTCAAGACTTCTAAGAAAAACCATTACTTTAGCTTGGTATGAGTGGAAGAGGGAGTGCTTTATCATAGATCAATCATAAGGACCATGATGCCGGTTCTTGAAGATCTGGATTTCTATGTATGGCTCTTGACTTGCTAATCCTCTCTCTAAGACTGTTTTATTTTCCCTATGTATCCTTTGTGGTCTACACAATAAACACATCCGATTTCAGGGCCTCCGTACAAAAGCACGATAGAACAGGGGAAACAACAAATGAGAAATACTGCTTAGTTTCAGAGAAAAGATTAGCGTGGAAACTGCTATAACTCTACTTTGTGTATCAGAATTAATAAATCCAAATTTGAAAGAGACAACTACAAATCCAAGATAACAAGTGATCATGTCAATCCTTTTTAAAATATGTCAATAAGTTAAAATGAGCTTATCTTTTTAGTATGCAGAAATCATCCCTCACTATATAGTATTTTCTGTTATTTCTACCACCCTACTGTGGACAGAGTCACTTCACTAACTAGAAGTAGTGTTAAGAAAGCGCTCTACAGGCACACTACAAGAGTTCAAATTTGGGCTCTGTCACCAAACTCACTTGAAGGTGAGGTTTTCATTTATCAAAGGACAGTAAAATAGCTACCTCACATGGTTACTGAGGGTTAAGAAAGTCACACAGATTAAAAATCTGAAAGAAATGCCCACTACATAGTACGTGTTCACTGAATGTCAGCGGGACCACTACATATTAAAAAACAGGGTGGAAAATCATCACAGCCTAGAAAACCCTACCCACCTTTACCATATTATGGATTGAGCACCCTACAAGGCATCATCGACTGTCACTGCACAAGGCCTTTCCAAGTCTTTAACTCATCCAGCCTGACAAAAACCTAAGGTTGGTAGTATCTCCATTTTTCAGCAGAAGAAATAAAAGTCATGGAGACTTTGCAACACTTGCTGAAAGTCATACAGCTAAAAGTGATCAAAACTGGGTTTCAGACTCAGTACTCCTGATTCCAACTTAATGACACTGTTTCATGGCTCCTTCCAGCAAGTTCCAACTTCCTCTGTTCCTAGCTCACTTCCTCCAGTGATTGTCACCCCTCAGACTAACATGTTGATTGCAAAACCAGCAATGGATCTACTGATGTCTGAGGAGTTGGAGAAATTATTGGGTGTGTACCCCCAATGCCAGAATAGTCTTCTGATTGTTGCATCCCTTGTAATCAGCATTACAAAGCCCAGTGTGTACTCAGTATTCCCTAAAGCTTCACCAGAGTTCTCCACTTGCTCACTTCTGAAGAGCATGGTGCTAACGCCACTCAGAGCCGGGGCCACGGCTCCAGTCCGGAGCTAGGACAGAGCTCAGAAAGGCATCCTGACACACTTCTAATTCCCTGTAAGAAAAGCTACACGCTACATACAAGATGTCATAGAGCAATGTTAGTGTTACTGTATATGGCCTACAAAAATGTTTTTTATCACACAGATGCAAAAAATTAGAGTTGTTCATCAGAATAATCCATTCTCATGGTCTCACTATTTCCTTAGAAATTGTCACAAGTTTTCATTAAGTCGTTTCCCTCAGATGGTGTTTGAATAGTCACTGCCATTGCTCTTTGCACAAAGTACTTACTGAGCGTCTAATGGCAATGCTTTTCAGTGAAGGAAAAAAGAACCATAAACATCGGATACTTCTTAAATTGTCTTTCCCCACTGGAAAGTTAGTAAAATGCCCGTCTTCTCGATATTGTAATTCCAGTACCTGGCACAAGTAATACTTACATCGTAAGTATTCAGTGAATATTTGTTGAACGACTAAGCAACCTATGTGTAGATAGAATGGCTTAGAAAGGTCATCCATGTAATGGCACACGGAGACAGACGTCTCTTTACATTTCTTTGGTCATAATCTTGTCACATCTGTGAGTTATAATCAACGTTCAACTAAACAATCAACATTGTATATTCTCTTATGGAGAATCAGGAGAAGTATGAAAAAAGAAAACCTGATCACTGTCCTCTAAGAATTTACACTCACTTTGTATTTGTCTGAGGGAGTGGGGGACACGGAGACAAACAGAATCTCACACATTGGATTCAATTCTATCTTTAGGGGTTAAGCCTGATAACCTTTCAAGTTTGAAAGCTACTTTAAAAGAGTCAAATACAGCAATAGTCAAAGAATTACCATAGTTTTCCTTTTATATTTTTTCTCGATCTATAAGGAAACGCTATGCTCTGAAACAGAGGTCATTTACAGAGAGCAAAATATATTAGGAAAATTCAACATATAAAGCCTAAGGTTACTTTATTATTGGGTATGTTGCTATATCAATCCATCGTTTTTAGTAGCAAAAGTATAAATTTGCCTCAAAAGAGATATGTTAGCTCAACAATAAAGCACATCTTAACCCATTGAAACAATTCTTTTTCCTTTCTACTGAGTTGGGGAGCCACACTTGATTTTTAAAATAATAATAATAATAATAGTAATAATAGGGATGTAAATTGGACACAAAATTCAATTTCAGGAACTTCAGAATAATTTTTAAATAAAATATTCTTTGCAGAGTATTCTAGTCTCTAGCTTTTTTTTAACCTGACTATAGAATTATCTTCTCAATTCTAAAACACCTAAAATAGGGGCAACTGGGTGGCTCAGTGGGTTAAGCCCTCTGCCTTTGGCTCAGGTCATGATATCAGGGTCCTGGGATCGAGCCCCGCATCAGGCTCTCTCCTCAGTGGGGAGCCTGCTTTCCCCTACCCCTCTGCCTGCCTCTCTGCCTACTTGTGATCTCTCTATCAAATAAATAAATAAAATCTTAAAAAAAAACACCTATAATGAATCATTAGATATATATACCTCAAATATATTCCCATCTTCCATTCAAGATTATAATTACAAACAATAAAAACACGAGAATTAATTTTAAAGGATATTATATAAAAATGTTTAAACAATGTGTATAGGATTACATTGAAATCTAAGAGCTAAGATATACATAGAAATAATTTAAATATTCGGATTCAATTTATTAACCATACTAAAAGTAAAAAAAAAGAGATGAACCATTTAGTATTGATAGTATTGATGAACTCAATACTATTTAGTATTGAGTATCTCAGCATCTTGGTGAAAAGCTCTCTACCAGGTTTTTTTTTTACTAAAATTTTTTTAAACAAAATGCCAAATTTGTTGTCCCCAAATCCCCAGGATAACAACCTCCATACAGCATCTATCATTGCCCAGCAGAATTCATTTATATGAGAGGTAGATCCTTGGTTATCTGTTTCATTGTTTTATTTTTGTGATAGAACCCCTGAGAAAACCCTGCAGAAGAATCACCTCCTCTCTGTGACCTTTCTGTTACAGTCCCACAGGGTCTCCTCCCAGAGAGCTCAGCAAATCTATCTATATATAGTAGTTGGTTAGATCATTAGTTAGTTGCTTGCTTATTCCAATATCTGGCATTTTTCTTTCTCATAAACACTGCAAGTGACCATTGTCCTTTCTTTTCTACTTGTAAATTATTTGGGAGAGGCCATCTGTATTTGCAGTATTTTTTCCTAACGCTTTAAAATACTAAAAGTGCTCAGCGCAGAGTTCCTACTCAATAAACACACTTGTCAACCATTTTCCACCTTTTATTCTACCAAGTGTTTTGTATTTTCTTTGAAAGACAAATTTTAATAAATTCATATATGTCTACTTCCCTGACTGTATGATGTATGTAGAATTTAATAATCACATAACAAAAAAAGAAATAAAATTAAAAATAATACACTATATATTTGTGCTTACTCACACACATTTTGGAAAAACTTAATAACTGATAAAATGAATAACGACGAGATAAAGATTATTAACTAGTGACTACTGAAGAAATGTTGCCAGCACCAAAATTTTTCGGCACTTAAAATACATTGTCAATGAAATGATTTTTTAAATTATGTAACTTTTTTAATGAATAAGACAAAGCAACCAACATTATTCTTCAAAGGAAAATCTTACAGAAAATACGGAGATACTGCTCCCAAACTTTTGTGGGGCAATAATTCCGTGCTACTGGAGACATAAAGGAGAAAAATTATATATCACCATTCAAGCCCATGAAAAGGTTTGGGATTTTAAAGTGTTGGTTTCCTGCATAAACACCATTTGCCTCGAGTGTTCCCTGCTAGGCAAAAGTTACGGGTATGTTCCTTTTTGTTTCTGATTATGTTTATGTCTGGGATTTCCTTATAACCCAAATGAAAGGCCTTATGAAAAATGGGCAGTTGTGAACCATACTAGATTCTAAGGAGACATTTATACAGGAATCTAGCGTGTCACTAGGCTCCTAGGAGATGCTGTTCCCTTAAGTCACCTGCAAACACTAAAATGAGCATTATGATGTGCTAGAGTTCTATACAGTCCACTTCCGGAGGGCTCAATTTTGAGACATTACAGAGCAAGGTCAATATTTTAATTTTTGCCACATTAGTATTTTTTTTCTTCCCACTTTCGGCACAGTGCTGTCCCTGACTGAATGCTCTGCCCCACCAAAGGGAGACCAAGTCTTCCGGAATCCTCAGAAGAGGTGGTGAGCATTCACTTACTGAACAAATAAGTACTGAGAACCTACTGTGTGCAAGCCTCATACCGGCTGCTGAGTAAATCACAGCACCTGACTCCAAGCTTCTCGCGGAAGAGCCACAACACGGCAGGCGCTGTACTAAGTACCCTGCGAGCACCTTCCTGGGTCACCCTCCCAAGCACCAAGTAAAGCAGGTGCCCCCTCAGGAGCTCAGGAACCGAATCTCAGAAGACATAACTAATGTGCCCAGTCCCATAGTGAACAGGAGTAGGAGAAACATTTAAACCTGCAACTTGGTTCTGGGACAGGCTCTACGGCTAATATTAGGGACACTGTGCTTCCTACGTTGTTACTCTACTCACTCTTGACATGGAAAGTACATATGAGGTGAGGAAGACAGTACCAACCTCAGTACTCAGTACCAACATCAGACATCAGTAAAAAGTCGACTTTCCCAGCTGGAGGGACTTCCTTTGAATCACTTCAGTAACACTCACCTTATTTGCCCATGACGTTCTGTATTTGATTTAAATAATCTAGATTCATTTAACAAATAAATCTGATCAATTTCATAGTGTGCTCCCCTAACATTTCCATTGATGCCGGTGTGACACTCTTGCACAATAACCATCTTTTATGCATCTATTTTTCAATCTATAACTGTGCCTTTAAAATATGCCTTCTTCAAGCTCTCTCCACAAAATATCAGACTAGAAACTGGCTCCTGATAGTAGCTGATATTAAACTTTTCTAATACTGTTAGTGTCTCTGCTTTAATTTATTAATCTCTGCTAACTTCAGGGGTGACCTGATATACATAAGCACATTACAGGACACTCATAAAACAATTTAATTTACAGATAAATCTTTTATGTTATAAAAAGAATTCTTACCTTAGCAAAAAGATTCACTAAAAGTTTCCTTTTGAAATTGAATTACCCTTGTGAATTTAATATGTTTTGGTTTCTAAAAATTAAACTAAGAAAAAAAATCCTCAGAAACATCTCCTCAATAAAAGAAGGTATATGGATGTTTTAAACTTGAAAAAAAAAAGCAAGTTTTAAAACTACGATGAGAGACATATACCACACAAAGGAAAATGGAGGTATAGCAATTATCCAGCTAATCTGAAAATTGTAGACATCCAGGAAGCAGAGCTTAAACCAACGCATTACCAGCTCCCACTTTTTCTTCTAATATCTAACTTCCAAAAACCAGTTTTTCTTACAAGTAATCTCAAACGTGACCTACAATGTGGCTGGAAATCTGGCAATGCATTTTTAACGGATCCTCTCTGTTTTCCAACTAGTATCCAACCCTTATTAGTTGCCCATAAGCTAAGAAGTATTTTCCGTGCACTGAAAAAAAGAAAGGCAGTCATTCTCATGAAGACCAAGGCTTCAGAATGACTTCATTAGACTATATCCTATGAAAAGGTATGAAAGAAAAAACTGGACTCTTGAAACAACGGATTTCAATAAGTTACAAAATGATAATACTAAGATCTATAGTCATGATTTCCCTCTATGTTCCTTTAAAAAAAAAAAAAAAACTGTTGCTATGTCCACAAGATAATACTTTCCATTATTTATGCTTCTTTATGTCCTTGTAGCAGTAAAACTAACACAAACAACCGAAGAGGCTTTGGGCCTCTCTTAGACTCAGTACACACAACCATAAAGTGAGAAGGTCTCTAGAGAGTCTCGAAGCTTTAAGCTTCTATGAGTTAAAGACCTCTTTCTTTAAAAAAAAAAAAAAAAAAAAGCAAGCTTTTTATCTAGATTGAACCAAATGATCTGACTATTGGACTTTGAATTGAGCAACATGAAAGTGTTACCCAACTGGCAAGTTACACATTTTCTACTTCTTTTTAATAAATAAAATGTATTAAAATCCCCAAATTTAACAAGAGTATGCTAAACTTTATTAAATATTGCTTAACATGGAGGGAAGAGTCCCTTTGCCAAGGTAACCATTAGTTAGATTCCTAAGATGCCAGAGCTAAGAGGGATAGTGGAAGTCCTCTAACCAAATACCCTCCCTTGACAGAGAAACAGAGGCCCTGAGAGGCTCAAAATCTCTAGGGGACTTGCATGTAGTAGGGCTATGGTTTGCCTTCTCTTCCTCTTCAGCACTCTGCTGCAGTCATTATGTGGCACAGACTGGAACTCCACATCAGTAAACAAAGGGCTAGAAGGAAGTCATTCCATTACCAGGTCACTAAATAATTTAAAGCCTAATTTTTCTTTCTTCTTCTTCTTCTTTTTTTTAAATACAAAGACCTTATGTTCAGAAACTTACAGTTCTAAGTACATTAAGTAAAACCATGTCCGTATGCAGAGATGTCTCCTCCCACACGCATCTTAAGAAAATAGCAAACAACAACAAAAAAAATAACTTATCAGCAGCCCCTAGAAAACAAAAACTGAAATTAAAAGAAAGAATGGAGTAAATCTAAATTGTATATTTTCATTCCTTCTAAAAGGATTAAATAACAGAATTCTAAATGGTTTGTTTGTACTTTCCATGCAATATGTAGATTAACCATGAAATTCTGTTTGGGACACTTTGACATCTGTTTTCAGTGCATTACAATGAAATCTGGGGACTTGATACATACATTTGCTGTAATAAAACTGTCACTAATCAGTGTTTTCCAAAATATTGCCCATAACTATTACTATTCAGTAGTCTCATTTGCATGATCTAATATTGTTGCTACATCATGTTTTTCCCTGACAATGTGTTAGCTGGTCCCAGGCACATGGTCTAAAATGGCTGCAAACCACTCGATACTTTGAGCACTTCCATACTTCTCTGTGCAGACGCTTGCATTCTGTCCAAGAAGGGAACCAACACTTCATCCTTCGCAAAATACCTTCCCTGGAATGGGCACACCCAAGGCTGACTTCACGTGTGTGGAAAACTCGACAGTAAAATAGCCCACAACTGCGGAGGAAATTACGCCTCGTGGGGCTTCGCAACAGAAGATGTCAACATCACCCTGTCTCAGAAGTCCCTTCCACAAATCTGGAATAATGCTGTGGGAAGGAAGAGTCTGCCATTAACTTGAAACCATTTCTACAAAACACTGAGTAAGACTGAACCAGACTTTAAAATTGAGTCCGTCTCATTTTCTCCGGGATTAATAAACAGCCATACCAATGCAGGTACCAAGAAACCCTAGCTCATAAGGTGTTAACGCAACCTCCTGGATATTGGATGGAAAAGCTCCCATTTCATGCTGCATGTATCTGGTGGATTGCTTACAAAACTTGGATTTTAAGGGGAAAATAATTCTGAGAGCCCAAACATCATATTCACCAAAATACAAAAACTTATCAAAAACAATCTGTCTACCTACGCTGACTATAAATGAATTCCGGATTTTATCAGGACTTGGAATCATATTCCAATATAATTTCATTTTGTCCTTCCATGAACTCATCTTAAACCCGAAATAGGTTTCTCTATACACATGTTTTATATTATAAAATGTTGGATACCAAGAGCAGATTAATTTTAGGCCCTAATGCTATGTTTGTTAGTACTAAGAAGTCATTCCAAATGTTCCAAAAGGGATTAATGTAGTATAACAAGTCTATTTAATTATTGTAAGACCAGTGATCCTCATATTACTATAAGCAGCTTTTCCCTTATTTGGAGACTGTAAATAGAACAGATATTGTTACATGATAACTCTAAGTCTTATCCAAAAATATTAATATTTTACCATCAGGAAATTTAAAGAACTATGTTAGCATCTCCAGGAGGCTAAGAAAGGCAACCAGATTTTAAGAACCACGAACCCTATATGCATCGCTATTTTAGGTCGATATCAACTTTAATTCATAAGTGCAAACAAAGCTTTCCCAAGGTATTAGAGAGATAAAATACCAAATCCTTCTGCCATCAACAACAACTCATTTTATGTATGTTAAAAATTTGGGGTATAATTCGTTTCCTGTACAAAAATACATGCTTTTTTACTTTTGTGCAACCAACGAACAGAAGAAGAGCAACTGAATATCAGGGATGTTCTCAAAAAGAAAACGCACAACACAGATCATTTAAAAGTATGTTACCAGAATGTAAACAAGCTAATCAAGGTTCTGATACTGCTTGCTGCACATTCCAGTTATCCTTTAACTGACGAACAAACAGTGCAACAGCTTTTCCTATGAACTCCTGGCCAGAACCCCCGGGTATCATTATAAAATGCTTCATATAAGAATACGATTTTTTTTATTTTTTTGGTACGGCACCAATGTGACATGTGATTTAAGGCACTTCTCTAGCAGACACCATGGATATGGGTGAATCCATCCACTTTCCGAACCCGCTGTGCAGAGAGTCAAGGGAGCAACCCACCGGCCATGGTCAAGCTCCCCGCAGATCCGGCCCACAGACGTGGCTTCGTGACCACAGGATCCAGCCACCCAAAGCCACTGAAGTTAAGCACTAATCCCAAATCTAGCTTGAGAAGAAGAGAATGCTTCTTACCCCCTCCCATTTGGCTCCCCTTTGTTCTCAGTAAAAATGAAATCACTTTAAGTAAGAAATAAGAACTTTTTCCCTCTAGAGATCTTGTAATTAATTTGCTTCACACCACAAAAAGGACAAAGACTGACTTAAAATAGAAGGAGCTAAATGGTAATAAAGTCAAAACAATTCATGTAACTATTGAACATTTTGAGTTTTGACCCAACTGGGGGTCATTTTTGAATAACACGCTTTCAGACATTGAATCTGAAAACCAGCAGCACACTCTTCGTCAAGAACAATCCAGTCTAGCCACACATCATCACTTCTGTCCAACCAAATTTAAAACTTAAGTGTAGTTCTCCCAAATGCTGGCAACGTGATTTTTTGGTAAATAAAAGTCTTCTGCTTTTACTGGAATGCAGTGAATTACAAGTCTTGCTAGGACACCCTCCATTTGATACCAAAGTTGCATTATTTATTCAGAGAGCTACTAATAAAATTATTTTACTCCTTTCTTGGAAATATTCCTAATTTGATCAAGAAGTTACTTCTCTGGTAAATTGGATACAAAGGATTGCTGAAACTGTACAGTAATCCTAATTCAAGCAGATTTTAAAACTGTATACAACTAATTAACTTCATATGCCTACATTCAGAAATTTAATTAACAAATATCTATTCACATCACTGGGATCAGAGACTTTCATTTTCTCTTGGGAATGTCTTATCACCTGATATGTAAAAACTAATGATGACCTTTTGCTTCAACACCCAATCACCCCTTCTCTCCAACATCAGCCTAGTTTCTTTGCAAGTATCTATTTTGCTATGTTCGTTTACACAGAGTAGTGATGGGTATTGTTAACACTACTGCTTTTGCTTACATGAATTATTTCATTTAATCACAAAACAGTCCTGTGAAGCAGACATTTTCATCCCCATTTTACAGAACAGGAAATCAAAACACATGGAGCTTAAGTAACTTGACCAAGGTCACAAAGCTGCGAAAGGGTAGAACCAAGAGTAGACCCCTAAACATCAGATTCATGCACTTAATTTTCAATGCTGGAAAAAATCTCTAACAGCAGGAAGAAGCAATCCCAACTTCAGAGGAGGACAGACTATTTTAAACTGCATTATATTTGCTCTCCAATCTACGATGGAACTATCCTTCTTAATTCCTGCAAGATCTAATCCCTACCTCTCTTTTTCTCCAACTTTACTTTTCCTCTTTGGTGAGCACGTGCGTGCACACACACACACACAAACACACACATGCATCCACCAATTACCCATGGTCCAGAAACTTAACCTCTTCAACTCAACAGCTGAGTTCCGTTGTAAAGCCTTTCGGTGGAGGAACTGAGGCTGACTTCAAGAAGTCGTAGACATGTTTGAAACCCTCAGGGGCTGCTCACTGTCTTCCAACCATGGTCCCACTGCCTCTGACCCATGAGCCTCCTAACCACATCCAAACCCAATAACTCTGCACTGGCTCTAACACTGAGAAAGCCAACGAGGGAACAGAAAGTCGAGAGAGATGTATGTCTTTGAGTCTAGACTGGTTTTTACAGAACAGAGAGGAACTGAAGCTACCAAATAAAATCAGATGCAGTGTATTTCATTCACCTTTCTTCCTCAAACCCCTGGGAAGCTGGAATATCAACACAATTAATGCTGAGAAGCATTTAAATTCCCTGATCTTGGGAACATTCCTGGGGGGAAAAATAGTTTAAAACAACAGCCACCACCCCCCCAAAAAAAGAAAGAAAAGAAAAAGTAAAATCTTCTCACCTGCCATTTCAGATATTTTTTTTAAATAGAAATAGAAAAATCTAGGGCTTTTTTTTCCAAGGTTCTAGTGCCTGTGCCACATTGTCTCTCATCTGTCAGTGTATCCACACACATGTATAAACAGTATGCGGCATACAAGTCAGGAAATGCACAGTCTAACTTAAACTTCCTTTTTTCCTCTAATAATTTAAAAATAAAATGTAACAGCTTGGATTTTAAATATTTAATCTGGCAAATATAGGAAAAATCATGAACTACAATGTCATATTTGGCAAAGAAAAATTTGGTAGGATAAAAATATCTGTGTTTTAACATTTTAGAAGGCATTTCCAATATTTTAAAAATAAAATTATTTCACTGCTTCAGAAGAGAACAGAGGTAAAACTCCATTTTTGCACATGGTTCTTCATAAAGAATAGAAAAACAATTTTTATATTCGTTAAAATAAATATTTAATTTTACATGCTGGCAAAAGTCCCCACAGAAATAAAAACTTCAGATCTACAATGGTTTGCTACTATGTATTGGGACTTGGCTATTTAAGTCACAAAGAATAGGCTTCGCCTAAAACTATAAACCGAGTTTTAAGGTCACATACATCAAGTTATGACATGACTCGGATTTTTTGAAAAGTTTTGTCTTGTCCTACATGGTTAGTATAAGACTTTTTCCAATACTGGGCAAAGATTTATAGGGTGAAGTTTAAACGTCAGTTGTTTTAGGACTTACATACTGGTAACCAGAAGCATAACTAAATTTATCACTTTTACCCTATGTAATGACAATAAAATATTTTTATTGTAACAGCTAAAAATGTTGAAAAGCAATTATTAAGGAAATCATAAGTATAAAAAGCTGCAAAGTCGACCTCAGAAGAGTGGGGGAAAGGAAATTGTGATATGCATCATCATAAAACACGGAAACTGAGAATCTAAGCAGAAGGAATTCAAATCCCTCCAAAGGCCAGAAGACTATCCCCCACCTCTTGTAGCAAGGAGGGCTGCAAATTTGTCCCCATCACTGTCAGCAAACAAAAGAAAGTCACTTTCTACAGCCAGACCATGTCAAACAGAAGACATGGCTACAGCAGAGGGACGCCTTGAATCCACTGGGGTGTAAAGCCAGGGCTGGGGCTTTTTGTCAGCTATTACCATAAAAGAATAAGAGGAAACAGTGACATTACTGCACAATAGAAAGGTCAAACAGCTTGCAGCCATTTCGTGACCCAGACAAGTCAAGGTCAAAGGATTCAGGTAGCAAGTTAGCCAGGGCATAAGTTACAGCACAAATGAATTGTTTTAACACATCAGCTTTGGTCAATTAAACCTAACAAGGCAAGTTGCATCACGTAGCAGGGTTCCTGACACCAAGGCCAGGAGCTGAGACCGACCTCATAAAACAAGGCTTTTAACATAGCATAGCAAATTTAAGGTAATCCATCCAGAAACTGCAGATGTCGGAATAATAAAATACAAGTTGTCCTAAGCAGGAACATTTTTCACACTTTAGATTTCACTAATAGAAGGGTATAGACTTCATGTTGACATACTCATGGTATTAACATAGGCATAAATGTAATCCCCTACTCACTGGAATTAGAGAATACACCCCATTTCCAATAACTTTCTTAACATCTGCGCTCATGATTAGATTTTTGTTCTAAGCTCTGTTGTTCCCTGTGAACAGCGATACATTTTTCCACGTATGCTTTTTTTTTTTTCCAATGTGACTTTTGAAAAATCAAGTTTTTAAAGAAATCTTCAGCTTCACTCAGTATTGGAATATATACAAGTGTCACCGAATATTAACTGACGCTGGTTAAATGCTTTTTGTGTCGTTTTGTGGGAGATCTGTGCATTTTGAAACTCAGCTGAATGCTGTTCATTAAATTTTCTATTTTGAGAAACAGAGCTAAAGCGAACCAAAAATTTGAAACTGCACGTACTTAGAATAAGGAATTTTTTTCAAGGGCAATTCTTCCTTTCCTTTTTGCACTTGTTTAAACAAATCCCATTTTCAAATGATTTGTGCTGCATCCATAACTTACTACATGCTCCGAACTGCCTTAAAATGGGATTCTGAAAATATACAACCTCCGGGCAACTCTCAGCTAGTAAAATTACTTCATCCATCACCCCATATTTTCAATTATATAGTCCTTATTCAGAGTTCTTTAATTTGTCTGTGATTCATCAATGCTGTCCTGTTTAAACTATCATCATAAAAGAGAGAATATGTGTTTCTAAGTGTTTTATTATAAACAATATATTTATGCACAAGACAAGTTTGCATTCCTATCTTGGAACACTGCTTGATGTAAATTTTGAGGGTTTTTTTTTTCCAATGTGTGGCCTTCAATTCAGCCTCAAGGTCTTTCCACCTCATTGGTTAATTGCTAGCCATTTCTTCCAATTTTCTGAATAATATAACAACCAAAAGCCGAGCCATTCAAGTCCCATTAGCCTCACACCCTGTACCATTCGGTCTAATACAAGCAAATCCCACAGACTCACTTTTCACTCCACGCACTTCATTTTCACAAGTTCTCTGCAGTCTGATGATTTATTCTCTATGCCAAAGCCTAACAACTGAATTCAGTTAAATTAACCACATCACATGATGAGAGTTCAAGGACCCAAGAATGTTCCTTAAAATGAGACGGCATACCACGCTGCCACAGAAGAGTGTGCCTGATTCAGAGGAAGCACCCCTCTCACTATGCTTGGCGAGGAGACCGGCTGCTGTAATCACTCCGGCTTCCCATCGCACAACCACTAGTCCTTGAGATTTCTAAAATTATTCCTCCTCCAAAGGATGGAGGGAAAAAAGTTGGAAAACTTTGCTTTGAACATGACGTTGGCTGATCACTTGCTCTGACTTAGCCCATAACAAAAATGCCTGGAGTTCAACTTCAAACTAGAAAATGCTATTCTTTGCCAAGCTGAAGAGAAATTTCTACCCAAGAAGCCAGTTTCGCTACAAGGGATCACCTTTCACTTTGCCCCCAGAAGTTCGGATAGTTAACAATCTATCTGTCTCAGAAAGTTTTGCCTATACTATTTCCACTCTCTGTCACCCCAAGCTCCCAACAAAGTGATAATTATCCCTTTGATTATAAAGCCAGTTATCATACAAGCCACTGGGATGCCAGAAATGAAAACTTACTTATCTCAACTTTTAAGAATTCCAGAGAATTCTGACTCAGCCTCGCACTGGGTCGGTCCCTCCCTCTTCAGGTGCTGAAATCCTAACAGGTCAGCAGAGAAGTAAAGGGCAAAAGAGCGCCTTTACAGAGTTTTTTGGGGTTTTTTTTCTCTCTTTTTTAAGCCTACTGGCCTAGTTTTTCAGGCCAATCAAGCATAATGAACGTTTATGGGGAGAAAGGCTTTCCTAAGTTAGATATCCTGGTCTATTTCAAACCCTAACGCCAAATTTGAAAGGAAAAAGTTAACAGAGAATTAAAACTTTAATTTCCTTTTGGCAACTCCTAAGTTCCAGAGTTAGGGAAAAACAACTAAGTAAATAAGAGATCCTACCCACTCTACATTACCTCTATGCGTGGAAACACTCCCTCTGTACCACTTTGGAAAAGAGCGACTTTAAAGAACTTAGGCCACAGCTACAGGGGGCCTCCCTATATGTGGCCCTCCCTAGCTCCAAGGCCCATGCTGAATCTGTCAGGGAGTCAACCCTTGGGAAACCAACCACTATCTCCTGTCACTGCAATTCACAGATCCTCCAAATTACCATTATTCCTGAATAACAAACAGCATCTCTGTTCTTTTACATATAAAGTCATTTTACCACGCAAGAGGCAGAGTGCACCCAATTTGCAATGCAACCCATATCTAAGTGAACAATATTTTTTAGTATAAAATGTGTACTGCTGTGTATGTGGGGGAGGGTTGGGGAGGGTTTAAGGTGGGAGGGAAGCCTTATGCTGTCGGTAGAACATTTTTCCAACCTTTGTTGCCTCCAGAAAGTGGGTCACTGTATTTTTTTTTTAATATTCGAAATCATAATTGATGTAACAAATGAGCCTCTCCCCCCTGCCCCCCCTTTCCCTTTGAAAACTGAAATCATATTAACAGCAATGCAATAGCTTAGTTTGCCATATCAGAACACAGATGCCAAGCTTCCCCAGCTGGTAACTGGGGCCTCCGAGTTTAACTCTTGAATTGTCTGGTAGAGTTATCTTATGGCAGGGACATCACGGCATACACAGAGGGTGAGTTTCTGGCCCCTTAGACTGTGTTTTCTTCTTATCAGTGAGAAAATGGCTAAGTATCTTATCTTACAATATATGTTCCCACAAAAGTCTCATTAAGCCTAGGAGCAAGACATGTCAGTAAGAGCCATTCTTTATCTGGTGAATTGTGTGTGAGCCAGAATGCAAACAACTGTGCATTGGAGTTCAGGAGTTCAGTCAAGGACAGGATGCTAGACGGGAAAACTTTGCAGTGTCCCCCTAAATCCCACGTGCACATGAACTCTCTGCTCTCTGAGCCCTTCACAGTCCACGCACACCAGACCATCCTGGAGAACGGCCTCATTTTAACAAATTACAAAAGCTTAGTTTTCCCCATAATGGGAAATACCTGAAAATGAAGTGGAATTTATTAAAATGTTAAAATACGCTGTCGACTTGCAAACAATTATCTGCGTCAGCTTTTCATAAAGAAATAATGGTTACCCAAAAGGATTCTAAAAGTCAGTAACTGAGGGAGGAAAATAATTCTTAGCATTTGCTTCCTTGCTAATGATATGTGACAACCGAGAAGGATTCTATTTCAAAAACAGTAACAATGATTACAACCTCCCCTGTAAACAAGTCACATTTTTCACAACTTCAAAATGTACTTTAATTATCATCACACTTAAGAATAAAACGACAAAAGTTGCCACCCAGCAGTGGATCGTGGCTTTAAAGCTTCCCCAAGGCTAAAGGAAACTCCTCCTTGATGACAGCCGTGAGCCAAGAGAGGACGCTCTTCAATATCCGAAACATGTTTAATAGGAGTGCAAAGTACGGTCCAGAAATCAGTTAGGCTGACTTAGTTTAAACTCTGATCTGTTAAATTCAGGACAACAGTTACTATCTCTTGAGATCTTTAAACTTCTTAGTGTGTTTTGACCTCCTTCTTCAAAACCCTTCCCTGCCTCAGAGAAAGCCCAGCTCCCCCCTTCCACCCTACCCCTCCCCATTTCCCCTTCAGACAGGACACAGCCTGGACTCAAGGCCTCCCATAGGCCAGACTTCCTTCTCTGCAGCCCTTTGGGGTGGAACTGCTAATCCTTCTTATTAATTAATGAGATAATGGTGGTTAACCGGAAAGCAGTATTAATGCTCACTATCTAGGAAACGTCAACCAAAATTATTTTAGCCTTTTGGTTGGTTTTCCTGGTGTGCAGGACCGTGCTGAGAATCTGGCAACGTTTTGATACAGAATTGAGAAATTCAGGATTGGAGGATTTGTATCAGACCTGAACACATAGGTTTCCTCATGAAGTTTTGCTTATTTTTTTTTTAACATTTACACTGTTACACATTAGTCACTAGGAAGAAAAGTTAGATCCTCTCAACATGTCACTGTAAAATTTGGAAGGTTGCAAACTGAGGGAACTACAAATTACTTGAGAAATAAGCAGTGATAGGACTGAAAGCGAGAATCAGTCATAATGAATGCATTAAATATCACTATATTCAGCAAGTCTTCCCCATATCCTCAGTGCATACCCCACACCCTACAGCACACTTACATCCCAGGAAGGTGTCCTGTGCAAGCCTTGTCTGGTTTTTGTTTTGTTTTGTTTTGCTTTGCTTTCATGAATGCAATAACAAAGACAATATGGGGACTAGGTACCACCTGCCCAAGAATCATTGGACATCTTTAACATCTTTGGGAAAATGGAGGCCACTTTAGAGCTATTTTTTCCTCTGATCTATCACACAGACTTAAAAGAAAGAAAGAAAAAAAAACCTAAAAAATAAAAAGGAAGGGTTTTATATTAGCTAAGATTTGCTGCAGCAAACAAGCAAGCAGCTTTCATTCAGGGATTGTCAAAAACTTTCCAGTGTGCCCACTGCAATGCGGATGCCAACCAACGAATCAAAGGCATTCAGCAACTAGACAAAGAGGGTCTGATGCCAACCTCGGTGCCACTGGCAACCATTATTGGCATCAAGCACAGTGTCTGCCTTTTTTTTCCCCCTCGCCTGGCACTTCACAAACAAAATGGCGGTTCTTGTAGCAACGGAACAGCCGAAGCGCAGCCCTCTGAATCAATAACGTAAAATGATTTTATGGATTTAAACGCAGTTACTTCCCCATGATGCGTATATGGGAGGTAAAGCGGGGGGCTTATATAATTTTATAAATGACTGTATTGAACATGACCCTTTACTAATGTGGAGAAACAGAAAAATGGACTAAATTGCGGTCAGTCGGGCTATACGCATAGGAGAAGCTGAATAACAAAGAGATTTAGCTTTAAAGAAAATACTGCCTCGTGGCCATGGGATGCAAAGGTCTAATGAACTCTTTATCAAAAGTGATTTCGAAATGCATAAATTTTTCCCAAAACCATATCAGATGCAGATGTAGTACTAGAGCTTGTGTCGAAGCTCTAGTAACTCTTTCCACATTTCAAAAAAGATGAGGCTGCTGGGCATGAAGGAAAAAAAAAAAAAAGAAGTGTGGGTTGAACCAAAAGAGAAAGAGGGAAAAAGAAAAGCATAGGAAGTTGGCCAACAATGGAACTTTATTATATGTTGGTCTTTATTTCATCCTCCAGAAGAGATGCAGTTTGTGATCTTGTATAAATAACCAAGAGGACTATTGACATTTCTAGATCTGGAAATTGTCAATATATTGTAACATCACTCCACACTGCAATGCGGATGCCAACTAACAAATCACAGGCATCCTGAGCTAAACAAAGAGGGTCTGATGCCAATCCTGGTGCCAGTGGCAACCATCTTTGGCATTCTCTCTGTTCTTTCTCATGTTTTCCTCCCAGTCGTTTAGAAGTGGAGACACAGAGAGAAAGGGGGGGAAAGGTAGTTTTGCTGCTCATTCTGTTGTAAACATTACAGCTTTCTTTTCTTATTTTTCCTTCACGTTTCTCTTCATACTTCTTTGCCTGATTTATAAAACTGACTTAAGTGGGTTTTCATGTACTTAGAGGAGAAATAAAGAGTCATGATGAGAGATAGGCAGCACTTTGACTGACTACAGACTTATCTTTGTAAATGCCTTCTTCAATCAATTGCACTGAAAAACAACATAATTAACCTACATTTGACCAAAAAAAAAAAAAAAAAAAGATATGAAATTTGAAAAAAAGGAAAACGCAAAAGCTTCCTGATGTGACTTTTTCAAAGAAAGAGCCAACAGATGTTAAGAAGAGATGACGCGCTGGCAGGTAGGAGGGGATACAAATTAGATATACACGGTAAAATAATGAAAGCTTTTTATGACAGAGACTCAAAACAACAACAAAATCAATGTTCTATCTGAAAACATGGTCTCCAAGAGTTGCTTAAAACTTCATGATTATCATGACCTATGGTGCAATGCAGAAGGCATTTACGCATTTTTCTTTCTTGAATCTATCTCCACAAATCCAAAGGATATGTTCTTTATTGTCAGTTCATCAACCAAGAGAGTTGGCTGCCTGCCCCGGGAATGAATGCACATGCATGCGCACCTCAAGGACTAGCCTTCGAGCAAGTTAAAATGTGAGCAGCAGGGAAGTGGTTGCAAATCTTCCCTCCCTGTACTAAAAAGTTGCATGACCCACTTTTTAAAACTTTGCTTCCAGCCTCGACTTTCACAACACACTTACAACACATTCACCGTCAACCCAACACAGATCTACAGCCCACCTTAGGATGTCACCTCCTAGACAGCTGTCAATCACATTAAGTGTCATGTGTTAATGAGCTTTCATTTTAGGACACACAGGGCAAAAATATATTTTTCCCCAAACCATCATTATGTGGACCTTAATTCTTAAATCCACAGTGATGGCAAAAGCAATGTTTCACAAAAAAAAAAGGTAGTTTCAAATATATGATTTTGAGCATCTTACTAAAAATCAAACTAAGAAAATTTTTTAAATGACATTTAAGCATATCTCTAAAACTATATCAAGGAAATATAAAGACAAAAAACATGTAACAAGTACCTAGATTTCTGAGCCAGAAGAGTAATTTTGATTTTTTTTTCTGGATAATGATAAGGTTCATACCAATTTGCTGAATCCCAGATTTATATAACGAACAGCAGATAACCCGTCTGCCACCTCGCTATCTGCAGGCCATTTCCCTATGACCAGGCCAAGTTAGGAAATGACCCACCATCTGTGGCAGATCAAACTTCAGTCCACTTTTGGTATGCTGCTTTCTTAAAATGATGTTTTACTACGGACTGTTGCTAATACGTGGAAATCCATATCCTGACACATTTATTTGAAGAAAAGAAACTGTCACTTATTTAAAGGAAAGTATAAAATAATAATAAAAAAACCCATATTTCATGAACTCAAAAAATGCTCAGCAAAAATATCCCCTATTTTTGACTCACCCAGGCAACATTTATACCACTGTCTTTATCAAGTCTTTTTTTTATAGGTACGGTATGTGGTTTCTGCATTCTTTTTGAGATTTATTTTAAACCAGTGTAACCAGTCCACTTTCTGTTTTTGTTCTGTAAGAAGAGCTGCAGCTTCTCTCCTCAGTAAGTTTTGTGAATTCACATTCAAGTAAACTAATGATATTAAGTGTTCCCAAGTCATGTTGGGAAAATATTATACCATAAATTATTTAAACAAGAACTATCAACCATTTAATCTATGGCGAATATTACACCATCAATAGGAGGTGTCGATAGAAATATTTAAATTAAATAAATTCAGGTTCACGTAAGATACACTTTCTGATATTGGCTATCTTAAGCATTTTGTAACAGGAAAATGTAAGTTCTATTTTTGGTGCAATAGGACTAGATTCGTGAACAAAGTTCATCTACCTTGCTAGTTACGAGGCCAATACAAAGATTATTAAAAAGCGGTTTGACTCTTCATAAATAAAGTTACATTTTCAAATCGAGAAACGATGACTAGACGCAAGGAATGCAGCTGAGGACAAAAAGTGAATTGTAATAAACTCCAGTTTTCAGACTAGTCTGTGCCTTTGTAAAGGTATATTATTTCAAAGACATCTGAAAACGCATCTCTTTGTGGTCTTTTGCAAAATACCCATGCCTATCCAGGTACGAAAGCTCCACGCCTGTGTCCATGGCTGGCCCATGGCAGTGGACGTGGCAGTGGAAGAGGGCAGGCCACTCCACCCAGCGTGGATAAAGGAGATCTAGGGGCCTCGAGGACCATCTAACCCAAGCCAGCTATTTCGTATACGGGGTTTGTGGGCAGTGTTTGCCCTACTAGAAGAAAGAACGATCTGCTCCTACCTTGCTCCTGCACGTAGTATGCCAAAAACAAATCAAGCTCCTTAACTGATACTGTGATATGATGTGGCTGGACACAAAGTGCTGGGTTTGTGCAATGAGGGGATTTCATGAGCCGCTCTCCATCGGTACTTTCCAAGGGGATGCCTTTGAACAGGATCACCATGACTAGATCCAGACGCCAGACTTTGTCTGCCTGTCGCAGGCAGTCGATTCTCCTAATCTTACCCTTCTGGTCGGGATTGGATAAGACACAGCATGGGTGCTTCTTGCCAGTCACGGTGAGCACAAAGTCCTCTCGGTACTCCTGGCGGATGTCTTTGCGCAGCTTGGCCAGGAGCCTGGATGCCCACTTCTGTTTGATTTCAGGCTTTTCGCTAAGAAGCTCATCTTTGACTGCTCTTTCTTCGTCCTTTGACATTCGCTTCTCATGCTTTTTAAAGTACTTGCGTTTCCGAGCCTGCAGGTTGAACCAAGTGTAGGCGATTGCACGGACATGTGGAAGGAGTGCCTCGATGAATGGGTGAAATTCATCCTGTTGAAGATGAAGGTTGGGGGGGGGAGAAGACAGACACAGTCAGCTTAGTTTTAAAGGCTCAAAAATAAATAAATAAATAAATAAATAAAACTATAATCCATTCCCAATTCACTCCAAAAAGTTATGCATAAAAATCACATTCCTTTCTTATTTAAAATTATCAAAACAGCAGGAAAAGAAGAAAACAAAGTCCGCCAAGCAGTCCCTTTTCCACCAAAATTTACAGGTTGATCGTGCCTCCTAAAAAGAAAATAAGATTTATATTTGTATTTCTACTCTGGCCCCATCCCCCTCATTCCCACCATGCATCCTACATTCTCTAAAATGTAAGTAACCAAGGTGCCTGGCACCCAATTTAATATTTAAATATTTGATTGACCAACTAACACGAAGCAGTACCATTTTACAAAGAACACAGTGAGATTTTTTTTTTTTTTTTTTTTTAATCGGAGCAGAGCTGTTCAGAAGGCAGGAGCGATGCCACAGTTCATTTCTCTTCTCTGTGGCACAGAAACACAAAGCATATAGATGCTCAGTGTAATGCCACACAGTTCCCGCTTTTGGAGCATGCTCTCAGCAAGAGGCTGCTGGTGGCACAAAGAGCATGCGCCATTAAACTTGATCCATTTTCTTATCAAACGTCCAACATTCCAACACTGAAACAGCACCATTCCAAGAGTGGTAACTAGAGAAACCGGTATACAGTGAGGGAAAGTGGGCAAAGGACACAGCTCGCCGTATCAGTGTCCTGAACAGAAGGTTTCCATACTTTGAGCAGTGCATTCTCTCCCTCCCTCACCAACACCAGCCTCCAAGGCACACGCGCGCACACACACACACACACACACACACACTCACTCTCACACTCTCTTATTCTCTCCCGGACACACCAACACACTCTTTTCATTTTTCAATAGAAGTTTCCAAAGTTGAAAACAAAAATTATGTGAAGGTTCTTCAGGCAGCTTTCCTAGAGAATCCGAAGCCCCACGGAGTCCGTTAATTTGTTAACTGATCACATGAGTATGGCAATTATTCTAAACCCCTTAAAAATCAATCTGAGGTGAACAATGAGAAATGGCAACTTGGCACCAACTTTACATGCTTTGTGTCTCTGCGTGCGGTGGCAGGGGGACACCAGGAGTGCACCGCTGGTCACTTACTGCTTTTGTGGAATCAATACAATTCATTTGCTACGTGTGTGAATTCTTCGGCCAGAGTGTGGGTGCACGTATGCACGGCTTGTGAGTCTGCACGTGCATCGACTCTACAGTATCCTGTCTTTTGAATGAAGTGGTTTACCTTAGGCTCCTGCATTTTCTCAGCCTGTTCCATCTAAGCCTTTTTCTAAGGGCAGGGGGCAGTGTGGAATGGCAGATTACCTTCACCTATAGATATTCCAAGTTACTTCCCAAAGCAGTTCGTGTTTCATTACTTCCTGCCATAGGTAAATCCTGTCTCATAAGCTGAGGCCCTATTACTGCTCAGAGAAAGAGCTAACATCCTGGGCAGGCATACTGTACGGGAGCAATAAACCAAGATCTGAAGCAAATAAGAACTTCCCACTGCAGCCACTTTTCTGAACGCCCTGACTGTACTGTCACCCCAACCAGGAAAATAACTTTCACTAACTTATCGGATCCCAACTTAGAACTGACACACTAGGGCAGTGGAAGAGGGCTGAATTACGAGAATTCAGTCACCCTGAATTACGAGAAATAAATTCTATCTAACCAGCAGTCTGATGAATGCCATGAGGGTAAAGACGAAGAAAGTGCAACTAATGACACTGGAACAAAGAAGGGGGCCAAAGAAAATCCCCAATGGGTTTGAATCCATTTTTAAGATGAAATTCGAGTTTTCGGTGCTAAAGACTGCAGCGTGTTCACGGTATGTGTATCACACCCGGAAAAGGTGCACGTCCCATCCAATCAATAATGCAGTTATCAAGTGTTTTAACATATTGCTGTAAAAACGTTCCTCCGGCAGAATGAGTATAAATCAAAATTTCATAACAATACAGAATGCAGATGATTACATCACAGCATGAGGCATAACCAAATGCCATAAAGGAAATCATTAAACCGATCAGTAGTTTCCAGCAGAGATTTGAACAATTCGGTTACTATGTGAGCACATTAAACTAGGCCATGGAAAGAGTTAAACCACAATCTGTTCTTTGTGTGGGAAGGCAGCCCTGCTCACAGCAACCACAGCCCCATGATAAGACCTCCCTATCTCCATATACTTTCTGATGCCATGCTTTCAGCTTTTACTGTAACTACAAAAACTTTGTTTATCCCCCTTAGAAATAATGCAAAGGAAGCCCTGTTGAAGGAAGTGTGGACTTAAACATGCTTTGGGAACTCACTTCCTATAATCTGACTTTTACTACAATTTATTGATATGATTATAAAACATACATACATACTCATCAGCTAAGGGGTTGAGAATGTAAAGAATACATGGGGATAGGAGGGGGGAGTTTTACCGTTGCCATGCTTTTTAAAATGCTGTATTATTGCAACAGATATTAAGCAGTGCGGTAACTCTTAAGTGCTTACATCCTTAAGTACTATGTTCAGTGACATTTCATTTTCTTATTAAGACATCAAACATACTTTTGATTAAATTTGTTTGAGTTCCAAATCATCTGTCATGTAATAAATCCCAAAATTTTAGTAAGTTATTTTAAACAATCAAAATGCAAATTTGAGAACTGAATTTGGAATTTCTTAGCAAATGCACACAAAACAATGTGGGGTTTTTTTTAAGGTTGCTTGAGTTTGTTGCCAATGTTGCCAAATAATGTTTTAAAACATACTTTTTTTTTTCCTTATTGACAAATAGAAATAGCAAACTTTTTCAGTCCACAGAGTTGCCTTATAAATATGTTTCAGGGCTTTAATATTATGTGGATTCCTTTCAAGCGAAACACTTGACAAGGAGACATAACCTCCCAAAAAATGATGATAAGTACAGGTTTGTTATAAGTCACATATATTTCTGTACTAACAAGCCTAAAATGTCACCTCTCAAGTGTGACTGTTTTCTAGCACTAAGTTGCAATATATTTTTAGTAATTTTGAGTGACATGAATATGAAGCATAGTAACTGTCTTCATCCAAAAAAGAAGTGATTAAGGTATTCAGATGTCCTAATTAATAGGTTATCACAATAACACTTTAAACCATTATGAAAGCTTTTTTTTTTTTTTTTAAAGCTAAGCATATAAGTAACCTAAGATCTAATGGCTCTATACTAAGGCAACGTGCCACCTCACTCTTTTAGAATTTTTATTGAAATTCATTGACATTTCTCTTTTAAAACTTCCTTTAGTTGAACTAAATTGATAAAACAGCCAAGTTACGAATATCAAATATAAAAGTAAACAATCTTAATTCCACCAGAAATATTTATTTTTCTTTATAGAAACAATGGTTTTCATGAAAGGAAAACAGAAAATTAGATCAATACAGAGGTGTAAGAGTAAATACTAGATATTATTGGGACACTGCTACAATAATAAACCATTTAAAATATGTTCCATGAAGAACTTGAAATTTTAATAATTCAATGCAATCATGCCAAGTAAAAGTTTTATTAAGGGTTTACATTATTTTTAGAAAAAGCAAAATATTAAATCATATATGATGGTTCTTATTTTTCCTTTTATACCTGATTTGTACTGAGGTATATGTACTGATTTATAGGGGTATCCTGATGCTTTTACATAACATTTTGCTAAATATTAACAACTTAAGCTGTAGTTCCTTTTGAAATTAAAATTCTTTCTAAAACCTAGATACTTTATTGCAACAACTGAGACACTTTGTAAAGTTTTCTGCCAATTAAGAATGTTTCTCTATTCTGTATTTACATATCCTAAAAAACATTTTGCCATAGCTAATAGACTTTTATAATACAAAGCTAAACTACTGGTCTGATATAAAAGTAACACTGTTCATGTGCTCTTACTTTTGCAACACCTTACATTACCTATACAGTCACAGAGATATTAAAAGAGAATTGGAAAGCTACAGTTCCTTCTGGAGTATAGGCCTGAAATCCCCAAAACAGTTTTAATACGTCAACCTAAATTTACATTATTAAAACAAGAGAGAATGTTAGTCATCATGAATTAGTGTTGGTAAGTATGTGTTCTTGAATACTAATGTGATAGCTGAATGATTGTGCTGTATATGCTCCTAATATTCCATATGTCACGATGCTACAATGTTATCTCCAACTTATTGAAATTAAGATAAAGCTAGTGACTTTACAATGCATATTTAGAGGAAATAAAAAATGCAGTGTAATCGCTAGCAAGGTTTCTGAGCAGCTGATGCTAGAAATACAAATTAATATAGAAAAGCAATCCTTTACAGGTGAGAATAAGTCATGCAGTTACTTTGTAAGCGAAAAATCTTGCCTCAATTTGTTTTATTTGAACTGTGCTTCAAAAATGTAAAAATAATACCAAATGAACATGGCTTACCAGAAAGAAAAAAAAAATCCTGCTGATAGGTAATATGAAAGGTAACTTTTACAACTAAAGGCAATCCCTTATACCTGAAACAATTTCATCATCATATTTATTGGCCATTATACATAGCTTTTAAAATACAAATAACTCAGCAACTCATTTTTCCAGTTTTGTTAAATTAAAGTGCACGTTACTTGCTGAAAATAGCCATATCTAAGTTAATCATACACAGATGCCAAACAAAATATAAACAATAAAAAATGTGTCAGCCAAAAAGCTACAGGACTGTATCCAATCACTGAATAAGCCTTATCATTGTTTTCATCTTCATTCACAATTTATGAATGCCTCGGTCCTTTCCAATCACAATGGCTTCTAATTGTCATACAATTGAAATCTTAATCATTTGTCCATTATAAAAATGCATCATCGTGATATTGGATTTTTAAAAAATTGTAACACACCTAAGACCTGGCGACACTTCTTTAACTGTAGTTTTCTACGCCAACGTCCAAGAAAATGGTTATCAATTATCAATGGTGACACTTCCTCCTCACAGCTGAAGTCAACAGTCCCACACTTTTCGAGGTTTAAAATAATGCTTCAAATAACAACTCTGGGCTAAGATATTTAATTAGTTCGCCAGTTGGTTAGTTAGCTGGGCAGCGATGAAAACTGCCCCCAGGTAAGTCCGTTCGGTCTCACCAGTTTTGCATTCGACCGTCTGGTTTAAAATTATATAAATTGTGCTCTTAAAAATGCACCAAGCTAGTGTTTTATTTCATAACGTTGTTCCTAAAGTCTTAGGACAATTTTCAAAGTGAATTTTTCAAAAATGACCTTACTTTTCCCGCATTAATTTCTGCCTTCCGAGCTACGCCCAAATATTGTCAAATGAACAGGTCTCCACAAAATGAACATGTTCTAAAGTCTTTAACTTTCACCACGACCAACTAACTCGTGTCAACGTAAAGACTGCCTTTGTGGTGTGGTCACTGGAAACCTCAAAGTGCGGATCACGATGGACCAGAGTTTCAGATCCCCAAATTAAGCAAAGGAATGGGTCTCCGGACCACAACCTCCGACTTGCTTCCTCGCCCGCCCACTGCCTGCAGCGGAGTCCAGAGGCGCCCACAAGGACTCTTGCTAGAGACCCCTCGCCCAAGTTCACTGGTTGTTTATTAGGGCTCAGTCCCCCCGTAAAAGCTCCTCTAAAGCCGGAGTGGGTCTCAGAGCCCCAGCGACCGACAGGGGCGACGGGCACCCTGGGCAGGGGCGCCGCACAGCAGCAGGCACTCGGGGGGCCGCGCAGAGGCTAGCGCTCACGGCCCGGGGCCCTGCCCACCCCCGGCGGCCTCGCCCGGCCCGCCGCCCTGGCAGCGCGCGGGCGCCCGCTCCCCATGCCCAGGGCGCGGGGCCGGGCGCGCGGGGTGGCCTCGGGCGAGCGGCCGCGCGCCGGCTCCCACGCCGCCCCGCAAATCCCGCCGCAACTCCGGGCCACTTCTGCGAGGGACAAGGGTGTGCGGAGGTTAACTAAAGCCGTTAATTGTCCGCAGACGCGAGCAACAAAACAAAACAAAGGCATTTCGGACTAGAGAGAAAGCTCGAGAGAGCGACCGAGACATGTACCTGAGTGAGACAGATGGGAGAATACATCATGACTTCGCCTTAAAACGCACTTTCCCGGAGATGCCCAAGAAAATCTTCGAGAAGCAAGAATTTCATCTATTCATTTTACAGTCATCTGAGCCCCGCGATGCGATCAATCAGGACGGGGCTCTGCGCTGGATCACCGCAACTTCACAACAAACCCAGTCCTCCTTAAATAGCCAAAGATTCAAGTTCACTCGGCGTGCTAGATTTCCCGGGGTGAAATCCAATCTACACTTTTAACCCTCTTGCAGTCCGAGCGCGCTGGCCCTGCTCGCCGAGGCCGCCGCCGCCGCCGCCGCCGGTGTTGGCTGCTTTTCGCCTGGGTTTGGGGATTTATTTTCTGTTTTGCAGTTGTTGTTGTTGTTGGGGGCTAGGGGGTGCGCGAAGGTTCGGGGTGCGTTGGATTGGGGTAGTGGTTGGTGGTGAAATGCTTTTTTAAAAAAGGCGGGGAGGGGGGCGCAGGAGAGAGCGCGGGAGGGAGAGCGAGGAGAATGTGTCACCGCGCTGGGAAAGTTCAAGGTTACAGCCCCGAGCACTGCGGCAGGATTCCGGAGTGGCGATCGCAGGCGAAACTTTGCCGCGAGCCGACCATGTGTGTGCGCGAGGGGGAGCGTGAGCGAGTGCGCGCGGGTGGCGGGGCGCGCGCGGGAGAGGGCCGGGTGGGGGCGGGGTGGGTGGGGGAGAAGGGAGAGGCCGGGGTGAGGGAGGGGGCTCGGGCGCAGGTCTCCCGGGCGGAAGAGGCTCGCGGCGCGGTCCCCGGCTGCAGCCGCCGCCGCCCGCGCCGGCTCTTCCACGCCGGGCCGCCCGCCCGCCCGCCTCGCCCCGCGTCTGACCCGGCCGAGCGAGGAGGCTGCTGCTGCTGCCGCCGCTGCCCAGAGCCCAGAGGGATCGGAACGAGCTCCTGAAAAATCCCAAACGATAAATCCCGCTCTCCCGCTCGGCTCCAAACTCCGCTCTTTTCTGCTCTGGGCTCTTTTTTCCCCTCCCTCTCTCGCTTTCTTTCGTTGCAAAACTTGGAAGTTGAAAATTTCACCGGTTCCACCCTCTGGACCCCGCTCGAGCTCTCTCCAAATCAGACTTAAGGATTGTTTTATTATTTAATTACACAATCATCGCTTTACTCCTCCTCCTGCAAACGCGCATTCCTTTTGCACCAGCCTCTCCACACCCCCCGCCCCCCACCTTCCTCCTCCTCCTCTTGCTTCTTTCTCTTCTCTCTCTCTCTCCCTCTCATTTGTTAAAGGTCTCATATCGGTGCCACAGAACCATGACTTTTTTTTTTACCCCCAAACTAGATCTTCTTTCCGCCCTTTGGGCAAGTCCTGCAGTCTCCCCACACCACCACACACACATACACACCCCCGAAAACCCGCCCTGGCAGAGGTATTTCTGTGCTCGCTGCGGACTCTTTAAGCCGCGGGAACATCCGAGTGGGAGAAGCACTGAGCCGGTCTGGGCCCGAGAAAGGAACGAATGGAAAATTCCCTCACACCCAGGCCGCCCCGGGGCCCAGGCTGGGGCGCCGACTCTCGCACCCGGGGCGGGCGCGGTCTGCCAAGCCCGCCGGCTGAAGGGAGGAGGGGCAGGCCGAGGAGGCGGGGGCCTGAGCGAACTTCGGCTCAAGTAGTTGGGGAGCGCCGGCGCGGACGGGGGCGGGGGGCGGGGTCCTCAGGGGTCTCCCCAGCGCGGGCCCGCGCCCCGGGGCAGCTCCGCAGAAGCGGCGCGCCGCGCTTCGCCGCGGTTTGCCGCCCTCCTGGGGGTGCCCCGTGCACGTGGCCTCGCTCGGAGCGGGAGGATCGGGCAGAGCTGCCGCTGCCGCCTCCTGCTCCCTCCTCCTTCTCCTCCTTCTCCGCCTCCTCCCGCAGCCCGCTCCGTTCTCCTCCTCCTGCGGCCCCGCTGGCTCGCTCCCAATCCCCACCCCCCGGGGGCCCGGGGCGCCGGCGGAAAGCGGCTCCCTCCCCGCCGGGGTGCAGGCAGGGCGGGGCGGCGGCGCGCCCGAAGCTGCGGGGAGGGCGGGCGCGCGCGCGAGCGGGGTGCGTGTGCCGCTACAGCCCTGCAGAGGCGGCCGCGCCTGCCTCGCTCCCGCGCGGAGGGCCCCGCCCCTACCCCGGCCGCGAGCCGCGGGGTCCCGAGTGAATGAACTTGATTTCGGGTATTTGGAGGGAGGCGATTTGCCTTGCACTCTTTCTGTACTCGTGCGCGCGCGCGCGCACACTTACACACACACACACACACCCACACTCTCTCTCTCTCCCCGCCCCCCAAATTCCGGTTTTCGGCAAGGGGTGGGTGGGGAAGAGGTGGAAGCAAAGGCTGTCCAGACAATGGAGAGAGGAAAAGTGAGTGCCAGGGGCTCCGCGTCTACCTAGCTAGGGGCTGCCGGGGCGGTCGGGACCAAGAAGGGGACTCTACTGCCCCAGCGCCAGGGCGGGGCCGCCCTAGCTCCCAACGGTGCTATTGGGGTCTGGCGGGGCTCTCTGATTCTTCTTCTCTTCCTCCCGGTTTTCTTCCTCAACTTTCTCCTTTCTCTCGCTCTCCCGCTTCTGCCCACCGTCCCCCCCTTCCCGTCCCCCCCAGCGGACCTGAAGGAACCAGTGACTTTTTCCTTCACCAAGTGGGAGTTATCCACATCAAGCATTTCACAACGACACATCAAGAAAAGTAGGCAGGTTCAAGTCAACCATGAAATGGTCACTTTTTAACCCCGTCCTGTCCTCATTAGGGAAATGCTCAAACACAGTCCGTTTTCAAAGAGCGCTCTTAATGAGGCCAGCTTGCCAAGTCTACCAGCTGCAGCCCCCGTAAACCCAGAGCCCAAAGAAGAAAGGCGCTGGGGGGTGGGGAACTGAGGAGGCCGGAGAGAGGGGGAGCGGTGGGTCTGGGAAGACAGGTAAAGTCGGGGAAATTTCGAGAACTCCCCCGAATTAACCCTTCGGGGCACACACCACTAGGAGGAGCCTCCCTGCTCCCCCCACCCCACCCCAGGCAAATCCTCTAGTCAGCGTTCTGACAACGTTAATTTCCTTTGTGTGGGTCATTTCTTCTTTTTGAAAAGCCAGGATAAAGTTGACAGTCTTTATAGATGAAAGGAGGGAGGTGACAGTCGGGATTAATCCAAATAAATACTCATTTCTCTCTCAGAAATTTTTAGGCAATCTCAGATTAAAAATAAAACCCCCAAAGCATCACTTTTGTATTGCACATTATGCTGCCTCCCTCTTCTCACCCTTGTAGCGAAGTCTGAGGGGAGGGGGCGGGGAAGCGCTACTGATAATACCAGCTTTAACTACTGGAGTTTCCCTTTGAACAAATATTCAATTTAACTGGAGTTAATTTACCATAAAAGACATTCCCCTTGGCACGAATGCACTCATGTCCTTGAACACACCTCTTTGAATGCCTGGACTCTTACAGAAGCCATTATTTCGGGTCTCTTTAAAAATCCGGAGCCCATCTCTCTCTCTTTCTCTCCCTCCCTCCTTTCTTCCCTCCCTCCACACCACACCACCCCCAGTGAAATCCTGGCACCCAGAGAGCGCTCCTTTCAGCCAGAGATCCCAGAACCAGCCGCTGTCCCCTGGCAAAAGAGGCCCAGGGCTGAGCCCTGGGCAAGTGTCTGCAGACAACGTACCCCTCCTCTCCTGTTAGTTTTCCTTACCAACAGAAATCATTTCCCTCTGCCACCCAAACCAGATTGCATCCAAAAGTTTCTCATAAGCTTAAAAACGAAAAGCGAAAAATTGACAACTGTTACACAGAAGAGCCCACAAATCTACAGCAGCATCAGGGTGAAGAAGCAGCGACAGACCCAGGTAAGAACCCAGACAAGTGGAGATGTTTGGGGCTTCCCAGGCCTAGCACTGAGGGGTTCAAATCTCTCTCAGGTGCTCCCTGTTTGCAGAGCGCTTGTGGTTGGGGACAGTCTGATGAGCATGGAGGATGCTTGGGAGTTTTGAGTTTTGATTTGTTTCCAAGAAAAGTAGTAATTTGAGTAAAATCGAGAAAGGAGTAATGGTGAGATGGGGTAAACCAAAAGGGGAGAAAGAATGACCAACAGAGACATCCTGGAAGGGCTTCCTGGGTGCTCAGTTCATATGGCTTTGACTGGGCACTCAGGCCTCCGAGCCATGCGCAGGTTGGCTGACACCCCCCCACCCCCTCCAAAACACTGCTCCTTGTCCAGCCCATGTCAAGGTCACTGCAGGCCTCCCAAGATGAACTTTAAGGGAGCCTTTGTAAAGACAGACTGGTAGATTTGGGGGTATGGGACATCTGGCTTCTCAGCATACTCATCCACTATCTTGGATTTTTAAAGTACCAATCTTTTAAATCCCAGGTGGAAAAATAGAGAGAGAAAGTGAGAAAATACATGTGTTTTATTCACGTTCCCTTTTTTCCTGCATGTCTGTTCCATGGTATTAAGAGTGGTGCCAAAGTATCTTTGAGAAGTTTCTGATACTATCAAAATGGGCCAAACACTTCTTAGACTTGGATACTTACCTCTCCCTAAACCCTCTTTTTTCTCTCTCTCACACTGAAAGGTAATGACTGGCCAATCGCATTCACCCCAAAATCTGGTTTGAAGAGCTAGAAAGAAGTGAAAGCCTCTTGTGGCAACAGGAATATTTGATATTTCAGAATTACTAAAGATCTCCTCCCTAGATCACTTATTCTCTGCCACCTTAGAGGGGAAAAAAAGTTTCTTTGCTGACGGTTTGTTATCAAGAAGAAATGCCAGTGCTTCTGGAGACAGGATTTTTCAAAACTCAATCGTATATTTGAAAAATTAAGCAAGTTACCCAATTGGAGCCTTTCACTGACCTCCAGAGAGGACTTGACATCTCAAGTATCTATCAATATTGATTTTCTTTTAACCTTCCCCCTTCTAAAGAAACTCAGTGACAGGTTGCAAATCCTGGGCAGTGTAGGGAAAGGTTTCTTGGAGCTTAACAAAGCTGTCATTTTCAATACCCCCATGACTTTTTTTTTTTTTTTAGCTCTTGAATGTGATTTGAGGGGAGGCTCAACAACCACACACCCTAGCTGCTTCGCCAATATCAATATTTTAAAACTAAGTACAAAAGAGACAAATGACCTCCTGACCCCAGGACCCAGGCCTGCAAAACTGCAAGTATTTACCACACCAGGCCCAGGGCCCTTTCCTTCTTCCAGGTGAACCACAAAAATCATATGCGTGTAGCCCAGAAAACACAATTTCATATCCACAAGGAGAACACCAAAAATCCGCTCAAAAGCACATATATAAACAACCAACAAGTACTGAAATTGCCTGCACTTGATGGGAATTGCAGAATCATGCCCAGCTCTCTCAGCCCTTAAACTACTAACTGTCAAATTAGGGTAGCAATTTTTCCCTCCTAGAAAACTCACAACTGGTTAGCTCCCCCACCCCACCCCCCTGCCAGCGCTTTGCCTTTCACTGAAAGGAATAAATAACCGTGGACTTTTCTTCCGTCCTCTGGGAGCTGTTTGGTGTCCCCTGAGGACAAAACTAAATGAGAAAAATGACGCTGTTAATAATGTCGCTGCTGAAATGCCTGTACTCGACTGTTAAAAAAAAAAAAATACCATCCCACTAAGTGTGCTTACATTTCGGGCACATTTAAAAGCTACGACTGAATGTGAACAGCGACTAGGCCAGACTCCTCTATTAAGGTTAGCCGGTTTCCACTTCTCTCCAGAGATGAAGCGAGTTCATCAGCAGAGAGTCCCAACTTCTGAAGACGTTTGCTCCCGGATTACAAAGTCAGCAGTTGCCTGAAACTTTTGCATGATTTATTTTAAACCTTGAAAATCATGGTAATAATTGCCTTGCTTCACTTACAGTTCTTCACAAGTTCCTTCCAGTCTCTTCTCTGCTGAGGCTGGGAATGTACTTATCGTCCTTTTCAAAACAGCTGACCTTTAAAGTAAAACTATACTATCATTTTATTTCTACGTATAAACTGATTTTTTGTTACCTAATCTACATATGCCGATGTGACAGGAAAACAGATCAGTTTTAAGGAGGTGTTTAAAAAGCTTTATCCTTATTTTGGATAAGGAGTCTTTACATTCTATATTAAGAAGTGTAGAAGGTGTACTGCAAAGAAACTCAAACTTTTTGCACCCATTTCTCTAATTCTTCCTTTGAAAACTGCCATTCTGTTTCAAAATCAAAATAACACATGACAACAGAATTGTGCATTTTAACTTTCAAATTAAAATTTAACAAATAATTGTGTAATTACAAAGAGAAAGACAAACTATTGGGCCTACACAAAATATATGTTCAGTAAACTTCATCTCCGAAATGTTTTAACAACACAGAAAGTTAATAAATTTCAAAGCAATAAAATTGTCAAATCGTGTGATGTCACAAACTCTAAAAGCAAGATACAGATGTTCATGACATCATATTCACTCATAATTATACTGCTGCTCAGTCTGATCATATTAAAATTAAAAGATGTCTATGTCTGCTAAAGAATAAAAGGAATTTATTTTGGACATCAAACAATGAAACTGTCACCATTTATTGTATGAAACACTCAGCTAATCAATTTCCTATTAAAACAGCTTTCAACAATACTCAGCTTTAAAATTCATCGGGGCCAGTAAAAACCTTTTCCCAGTGCACAAGAATGCAATCCCAACCACGACGATAATTATCCTTCTAATACTTTTATTGCCCAAGCACTTTTTCTTATGCTCCCCATCAGTTAGGCAAGAATCTGCAGTATATTGTATCAGTGAGTTGGAGTGCTTGACCTTTGCCCACATATGATTTAATAGGGACTTTTCAGCACTGGAGCTTTCTCCATCTCTCATACCATTAAATGAAAACATCAAACCTCAAATGTTAAACTGGAAACCACAACGTTTTGTGTTTCACAACTCTTTGCAGTTTTTACTTAGGCTGCTTAAAGGTCAGCTTTCTAGCTTCAAGACCCTCGCTCCTCCACCCCACCCCCATACAAGTAAAGGTACTCAAAAGTCACACTATAATTCTGATTTTGATTAAATCTTGAACTCCCCAGTCAGATACGCACATGCACCCTTCTTATTTACACGTGCATTCTTTTTCTAACCACATAAGAATGCCTGTATGGCTTTCTGGATTTATTCCATTTTAGAGCTGATTTAAATGTCTGTTCAATATGGGTTCAAAAGTTAACTTTTTCCCGCCTGTTGGAAAATTAAAATTACAAAGGATGGTGCTATAAGATTCAATCAAAGAACGTTAGAGTTAATCTTGTGTATTTTGGCGCCTTTTCCCTGCCAGCTACTGTACTGGGGGGGGGGGGAGGCGGGACTTGGAGATCTTGTCTGTCCCGTCTCAAGTTCAATGGCAGTTCTTCTAACCGGAGGAGAAGATGGCCATGTTCACAGCCCTAATAATAATTCCAATCACACCACTTCGGCATCTTGTGTCAAAGTCGAAACTGGCTTCCCCGCCCCCTTCAACCTGAAAGCTGCCAAGTCCTCACACACTCCGCATTCAACCACAACTTAATGGATGGGATATTGTGCATTAAAATGTGTCCCAGACGTACTGGCGAAGAGAGCACAAGAGAAAAGGGAGGCGCGCGCGCGCGCGCACACACACACACACACACACTCTCTCTCTCTCTCTCTCTCTCTCTCTCTTAGAGGGGTAAAAATCCTAGAGCAAAAACAGCGGGACTTAAAAAAAAAGTATTAGGAGCGGGAAGAAATCCATCATAATCTTATTTTAAACGGGGAGGAAGGTGTGGGAGGACTAACAATTTGATCCTGCAACTTCAGGGGCAAGATGGGGGGTGGGGGGACTAAACTTGGGAATATTGATTTTAAAAACTCTTAACACACCAACCAGAGCTAAATAAATAGTACTACCCTCACTTTTTTTTTTTTCAAATGCACTTTTAAATGAGAATATGTAACAAAGCTGTGCACATTCACCTTAAAGTGGTGGAAAGAATGCTATGAAAAGAGAGAATGGACTACAGGGTACAACTAAAATATCATTCGCACAGGAATTTTTTCCAGCATTGGGAGGAGGAAATAGGGAATTAAGCAGGGAAAATGTTACATTTCACAGTTTGGGCTCACAATGTTATCCACTGATTCTCGCAATAAAAGTGTGACACATATAGTAAAGTTGCTAAGGCTAAAAAAATAAAATAAAATAAAATACATATTTGCATTGGCCTGGAAATCAAGCGCTATAGCCCAACCTATAAAGCAGATGACATTTAAGTATAAAACAGTCACTTCACAATGCACAAACAGGGGAAAAGAAAACTGTGTTTGGGGTTAAGGGGGTGCAAGGGACGAACAAGACGAGCAAATCAAACCCATCATTCAAAGCCACATACCATTGCACCGTATTGCATTAAATAAAAGAGATCTTGAGTCTGCAACAGAACCCTGGGCCGCGGACTTCACGTGTCTCAGGTAAAGATTTGAGGATTTTCTCAAGGGTTGTTTGGGTGTCGCTTTTTGTGCTTAGTTAAAAAAAAAAAAAATGCAATCCGGGAGTAGTCTTTTATTTTTAAAATTATTATTTCTGCAATGCCCCAGTTCTTGGCCCGAGAAGAAAAAGTCAAGTCTAAAAGCAAGCAGCCCCCTCAGTCTGGATATCCCGTTTTCCTTCCTCTCACTTGCTGAAGTCTGTTTCTCGTGGTTGACTTGAACGCCGTCCAGAGTGATGTGTGTGCGTGTGTGTGTGTGTCTGTCTGTCCGTGTATGTGCGTGTGCGTGTGTGTGTTCGGTGGGTTTTATTGTTGTTTTAGCAGGGCCGCTCTAGGGGTGGGGGCTGCCTCCCCTCTCGGGCCCGGGCGCGCTCGGCAGGGGCAGCGGGCGCGGCCGCGGGGTCGCGCGCTCGCCCCTTCCCAGTCCTCGGATTGGCCTGGCCGGCGGCGGGGCTGCCCCGGAACCGCCACCCACCCGCGCACCCTTTCCGCGCCCGGGCCCCGCGCGTCCCGCCGCCGCCGCCTCCCAGCCTTTCTCTTTCTCCGGATCGCCGGCCGCCCTGCCCCCGCCCCGCCCCGCCCCGACCGCCCGGGCGCGCGGGAAGCGCGGCTCTTCGCTTCCGCCTGGCGGCGGGAAGGAAGCCGAAAGGAGGAGCCGGGGGCGGGCGCGCTGCGATGCATATTCATCAGGGCGCCGGCGGCGGCGGAGGCGGGAGCGGGCCCGAGTGGGTGTGGCGGCCTGCGCGGCGCGGACGCCCCTCGCGAGTGGCTGCTCTACTCTTTGTGCGGCCCGGGAGGGGCAGGAGCGCGGCGAGGGCGGGCGAGGAGGGCGGCGCCGCCTGTCTGCGGGGCCGCGCTGCGCCGCTCCGCGCGCCTTTGTGCTCTCCGGGTCACGGGGCCTCCCCGCCGACTTGCGGGAGAGGGGTGCGGGGCCGAACTGTGGCGCAAGACTCTTCACCAAATAATAGCGATGCTTACGGAATTGGTGGTACTCCCCTACTTCCCGCCACGTTGCTCGGTCAACTTCGCAAGGCCGCGTTTGTTTTCATGTAAAAGGACTTCAGAGATGTGCCTCCCGGCCAGGCGTTATCATTACAACAAAACCACCAGAAAAGAGGGCACTCTTGACTTCTATGTGTATGCATCCATGCGAATGTCAATAATCTAGGAGAAGGTGCAAGAAATAATTAGCACCAAAGAAATAACACCACCTTTGGGGCCCCAGAAGTAAACACTCTAGGTGAGCTTTGGTAGACAGTTAATGTTCGTAAACAAAGAGGATTTGATGAGTTGTTGTTGTTTTTTTTTTTTTTTAAGTTAAATGTATGTAGTGGTTTTGCTTAGTTTTTAAGTAATCCAGTTATTTTCATTTTAAGCGTCTGTGAGGCGGTAACATGCTTCACGGTTAAGTTGTTATGGAATTCTAATTTAAAATCGAAGTATTAGAAGTAGAAATATAACATTGACCCGAAATTTACATGGTACTAACCCACGTGTGTTTAGAAAAGATTTTATTACAGAGATTTTGACTAATTATGTAATTGCACAACAGACAATGGCTTCAAATATCCTTTAAAATCCCTGTTCAATTATGTGATTACCAGCGGGACCGGAATAGCTCCCGATGAATTGTTCTTATCTCTCCACTAAATGTGAGCATGGCAGTATTTTAATCCCAGTTATGTTAACCTTCAAAGTCCAAGAGAACTTAAAAAACAGTGCTCAGGTTCTTGGTTTCTACAATATACATTATAAAACAAGGAAGATATTTTGGCCTCATCACCCCCCAAAAAGCATTTTTTTCTAATTCACACACACATTATATAGATCCTTGGCTGTATGTGAATAATATACATACCTATGTTAATGATAGTAAGCAGAAAAGTAGTAATTATATTGACCCCATTGGATTTCAGAAAATACCAAATTTAAAGACAGGTTATTAAACCAAAGTTTTAACAGTTCCCAATTTCCCCTCTAGGAAAAACTAGCACAGTGTTATCTATATAGCTTTGGGAAGGGAGTTGAAGATGGGATTACACACATGTACACATACATCTATGTATGTATGTCTCTCCACACTCAGCTATAACTTCCCAAGGAAAATTAATTTTTAACGTCTATCTTGATCCAAGTTAGGTAATTTTAACAACTCAGCTAGTGTAGCCATAATTCAGTCTTCTCAGGCAGTCAATTCAAGTGGGTAACAAACAGATCTGTTTCCATTCTAGCATTTCCTAATAGTAGTTTCATGGTGAAGTAAATCACATTTAGTGCTAAGGAACCAAATATAAAATATGAAAATTTAATGCAGCTAAACTTTAAAAAATTGTTGAGGATGCAAAGGGAGTGTTTAAATTGGCCATGTTACCAAATTCTAAAACTTTTGTACAGAAGTGTGCCTCTGAAAGGTTTTCTTTTGCGATTATTTGAAGTCCATAGTGGACTTCATAGTTACCAATCCTTCCCAACATCTTTCATTCAAAAGAGAAATAATATTACAGGAAGAATCCAGTTTTGTTTAAGAAATATCCAAAGGGATGAAATGGGGAAAGGAATAGGAAAGGGAAGAGGGAAGGATTTCCTGAGCTTTTCTACTGATGACTTGAACGAATCTGGAGTTAGTGTCACCTGTCAGAGGGTTTCTCCTTGAGCATATTATTTAGTAATAGAATTTACCGTTGTATGTCATGTTCAGTCTTTCATAGATTATCTTTTTTATTTGCATGTAATTTGTTTCTTCTGACATGTGACGCTTATAATACTTATTCTTCTACTGATGACTCCTCTGTCAAGTATGTACACATATCATGAGTAAATGATAGCCAATGCTCATAAAATGAGGAAACTGTTTTCCAATCATGTCTTAGAGAAATCAGACTCACTAATTTGTAGTCACCTCAATGGGATGTTGTTCCTATGTCTCTTATTTGGCTAATGTTAATAGTCTTCTAATCTACACAATTGGCTGATTTTCCAGTTTTCATATTTTGCATTATAAATCAATATATAGAAATTAGGGAGTACTTTTTTAAAATTAAAATTATCTTGGTTAAAAACCTTTCCTAGAATATAATTAAGGTCAAGTATCTTTTTATATTCATTTTTCTAGAAATAATAACTCATCATTTTTTAAAAATAAGGATTGTCCAATGTTACTTAGGCATTTTGGCCCTCTGGCATATCTAACTGAAGTGATTCCAGTAGAAAAGCTAATTTTTTTCTGCCTTCAGTTGCAGGCACAACTGATTTCTTAGAACTAACTAGAAGAATCACGAGTATACTGATACTTTAGATTTTCTGGTTCTTCTTAAAGCCAATTAACTGGTAATGCAGTTTCTGTATGTTTTCTTCAAATTAAGAAAATTTTTTAATGTACTACAACATCTGCATGTGTTTATCTTTGAGAATAATCACTATATAATTATTTCTAAAAGCATGCATTATTACAATGCTTTATGTCATAATTGAAGTAATTCTTCTACCCCATCTAAACCAGTAATTTTCAGTCATTACCCCAAAGGTGTTTATTTTATCTTACTTCACTATTTCTCAAAAATATAGGAAGTGTGTTTTTATTTCTATTATTTTTTATTATTAAAGGGCACACACTAACTTATTAGATTATTATATTTAGTCCGTTATTGTGCTAGCATGTATGCAAACTTAATTTATATAATAAAGATAGTGGAATACTCAAGACATGATGCTAAATAAAACACACGATCTTTTCAAACAATTGGATAATGTTTTTTAGAATTTAAAAACTGCGTGTTGTATAAACCTGTGTAAGCATTCATATTGCCTATTGCCTCCAGGAAATAGTTTCAAATATTTCTTAATTATCTAAAAATATTTAGGGAGTCTTTAAGTAGGACATGTGTAAAGTGCCAAGTTTGGGCACTTTGTTTTAGTTCTATAGATGAGAGCTGTCTTAGTACAACTTCTACTGAGGAAAGGAGAAAGCGTATCTGGTATATTGTTGTAGAAGTAGAATACCCAAGTATAAACAACCCCCTCTGGTAATTACTTTTATTTTCTACTGGTTCTAGCAGTCTTTAACTATAATCCATTGTGCCCCTTCTTCAGACATTGATTATAAAAAATAAACACAGCGTCTTTCCCACAAGACATAGTTGCTCATCCTATAGAATTATATCTGGGGAAGAGACTTCCAAGAGATCACCAGATAAGCCTTTGCCATGGAGTCGAAACCCCACACTACCCAAGATAGGCACACCAGGTCCCTTTCTAACCATTGAGAGTATGGGTACAAAAATAAATACACGCAGTGTTCCTCCTTTCACTAACTGCACGCTGCACCTGTACACACATGCGTCTGACGACATCTGCTAACAAAATAAATCTCAAGTGGTTTGTGGTGCCATCAAAAACCTGAGATGGTGGTATGGCTCACAGCCTCCCCAACCCCCGGCCATGGTCTTGTTAAATTTCACAGGCAAAACAGAGACAGACTTAGACTCGTTCTGTACAAGAACCAGGGGTTTTCGAGAGCTGGTTGAGGTGGTTTACCAAAAGGAAAAAAAAAAAAAAAGGAAGAAAAAGCTTCTAGTTATGACTCAGTGTGTGAAAAATTTGCTCTCCGATTCAAGGGTGATAAATCAAGGATGTCTCCCAGCTTTGAAAACACCATTTTTATCGCAATCGTTGCGAATTCTCAACTCGAAGTATCCACCCTTCCCTAGCCTACTTATGTTCTGAAGACTTGTTTTAGGAAAGAAAAGCTAGGAGCAGTTAAATCTTCCTATCTTGCTTACACTCACTTTTATATAACTTTAGTTTCAACCATCAAAATGCCCATAAAAAGAAAACAATAAACTTGAATGAATTTAGGCTGTAATGATGATTAAATTGAGCACAGGAAACACAAGTGTTTTCTCAAAAAATTTTCGGGATATTTTGTACCATATGTAAGGTTTCTGAAACAACAGAATCACTAAGGTATTTTTTTAACCATTTTCAAAAAACAGAAGCATCTGGCAATCCAGAAATCAGCGAGGCAACAGGATGTAAGAAAGCGCTAGACAGTCTACTGATCCTTCAGTATAGTCCTGGCAAAGGACCATCCTGCCTTTTGCTCAGTGGGCCATTTTCAACAAGAAAACGAAAGTCAAGCCCCCCCGCATCCACATCCCGTGGCTACTTGTCCTCAGGGTCAAACATGCTTCTTGGCATATCTAGAACATGGCGACATCGTTTCAAATTGCCCACTAGTAAAGAAGATCAATAACCCCATTTTGTGTCTTTATTCTGTAACTAAGAAAGCCTTGATACAGCCTGAGGCATAGAGGAAGAATGCAATTCTTCTACAAACGTGTATCACATGCTTCCTGTGGGTCTCGACCTGGGACTGGGCACTCCCCTACAAGGATGAATACATTTTTGAAGATTTCTGCATTTATGGTACAAAGGCCTTCCACTGCTTTGTGCTAATGTTCTCTTCTACATTAGTCAAAAAAAAAAGTAAACTTCCCGTGGGTTATCTTAAAAGCCTTCAAATAAACACACTAAATAACCACCTTTGGTTTTTTTGCTCACTTTACAGGTAGTTGATGTGGGTTTGTAGAATGAAAATAGTGTGGATAGAAACCAAAGAAAATGTAATTAGGAAAGATCAGTCAGGTGCCTTCCCCACCCACCCACTGAAAACAAAACCAAACCCTCGAATAATGCACACAAAAGCCAAACTAACAAAGTCAGGAAACTTTTGATACCACTATTCCTCATGATGTGGGAAGTGTTTTTATAAACAACGGAGGGGGGGGGAAGAGGAGCAATGTTAGGTGGAAAAACTCTGGCGCCCAGGGTTTACCTATGTGAAATTAACACTGTCTTAATAGCTTATTGTTTAAGGATGGTTGACAAGCAAATACACAGAGCAGGGTAGAAATACAAGTTTCAAGAACATACCTAATATCACAATCCCTCCCATTTTCTCTTCAGGTCAGGCACCATTCTGAGCTGTCCTCAATATTACTTTCACCGTTATCTTTTTAATTTTTTTTGTTATTACACATGTTTCTTGTTATTACACAAGCAAACAAGAGTGAGACCCTTTGTTTATTTTTTTCAAGAGTAGAGACACTTTAAGTGGACAATTAGCAAAATGTAAGTGACATTCACCCCCAGTACTATCACCTAAAAAACCTGTTTCATTTACATATATTCCAATCCAGTATTTGCTTCTGTGCTCGTATATTACTTGGCAGAGTTATAAGATCGTAAGGTCGATAGAATTTTGTTCCATAACTCTTCCATTTAACCTTCTATTCCTATCCTTGATATTAGCGAAAGGGTGCAAAATTGTTAAGATGCTGAAACTTAGAAGAGACTTTGAGGACTTCTAGACAAGAGATGAAGAAAACCAAACTGGCAGCATCCCGCGTTTTGCCCTGTCATCTTTTGAATGTTGGAATTCATTTAAAAGGTTAGGGCAGAGTCGCTGCCCCCTTTAGATGGGGCCTGATCTCCTGGGCCCCCTGTCGCATTCCACTGGCCCGCTTTCCTCATGTGGGTCTACCCGCTGCCTCTCACACCCACGAGTTTACAACCCTTAATCTAAACCAACTGCTCTTCTTATAGATGAGAAATCAAAACAAGGTTCAGGGAGATAATGACTTGGTTAAGGCTATGAGGCTAATTAACAGCCCCGCTGCTGTTAGAGAAGAGGCCCTCACTCTAAGCAAGGGCTCTTTTTATTAATGTTTATTTCAGAGCATGTGAGAAGTGGGGTCCTGTGATTCCTCATGACAAACCCACCAGAACTACTGTGACCTCGAGCTCCTTTATATGCCGAATCACAGGTTAGCCACTCACCACTTTTTATGCTCCAGGTCATAATTAACATTTGATGTCCAAGAGCCAGACACCTGAACCCCCACAAATCCTGGCCATACTCACAGTGTTTGTTCTCTCTTTAAAAAGAAAAATGTCAGAATGCAAGTCGGGGGAGCTGATTACTTTATAGAGATAATGTCAAATCTGCTCTCCTTGGTAAAATACTTTACAGTATTCCTATCAGACATATCTCACAAAAGTGTGATGTTCTGCCCCTACCCTAGTAGACAACCACTGTTCTAGAAAATCTAAAACTCCCCGATGGGTGCAGCGACTGTATTTTCTGAATGTTGAATCAGGACACATGGTAAAACTAAGATCTTTTTTGGAAATGAAGTCAAGATTTTGGAAAGTTTTACACAAGTTTGTAAAAATGAATCATTGTGAGCTATGGTTTAATGGATGGGTTTCATGAAATACAATAAACATGTACACCATCTAGGAATGCCTGATCTCTATGTTAATGTAGGCAATTAGAAATTTGCCCAGGCATAGGATTTGATGACAGGGACTGCCATGTTATCATTGCTGTTGGTGTCCTGCACAGTTTGCTTGTAGTGTTTTGTTCATCAGACCGGACTCTCTAGATTCTTCTCTCAAATGGACATCGTGAACACCTCCCACATATGACGTCACAGAGTCAACACAGTAAATAACCGAGAAGTTCGTACATTACATGCATGGGGAAAGGCACAGAAGAGCTCCATATTCGATCAGGCTCTAGGCTCATTCACATAAGTGACCTTCGTGGCCCTTTTTCTGGCCAGCACACCATCTTAGTTGAGCAGGGTGGGCCAGACCCTATGGGCCAGGTTTCCCTGCAGTCCAGAGATGCAGGCTCCTTCCAGCATATTTTACATGACTACCTACAAGCTGGATCTTCTCTTCTGCTGTGACCAACGGCAGCACCATAATTAAGCAAGGTCTCCCCTAGGGCAACGATTTTCCCCAACCTTAGGTTAAAATGAGTGTCATAACAAGTGATAATAATTACCACATACTCAGATCGAACCATGGCTCTGCTCTGTGCTCAGTAGGTCACCTTCATGATCTCAGCTCTTTTAAAGATGAGGAGCCTGAGGCTCAGGGAGGTGAGTAACAGTGAAATGTTATGGGACTCCTAAACCAGGGCTTTCTATTTCCAAAGCCTCTGGCCGAGCTGACCGGTACCTGCAGCGAGGACCTAGTGCAAGACTGTAACCACCCAGGCGAGTGTGGCCCCTTCACAGGAGTAGGCCTTGGAAGGCTTTGCAAGTATTCCTTAAAGCATTTTTATCACTCTTCTTTTGAAATTGCCTTTAGAACTCGAGGCACATTCTTTTAAATATTATCAATGGGATAGATCTTCCTCCTTTGAATGTGGATTTGAGTTTTGGATATAGCTATGATTCATTCAATACCCCGTGGTGATGAAAGAACCTCTCAAGCTGGGCAAACCAGTTTAGGGCGCAAACAAGGCATGACAGAATGTAACAAGATTATCTTCATTCTCCAGCATTTCTGAAGTAATGGAATAGAGGAATGGAAGCGAATAGACTTGGACTTAGACACCCCACGGTTGGGGGTTCAAATCCTGACCTAGTCACTCGAAAGCTATGTGATTCCGGGAAAGGCATGTAATAATTCGTAGCCAAGCTTGCCTGATCTTCAAAAAGAGCATAAAAATATAAAGTACCTGCTTCGTTGTTGTTTGGGAATCAAAAAAATCTCGGATGTCAAAATATGTGTCAAAATATGTCAAGATGTGTTCGAAATGGAGTCCTTTCTCAAGAAATATTTCTTGAACCAGATTATCAGGTGATTATTTGTCTCTGTCCTTGTCCTTCGGATGCGGTGAGAGATGGTCAACAAGAGTTACCATGGTCTGTGACAATGACCAAACGTCAGGGCTCCTCCAAGTGCCACTGGGCCTGGCACATAGCCTTTATTTGTAATTAGAATTTAAAAAGCAAGATGGAGGTCCCAAGTTCCCCCTTGCGGAGATGAAGTTGAAGGAAGCTGTGGCATAGTCTGAAGTTTGTGGTAGGTAGTTTCTACCTAAAGTTTACTCCTAGACTCTCTAGAACAGTGGTAGATATAATTGTAGCTTGAGCAAGGGCCCTTCCTACACACTTACGGAATGCCTGCCCTGTGGCAGGTTGAGGCTCAAGGTGGGACCGGAAGGTTGCTCCTGTCGTCAAGAACAGTGTCCAAAGGGCTGGTTAGTGACAGGCATGGAACGATGCTACCCAAATGATAAGAACTGAGAATGCTCTAGAACCCACTGACCAAACAGTGTCGTTCATCTATTGACTAAGATGTTGCAACTCTTTAGGCACCAAATAAGCACCTGCTGTGTCCAGGAGTTCCAAGTGAACAAAACCAACAACATTCTAGCATGGAGGAGAGAGAGACCTGGAAATGGGAGACGGGGAAGAAAATACTGGAAGAGTTAACAGAAATAGAAGCCTTGTGTAGTGTTGCTCTGAATTCATACACCTGTCAGGTTTCTTTGTGGAGTCACAAGGGTGATTGGAGAATTCCAGAAAATTGGCAGAGAGGGGTTTATCAAAAGCTGGGAAAGAGGAGTGTTGCAACATACAACAAATCAGGGGTATCTATCTACTGAAAATAGGGGATGCGAGCAGCCTCTGAGGGGCTCTGTGGAGCTTTGGCAATTGATCTAGAACGTTTAAACCTGGTTTATCCTTTGCAGTACCCCATAGTACAAGTACAATATTATTTCCATTTGACAGATGAGAAAACTAGGGTACAGGGAAGTAAATAACTTACCCAAGTCCAATACCTCCCAAGTGTCCGAGGCAGGATTTGAACCTAGGTAGGGTGGTTCCAGACTCTTGGGTCTTAACCAATTTCATACAAATTTTTCTTCTCCCCTACATGCCCCAGCCTCAATGGAGGTGCTTTGCCCAACCTTGAAATCTCTCCTCCGTCCTGTAGGGTTCATTCTAGGCCTCACATCTCCCTAACAGGGAGCCATAATGTGGGCAACCTTAGCACAACTGTATAGCATGACAATGACGTCTGGCCAAGACTTAGTCCCCAAGGAGAAAGGAAGCAGCCGAAGCCTTGGCTTAATGCTTTGGATCCCTCTGGGGTGAGATACAGTGACTGCCCAGTCTCTCTTCCTGTGCTTTAGAGAAATGAATAAATGGCTACCCAATCACACAGTGTAGGAACAAAAAGAACAAACTTCTCTAGAGCATGCATGTAGAAAAGGGCACATCCTAGGCGTGCAGCTAGAGGACTGATCCGTGTCAACACCATGCACGTGAAGAAGTGGAAAATTGCTGGCAACCCAGAAACCACATTCAGCTCTCTGCCAAGACAACCCCACCATCCCTCCCAAAGATACCCACTGTCCTGATTCTAACATACAAAGTTATATTGTCTGGTTTTCCTCATACAGAGGAAGCATATGATAGTTGCTTTTTTATGGCTGAACTACTTTGGTCAACATTTCATATGATATTCCTTCTTGCTATTGCAGATAACAAATGTCCTCCCCCCCTCAACTTTGCAGTATGGATTCTATTGTATGATATTTTGTATGTTTGTATGTATAGTGTATGATATTTTGCAGTATGGATTCTATTTTATGAATACAACGCAATTTATCTACTCTTTGTGGGGTCTTGACAATCCTGGGTTATTTCCAGTTTGGAACCAATACAAATAACAGAGAGATGGTCATACTTCTACCTGTGTTCCAGAGTTCATACGTAGGCATTCTCTTGCCTAATAGTAGAATTTCCGGGTTATGAAGTAGCCTACGACAAATTTTCATACATAATGCCAAATAGACCTTCTAAAGTAATTGTACTAATCTACACTCCCAGCAGCACTGCATGAGAGTTCTAGTTGTTTTACATGTTCGTCAACACTGTTTAATTGGTCTTTTTTTCTATTTCTGGAGTATAGTATCTCAATGTGGTTTTAATTTGCATTTCCGGATGACTGATGAGGTTAGCTTCTTTTCATCTGTTTATTGGCCATTTGGACAGCTTCTTTTATGAAATGTCTGTTCAAATATTTTGCCCATTTTTAGTTGGGCTTTCCTATGTTTTTCTTATTCATTTGTAGGTGTTCTTTATACATTCAGGACCTGAGACCTTTGTCCTTTCCATCTGGTGTGGATTTCTCTCCTATTTTGTAGCTTGGGACTTCACTCATTCAGTGTTGTAATGTTTTGGGGAGTTTCTAAAAGCACATTTATTAATTCTTAGTGCCATATAATAAATGGTACATATTTAAGGTGTATGACTTGGTAAGTTTAAACATATGTATACACTAGTGAAACCATCACCACAATCAAGATGGGAAATGTTTCAATCACCTTCGAGGGGTTTTCTGTGCCTCTCGGTAATCCCTCCCAGCTGATCTGCTGTCTGTTATTATAACTTGGTTTGCATACTTTAGAATTTTATGTAAATGGAATCACCCAACAGGTACTCTTCTTTTGTCTGGCTTCTTTCATTCAGCATATTTTGACATTTATTCACGTCGTTATGTATATCAATAGTTCACTTATTTTTACTATTTGAGTAGAAGTTCATTGTATGGCTTGGCACAATTTAGCCATCACCTATTGATGGGCAATTCGATTGTTTACAGTTTGGGGCTCTTACAAATAAAGGTGCTATGAACATTTCATGTACAGGACTTTACATGGACATAAGCTTTTGATTCTTTCGGGTAAATACCTAGGAATGAAATTTCTGGGCATGTGGTAGGTATCTCTTTAAGGGTTTAACTTTTTAAGGAGCTGTCAAACGGTTACCCAAAGTGGCTGCACCATTTCACAATTCCATTAACAATATATGAGAATTCTAGTTCCTTCATATCCTCACCAACTTAGTATGATCAGGTCTTTAATTTGTCACCATTCTAATAGCAATGTAGTGTGTTCCACTACCATTTTACTATTTGTTTCCCTAATATTTGTTTCCCTCATGACTAATAGAGTTAAGCATCTTTTTACATGTGTATTTAACATTCTTAGATCTTAGGTAAAGCATCCGTTCAAATATTTTGTTAATTTTAAAAAACTGAGGTGTTGGCTTTCTGATTGTCGAAGTATTGTAGTTTTATTTTTTACATGTTGTGGATACAAATCTTTCACCAGATATTTGATATGCAATATTTTCTCCCAAACAATGTCTTTTCAGTCTCTTAACCTTATCTTTTGAAGAGTCGAATTATTGAGTTGTGATGAAGTCAAAATTATGGATCATGCTTTTGGTTTTATACCTAAGACATTTTGCCTAATCCAACAGGACAAAGATTTTTCTCCCTATTTCTTTTGGAGTTTTTATAATTTTATGTTTTACTTTGAGGTCTACAATCCATTTTGAGATACCTTTTATATATAATGCAAGGCATGGACTGAAAATTCATTTTTTTTTCTCATGGATATCCAATTTTTCTGATACCATTTACTAAAAAGACTATTTTTTCCTCCACTGAATTTCCTTTATGCCCTTGTTGAAAGTCAGTTGTCCATATATGTGTGGGTCTATTCTATTTCTTTGATTGATTGATGCCAATAGCACACTGTCTTAGTTATTCTAACATAGGAACACTTGAAATTGAGTAGTAATTAGTTCTCTAAATTTGTTCTTTTAAATATTGTCTTTTGATGAACTCTTCTGTTGCACTGTTCTTTGGATAAACTCTTCTGGCATTTGGTTTGATTTTTAACAAATTTTCTCTAAGAAGTCTTGAATCTACTCAGACAGACAGTCTTCCAACTTGGAGCTGGAAATTACACCTGTGGGATTTTAATGCCATCGTTCATTTGGGCTTAAAGGTCGTTTTTACACAAAGACCTTTTATTAAAATGCATGGACCCTGGAGTGGAGTTGTGGCGATGTTAAGTCAAATAGTCATCAGCTATTATGGTAACTGACTGCCAGCTGACAATCTGACTTTTTTGGAAAGGGATTCTTCCAACTGACCTCTTGGAGGCGGGGGAAGCCCGGGTAGAAGGTGGGAGGGAAAGGAGTCTCAGACTCATAGTAACTTCTGCAAGTTACCCCTCATTGTGCTGACTTTTTCATTTAGCATCCTCTTTTACTTAAGGTCCTTATAATTTCCCTTTCTAGGACTATGCTCTAGAGCAGGGTCCTTTTCTGTAAAGGGACCAAACGTGAGCCTGTGCATTCACACAGCCCAGAACATCGCTCAGGTTTAAGGCTCTGCGGGCCATACGGTGAGTCTTGGATGCCTCCACCCAGCTCTTTCCGTGTCACACAAAAACAGCCATCCATGATATTTAAACAATGAACCTGGCTGTGTTTCAATAACCTGTATTTATGGACATTGACATTGGAATTTAATATTATCTTTACACATCATAAGATATTTTTCCTTTTTTTTTTTTTTTTTTTTTTTTTTGGTCTCAATCATTTGAAAACACTGAAACCGTTCTTAGGTGGTAAGTCATACAAAAAGCAATGGGTTCTCTTTGGCCTGAGGATGATAGCTTCCTCACCCCTCCCTAGGGAAACTCCCTCACATCTGCATGATGAGGTCACGTGTATGGGACGTTCACATCAAAATTGTTCTTGAATGCTCCAAGCTAGAAATAACCAAAAGTCCCCGCAAAGGTAGAACGGTTAAATGTACTATAGTTTACTTTTACATATAACATATGGTTGAAAGAAAAAAGCAAGTCTTGAAAGAATACATACAGTATGATTTTATTTATATAAAGTTCAAAAACAGACCTGCATAACTGCTAAAACTAAAATAAAAAAAAGAAAACTTTAAAAATAAAAGCAAAGAAATGATCACAAGAAAAATCAGGGAGGGGACTTCTGAGGTCCTGGGAATGTTGCATTTCTTGACCTTGGTCATGTTCACAATGGTGTTTGCTTTATATTTATTCTTTGAACTGTACCTTTTATGTATCTACTCTGAAATGTATATTTCATCAGTTTAAAAATCTCAGTTCCTCATTCTAACTCTGAGTTGGCATTTGGAGCCCCCTTTCATAGCGAGGTTGGGGAAGGGGGGAGCTGCACACCCAGGCCACATGTTTCCAACTTCCTAAAGCTCCTTTAATATAATTTTGAAGACCTTTGGCATCCATCTGGCCCTGGGCTTCACATTTGCCAAGAAGAGTCTTGGCTTTTATAGCATTCAAATGTTTTTCTTCTCAGTTTACTTTTGTCTCAGATACTAATGCTCTCTGCCAAATTCCCTCAAGGTCAAATCCACATTATTATGGGTTCCATTGTCTTGAAGCCTTTCTTGTTTGCAAATTCCATTTTTCCTAATTTCAAAATATAATTATAAATAATTCAATCACATTGAATTGGGCAGCGGATGCGTATACTGGCTACTTTCCCTTTATCCCTCTGCTCCTCAGTGTTTATTCTCCTCTTAATATTTCTACCTTCTGGCTCTCTATGTGTGGCTGTATGTTGTCATTAACCAGGCAGGGCTGAAATGAAAGAAGAGAAATTATGTATTCATGGTTGGAGAGGACATGAGTTTAGGAGTAAACCAACTGCAGTTTGAACCTCCACTAGATCAATAGGCTGTGTGTTCATGGCCGGTGACCTAACCTCTCTGAGTTTTCCTTTCATTAATAAGAGTGAGAGCCAACAACTATGAGAGACAGTCATTGTGACAATTAGACATGTAAAGGTTAAACAAGAAAATCTGTGCAGTGTATGAAGTTTAACACCTCCTGCCACAACTACTTCATGACTTGGAATAGGACTGCAAGAAACATTAGTTTTCTTTCTCTTTCTTTTCCCTCCTTCCTTCCTTCCTGCCCTCCCTCTTTCCTTCCTTCCTTCCTCCATTTTGCAAGATGTTCCCGTCTACCCTCACCAACCGTGTTAATCCAGCAATGGCTTCATGAGAGAAAAGGATGGCAGGTGGGTTGGGGACAGGAAGAATCAATGGTGGAAAGAGAAATTCTACTCAAGAGCCTGGGGAAAGAGCCCACGTCACATCCTCCACTTTCCTTGCCCATACCTCTTCATACTCCTCATTTTCCCATGAGCTCATATGTCTTTTCACCCCTAGAAATCCAAGAATCCTGGTAAGGCTGCTGTCAGAATCTTTAGAGAGCCTAGGAGAACTCTATGGTGATTAAAATATCAGGAATAAAAATCGCCTCAATATAAATCACTTAGAACCCCGACTGGCATATTGTCTGCTCTGAGTCAGTGTTGGGTATTATTACCGTGATCGTCGGTGTCATGATTATTGTTGTTCGGGACAACATCTCAGGGTGCCCAACAGAAGTTGCAAGGCCATCGGCCACCTCATTTGCCAAATGCACACCCAAGTTACAAATGATAGCCGTTGTTTATTTCTCTCAGCATCTCTCAGTCTCCCTTGTCATTCCCCGCCTCCCACCGCCCCCGAAACATTTCATTCTGCCTTTTCCAGAACAAACATCATTATAATCACTTCTTGTTCACATTTCTGATATCCCCATGGCTCCTGCTGCTCTCACTGGTAGTAGCAACACCTCAGAATTTACTACCATCTGCAAATATCATTAGCTATTGTTTATTCCCTCTCCCACACTATTAATGAAGATGTTAATTAAGACCAGAACTAACACTGACCCCAGCAGCAATCCACTAGACATTTATCCAACTGGATAAACTTCTGTTAGTCATTACCCACTGCTCATAGACATTACCACTACTCCAGTCCCTTCATCCGCTAATTTGTAAGAGACCAGGGGAGAGAATTAAGGGAGCCCAGTATTATTTAAAAATTAACACTCTGATACTTAGGGTTTTTGGAAAGGGATTTGGTGGAACATCAGAAGGACGGTTGTCAGTAATATGCATGAGTGGAGGGAGCCAGCCTCCAAAAGAATTTGGTAATTGCCTGGCTAAGCTTATGGGTTTCTGAGAATTTGGCAATACACCGTAAGGCTAGAGGACTCCAACATAAATTATAGTTTTCTTTCCAGACACTTCCATTTACAGATGAGCAGACTAAGGTCCAAAGACTTGTCCAAGGTCACTCCCCTTGTTAGTGATAGAACCTGAATTGGAACTAGGGGCTTGAACTTCCTGTCCCGCGCTCCGGGTAGGAACAAAGAGCTCCCTGTGGGTTACTGCATCAATTTCATCTATTTGTTTTCAGTAAACTGTCTGTAGTAGGAGTTCTTTACGTATTCGTTAAAGGAAAGAGCATTATTCACCACGATGCCCTGTTCTTCCCACCTACGTATTAGCCGTTCTCAACCCTGGCTAAACACTAGAATCACCCCGGGGAACTTTAAAAAAATACCAATGCCCGCACCACACCCCTGGAAAGTCGGATTTTTAATTGGATTGGGGAGAGGCCCAGGCCCTGGCAATTTTTTAAAGCTCCCCGGGTGATTCTAATGTGCAGCCAGAGCTGAGAGCCACCTCAGACGATGAAGTGTTTTTCCAAAGGCTCCTAAATTGGGAGGTTTCTTGTTCTGTAGAATCGGGTCAGTACAGAGCTGCTGTCACTTAGCACGCGGGAGCAAACCTTTCTCCTAGACCGGAAACTGACAGCCCTTGGGACTTTTCCCTGGTGAAGAAGGCGAATTACATCGTCACCTCAGAATGATGTCACTTGGAATCTTTGCACCCAGTGGCGGGTATTGACACGGGCAGTTTTTCCAGACTTAGACTGTGGGGGGCAGTCTCAAGGCTCTCAGGCAGCCCTAAGGGGAGTTACTGGTTCAGTAGGGAAGCTGGTCCACTGGAAGCAAAGGCAAGCACAGGACAGAGGACCTACCAGGCTCTACGGGGTTTGCTATTTCCACACTAATACCCACTTGTCCCTTTGCCGCTGGTATGACAATGAAGCCTGAGTAGATGAAGAATGTAGGTCAAAGACAAAATAAGGAAACATAATCTCAGGCTTTTGCCTGGACAAGAGCCCAAGGAGAATCAAAGACAAGACTTTGGAAGGTTTCAGAGGCTGTTAGTCTTCTGATGTCGCACTTTGTGGCCTCCTCCATTTTAAGCAGACATCTCTAAAGGAGTAATGGCCCAGCAACACTCACACCTGTCAGAACTGGGGGATTCACAGTGCTCATGTTTGCTGCTGTGGGATGTTCACTGCCCCCACCCGGCCCCGGGACCTGGTACACCACACCAGGGCTGCCATCTGCAGTGAGAAGCTGTGCTTCCAGGAAGGATAGAGGACTCTCTCTGTAGTTCACAGAAAGATACTACGTGGAAATTAGAACACTCGAAGAGGGAGAAAGACCCAACAGTCTTCCACAGTAGTAGAGGCCTCATGATGAAATCAGGGGAAAAGAGAGAAGAGCAAAGAGATGACTTAGGGACGGGCCGTAGGGATCACCCTCCCTCCCCAAATATGCTCCAGGATCAGCGCCTCTCCATGGTTGTTAAGGCTGGGCGAACACAGGAAAATGTCCAGGAAGCTGGTGAAATGTGGAAATGGGATATCTGTAGAACAGACAATAAGACTCGGGGAAAAAGGAAGTGTAAGGTGGGAACATTTTTTACATGTTCACTCTCTTACCAATGGAAGCTGGGGGCCCAGGCATGCGTCACAGGCTAGCCTGCTGCTGTGACAACCTGGTTCAGCTTCTGGGAGAGAGAAAGAAAGAGAAGGAGTCCCAGCAACAAGTCACTGGTGGAAGGCCAGGACAAGGCACCGCCACCAGTGAACGCTTCCAGATGCACTGAAGTGTTGTCCCAAAAACACTTCTTGAGAGAAACAGCTTAGGTAGAGAGTGACTCCTCTGGAGGGAAAAAAAAAAAAAATAAATCAGTCATTTTGACAAGGTCAAAATACCAAGAAAACAGCATTCCCTATTGAGAAGTTACGGGTCAGGACCATACTCCATTAGAAAATACTCTTTTCTGCTTCTCCCTTAGGCATTCTGGCTATGACGTGATTTTTAATACGTTCCCTCAAACAGAGACTCTCCGGGCACACAGTCTCAACTAAAAGCATGAAAGTGGTTGGATTTTGGGGTAAGAGTTTTCTCCCCCCTTAACTGATAAAAAGAAAGACTCTAGAGGAGGGAGTGGACTAATGGATCTAGATAATTCCATCCAAGAACGGATGATCCCTGGTGGTATTTGGGCACAGAATTAGTGGGCTGTGGTGTGGTCTGCACTTGTCCAATATTGGGACTCAGAGGGAAGTCAAGTTTCCCTTGGGATCTGGAAATTGGGGCAATTTGGATGATTTCCACTTTGCTTGCACCTTGGGAAGCTAGCCAGGGAGGAAGCCAGTGGAGAGAGGAGGGAAGGAGGAAAGACAGGAAGGAGGGAGGGAGGAACAGAGGGAGGGAAGGGGGACTCATTTATTGAACACACACAGCTTGCCAGACATTGCTTTTGGCTTTCTCATATATGCAATCCCACTTAATCTCTAGAACACCACTGTGAGGTAGGTATAATTGCTTAGCTAGTAAGTAGCCAGGTTATATTCCATCCAGGTTTACCTGATTTCAAAATTCTTCCCTTTTCCTCTTGACAACTAGTCACCACCAGCTAAACGAACCTACGTGGACACTTGTGTATATGTCTGTGGATAGGTGTCTTTGGTTACTTAAGCATTTCTCAACACTGCCCTATCGCTAAGCAACCAAACAATGAGGGTAAATTTCCTATCTCTGTTTTTTTTGTGCTCTTCTCAGACTATAAATGATTTTCCTCTCTTCAGAGTTGCCCCTAATGTTGTTTTCATCTGGCTTTGTTCTTATAGTATTGAAGAAAGGAGGAAAAGAGGAAGGGTGAGGGCTGAGGGAGATCGCTGGTCCAGGTTCTCTGTTGTTTACTGGGCTAAGAGTATGGAGGGGGCAGAGGTCAGGTCAGGTGAGGATGCCACCATTTTGCCAAACCCCCTACCACGCCCCTGTGGGAATTCTCTGGTGGGTTTTAGATAAACAGTTCAGCTCTGTTTTACCCACAACTTCTTGATAACTGTAATCTCCTCCTTTACTGAGAGACAACCATCCTTGGAGAAGCTTCTCTATACTTCTCTGAAAGAGGAATCACAGACCATGCCCACCGCCCACCCCTCTACGTTTTTGTTTTTTTGTTTTTTGTTTTTCCTCAGAGGAAGTAGAGAGAGGGGTTGGGAAGGTGGGAATGTGCCTGATGAGGCTGCAGCCTCCGTCCCTCTTGGTCACCTGCTGCCCAGTGGAGGAGAGCCATGGCCAGGTTTTCCCTGCATCTCCCTGGAGTAGACACAGATGATTCAGGAAATGCTATCACAAAAGGGTTTATTGGGGGGAGGAACATGTGGAAGAGGATGGCGTGTTGGCAGGGACCCTTGTTCCAGGCTAAGCCTCTGCTGCCTGCTGTCTCCATATATTAATTCTCTCCTTTCTCCACACCTGACTTTCCAAGTGTTTATATTCACTCCCTAAAGGAAAGCACTCCCCAGGCAAAAATGTTTGCAGCATTTTTATTAAAGTTTGGTGGAGAGGAGGGAAGAAGAAGGAAAAGGCTGGACTTGGAGGGGGCACGCGGTGGTGGTGGTGGGGGGGTTGATAATGGCTGCCGGAGAGAGAGGAAGAGAGAGGGAGAGAAAGGGAAGGCAGGCATGCATGAGAGCCCCAAGCCACAGCCAAGAAGCAGAGAAAGGGCTGGTGGGGACAAGGAGGGGGTGTGTGCGTGTGCCAAAAGCCTTATAGAAAAAGAGCAAAGATCTGAACAGGGGGAATGCTGAAAAAGCAGAAGTGCAAATGGACTTTGGGATCTTTCTGGCGAAGAGGGCTCTGAACAAAATATAAAACAGGCCACCGTGACATCTCAGGAAGACACAAGTCTGGAGGAGGCAGGCTTATTTGGAGATGCACAGAAAAGGCCTAGCAAATAAATAAATAAATGCCAGAGTATGCTAATATGCTGCGGGCCTTTAAAGTGAGGGTGAGAAAGAGAGGGAGAGAATGGAGGTCTTGATACATAGAGCGACATCAAGTGAAAGCAGCAGCAGAACAGAGACAGACAGGGACAAAACACACACACATAGCCAGACCCCAAGAGAGGGACACAGAGAGAGTCGCACACAGAGAGAGACAGAAAGGGCTGGGAGAGGGGGGCGACAGGGGTGGGAGTGGGGCGGGAGTGGGGCGAGAGAGGGACAGTCTCCAGCCAAATGCGGGAGACTTGGCAGGTGGACAGCAGCCGCCGGCCCAGGCAGTCCCTGCACTCGCTCCGTCTAGTCTATTGTTGTCTGGAGGGGGGGAGAGGGACTTGTTTGTTTGTTTTGTTGTTTGGCCTCTTTGTCTCTTTTGTTCCAAGCAGTTAGTTTGCTCCTTTCCCAGACACTGGGCTGATGGAAGTGCTTTATGGATTTTTCTTAAAGGGACAGAATTAGTTAGTTTAGCAGTACAGTTTCTGAGATGTCTTAGTCCTAATCAGTTTCCACCTAAATGGATATGTGTGTGTGTGTGTGTGTGTGTGTGTGTGTGTGTGTATGCATATACATATATATGTATATATATATATATACATATACATATACATATAAAATCTCCATCCGTATTTTAAAAGATCTTAGTAAGTGTGGAGGGTTCATATTTATCATATTTATGCTGCTTTTGTGACTGGTTAATAAGAATAAATGGGTCAAGTTCAGCCTCCCCCCCAAACCTCCTTCTCCAAGGTTGTCAACACTGCAGGGGGTAGAAGGAAGGAAAGACAAAAAGAAGAAAACCCTACAAACAAAAGTAAATGGAGAACATACATAAATAACTCCAAACCTTGGTATATGTTCTTACCCACCCCTTTTTTTAACATCAAGATGAGAAATTTAAACTTGAGGCCTTAAATAATCACCAGTAGATGGGCTTGGAAGGACCAGGAGTGGCCTGGACATTCCTCCCCACACTGGCAAGGTGCTATAGGCCTCCGGGCTTCACCCCCAGGCCTGTTTTCTACAGGCCCTTCCCAGGCTCCATCCCTGAAGACAGACACTGCGCTAGAGACGTGGGGAACCCAGCTTGTCTTGGGTCACCCCTTTTCTGAAGGATCGGACTATCAGGGATGGACTCAGGCAGCCCAGTGACAGTGTTGGGGAGTACTGAGTCACTGAGCTGAGCAGAGAGCTGCTTTTTCTTTATTTGAGGAGAGGTGTGTGGTGGGGGGAAGGGGTATCCTGCAAGCCTTTGACTTTTCTGTTTCACAGAGACTCCCAGCTTCCTGTCCTTCATGATAATTTCAATAAGTTTTGGTCTAAAGCAGACAGCTCCTGAAGGAAATGAAATTTCAAAACACTTCCAAATTCATCCACATTCAATTTTGAATTCATCTCTAGCCCTCCCCTGAAAAGAATGCCCAGTCCTTTTACTTAATCCTAACTTCATCCTCTCCTCCCTGTCTTAAAATCTCTCAGTGAAATCTAGGGTGCTCTGCCCGGATATTAAAAATCAATGCATACAATCCAAGCGCTTGGGGTTCTAGGAAATGTTCAGAGGGGGTGGAGATGGGAGAAGGAAGTGGGTGTCGCTTTGTGAACAGGATGCTTTATATTCCAAGCAAACACAAATCAGAGTGGGCGCGTCTGCCCTTGAAAGTGCGGCTGCCACAGTTGTAGGGTACAGGCTGGCTCTTGGGGGCACAGTGTGCCCTCAGCTCCGCCCCACCCCCTGGGAGTTTGATACTGTAAAGAAAAGATAGACAATTCCGTCAGGCGCTGGATTTTGGGGGTGGTGGGGTGAGGAGTTAAGAAGCAAGCTGCTTACACACACACAACTTATCTACCTCTATCATATTTTTCTCCTCTCCACTTCCGCGCCCCCGCCCCTCAAAGCGGCCATAGGTGTCCCGTTATCATCACCAGGAAGTTTTGTTTCTGCCAGGGTGCCAATAGAAGGATCCAGATAACCCCCGCCTTTCCAGGCCTCCTCCCTCTCCGACACAACCTTGGTGACAATGTGGGCCAAGGCTTGCTGGGACCAGCCCGGAGTCAGAGGTTGGGGTGGGGGAGGGGGGCAAGGCGACAAGGCGGTGCGACCTTGGTTCCAGGAGGGCCCAGTCAGAGTGAGGCCTCTGGGAGGTGCGGCCCAAAGGAAGCCGTACGGGGGACACGTGTTTGCCCAGAGTTTGGAAAGAGAGAATGTTGTGGGGCGCGGGTCTCCTGAGACTCTTGGGGGAGGGGGCATTTGTAGCCAGCTTTGATTTGGGCAGACAGCTCACGTCCCGGGTCACACGAGGTAACCGACGTCCTCCTAACCTCGAGCATAAACTTGATTCTGATTTGGGCACGTAGGCGCAGCCCCGCTGAACCCGTTAGCTTCTGCGGACGTCGCTTAGGGGCAAGCATCATCTGTGGCCAATGATCGTAGGATCACAATCTCCGCACGTGGAAAGATCAAAGCAAAATGCTGGCCTTGACCCTGGCGGGGTCAAATCCGATTCCAAGCCCAATCCCGCGGGTTTCAGAAACGGCCCTGCAACCCCAGGCCCTGGAGTCCGCACGGCGCCACAGGAGGAGGATTTCGTTTCTATTCCCCGCACGCGTCCCAGCAGCGCACCAGAAGATCTTGTTTCGCCGGAACGTTCTTGTTGACTTGTTGGTTTGAAAGTTGAAGCCCCGGGAGGGTAAGGCTGGCCACAAAAATTTCAAACCCCGCTAATCCTAGACAAAATAAAAACATAATAGGCCACAAACCAACCAACTTGGGGCAAAGTCTGTGGTGGTCCCCTGGCTGGGCACATGGAGCTACGGGACCTGGAGGGAGTGAACCTTTCTACCGCTAATTCCCAGTCTGTGGGAAGACCTCAGGATGGTGTTAGAGCCGGGTCTCCTCTCCGTTGCGCCCTCCAGTCTTCTAAAGAAGTATAAAAAACAGCCCCCCAAACATCCACAGCTCCGGGAGGTGGGGGGCAAGGGGCACAGGAAGCTTGACTCGAGCCCGAGCTTTGGCACGAGTTTGCCTCACACCAAGACGTAGGGTATCCCAGGGAGACGAAACCAAGGCGGAGAAATCGCGGCCTGGGAGCCCCTGGCCCCCACTCGGGAACCAACCCGCCCAGCACGAAGAGTGCGTCTCCCGATCCCCACCCCGGGGAACTGGAAAGCAGGCGGGCGCTCGGGGCTCCAGCAGGGTGGAAGAATCCTAAAGAAAAATATCTGCAAAGAGAAAAAAAAAAAAATAAATTTGAACCAAACCAAACTCCAAGCCCGAAGGTCCCCGCCGAAAGCGAGGTGGGGGAGGAGGGGGCGGGAACGGCCGAGGCGCGGAGAGTGGGGGATGCGGAACGAACGACATCCCCTGCAGAGTCGGTGCCTCCGGGGGCTCCACAGCGCGCGCTCCCACCCGCAAGGTTTGGACTCACGGGGGTGGAGGAGGGTGGGAGGGAGAGGAAAGGAGGCAAGGTGGAAGGAAGGGGGTGGGGGAGGAAGTGGTGGTTCTCTTTCTCCTCCTGCCAGCGTCAGCCGAGGCGAACTTGATTGAGATGGCAGAGCTCGAGAAAACTTTGGAAAGTTTAGGTAGCACGGTTAGTGGTGGAGGCGCAGGGCAAACAAGCAGCGCTGGGGTGGGTGTGGGGGAGCGGGCCGGGTGCCATCGGGAAGCCAGGTCGTGAGATGGTTAAAGATCCAAGAATCCTGGGTCAGGTCCGCCCGCGGCCCCAGAGGCTTCGAGGGGCTGACTGTGGGCCGTTACTTTAAGAAACCGACAAGACAGAGCCGGTAGTTCGGCGGTTCATGCCAGTGCCGAAAGCACTACGCGGAGACGGCTCAGAGCAACAGCGGCAAAGGGTCGTCTGCCAAGGCGGGATTAGATCCGCCTGCCCGGGGTCCCCCACCTTTCCCCGCCCTGCGAGAGCCGCGCGCGCCAGGGATCCTTGGGGCGACGCGCGCGGTTTCGAGTCGCGCTTCGGGTCTCTGCGCACCACGTGCGCCCACGGCCTCAGGCGGGGACGTTTGGGCGAGTGCCCCGGCAGGGAAGGGGGCCACGCAGCCGGGACGGTGCTGCGGCGACGTCCCAGCCCGCCCACCCTTGCTGGGGGGCAGGACAAAATGGCCCAACCCAACTTCTCCTTGCGCCCCGGGGAAGGAAGCGTAGTGCGCCCGCTGGAGCGCGAGGCCGCCGCCGCCCGTTCCACATACGGCCTGGCATTCTGCTTTTCCTCACTGCGCACCAGGGAAAGGCATAATTCAATTATATCATTCAAGTGCCACGCAGCTTTTTCCTCTTTTGCTCTGCAGCCTAGTGCATTTCGAAGGGGACTCTCCCAATCCTCAAATAAATCTCTCTCTAAAGTCCCGCTGGGTTCTTTAGTAATTATTGGGGCAAAAAAAGAAATAAAAAAGAAAAGAAAGGAAAAGAAAAGAAAGACCGACCCAAATCAGATGTGAGTTTACAGTCTGAGCTGCATATTTGGGCTCATCGAGCTCCGTTCCAAACCGCGCAGCTCACGCTATTTCGGGAGAACTTGGAGAATGGGGAGAATACAATGTTATTTAAAGTTGACTCCCAGAACGCGACTTTCCTTCCAGGATTCCCTAGGCGTCTAGGCTCCAGCTTGAATACTGAACCCCGGCTAGCTCCCGGGTGACACTACCTGTTGGGAGAATGCGCAGTTTAGACCGTCGGCCCTCCTTTCTTCCGCGCAATCCCGGCAGTGACGGGATGGATCTGGGTTTGGCAGGAGAGGGGAGAAGACAGAAGAGCCAGGGGCACAGTACAAAGTCAGCAGCGCCTGGTACTACCCAGCAAACTGCTCTGGCTCTTTGGGAACTGGAAGAAGTCCGCAGTACGCTGTGCGGGGCCCCTGGCCGCAGGGATGCTCCCAAACTCTGCACGATTCTCGAAATTCGGAAACCACGAAGCAGTGCTGTTCGTGTTTACGGCTTAGTGCAAGCCTAACTTAAAAAAAAAAAAAAAAAAAAGGCAAACAAAACAAAAAATCGGAAGCCTCTTGGCAGCTTCCTCGGCGCCCATCCCAACTCCGCACTCCAGCCCCCAGTACTTTTCCCTGCACCGAAAATCACTTTACTACTTCTTAAAATTCGGAAAAGTCCGCGGCCGCTTGGACGCGCGGCAACCCAGAAGCTGCTTCGAGCTCCTGCACGAGTTGCTTGAGGGAAATCACTCTGCTCTTTCGAGCAAACTGAATTTCTGAATCTTAAAACAACCTAACTGGAAGGGGAAGCGGAGCTCTCAATAACAATTCGAGCCGTCTTTGTAGGGATTTTTGGAGGCCGGGGGACAGGGGGCTGGTATCTCACAGGAACCTGTGGGAAGGACAGTTCGGGCCGGGCCCTGGGGCTGGAAGTCTCATTTGGGAAGCGCACAGCGCGGGTTGAGCGCTCGCGTTTAATTGCATTCCTTCCGGCAAACTCTCCAGCGGAGCCGGCACCGCCAGGACTTGGGACGGGGGTGATCTGGAGGCACAGGCTGGGCTAAACCGGGAAATTTCCCCCTAGACTCGGGAAGCACTCCGCGTTGTGTCTCGGATGCGGGTTTCTGCTTATTGATAGCGAACCCCGCTCAGTTTTGGGAGCAGTGGAACTTGGGAGAGGCCCTACGGGCCGGCCCGTTTGGGGTCCGAGGGTACGGGAAGCCTTTGTGATCGGGGGCACAGCGGGGCTTTATTTCTCAGGGCCTGCGCTCACATTCTCCACGGTTACAAAGCACTCAGCTTAAAACGAAATGGGGACAAATATTAGGCCACTACAGGGAAGGAGGGCGGTGAGCCTCGGCTTGTGTAGGGTACTCGTTTTGACAGCGAAGACTGCTAGGCTACGCGGAAGAACGAGAATTTATTAATGAGAATTTATTGCATAGTAACGAGAGTGGAGACTTCGAGCTAAAAGACGGCGCAGGACGCTTCCCGCGCGGCGGTCTTATGATCCTGGCGATATTCTTCTGTTCGGCCCCTAAGTCACACCCCTATTCCCAGTCTTAAGTGGCATTTCCCTTCCCAGTGTGCCTCTTTCCTGTGCCCACTCATCCGGGCTTCGTGCTGCCCGGGACCTTTCGGCGGCTGGAAAAACTCTTGCAAACTTGCCCTTCACCAAGCGCTTACGCGCGGGTGGGCTCTCCCCGCGCCGCCGCGCCGCTGCCCCGGGACCCTCCGGGACCTGGGAAACCCGGCATATTTTCCAGCGCTCAGCCTCGGCGCTCCTGTTTTATTTCAGTTCCATCCCAGGGGCACGGACCCAAGGATAATAAACAGTGTTGCTTATTACAGATACAAACGGGCGCAGAAAAAGAACCACGCGGAAAAGCAAGCACGGAGACATTTTTGCAAGTGGCCATACATTCAGAACTGTCTTTGAAAGTGACTTGTACAGTGGAAGGTATCTCTTCAAAATTATAGAAATCCGCAAAAGTATAGGTTTGTCAAAGTATGATGGTTGGAACTCTTTTTATTTATTTGGTTTTGCCTCTGGAAATCAGGCGGAGTTGTTGCTACCTGCCCCAACCTCTCTACAAGCCGCCGACTCCTCCTTTACCCCCTCTTAGATCGCTAGGCCTCACCAAAAAAGGGGAGGGAGGGGTCTTCCAGGTGTCAGCATACTTTGCTACCGTTATTTCAGATCCTTCAAGAGTTGAAAACACTACTTTCCCTTTAGGCAGTGACAACGCGGGCTTTGGGGTGGGGTAGGGAGAATGTCATTGTAACGGGTGTGGTCAAATAATTCAGAGATAAGGGGGGAAATTCTACCCCCCCCTTTTTAAATATAAACGAAGATACTTTCTGAATGTTGACTGAGAGTAGGGGCTGGTGATTCCTCCGGGTGCAGGTGAAACCCATTTCTGCCTTGCCTGATGGCCTTGGGAAAGGGCCTCCCATCTGCTCTGATCACCACCCCCCCCATGTCAGAAAATCTTTCTGCCTGCAAATATTGGCACGATGCTGCTGCGACAGGCGGCGGTGCTTTAAATAGGAAGGAGACCGCAGGGCGAAAAGAAAGTCACAACCTTCCTACCCACCAGACTACCTGCCTCCCTCCCCGAAGGCTGATCGCTGGCAAAGGAGACTTAATAAGGAAAACCTCCAATCTCCAGCAGGATGGGAGGTGAATTAGCAGTGTGTCCCAGGAACGAATCTGTATTTGATTCTCAGGGGCTGGGGTGCCCCAGAACAGGTCTTCCTGTTTCAGTGCCTGAGTATCCGATCTGCCCTTCCTATAGCCCTCCCTGTTTCTCCACTTTTCCATTGTTGTGCAGATAAATGTAAAACTGGACAAAATTTCTGAGGGTGCTTTAGTCCCATTCTCCTGGGCAGCGGGTGACTTTCGACTATCCAAAGGGCCCGCCCTGCTTTTGGTGGTGCTAAGCGGAGGGTCTGGTCTCACCAGAGCTAGCCCCTGTGCCCCACACAGAACTCTCCACCGACCGACCTCCTGGGGCTTCCTCTGGCTGGACAGACCCGGCTCCTGAATGACACTCCCTCTGACAATCAAGGGCATCTCTCTGGAAACGATGGGGGGGGGGGGCAGTGCACCCAGGGAACAGCCTAAACCTTCTCTCCCCAGCTCCTACCTAAGTTGATGGCTTTGCATGGTGTTCACGCATTTTTGTTTCCTCCCTTAATTTCTGTATCATCTCCAGACCTTGCTCAGCTGTCTCCAGCTCTCTCTGCCCACCCTGGAGGCCAGCTTCTCCTAGGAAGGGAAGGATTTGTGCCTGATGAGCTCCAGCTTTCGAGGCCTCCTCTGCAGAGACTGGCTGCATTTTCTAGGGGGTGCTTGAGGCACTTTTGGTGGCGAGCTTGGCTCTGGCCTTCCCATTATTTTCCAATTCAGTTGGACCATATCTTGTCATTTGATAGAGGAGGGAACTGAGGCACAAAGAAGGGACTTGACTTCCCCAAGGGCAGGCCGTGAGCTGAGAGCAGAGTCTGCATCAGACCCCAGGATTCTTGATTCTGAGTCCGTCTGCTCAGTACGGGGCCGGTGTCGCTGACAGTTCACTACTGTTCAGGAAGCATCTGCTGCGTGCCAGGCCACTTGCCGTGTGCCAGACACTTTACATAGGTTATCATTACAATAGCTCTAAAGAGCATTATTAGCCCCAATAAATTTTTTTTAAATTATAAGAGTAACATATACATAAATCAAAATACTTCAAATAACTCAAAAAGGCCTAAACTGAAAGTAAGCCTCTTACTCTGCCCCCTTTTCCAGAATGAGGCTGGTATTTTTCATCCCTTGAGTGTCTCTGTCCATATCTAATAAACGTTACCATGACTTTCTGAATGAGGACAGAGAGGCTCCCAGTCAAGGTCACTAGCCATGGCTACCTGTCTCCAACCCAGCATTGCCATCACTCTCTATGGTAACGAAGGAGAGCGGGGAGGTGAGTAGTGAGGCCACAGATAAAAGAAGGATCAAATCAGAGTTCACGTCACCCCTTCCTTTTCCTGTCCACCTACACCTGCTAACGCTACAGGTTTTCAGGAGCTGAGACCATAAACTTTCTTGGTGCAGGTAACCTGACGCTCATTTGGGAGGGCTGCATTCTTTCCAGGCCTCGGTGCAACTGGACAGACAGCTTTCCTTGGGCCCCTGTCACCTAGTGGCTGTCACCCTAGTGCGGCCTCCAGCCTGTGCTAGCTCTGGGAGTGGGGCAAGCTCTTGAAGCTTCAATTTCCCTGTCTGTCCCTCTGGGTTGTTGGGAGGCTCAAACCAGAGAGATCCTGGGGAGAGGACTAGAAGCTTGAAATCTCTTTATGTAAATAGAGCAGCTGTTTTTCAAAGGCCTGGTTTAGGACCCTGTGGCCCTTCAGTTCAAAATCGTGAATGTTTAGGGTTCTTTGCAAAAGGGTGCGTCTGTCTGTCTGTCGGATATGGGGTTCACGTTTTGGGTGTGTTGTGTCTATAGAAGCAGGTACAGAAGTGTGTCTCAAAGTGTGAACAAAGTGGGTGTTCCTTTATCTGTGAAAGAGGGGAACACTGAGCCTTTGGAATCAGAGACGTTGGTGAATGTGAAGCGGATTTCCTCCAACTTAGAGCCAGGTTGGTGAGGGTATAAGGAGACACTGATCCTGCTTGAGGTGCACAGTGGGTCAGGAAGAAGTGTGGCTGAAAGGATGCTTCAGCCTGTCCCTTGGGGTAGGCTGATGTCAGATGATCAGAAGCAGACAGAGGGCAGCAGGGGCGCCTGCTGGGTGGCACGAGCTTTCCAGAACCAATAATTTCATTTGTTTGTTAGTATTTCTGTGAGTGGAAACGAAAGGGACTTGGGAGGATGGTATGTGATCATTTTTCTCAGGAAAAGCTAGTCCTGTCCTTGAGAGTTCTTCATTCTGGAAGAATTGCTAGAAAATCCTGAGTTGGGGGGGGTGCTCCAGGTGAGAGCAAATGATGGGGAGGTGGCCGTGGGCTCCAGGGCTTTGCAGCAGAGGAGCTGCTGGGGAGGGGTTGCTGTCTCTGAAAAGCCCTTCTAGAAACATGCATAAATCTGAGATAGTACAGAGGGAAAGTCTGAGCGTCCAGGAGGAAAGAGAAAAAAAAAAGCAAAAACGGTTTTAAGATGAATGAGGGGGGTTGGGGAGTGGGCCGGTTCCAGAGAGAAACCGTGAAAGGAGGGAAAGTCAGATTTTTTTTTGAGGCCCAGCCAGCCTTCAGAGCCTGCCTTCAGTGTCTGTGTCAGGACAAAGGATGCTGCGCCCCCTGGTGTCAGACTGGCAGTCAGCACCGCTCGCAGCCGCAGAGACCTGAGGGCCCAAAGCCCCAGGGTCCTGCTGGAAAAGTCCACGGGTCAGGCGGATGCCTTTCCTTCTGTTTGCGAAGGGAATTGCAGTTGAAATAGCCTTTGCTTTCTCCACTCTGGAATCTAAATAGAGACTCTAATGGAGAGAGGGGGGGTTTTGTTGTTGTTTTACGTGCAATTTAGGCCAATAGGACAATGCCTGCTTCAAAGTAGCCTGGTGGGGTGGTAAGTCCACGGACCTGAAAAAAAGACCTGCTTTTGAGGTGGAGTGTTGGTCTGGGGGTGAGTCATTTGACATTTTAGAGCCTCCCTTTCCTTGTCTTAGAAACAAAGGGGTTAGAGTACCAAGCTCCAATATCGGGATTTATTAATTACGATTTTCCAAGAACCTTGCAAATTGTACATTCTTTTTATTTTTATTAGCATGCAGGTACCCATGTTCTGTGGTTCAGCACGAGCTCCCTGATTCTGAGCAAAGGTTTTTGTGTCCCCTTTCCCTTTTAAAAAAGGCAAAATATGGCTCTTTGCAGCACAGAAGCCACCCCTTCCACCTCTTATGGAGTCTCCTGCAAAAAGCAACTGAGCGAGCAGGTCTTCAGTGTCTGCTCTGTTTCTTTTAAAAATAAAGTAGGAAAGTGTCGTGCTGGAAATTATGCTACTGAGTGTTACATGTGGTAGGTGTGAGTATATGCTTCAACAGTTCCAGGCACGAGACCAAAAACGTCCCCAGAATTAGCAGAGTTTTCAGCTATAATCTGGCTAACATTTCTACAAATAGGGTACAAGGACCAATTTGAGAGTATGCTGTCTCTAAGGGGCTGTATGGTTGGGATTCCACTGGAATTTAGGGCCGTCCCTTACACAGTCATGTGATTTTTAGTAGGCTTGGCCCCAGGAAAAATTATGCAGCAGCTGAGAGTACCCTCTCCTAAGCCCACAAGTCTAATCAGTGGGATGGGTCCTCAGTCATACCTCAGGGCGATTTCTTCCCTCTATGCTGCCATTGAACTCCGATCTCTGCATAATGGCTGCATTTTGGGTTTGTTTTTAAGAAACTGGTTGTAGCCCCACAAAGGGTTACTTGAGTCGTCATGCAGACGTGGAGGGTGTGCGCAGCCGTGGTCGTGTAATGGACGTGGTGTCACTATTCCAGATGCAACACCAGGGAAGCAGGTCCCTCTGCAGGGGAGAGGTGACAGGAGGAAGAAGAGCAGCGCAAGGAAGAGGACCCATGGCAATGGTTGGGGACCAAGCCCGTGCAGAGAGTTGGAGTTTTGGCCCCTCTGAAGTGAGCAGCTGTGTCCTGGGCTGACTTGACCTCCAAAATTCATATGTTGAAGGCCTAACCCCCAACACTTTGGAATGAGTCTGTATTTAGAGATGGAGCCTTTAAAGGTGTTACTAAGTTAAGAGGAGGTCATTGAGGTAGCACTATTCCAGTGGGACTGGGGAAGTCCTTGTAAGAGGAGGAGGTTAGGACACAGACTGGTGCGGTGGGAAGACCGTATGAAGACACACCAAGATGGCGGCCATCAGTGAGCAGGTGAGCCAGGGAGTGAAGCCTGAGGAAAAAACACTTCCACAGACACCTTGTTCTCAGACTTCTAGCCTCTGGTATCATGAAGAAATAAATTTCTGCCACCCGGTCTATGGCACTTTGTCATGGTAGCCCCCACAAAGGAATACAAGTCACAACCTGGCGCCAACCAATTTTGGGGATCCATTGAGGGGGTGGACCTAGAGTCACCGATTTCTTTAGTTTTTAAGAGAGGTTCAGAATCTTTCACTTTTTAAAATGTTGGGAGCAGAGCTTAGCTTCATGGACGCGCAGCCTGTGTGCCGTCACCCAGCACTCAACCTTGGCCAGAGAAGGGTCTCTGTACTTGGTTTCAGGCTCTGCTATGGCCATCCAGAAATTCTTAAATTTCGAACAAGGGGTCTGCATTTTCATGCCACACTGGGCCCCACAAACTACGGAATTAGTCCTTGTTGACAACCTACACGAATTTAAAATACAGTACTGGTTCAGAGTATGGGGGCCAAAACGATCTATGTCTGTGGCTGGATGTAGCATGGGACGCCAGTATGGACTCTTTGTCATCCACTGGATTAAGATATTCCGTTCTCTGAGAATCCCTGGGAAGGACATGATGGCGCCCAGAGATTTTTTGGGGGTGGGAGGGAAGGCACAGATATTCTTCAGGAATGATTCCCTGAGATTCTGCATGAGCTAGTGGGGCCCTGACCAAGATCCCCTCTCCCCCCAGCCTCAGGGATGAGCAGTGAGAACTTCATAATAAGAAAATGCTGAAGAAGGGACCAACACAAGGAACTAAGTGGTTTGGGATGGAGGGCTGGGGTGGACCCTGCATGTGGCTGATGCTGGAGGCTTCCCCAGAGTCATCGCCCATCCAGGCACTGGAGTCAGACTTTGGAAATTGGAACGGTGGATGCTTGTTCCCCGGTCTGAGTGGTAGGACTGTGAGGGGTGGTACAGCTTCACGTCAAGGCTACACGGAGACAGACCAAATAACAGAAGTGAGAGAGGACTGGCTAGACCCCAGTTTTCTGCAGGTGGTTCATAAGCAAGACTCTTGCTTTGGAGCGGGTCGGTCCCAGGATTCTTGAGGGGTTCTCGGTTGGGCTGGATTAGGAGTGTTGAGCTGCTAGAGGGAAACACTTCCTGTTGGAAGGAAGACCTGAGCACTTAACTGCAAGTCAATAATACACTTCCATTTCATGGGGCATGCCATACCGGTTGAGTCTGACTTGGAAGGGGAAGCTTTGCCCCTGATGAAAGGAATGTGGCCAACAGTGAGTAGAGTCATGGGGCTGTTACAGAGAGATCCTGTTTCTCAGGAGATGCATTCATTTCTAGCAGCTCACTGAAAATATTAGAGTGGGATGTTTGGTCAGTAGGTTCGCTTTTCTTTCTGCCCAGTACTGGTGAACTGGAGAGTGTACATTTTAAAAGAAGTAATTTCTAACGGACATTCTTGCAAACTCCCTGAGGGAAATGAGTGAAAGACTGTTTGAGACACTGAATTTCTTGGAAGAAAGTTGCTATATAAACTAGTATAGAGCTTTTTTTTCTTTCCCATCCCCCCATGGTAGGTTTGCAGGACCCACCAAAGAACTCTCCCATCGTGCAAGAGAGAATATGAAACTCTCTCTGGGCCACTATCAGGGAAACTAAAATTCCCTCTTTCTTTCGGGTTTCTCCAATCTCATGAGTCTGATTTCCAGATCAACGAGGAAGGTTGTATTTTTATTATTCTTTACACTTTGCATATGGAGAGTCCCTGAAGGAACCCTGAGATGGGCTAATTATGTGACTTATCGTGGGCAGGCCAGGACTTAGTACAACAAGGAGAATTCAGCCACACCTGCACAGTGTGCCCCGAGCTAGCTCCTCCTCCTAACTAACGGTGCCCTCCTCTTCCCTGAAGTGCATGAGCAGGGCTCCTCCTTTCGGCTGAGCCAGTCCCCATGATTCTTAAGGGGTTGGGTCCACTGACCCAATATGTGAGAGGACTGAAATTCTGTGTGTGGCATTTCTGATCTAATTCCTAAATGACAGCTCCCTTAAACATGTGGGAGATAAGAAAGCTTGCTAAACATTAGAAGACCATTATTTTCAGAGAAATGAAATCTAGGTCCACCAAAACACTTGTCCACAACTGTTTGCAGGAGCATTATTCTTAATAGTCCAAAAGGGGAAACAATCCAAGTGTCCATCTACTAATGAATGGGTAAACAAAAACGTGTACAGCCACACAGTGGAATACTACTTGGCAATAAAAATACGGTAGGAGAGGGGCACCTGGGTGGCTCAGTGGGTTAAGCCTCTGCCTTCAGCTCAGGTCATAATCTCAGGGTCCTGGGATCGAGCCCCTCATCAGGCTCTCTGCTCAGCGGGGAGCCTGCTTCCCCCTCTCTCTCTGCCCGCCTCTCTGCCTACTTGTGATCGCTGTCTGTCAAATAAATAAATAAATAAAATCTTTAAAAGAAATACGATATGAGATATTGCTTTATGCTACACTGATGAACTTTAAAACATTATGGCAGTCACAATGGAACATATCATAGGATTTCATTTGTATGACATCCCTAGAATAAACAATCCTACAGAGAGGAAATAGACAAGTGGTTGCCGAGACCTGGGGGTCAGAGTCCGGGCATCGGAAGATGACAGCACCAGGGTACAGAGTTTCTTTTTAAGGTGACAAAAATCTCCTAAAATTGATTGTGGTGGAGAATGAACAACTCTGAAGATGTATCAAAAGATCGAATTTTGCACTTTAAATGGTGAGTTGCATGGTGTGCAAATGATATTTTAATAAAGCTGTTAAATTATTTTTAAAAATGCTTTTTGAAAAAGATTTTATTTATTTCAGAGAGAGAGACAGACAGACAGAGAGGGTGCGAGGGTGGGGGAGGAGTGAGGTGGGGGAGGAGTGAGGTGGGGGAGGTGAGAGGGAGAGAGAATCTGAAACAGATGCCAGGCTCATTGGGGAGCCCGACAAGGGGCCTTGATCCCATTACCCCACAAGATCAGGACTGAGCCGAAGCCAAGAGTTGGACACTTAACCGACTCAACCACCCAGGCACCCCAAGAAATGATGCTTTTAAAAAGACCATTCGTTTATGTCTCTTTCTGAAGCTGATCACCTTGGGACACATGTATCCAGGCTTAAAAACAGATTTTATGAGCTAAGTGAAATGACAATGTGAAAAATACTGATTTTCCCTTAGGTAGAGAGCTGACTTGCAGATCCAGGTACAGCCACAATATTTGTACCTGTACTTACTTTGAACTTGGCTGAAAATTTTTTCCTTGGCCTGAAATCATTAGAATATATTTAAACGATACTGAAGTGACTGCTGTGTTTGTCTTCCTAATACTCCTTTCCCCTGCTTAACGTCATAGCACCCCAACTTTCTCCTAAAGAACCATCCACTTTAATTTCAGTTCATGTGGTTTGAATATTGCTGACCCTATGCCCCGGGCTCTATGAGTCAGTACTGATCAATCAGCACATTTTATCCAGCGGCATGTTGGAGCTGCCTCATACCATCTTATTCAAACCAACTGGAAAATTTTTAGGAATTTTGTGAGCCAGTTCTTAACTATGACCACTATTAAAATTTAAAGTATATACATTTATAATTAAGTTATATTTGAAACAGTTATTAGGCCCTCAAAACTCCTCACTTCTTAATTATTTGAATACATTTTATGATTACCCATGCTCTTGAGGTTACTTATACCTATTGGACCTGCATGATTTAAGGGCACAACTGTGGATCTCTTCACATCTCCACGGCTCAGTGACTTCCTGTTGGCAGCTTGAAATTGACCAACAGTAGTATTAAGACCACACAACTATGTAAATGCCGTATATTGGGGTTTCTTCTTCTTTGTCAAGGAGATTGTTAATCATTTACCAGCAGAAATGGGTTAAATAATGTCCCTCTTCTCCCCAAAAACAGACGTTTGTGCCCAAATCCCTGGTGTTTGTGAATATGACTTTGTTTGGGAAAAGGATCTTTGCAGGTGCATTTAAATTAAGTCTCCTGAGATAAGGCCACCCTGGATTATCCCAGTAAGCCCTAAATACAATCACATATGTCCTTATAAGATGTGGCAGAGGGGGTTTGACACAGACATGCAGGGGAGACGCGCAGATAGGACAAGGAGGCCGCAGAGACTGACTGAAGTGGTACACCCACAAGCCAAGGAATGCCTGAAGCTCCCATAAGCTGGAAAAGGCAAGAAACAGAATCTCCCCCTGGAGCCTCTAGAGGGAGCACAGCCCTGCTGACGCCTTGACTTTGGATCGCTGGCCTCCAGAAATATGAAAGAACACATTTCTGTTGGTAAGCCATCCCGCCTGTGGTAATTTCTGATGGCAGCCACACAGCTATGTCAAACTGACACACCCCCATACCACTGGAAGACTATCATAGGGTCAGGGATGGGCATGTCACCCCAGTTAGGACAACAGGAGGTCAGCTTCTATTGTCAAAGAAACAATCTCCTTCTACTTAGGGGTTGCCGAATGGTGCCATCTTTGCCATCATATTTGCCTAAGAATGAACACAGCACAGAAAGTCATCAAGTTGGGATCTAGAGAGAGAAAGAGCGAGACATTTCGGACAATGTTGTTTGAGAAGCTGGATCCAGTCTTCTACTGGAATTCTCTATCACAAAAATAAATTCATGTATTCTCTTTTGAAACCAAGCTTCTAACCAATATACACCTGCGAACTTTCATGGAACACTGGAAAGCGTTCACTTGTACAGACAAGGTTGTAAATACATATAGTTGCTATTTTTTGATCAGTTACTGTTGAAATCAGGCCTAATAACAAAGACAATCAGGAAAACCTGGATCAGACAGTGAACAATCTGACACCCACCTGAATTCAATCATGTTCATTTGCTCCAGAAACATTTATTGTACCCAACCATGTTTAAAGGGTTCAATTCAGGACATAGATCCGTACATTTAAGAGCTTACAACTTATTTACCAGTAAGGAGTTTAGGATAGTTCACATTACTGAGGTCACCAACAGTATTAACTTTTCAGCCCATATTTTTCTAGACAGTACTAAACTCATATAATTTCATTATTTTTGCTAAGGAGAATTTGTTTAATGCACAATTAAAATATTTTAGCTTCTTTATGAGATTACATTTAAGTGCATTCACAAATCGTAAAAGAGCTTTTTGGCCAATCGAATGGTTTTTGGGTTGCGAAAATATTCTAGCGACTTTTTTTTTTTTTAAGATTATGTTTATTTACTTGACAGAGAGAGAAAGAGAGACAGCAAGAGCCAAGGGGGGAAGCAGAGGGAGAAGCAGATTCCCCGCTGAGCAGGGGGACCGACTTGGAGGCTCAATCCAGGACCCCTGTGATCATGACCTGAGTCAAAGGCAGATGCTTAACCACTGAGGAACCCAGGGGCCCCTCTTCTAGTGATTTCCAATAACACTGTGCCTTTGGTAATTTTTAACTTCTCAAGAATTTTTATTTTCCATTATCTTAGTAATTTGTTGGCATGGATAGGCACATTTCTGAAAGGACGGAGTCACAGGAAGTCCCAGAGATAGACACACTGTATTGAAAAATATTAAAATAAAAGTAGTATCTTTTAACATACAGCATTTCTACCTTTATTTTTTCAGTTCAGGAGATTCAAAATTAATATTGCCCCATAATTCTATTTCTTTCCTGTGCTTTTTTTTTTTTAAGATTTTATTTATTTATTTTACAGACAGAGAGCACAAGTAGGCAGAGAGGCAGGCAGAGAGAGAGAGGGAAGCAAGCTCCCCGCTGAGCAGAGAGCCCGATGCAGGACTTGATCCCAGGACCCTGAGATCATGACCTGAGCCAAAGGCAACAGCTTAACCCACTGAGCCACCCAGGCACCCCGCTTTTTTTTTTTTTTTTTTTTGTAAGATTTCATTTATTTATTTGGCAGAGAGAAAGAGAGAGAACACAAGCAGGCAGAGTGGCAGGCAGAAGCAGAGAGAGAAGCAGACACCCCAGTGAGCAAGGAGCCCAATGCAGGACTTGATAGCAGGACCCTGGGATCCTGACCTGAGCCGAAGGCAGCCGCTTAACCCACTGAGCCACCCAGGTATCCCCCTTTACTATACTTTGGCAAATAGTTGTGTTTCTGTTGTTGTTTCTTTGTTTGTTTTTTGCTGAGCACATTTTTCATTTTGAATGAATTCTCAACTTTTTAAATCTAATTAAAGTCTCCTAAGTTTAACTCAGCATTTGTGGTTAGTTTATTTTTTAAAAAATTATTTTACGTTTATTTATTTATTATCTATTTGTTTATTTTGGAGTTTGGGAGAGGCAGAGGGAGAGAGAGAATCTTAAGCAGGCTCCACGCCTAGCCTGGCACGGAGCCTTGAGGTTAGTTTCTTGATGGTTAATAAACCGGAAGCCCATCTTTGGGAATTGAAAAAAATAAAAGAAGTTCCTGAGGGTTGCTTGTTGCTGAAAGAGCCCATTACTAAAACTAATGTCACTAGCATCCATAAACTAATGCCCACTTGTCTTGACTTAAAATAGAAATGAACTCTCAAATGCAAATATCCAAATAGATTATTGTTTAGCACTTTATATTTGCTAATGGCATTACTTATCAAAGAAAGAATTGTCCTGAGTATTTTCAAGGCAGACAACGACAAAACAAACAAACCCTTAAACCGACAAACACATAAAGAATAAGCAAGCCGACCACACACAGGCCATCGCACACTCCTGAGGTACAGGGATAAGAGATTTCACCAGGACATACAGCAGACATTCATCAGTCGATAACAACTCAAGTCTACTCTCCTTCCAGTCTAGAACAATCCTTTCTGTGCTACAAAAAAAGTAGCCATCAGAAGCTTTTGGGAAATGAGCTTCATTATCAGTATGGACTGCAAGGAAAACATGAGAAAATAAAAACTTAGCTTTCAGAGCCCCCATTTCTTTTTTAAAGATTTTATTTATTTATTCAACAGAGAGAAAGAGAGCAGAGCAGGGGACAGGAGGAAGGGCATAAGAAGGACAAGCAGGCTCCCGCTGAGCAGGGAGCCTGATGCTGGGCTGAATCCCAGGACCCTGGGGTCATGACCTGAGCCAAAGGCAGACGCTTAACCTACTGAGCCACCCAGACGCCCCCAGATTCCCCATTTTTATAGTGCCATAAAAGCCTAAAATAAAAATCGGGAACACATCAAGTTCGCCAAAGACAGGTAAATAGACCCAAAATAAGTGTTTAGGAAGTCACTTTCTATTAACAAAAGCAGCTTTTCATTATTACCCTTTCTTGGTAATGCTGGCTACGGAGGACCCCAGCAAGTTAGCTTTTTTCCTAAGGCTAAAAAGAAACTCACCACCAAAGTTGAAATACAAGGAACCGGAAAAAATCAGTGATTTGTTCCCTGATGGCAACTTTATGCCGGAGACCAAGAGTTTCTTTACACTAAATCGTTTTCTTCATGTGGAAAACACTGATAGAAATCTAGGTGAATGGATATAATTAAGTATTTGTGTGGTTCCAACTCTAAACTGCCTTTTTTTTCCTTCTTCTTCTTCAAACACCTCCACAACTTGCCCAGTAACCAGAAGAGAGGAACAGCCTTCTAAGAGTGAGGCCCTCAAAACATTTCCAGGCTGCCTGGACAAAGGCTTGGAATGACTACAATAGTGAACCATCCTGCCTTGGACCTGAATCTAGATTGATGACCTAATACATCTTTTCCAACTCTGACTGCCATGGTTTTATGAGCATCAAGAACTGGGCGTCTGCCACCGTCAACAAGTACAGATTCTTCAGAGCTCGAACGTCCGCAGAAACTTAAGTGTCCCCCAAAGAACAGAGATCACACAGTGTCCCAGGGCTCTGGGGTGCTGCCTGTAGCTTTGACGCGTGACACCGGAACTCCTCTTTGGCAGGGCAATTCTTAAAGGAGAGGAAGTGTGCCCGTAACTCTCCCCTGTTATCTTGGTTGACGAACTCTGAGTCAGAGCGGGGCAGATCTCTGGGAAGATAATTAAGCTTAGTTTAAGGCCCTGTCCTTTTCAGGGGCCCCTTCAGAATGCTGTACCTAATTTTGTACTTGTAATTTTGCATTCTTTGCAACGAACAGGCCCCTCAACTGTATAAGCGGTAGTTCCCCTGCCACCACCACTGCCACCGTAGGAATCGGCCCCGGAGCTAGGTGACTTGCACCAAATCTTAGCTTGGTGAAAGTGCAAAAATTAAACACAAACTCTTCTTCATTTTTATGACACTCCCCCCACCCCACCTCGGGCAAGTCGCAGTTAAAGAGGAGACCTCTTTGAGTCCCAGTCCTCAGACGGCCTGTCAACACGACAGCAATGGTTCAAAAACTGGCTGCGTTTTTAATTTATCCTCCTTAGCTCCTCTTTAAAAGAACATTTCATTGTGGGCTAATTGTTACAAAGGCTTGTAGACTCTAAAGGCAGAAGAATTTCCATGAGTGACCTCCCTTTGGCGAAGCGGCATCCCCGTTCCAATTTCAGCTTTAAGTTTTGTTTTCCAGTAAAGTTAATGGGTTTGGACTAGCCTTCTACACTTTTGTAACAGGGCTCTCAAGGGACCAAGCTACAGCAACATTTATTTTTTCTGATTACAAAAGTAATGGCATATCTATATAAATATATATACACACATATATAAATAGCTTGAAACATTATAGCATTGAAAGTGAAAATCTTCCATAATCCCACACAGCTGAGAAAACCAGTTAACATTTTTTTTCAAGGCATATATTAAAAACTTCATTTATTATTTTACAAAAAATGGGATTATAGTTCAGCTTTGAAGCATGCTGTTTTCCACCTAGCAATATGTCTCAGACATCTTTCTATGCCAGTCTGAAAAAAAAGTGAGCTTCTTTTTAATCTTCTTTTTAATGGCTCCACGGTATGGTCCTGTATGGCCAAACCATACTATCTCTAACCAATTGCCTGTTAATGCACACTTGGGTTCTTTCCAGTTTTCCCTGTACCAAATATTCTTGCAAACATCATTTTACTCTTACATCTTTGAGCCATTGTACGAGTATTTCTCTATGATGAATTCCCAGAAGGTGAATTATTATTGGGTCAAAGGGTATGAGCATTTCATTTTTAATAGCTATTGCCAAATTGCCCTCCAATAATTTTATACCGATTTACACCTTCACCCACACTGTGAGAAGGAGCCTGTTTCCCCACCCTCCCCTTAGCAACACTAAAACCATGCAATTTAGGGATGTCTGATGTGAGTTAGAAGTTAAGAGGTTCAGCCTGTGGAGTTTTTTTTTTGCCTTTGTGAAAAGCTAACAAAGACATCAAAAGTCTCCCCCTTTCCCTGATGAACCCCCTGCTCTGAGTGAGCCGATACCCAGACACACATCCAGCTAATGTGAGAGGTAAAAAACCTAATGCTTATTTTTTGGCTGGATTTTAGCTGTTTTGTTTTTAGCTGGATTTTTCAGAGATAATTTGTTGTTGAGTGCATAAACAAATGTGTTATAGAATACTTAATAACTTAATTATTCAGGAAATGGATATCAGTCCTGACCTCAGCACTGCAGTTTTAACGTAAGCAACATATTTAATCTTAGAGCGCCAGTATGTTTACATCTGAAACATTCCTTGATTTCATCTTTATGTTTATTGGTGCAGAGCAATTTGAAAAAGCTATTCTTTAAAGACATGGGAAAGGGGCTTAGTCGGCCCTATGAAAGAAGAGCAAGGTTTGCCAATATCCAGGTTTCAGGAACTTGTTTTGGAGATTACTATGGTTTACATACCCAGAATTAGGATCACCGGGCATTAGCGCGGGGTTGAGGGGGGGAACTTTAGGGGTTATCCAGTCAAAAGATTTTGAAACCCTGCTCCGCAAAGCCTGGGGGTTGCTTTAGGGAAACAGAAGAGGTTGGTGGAAGAGGAAAGCAGATGATGGTTAAAGGTTCATGGTATTCCAATCCTAATAGCACCATAAGTGCCCTGCTTTGATCAACGTCATGTGGTGGGTTGTATTTTATGTCATCTGGAGCAAGTTGATCTCTTATTTTCCTCTTCTGTAAAACAGACACAATAACAGTGCCTATTTAAGAGTAGTGAAGATTAAATTAAGTAATACTATACACGTGCAGCGCTTAGCCCAGTGGCCGGCACATGCCAAGGACCCAATAAATGTTTGTTAATCTATTAGTTAAGATTTTCCTTTGAAAAAGGATTCTGTTGCTTACCTTTCAAAACCACCCATTTACTTTTGCATCTATACAATAAGGCGATTTGTTTCAGATGGAGTGGTTTTAGATTTGATTGATTTCCTGCTTCTCAAGCCAATGATCTTACCCTCAGATCCCAGGACACGTCCACTTTGCTGGAGATGCTGGGGGCTCTGAGGATAACTGGCCTCCAACACACCCGTGGCGCTACTTGCCACCCAGGTGGCCAAGATCACGGCTCCTCTATCTGCCTTGCTCTTTCTTGGTTTGTGAAAGAAATAGGACCCTGTGAAAAAAAGTTTTCTTTGCCCTGTGAGCGAAGTTGTCTACGGGGTTCACCCTGAGAATCAAACATGAAAGTTGCAAACTCTTAGACAGTTTTCCTAGGGGCTATCTTTTCCATGATTAGGAGGACAGTTGAAAGGAGTTCAGAAATGGGCCCTCAAACCTTCTAAAACTGACTGCATTTTCTATTCTTGGCCAGACACTTTTAAAAGGAAGAACTCATCCAACAAACATACACCCTTATCAATCCTTTTTTTAGGAAAGCTTGTCTTTGTGTAGGGGAAGTTTTCAAGTTCTCCTAATGAATCACAGACGTGAGGCGGGATGGGGAGAACTTTAAGCATTTTCCTTTTTGAATATGTCTAACACGAGACCAAAAACCAGGGAGCGAGGAGCAAATCCTTCTGAACTGTGTATCTGTTCTACCCAAGAACTCCTTCCATGCCAGTCCCTGCTGCCGTCTGAGAGCCAGACGTGGGCTGGGGGAGGGGTCTCTCTGTGTCAGGGCCATTCAGGGTCTGTGGTAGACTTAGCAGCAAGTAGAGGTAAAAGCTGTAGAATTAAGAGTTGAAAACATTGTTTAATGAAACCCCTCCCACCAGACGCTCTTGATCAAAGTCTATCCTTGCACTAAGAAAATTGATCTACAGTTGCATACATAAAATTTTGGCAACACTCTGTCCTCATGGCTTTCAACAGAGGCTTTAGACCTCTGAGACTGGGCATTGTCCCAGAATTGAGATCCAGTTGCATTACGCATACCAGAAGACACACCACCACAGCCGAGGCCCGTGCAACCACTTTCTTTTAACCTCGCGTCTGTGAAAAATTACTTTCCAAAAAAATAAGTGAAACCCGATGTCTTCTCCGGGTGGTTATTCTTGCGCCTATGAAGTCAATAAAACTCTCCAGATTTATTAGACAGCCCTGCTGTGGAAGACAAGACCACTTCCTATTCCCTAGCAGAAACGTGTGCCTTCCTTTCTGTAACCTTCTGACCACAGATTTTCATTTTGCTCGTTTCTTTTCTTTTTCTCAGAAAACTGGTCAGAATCCTATAAGATAAGTGGCTTGGCCTGTACTAACATCCCCATTTCTGGCCTCCAGGAGGGACAAAATGAGCACAGTTCAGGCTCTTCTAACTTTTCTTGTTTACCTCCCATTTTCAAGCGGCCCTTTTTTCTTCAGGCCAGAAGTAGCAGAGTTTGGATGTCTCTCCTGCCACCACGCTAAGCATGAAATGCAGAACCTACCAACAAATCATACTCCTGTGAGAGCCCACTAACCAGCGGGTGATGACCATGAAGATGACAATGGGATTCGGTTCTATTTAATACAACAGTATTTATTGAGCTCCTACTATATACGCCGGGGCTTCCCTGGATATGAAGATGCAAAGATATGGAGGATGATGTTGCCTTCTTTCAAGGGGGAAGTCAACACTTACTGAGTGAAACTCTGAGTGGGACAGATTCGGAAATAAATAGAATGTTGTGGGATAAAAAACTAGAACACAGAAAGATTTCTAGAGAGGATGATTCTCGGACTCTGTGTTTAAAGATGATTAGGAGGTTATCAGATGAACCTGGAGAAGGGCAGCCCCAGCAGAGGGACCAGCAAGCACAGAGAATCAGAGGTGTGGAATAACACAGATTTGGGACCTAAGAAGTTGTGTGCATTGAATGAAGGCCAAAAGGTTGTAAGTAACCTGTGCTCTTACATGAATGTGGGTATATTTTTTGGTGATGGGGATCTACTGGATGGGTTAGAGGCTTGGAGAACTTGTGGTAGCATGAGCAACGAGGTGGGGGACAAGTGGTCGAGTGCTATCTTGGGAGGCATGAAGACAACCTAAGCCCGGCCAGTGTGGTCAAAATGCAGTCAAATGCTCTGCCACTGAGCTATACCCCCATAGTGTGGTCAAAATGAAGAGGGTGATTCAGAGCAAGAGCAAAGAGAAGACATGGAAAGGAGGTGGAGTTACAAAGATTCTCACCCCAGAAAGACTTCTATGCAGTTGTATTCCATTATTTAAGAGTGGAAATTACCTCCCAAATGCTTTTAATTGTAAGTTATTGACTCACTAGTTCTTTTTATTTCTACCCATTTCCGGAAATGGTCTGCGGAAGGAACCGATTCTGTACCTAGAGTCAGGTCCATCCTGAGTGACTGTGGGACCTTGGCCAATCTACGAGCTGCTGGAGAGCATTTGTAGAACATTATCCCTGGTTTAGACACTCTGCATATCATGGAAAGATATTTATACCAGTGGAATCTTCACTAGTTTCAGTTTTGATTATTCTCGTGTTAATGTCCCATATATCTTAACTGGCACTTCCTTGGATGATAACTTATAGTTCACTTATATTTTCAGGCGTTAAGAAAGAAGGCACTCTTGCCTACATCACTCATCTGACAAAGAGAAAATGAAGTGTGGCTTCTGGGGAATCAGAGAACTCTTCGTTTGTTCCCCATGAACTTGGGCAAGGGGCCTAAGCTTAGTTTCTCCAATTGCATAATGGAACGACATCAATATCTACCTCGTAGTTTTGGTGTAAGAATAAATGAGCTAATGACGAAAAAGGACTTGGCACTTAGAAAGTGATAAGTTCATAGTATTCTCTAAGTATCATGCATCAGGCTGATTGCTAGACGATAGTGTCTCATAGCAGTCTTCAAGTTTTTTCAAAAAAGATCATTTAAGTTCTTTTTTTTTTTTTTGAGGGCAGGGTTTATTTATCATTATATTCCCATTCCCCATAATAGGGTCTGCCTCAAAGCACATAAAGTGTCTTGCTAGGAAGGATTAAATAATAATTTGTTCAAAGTCAAACATCTAGAAAATAACATGATCAGGACTCAGATCTGTGTCTGCCTGATTCTGAGCCCAGTGCATCTTTAACCATCTCCCAAGTTTGTTGTTTTTTCTTTTTTCCCCAAAAGAAAATGTTGTGGAAGCAGAATGAAGTGCTATTCCGTGTTTTCTTTTACTACTAGCTTTCGAATTACTTAATTATTGTAAGCGGGTGTTCTCAGTATAAGTAGTTTCCGTCCCTATGATTTAAAGGTCATTTTCAGAGTATTTCTACGTGGGTCAAGCTCTTGGCTGATCATCTTCCTTCTTGAGCCTCAGTTCCAGTTTTTAATGCTTTCTTGGTGAGGTTCACCTATTAGAGTCCTCTATTTTTTTTTTAAACACATAAAACTTTATTGAGTGTTGAAAAATCTCATATGAAATCAGAGTCCTCTGAAGGCATTTCAGCTTTAATAGCTCCAAGCTCCTCCTCATCAACCAGCCCCCCACCTCTCCCTTCTCCCACCTACCCTCCGAAAGCCCTGCGTCCCCCTAGATTCTGATAGATGGCATTTTTTATCCACACAGACACATTAAAGATTTTGCGTTCAGTCCTCACTCTTTCCATTTTCCTTATCGACCTGGTCACCATGCGTTATTGTTTCTCCCCCAAACAAAAATGGTGTTCAAATCTGGCTTTTCCTTTTCGTCCCAGCTGCTACTCTCAATCAGTGCTTCACCATCCTTGGCCTGAGGAGTTTGGAGCGCTTCCGAATTGACCTTTTTACCTTCAGCCCCTTCCCTTACCAGCCTTTTGAAGACAAAATTATCTTCCTATGACACAGAGCAGATCAGACGCTCTCCTGATCTAAGACCTCTGGCCGTGCTCCTTCACCTTCGGTGTCCAAGTCTCTGCTCCCTTCTCTGTAACTGTGTATTTAAAAACAAGCCCAGTCAGATTTTCCTGCCACTCTTCGCATGTGTCTTTTGCTTTAGCTGGACTGTACTACTCCTGATTCTCCCAAACACCCAACACACTTTAGTAGGACTTTGTGCCTCTCTTCCAGGTGCTTCTTCTGCCTGTAATGACCTTTTCCTCCTTTTTGCCCTTAGAAATTCCTGCTCATTCTACAAGGCTCAACCAACATCACATACCAGGTGAGGCCCCCTCCACCTCTCTGTGGGACTCAAAGAAAATTCATGGCTCCCCTTCTGCTTGTATCATAGCACTCCCATCACTTCTACTTTAGAAGTTTATTTAGTTCTTTAGTGTCAATGGTCCATGGAGTCTCAAGGTCAAGGGCTACTTAATTCATTGATATAACTGCAATCCCAACACAAAGATAGTTCTTTTCTTTTCTTTTCTTCTCTTTCTTTCTTTTCTTAAAGATTTATTTATTTGGGGGCACCTGGGTGGCTCAGTCACTTAAGTATCTGCCTTCGGCTTAGGTCATGATCCCAGGGTCCTGGGATGGAGCCCTTTCAAGCTCCCTGCTCAATGGGGGGTTCTGCTTCTCCCTCTTCCCCTGCCCCTGCTCCTGCTATCTCTCTCTCACACACACTCTCATGCATGTGAGCTTTCTCTCTCTAATAAATAAATAAAATCTTAAATCTTCTGAAGAAAGATGTATTTATTTATTAGAGAGAGACAGAGAGCGCACGTGTGTGGGGCAGGGAGGGATAGAGGCAGAGAATCTTCAAGCGGACTCTCCGCTCAGTGTGGAGCCCACTATGGCGCTCCATCTCACCACCCATGAGATCATGACCTGAACAGAGATCAAGATTCTGATACTTAACCAACTGAGCCACCCAGGCGTCCCCAGTTTTTTTCTACTTAAGGAACAAGAACACGTGACTTTTTCGAAAAATAAGTGGGCAACATTAAAGCAGTAGAAGAGAGGTAAATCATGTAGAAGTTACAACAATATTGGATGTTGGGGAATTCTGGTCTAGCCCATAGCCAATCCTGAACAAATGTGAGTTAATCTATGGACAAATCTGTTTTTGGTTTTGGTGGGTTTTTTTGGTTTTGTTTTGTTTTTGAGGTTCTCTATTCTTTTTATTAAGTATTTCTTAAATTTTAGCTCCAGTATAGTTAACATACAATGTTATATTAGTTTCAGGTGTACGATAGAGTGACGTCACGCTTCTGTACATTACTCTGTGCTCATCATGATAAGTGTATGAACTGATGTATTTTACAAGTACTTGACATCACCCTGGGCACAATCTTGTTTAATAACAAAGGTAAAGAATAGCTGTGAAAGAGCAGATTGGTCTCAGGACCATGTGGAACGAGAGATCCATTAAACTTAGATGACCCCTATCAGTGGAATTTCTTCAGACCCTGATGCTTTCTCACTCTGCCTGGGGTCACCCTCGCCACGGAGATGTTTTCAAACCCTGCTTGGAGTTCTGTCGATGCCTTTGTTTAAAAAGTGATTTCCAAGCCGCCAGAGGACCAACCTTTTCTTGCAGTTGGGCAAGGCTGTTATCTCTGGAACTTCTGCCCTTGTTTCTGTCTTTAGGTGTTAGCTTTGGAGGGGAGTTTTCATTTTGCTATTGCCAGAGCAAACACTAACGGAAATGACTGTAATACTAACATATCAATGCCCCTACTTAATGCGGTTTACAGATCTCTCCTGAAGGTACTCCATGGTGCATAGAACCTGTTTCAAAGAAAGTCAGCTCTCACTGGAGGGAGAGTCAGGGGCTCTAGATCCTAGTTCTGACCCTGCCTCTAGATCGCTTGCGTGACCTGTGGGTGTGGGTGAGTCACTCCAACACCAGTCCTCTCCTCCGTCTCAGGAATGGGAAGGGTTGCAAATTTAGAGCACCTAGGCCAGATGGGAACCACAAAAGCATGCTGTTTACCCCTTACAGTGTTTGAATGAGGAGACACTTTCACTGGAAGATTTTATATAAGGACACAGGGTTTTATTTTCTCTTAAGAAATCAGAAGATCTCGTTACACGGGTCCCATATTTCTACTCAATTTGTAGTAGCTGCCCCCTTTAACAGAGCATGGGCTCTCCTGGGTCCCAATGACCTTATCAAGTTCATTTGCCCTTTCGTCTGTCCTACACAGAGGTAAAAATACCAGTTGCTATTTGTCATTGTGTTTGTACTCAAGGGTGATATTGAAAATATTTCACTACTAAGGCCTGGGGACTGACCTATCAGAATGGACACCTTTGTGCTAGAATGACATCCTGGGGGTGACTTGCTCTCCCCAGCTTCTGGATCATGGGGAGATCTGAGAGTTCCTGGAGAAAAGGCAGATGCCCAGCAATGGGCATCACTCAGTGGCCTGAGAGCACCCCAAGACCTCAGTCGGTAAGGACGGTTCTAGCCTCAGGTGCACAGCAACTAAACATCAGCTCTGCTCGGACGGTGTGTTTCCTCCCAGTAGAGAGATCTATTCCTGCACCCATGTCTCTTACTGCAAACAAGAAAATGAATGAAAACTAGAGAGAAAAGGCAGAACGATTGTTGTTCCCCTCGGTTGCTCTGTTCATTGACCCACTGGAGACTATGGCCTCTGAGTCTGAGCTCCCAGTCCTAACCAATCTGTAAACCCTTTTTCAGCCTAAGTATAAGGAGCCTCTAATTTTATCCATTTCATAAATGGAGTGAAAATTTTGCAAATCATCTTGGAGAATTTTGCAAATCATTGTACAGAATTTATATAAGGGCTAAAACACTGTGTGAAATAATAAATCACCAATAAATTATCTCCATTTTATTATCGGGTTTTTCAATTTTAAAAGCACTCTGATGTTCTTTTTTTTTTTTCTTTTTTAATTTAGCTATGGCTATTTTTCAAATGGAATTAATGACCAAAAGCTAGCCTCATTCTCTAATTACAGTAGGAGACACTAGACAGGAGTTGTTCCAGACACTGACCCATCTTGGCTCAGGGAGAAGCTCTGGGCAGTTTTCCTATGAGCTGGCTTAGTACCTGGGGCCAGGAAACATCTGTTTTAACATGGAGTCCAGCGGGTGCTCTGTTTAATTATAAAATGGCCTTGCAGAGTCCCTCTGAGTTGGCTGACCTTAGCTTCTCATGCTATACTACCAAGCAAAATGAAATTCTCCATGTTCCATTAACCGAAGGTCCAATCCCAGTGTTGAAATGCCTGGAGGAGAGGGAAAAAGTTAGACCTTTGCCCTCTGGGAAGGTGTGGGGAAAGACAAAACAAAGAAACGCTTCCTACAAGTAACTGAGAAGCTTAGATAGGCCTGGGTGTCGCTTGTATAGGGAAAGGGGGAGCTGATTCAGGAATGACTCACACTCGGAGAATGAGCTGTTTATATAATACTTCCTCCTCTTCACTCCAGGGATCCTGTTTGGAAGGTCAGGGACAATGACAATGGAGAAGCAAAGAGAAAACTGGAGAAGAGTGGAGGAATGCTGGAACACGGAAAGACTCACTCACCTTGAAGAAAAGGACACACATTGGTGTGATGAGTTCATGTAATCAGTTATGGCCCAGGACTTAGAGTTTATTCTTAGAACACGTACGCTTGGGATTTCTTCATGATGGCGTGAATCTGTTATTCAACTATTATGAGAACTTACCTTCCCAAATCTTCTTCTATGCTAATGGGAAAAGAGAGCCCATTGTCAGCAGCGTCTGCTTCGGAATATCTTTTGTCTTGGAGCTCGTTGTAATCACTTCCAGACCGGTGGTATATTTATGATTTACATAATGTTACAAAGGAAGAAGTCTTAAGGATTTTTCTTTCTCTAAATCTTTGTGAATTATTATTTTAGACTCATTGCCAGATTTTTGTTAAAGGGGGAAGTTGATGAACTTTTAAACATGTCATTACATGCCCCGAAATAGCAACTCTTTGTTCTTGCAAAGATTTTTGTGGGAATTTAAAGGACTGTGTGTGTATGTGTGTATGTGTGTGCATATGTGTGTGTGCTTGTGTTTAGAAACAGGTAGAAAAGGAAATGGGCAAAAAGGAACACTTGAGGTTCACTGATAAAGTTAAATACATATTTTGTTTTCTGTTAGAACAAAAGTTGGCAGATTTGGGGGAATCTACCAACATTTGGTGTGGGTTTAGGAAGTGTGGCTCTACACTCATTTCCAATCATGTTTCAATAATTAGGGGTAGCAACAGAAGGGTTAAGCTCTAAAGCAAGGAAATATCTCTAAGTCAGAAAACAAAGGGAAACTTGCATATTTCTGAAGATGACATCGGATCGGCCTGTGAATTTCAAGCAATTTTGCGATATTATGATTCCCACTGAGTACGCATTAGTTGGAATACTGATCTTTTTATTTCTCCATGTCCCGGGGTTGTACACTGAAAGAGCCCTCTTCAACTTTGTATGTCAGAATTTTGAAGGAAAAATTATAGTAAAATATGTTTAAAACAGTGGGGCCTTATGTGAGTGAACACAACATTTCCCAAGGCTTTCAAAAATCCTTTTGTTAAAAATATGGTTTTTATTTTGTTTCTTTTTTTTCTTTCTTTCTTCAATTTTTTTTTTTTTTTCCTTTTACTCAAGCTTTTACCTCCCCTCCTTCCTGGAGGAAAGAAGAAACAAGTTTCAAAGGATATACATAACACAGCCTACATCTAGGGCCTGGGGATTTACAATGGGTTTGTTTTAAAATGAGACACCCCACATGGAAAATAAACAAGTGAGAAAAGTTCATCTGTGTATATAACTTCAGTTCCAACAACTATGGTGACAGTCACAGTGTCTGAGTAAGTGTCCCCTAGAGTCATCTTATGAGCAAAATGATTATTAATTGAGGTTTCTGTGAGTCTAAAGACGGTTGTTCACAAAGGGTAGGAATTTTGCTAGCATGAGGAACTGAAGACGGAGCCCCTGGGTTGTTCTAAGATAAAATGTCTTTTTCAAATTGAATTAATTAAAAACAAAACAAAACAAAAAACAGGCACAGTGAGGTGCCAGGATTAGGAATGATGATGAACGAATGTCCAATTCATTTCATCCTGTGATAGCCTTTCTTCCAAAGAAGAGAAGTAATTGGTTTGATCAGTTAGGAATTGCATTTAGCTGTCAGTGATAGACACTTAACGTCAATGGGTTATTTTTAACAGAAAAGAAATCCTACCTCTGGCTATCTGGGGCTCATACGGTGACTCTTCAAAGTCATCGGGGACCCAGGCTCTTTCTAGATCTCTGTTCTTCCCTCCTTAGGCCATGACGTCCTTCTAGTCACTAAATGTTCTCTCCAAGCATGAAAGAGGAAAGGGGAGGGCAAAAGGGATGCCCTCTTAGCTTAGTTAACTCTTTTAGGGAGCTTCCCCTGAAATGCCTCAAAATAATTTCACTTATAATTTATTAGCCCGACTTTTGTCATAGGCCACACCCAGCTGCAAGGGAGCCTGGAAGATGTGGTCTCTTAGGAGGAAAAAAATCCCGGCCCCAAATGAACTCAGGGTTCTGTAACTAGTAATAAGGGAAGGTCAGGTATTGGGTGGGAAATTAGAAGTCTCTGTCATACTCCTATACAATGTCTGTAATGTCAATGCATTGTCCAATGCTTACAGATTGCTTCTGTTTGAATCATGCGGTATTTAAGGCACTAGTTTAAGGACACAGTTTTGCATTGCATTGTCTCAAAGCATATGGCCAAAATAAATACTTTTGCCCATCATTGATCCTTTCCTCCACTATTTGCATAGTTTAATCTTGGAAGTGTTTGTGTTCATAACTAATGAGCAGAAAATTCCACATCCTCTTGAAACTCCAAATTAGGCAAGTGCCATTTCTTGTCCAGAAGTTATATTTATAAATGGTTATATATTCTGCAATCTTTTTCTTTTCCACACTGCGGTTGGAGCTTAAACTTCCTTCATTGTAAAAAAAAAAAAAAAAAAAAAGAAAGTGGACATTTTAGAAAACCTGTGGGTCCATAATTAGAGAAAAGAAAGAAACTTACACAGAGTATAAAGTATGTAGAGTACATCGAGTAGGGCCAACTTGCTAGCCCCTCCCCCTGCCGGAGTGACCACTTGGACTTCACTTGAATTTCTTCACTTTCCTTACTTATGCTGCTTAAAATTCCAACAATTAAAGATTCTCTTCCGTTCTCAGCAATCCCTTCTAAAAGGTCACTTTTTTTTTTTAAAGATGTGAAGTTATGAGTTAAGCAGAAATCAGTACAATAATTTTAATCGGATTGCTTTCCTACTGGCTAGGATACAGTTGCACTGAACGGGAAGTATGTATTTTTCTCCTCACTTCATTGGAGAAAGAAACATACTCATGGCAAACAATTCAATGTGAGCAAAAAGAGGTACTGTGTAAATAAGTCTCTATTCCCCACTCCCCCCACCCTCTCTACCCTTTTACCCCCAAATCCAAGATCCTTTCCCTTCCTGATGCCAACAGTGAGGAGACATTTCTTACGGGTATTATCCAGAGATATATGTAGGTATTAACACACATACACATAGTGTCAAAGTATAAAAATCATTTTGTTCTAACCAAATAGTCATATATCGTGTGCATTATTTGGTGCCTCTTTAAAAATAAGTTAAAGTATCATTGAAGAATTTAAAAAAATAAACACATACACCTGCTACATTAGAGAAATAAAGAGTCCTTGTTAAACAGGAGTTTTAGTGTGTGTGGGAGGGGAATTTCTATATTTTTGCAGTGGAGATATTTCACTTCAATATATTTTTTAAAGATTTTATTTATTTATTTGGGAGAGAGTGCGAGAGAAAGAGAGCATAAGCAGGAAGAGAAGCAGAGGGAGAAGGAGAAGCAGATTCCCCGTTGAGCTGGGAGCCCGATGTGGGGCTCGATCCCAGGACTCTGGGGTCCTGACCCAAGCAGAAGACAGACACTTAACTGACTGAGCCACCAGGTGTCCCCACTTCAATATTTTCTTGTGAGGACAGCAGTGACCCGGAGTCTGTGAAGGAAAACCTTAAGGAAATGGTGGAGGGTCGACCTGGGGCTCTAATGCCCATGCAGGACATTGCTCCTACAGAAGGTAATGTTCCAAGTCCCTAACAACTAAGTTGACAATGCATCCAGATTTCTGTAAGAACAGCCCCCACTTACACCAGTTGTCCTGGCAGAGTTTCTAAGAGCTCCCTCTTTTATTCTTGAAATGGTCCCAGTTTGGATGACAAATTATGTGATCACCTCAGTAATTGCTAACTGACAAATTAACAAGTTAGGATCAGCTGCAAAGTTGAAAAAAGCAGTCTAAACTCCTAGACAGTGAGGGCTTGACTGGTTGGGACCCTGGTGCAGTAACTTATGAGCCATATGACCTGGGTAAATTATTTAGCTACTACTTGTCTCAGTTTCCTTAGCTGTCTAAAGGGAAGACTAGCTGCCTCCAGGTGGTATTATAAACATTTGATTAAGTAATACACGAGAGAAGCTCATCCCAATGGTTGGTTCATACGTAGGACTCCACGTGCATAGTTGTTTCTATTACTTATTATTTTCACCATGCCCCCCCCCCACAACTTCATCCTTACACTGTATAAAATTCCACTGATTGAGATTCATTTAGGTCAACCGTCATCATATTCTATAAATGGATCACGGTATAGCCATTCATGAAGAAAAATTAGGTGAGTCAGTTGGAGGGATCCACCATCCTCACCCACCCCCAGCCCTTACAGAAGAGAGGATCAGAGTGTAGTTTGAAAATACAGCAGCTTGACAAATTCTTTATAGAATTTTGGATACCAGCCCTTTATCTGACTCAACACCCAAAGAACAAAGAATCCAATCAAGAAATGGGCAGAAGACATGAACAGACATTTCGGCAAAGAAGACATTCAGGGGGCCAACAGACACATGAAAAAGGGCTCCACATCACTCGGTATCACGGAAATACGAATCAAAACCACAGTGAGATACCACCTCACACCAGTCAGAATGGCTAAAATTAACAAGTCAGGGAACAACAGGTGTTGGCCATGATGCAGAGAAAGGGGAACCCTCCTACACTGTTGGTGGGAATGCAAGCTGGTGCAGCCACTCAGGAAAACAGTATGTATGTTCCTCAAAAAGTTGAAAATAGAACTACCCTATGACCCAGCAATTGCACTACTGGGTATTTACTCCAAAGATACAAATGCAGGGATCCGAAGGGGCACGTGCACCCAAATGTTTATAGCAGCAATGTCCACAATAGCCAAACTATGGAAAGAGCCTAGATGTTCATCAACAGATGAATGGATAAAGAGGATATCTATAATGGAATACTATGCAGCCCCCAAATCTTGCCATTTACAATGACGTGGATGGAACTAGAGGGTATTATGCTAAGCGAAATAAGTTAATCGGAGAAAAATATTTATCAGATGATCTCACTGATACGAGGAGTTTGAGAAACAAGACAGAGGATCATAGGGGAAGGGAGGGAAAAATGAAACAAGATGAAACCGGAGAGGGAGACCAAGCATAAGAGACTCTTAATCTCAGGAAACAAACTGAGGGTTGCTGGAGGGGAGGGGGGTGGGAAGAAAGGGGTGGCTGGGTGATGGACATTGGGGAGGGTATATGCTATGGTGAGTGCTGTGAACTGTGTAAGACTGATGATTCACAGACCTGTACCCCTGAAACAAAAAATACGTTATATGTTAATTTAAAAAAAAGAAAAAGAAAAAGAAAATACAGTAGCACTTTGCACATCTGAGTTGTTTCAATTCCGGCTTTGATATGAACATTTAAAAAAATGTCAACAACACTAGAGAAGAATGCAAGTGTGTCATCTAGCAAAGGTGAAATACATTTGATATGTCGGAGAGACACTTTCTTTCCCTTTTTTTTTTTTTTAAGAGAGGGAGGGAGGTAAGGGTGGCGTGGAGGGGCAGAGGGAGAGGGAGAGAGAGAATCTTGAGCTGTTCCACAACCAGTGTGGAGAATGACCTCACCACTGACCTCACCACCATTCTTCTGAGTGGAAATTAAGAGTCAAGGGACGTTTGCCAGGCACCCCCTGGAGAGACACTCTCGTGGCGGCCGTTTTTACTATACAAGCATAGTGTATTAATCTACAGACAATGGAACTACTTCAAAGAGTGTTTCAGGAAAACTTATAACCAATCATATCTCAGTATGTCCTACCATTGTGTGTAACTTTCCATACATTTATTATTTTCCCAAAGAGTGCTCCTTAATGGCTCTCCCTCTGGCAGAAGCCACATCGCAAACAATGAATGACAACTGTTCTCACACCTGGGGACTTCTGAGGTCTTTTAGGGAAGGATAAAGGAACCTGGCCTCAGAGTGGGAGTGGAAGGGGAGGACAGAGTGATTGAAAGAGCAAAAGCAGGTATTTTCCCTTCATATTCATTTTCTTAAAATTGAATTAGGTTTCTGTGAAAAGCCGTTTTGTAGAATAACAACCTCTTTATGGTTTCACCAGCTGAGACACAAAAGGTCATTTGTGGTGTGCTGTAAGTTCTGAACTGCGAGAGAAAATTTCCTGCTTACTGGTTATTTTCATGATAATAAGAATAATGTTTGTAAATAACCTGACCCATTTAACCAAGGATCCTAAAGTCCCCCTGTCACCATGGTATAACGTCACTGTGACTCTGGGTGAGAGGGTTGCCCAGAGCTTGATTTATTTTCACATTACAAAATCCCCTTCACATCCCTCATAGGTAGTTAAAATTTTTTTAAAGCATCATTTGACCTTTTGAGAACAGAACATTGGAATACTTCTGGCTTCTGCCATTACTTCTTATCCAAATAATGTACAATTTTCTAAGTATATTTGAAATAATGGACTCAATCCAATAACTAGATTGACCTCTGAGCTATAGGCCAATGGAAAATTTTGGATGGCACGCAACACCATGGTAAGGTCCATTTCACATAGCTCTAGAATGCTTCTGGGTCTGTAACCTGGGGAAACCCAGAAGAAGCAAGGGACAATTAGTTTAATCATACTCCTTAGGATGGCGCAGGGGGTTGTGGAAGGTGCATTGAGAGCTTGAAGACTAAAGCAAAAAAACAGAAACAAAAACAAAACAAATCAGAAAGGAGTTGTTGGCTAATACACCTGTTTTTGCCCCCGGTAACCTGGTGATATAAATAGAAAAATGTATCAAGGTGGGTCAGAACCAAGGGGTAATGTCTTCATTGACTTTGAGCCAATTCTGAAGTTAGCTACGAGGGTAAACAAGAAAGCTGAGTAGTCCTGCCAGAGTTAAAACCGCTGTGCCCTACGTGGGAGATGGTAGACAGAGTTCTTCCTGAGCAAGGCATCTCAGCCCGACCACCGGTGCCTTGAACCATGTGCTAGAACTCGGAGTCATTACAGTACCCACGGTCCCATCTCTGGGGCTTGGGGAGGGTGCTGTATGCCCGGTTTGGTGCTTTTCAGACGTCACCTCTAATCCACACAATCACACCCAGAGGAGGCCTTTCCTCCTCTCCAGGGGAGGAATCTGAGTAATTTGCACAGAGCCACACAGCCAGGAGCAGAGGAGCGGGGATTCGAACCCAAGTCAGGGAAGTGGGGCTCTTCCACTAGCCCACCTTGTCCATTCCCACATCACCCTGGACCTGTCGCTCTGGGGTTCCTGTTCCCAAACCCCAGTTGTCTTCACTGTGACCATCTGATTTCCCTCGCTGCAGATTATTAAAGTACCTGCCAAATGAAACTCTGGGTCTCGATGACTTTGGCTGGTTTAACGTTCCCTAACAGAACAGGTGTTACTGCCTTCCTGGCCACGTCCAGCTAGCTCACAAATTTTGTTTCTGTTCCTCTTTTTCAAGGGCTTGTCTTTGCTTCCCCCTATTTTATTCCTTGCCCGCAGCTTCTGTTTTTCTTTAAAAAAACAAAAACAAAAACAAAACCCATAGGCATTAGCCCATAACCCTCAGTTCCAACCTGTCTTCATGACTAAAACCCCCTTATGAGCAAGTGGTTATCACACCCATGAAGCAAGGGAGAGTGCTGAAACCAGCACCGTCCACAGAACATTCTACAGCGGTGACAGCATTCCGCGACCGGCGCTGTCTCACGAAGTAGCCACTGGATTTGTGGCTAATGTGATTGCGAAACTGAATTTTAAATTTGGTTGAACTTGAATTTGAATTTAAGCAGTCACATGTAGCTAGTGACTATATAGTGGAGAGCACAGGATGGGCATCCCAGGAAGGTTGAAAGATCTCTGTATTACTGAAGATCTGGGAATCTCCGGGAACCTCCAGAAGCCCAGACTCAACATGGGCCAGGCCTCGGGCTTGCACCTTCCTCTGGCAAGGGCTACTTCACTCGTGGGAGGACCCAAGAATCCAGAGTCACATATAAGAATAAAGATCTGGGTAGGTCTAGAGCTGGCCATGGGAATGGGAGTTAGGAGCAGGCCTGGATGTAGTCAGAATTATCTGAGGGATAGAAGATGGGGACAAATTACAGAGGGAAACATTCAGGACAAAACCTTGATCTTTATACTCATTAGCTGTGTGATCTTGGGCACTCAGGAGCCCCTAGGTAAGATGTTCTGGGACAATCATTCTGGGAAGCCTTTTCGTATGGCCTGGTAAGGCAGGCAGAGCTCATGGCACAGCAATTCTACTTCGAGGTATGAATTTTCAAATTGCTCTTGCAAAAGTGTATCAGCTTACATGTGCAAGAAAGTTCATGGCAGAGCTTCCGGTTGGAGCCCCCAAATGGAACTCATCTGAGTGTCTCTCAATGGGGTAATAGAAAACGATGACACATTTAGTCAGTGGAATATTGCCTAGCAACAAAAATGATCACAATAAATGCACAGCAACTGCAACACTGGAGAAAAGCATCAAAAAGGAATGAAAATCCAGAAAAGGAAAAGCAGGAAGGAAAACTTAGAAATCAGAAAAGGTCTGGCATATGGCACAGCCCTGGTGATACTACCATGTCTCTCCCTCCCTCCCTTTCTTCCTTCCTTCTTTCTTTCCCTTCCTTCTTTATTTTTAAGATTTTATTAATTTATGTGACAGAGAGCACAAGCGGGGGGATCAGCTGGCAGAGAAAGAGGGAGAAGCAGCCTCCGCACTGAGCAAGGAGCCCGATGTAGGACCCGATCCCAGGATCCTGGGATTATGACCTGAGCAAAAGGCAGACGCCTAACTGACTGAGCCACCCAAGCACCCACTACCATGTCTTGAATACCACCTTTTTTGGGGGGCTGGGTACCAGAAAGCTTCCCAACAGCATGAGCCACAACTTGGAAATGAGTAGCTCAGAGATGTGAGCTTAGCCTGAGGCTCCACAGAACAGTGTGGAGCTTTTACTAGGGTATTACTTGGCAAGAGGAAGATGCCAAAACTGGAAAACAAAAGGTAGCAGGCTCATGCCAACCTTGAAACTCTTACCAGCAGTTTAACAAAGAGAGCCTGGTAGCAAATTCATTGAGAAATATCTGTAATTGATCATATACGGGAAGTTTAACAGCTTAGGAAATTTGTTTACAAGTTTATCCATTGGGTGGATATTGACTTACTCTCAAATAAAGCTCCTTTCACGAAGGGCTCGATACTGAAATACAAGTGGATCCTAACATACCATTGATTACTCTTTTGGTGCCCAGAAAGGGTGGATCTGTTTGCCTTCCAGGTTGAGAGGAAGGAGGTATTCCAGAATTAATAATTCAAATAGGGCTGTTGCACCAGGAGAGGAGAGAAGAGTGTCAGAGGCAGTGTTAAGAGTCTGGGAAGGCTGCCAGCACGGTTTGCATGATAAGGGCGGATAAAAACATAAAGAGAAATATGATCCAGTGGTTGGTCTGTTTCCTTTTCATTTTTAAGGGTGGTTTACTTTAAAACAAAATTGTGCCATGTTCAAGTTACTGTAAGAACACAGCTGATTACTGATTGTTTTTAAAAGCAGAGTTTCTGCAAGCAGCATGCTGACAATCAGAGAATTTGATGTTTCTGCCTTTTTTATTTCATTTTATTTTTAGCACCTTTCATGATGGAAGGGACTGTACCCTGAAGATTTACACCGGGCCATCTCCTCTCTGGCCACCTTGCAGAGTCCCACCTATAATACCATATCTGAAGCCCATTAAAATTTACAAATTAAAAGCCAGTGGGAAAGAACATAATCTTGGCAACTGCCTCTTGGGAAATCTTACAACTGCAAGAGTGCCATGGAAGAGTGCTTTAAATACCATTGTGGTTCATCCAATCTCCGCACAATTGTATAGGAGGGCATCTGGCCAAGGCCTTGCAGGGAAGAGGCCGGGGTGCCCGAGCCCGTGATTGGCTGGGGGGGCCGTGATGCTAAGCGAGCCACTTAGCCCACTTTTGCTTCATGAGGAGCACGCCACATGCTTCTTTGCACATTCTTTTAAATCCTCGTGTAGTTGGCATTTGGAAAAATATCGGCTGCAACCAGACCTCGCAATCTTGATGACAGCTCTTGAAATCCCATCTTTCTCACAGCAACATCTCCTGTCAGCTCCCCACCCCTGTCACCAGAGAGCCTTCCCCACCCAAGTTGTGCTCCAAATAGAAAGAATTTCAGATGTACATGTTTGGCTGCCTCCTCCAGAGGCCTCGACAAATATCCAGGTGGTAAATAGCCCGAGAGAAGCGCCGCTGGTAAAATTAGTTCAAATATTTCGCAGAAAACAAACCTGACACCACCCTGACACTTGATAGCTCGGCCTCAGCGGTTCCGAACCTTTCCAAACCCTCTTGCCTGCAAAGTCCAAATGTCTTGTTTTCAATTGAAAACTATTTTTTTTTTCTTTCCAAAGCCAACCCTTACCACCTCCTCCTCTCAAAAAAACCAAACCAAAACCAAACCAAAAAACCCCCCACAACAACAACAGCAACCAACCAAAAAAACAAACCATATGGTTATAGGCAGGATGTTCCGACCAGGAATTTTACATTATAAATGACTCTGTTGAAGGTTAATATCCAAGGTCAGGTGTTATTAATATCTGTTTGAATTTTGTTCGTCTGGTCTATGATATCATCTGAGTCACCTCATTGATTTATAACATGTTAATCCCAGACCATCATTCATTTTCCTGAAATTCTATTCAGGGCTTGGTGGCAGACCCTCTCTTTAATACCCTTTTTGGTTTTCTCTGATCGGTAGCTTTGCAGTCCTGGCTTTTATCACCTTCCCACAGGTCACACTACACCTGGTGTCCACGATCGCTTGACTGATTTTTCACTGTGTCACCTTTTCCTTTACCTACATCTTACTGTAGGAAAGAAAATATATTAACCCTTCTCTTGAGAAGTGTTTCATGCTATTTCTCTGCCTGAAGCCAGTGCTCCACCGTGGTTCCAGGTAAACAGCCTCTGTAAGTACACGGGCCTGCTAACGTGTCTGTCACGTATGAGACGTTGTTTGCAATTTAGCTGAAAGTCTTGGGCTCAAACCCCTGGTGGGAATTAACAATCCTCAGGATTTACACTGTGTTCGCTATGCCAAGGGCTGAGAGCTTGGATGGATTCTCTAGCTAACGTTCATCGCAAACTTATGGGGGACGTGTCATTATTTTACCCACTCAGCAAGTGAGGAAACAGGGTTCAGAGAAGTTTAGGGGACTTACCCAAGGTCAGCCAGGGATAAGTGGCAAACTTATCCCTGGTCTCTCTATTTCCAAAGCTTGTGGATATCATTACTTTCTAACTGCCTTCCTCTAATAATTATGCTGATAATTAGTGCCCCATCATTATACATGATACAGTTATTATACCAAAGTGGGCTGGGAGGTCTTTGCAAAACATATATTAACACTAAAATTATATCAGCATCTGGCATACTCATATACATTTTTTTCTTGTACCTCTAAAAATAAAATCAACTTTTGAAACCATTGGAAAAGTAGCATATGCTAATATAGAAAGTTCCTAATTAGAAGGGAGGAGAAAACCACCCCCCACCAGTATTCCTAGCGATTCAAAGACTACCACAGTTAAAATTTTGAAACTTCTTGCTATTTTTCTATGCATAATTTATACATTTATTATCTTCTGTATATGTAAATTTGCATCCCTACATGGGGCCAGAAACCCAGTATGATCTTGATAAACATACTGAAGCATAAGACAAAATCTAGTCAATCACTATTAATCTCATTGATTAAGTTATTGAATAGACAATATATATACTTGTTCAAAATTTCAAATATAGAGAATGATACATAATAAAAATCTCTTACTCATAAAGTCAGTACCCTTAGTCTTGACTCATAAAGATAGCTTGCTGTCCAGTGTTTGAAGGCCCAAACTCCCAACTCTCCTTCTTCTTGGGAGTACATGCCTGGATAAGCACACGCCAGTTACCAAAATTCTGGACCCAAGAGAATAGAGTTCAGAAAGAAAATTTTCTCCTAGCAAACATCCAACTTCTGAGTTTCTGCCTTCGACCCTAGAATTCCAGATCTTTGGCTAAGTCAGAGACACTCCCAAAGGGCCATACCTTATTCTACAGAACTCAAGAAGCTCAAACAATCCTATATGCCACAAAAATTCCCACGTTATTAGACATGCACCCACGGAGGAAGGGGACAGGGTAGTTTTATTATGCATCCTCATGGCATAACACACAGGATTCTACTGGGAATGAAATTAGTCTCACTATTTCTCTTTACAACATACCAGTGCGTGAAGTTCAATAAAATGGATGCTAGTGCTTCCATCTTCGTACATTTGCTAGAATATTTAGACAAACTACCAACACAGGGAAGGCAGTGTTAGAGACCCAAAATGAAGGTTTTCAAGGGAAGAGATTCTCAACATCTCTTCCATAGGATATTAGTTTCTTGAGATGTTGTTGGGCACTGTACAGGAAAGGGAGATCCCACGGACTAATACGTTTAGAAAATTTTAAGAGGAAAAAAAAAAAAGAAAATCGGCCACAGAATACTTTTTAAGGAAGAGGGTTCCATACAGCACACTTTGGGAAGTGGTGTGGGATTTTGGCAGCTTAACTAGTAGAAGCAGGTTGAGATGACGTCTGTAAGCTTGGGTACAGATCCGTGCTCTTTTCGAGCTCACTGCATCACTAGAATGGTAGACCTGAGGACACCATACAGTACTGTGCGACCATGAACCTCAAGTTTTTTCATTTGAAGCATAAATTAGGAAGCAAACATTTTTACAAAAAATGACCCTAAAAATAAAATGTAAGCCATAGACTGGAGCAAAATATTTGCAAATGCATAGAGCCAACACAATATTAATATCCAGAACACAGGTAATCATGGCAAATCAGTAAGAAGGAGAAACGAACAATTCCATGGAGAAACAAGCAAAGGATAGAAACAGGCACTTCACAAGCCATTAACATATGCCAACAAATATATTAAAAGACTCCCTGATTGATCAGGAAAATGCAAATGAAAACAAAGTTTCATTTCCATCTCTCAACTGGCAGAAAATTTTCAAGTCCAGCAAGGTGGGCATGTAGATTGGCACAATTATTTTGGAGAATAATGTAGCAATAATGGTAGAGTGAAACGTGTACCTATTTCACAGTGGGGGGTGGGGGGCTCAACCCCACAGCTCTGAGATCAATCAGGGCATCCACTTGTAGGTACGTTTCTTGGGGCAGTGTTTCCCAATCTCTTTCCCATCGTGACACACATAGAGAATGATAATTCACACAACTCACTGGCGTAGCCCGAGGAGGCCGCTGCAGCAGAAGCTGCCCCATCTTGAGGGCAGTTCACCCCCACCCCCCGCCCAGGTTCCCCATACCTTTCCTGAGGCGTGAGAGGTTCCACATCCTCTACGCAACTGAGAGAGTCACTGCTGGTAGGAAAGCTTCACCTTGGAGAACCCTGCTGTCTGTGTGTTCAAGGAAATAGGTATAGAAATGTCCACGGTAGAATTTTTATGATACCAAGAAATGAAGAAAAATGGAAAAAACAACTTTCACGCCTGTCAGTAGGGGAATCAGTCAATAAATTCCCATATACTTCTGCAAGGGAATATCATAGAGCAGGAGAATTAATGAACTTGAATAAAGGGCTGAGTTGCAAAACCGTAATGTTGAGCAAAAGGGAAGCACGAAAGAATACATTTACTATAGCATAATATATGCTTGGAAAATTTTAAAACAAAACCGTAGTACCTACATACCTATTAGGTAAAGATATGAAAACATGGGTGGGCAGAACATCACCACCTTCAGGGAGGCAAGTGTCTCTGGAAACAGGGAAAGCACTGCGATTTGGTGGTGGGTGAAGGACTCAAGATATCTGAGTCCCTGTTTCTTAAAAAACAAAAGTAAATGAAACCAACATCGCTCTAAGTTATGTGTTTAATCTAGGTAGTGAACACACTGGTTCCTAATACATTTTCACTATACTTTTGGTGCACTTGAAATATTTGGTAATTAAAAAAAAATCTAGATTGATGGTTTCAAGCTTGGGTGCATATTAAAATTATGGAGGTGTTTAAAACTTTTTCCATGCCCTGGCTGTTCCACAGACCAATTAATTCAGAAACTTAGGAGGGAGGGCCTGGGCATCAGTATTGTCGAAAAGCTTTCCCAGTGATTCTAACGTGCCACCCAGAGTTGAGAAGCACTGAACCAGATGATCTCAAAAGTTTCTTTCCAACGGTATCCTCTATCTCTAAACATCTCAATTGCACTGTTTCCTCATACGGTTTCATGTGAACAAAACTGTCGGCCAAGCCAGGCTCTGTCCATATTCGCTAAGAACTTTCCTTCTATCAAAACTAGTTATCTTCTCCTGGTGCTCAGGCTTCTTTTGTTCTCTAGAACCACATGTTACTCCTCCCCCGTTCAAGTTCACCTCTCCCCCTTTCTCCTCCCACCTTTCAGAGTCCATCCGAACAGGCAATTCATCCAAGCACCACAAACAGGCTCTGAGTCATTCATATGCATTGCTTTTGAACATATTAAATAGATCCATATGCTTATCTACAGTAAGATATAGGTTTTTCCTTCAGAAAATAGAATACAAAAAAAAAATCATTCCAATGTGTACACTTTAAAAATTTTAAGCAGGCATCTAAAATGAAGCAGAAATTAAAAGTAACTTGGACCAGAATTTTGAACATTAAAACATTACAGCAAATTGGTAAAACACAAACCAAATATATAGATGTCTACTTTATATCCAAAAAAGTTACCCTTTCCCTGCCGCATACACGTAGACAGCCCTCATAATGGCTCCACTTCAATCAGAGTTGGATCACAAGTAGAACGGTAACGAATGTGGCCTTTTCCAGCATTTCTACCCCTAAAGACTCTTTATTATCCTCTCCAACTTCAGAAATTCCAATGAAGTCATCATCAGCCAATCTGAGCTTCCAGTGCTCTGAAACAACTGATGTAGCCAGCCATATTGAGTTGATACAGAATCAAAGAAATGTGACATTCGCCTTAGCCTGGGCAGTTGTGTCATGGATACATGTATGATTTCCATTAGATTTCCCCAAATATGGAAAAATCACTTTCAGACCCTCCCCGTACCTCTGGGGATACTTATTTTAGATTAGAACCACTAACCCAAGTACCATTGTCTTGCGGAAACCCTACCAAAATCTGATCTCAGAGACAGTAAGAAAGGGAATACTGGAACACAATATATGTCAAGAGCCTAGGAAATCTTCCAACACTACCTAGTTCATTGGAAGGCAGACTGACATCCCAGAGGGGAAGGAAAAGCAGGAAATCATGCCGTAGTTATAAGATCAGACAGACCCGAGTTTTAATCTAGGTTCCACAGCTTTCTAAATCATGGCCTTGGGCAGGTTACTTAATATTTCTAAGCTTCAGTTTCCTCATGTATAAAATACAGCAAATAAAAATAGTGACTTTCATACCAGCATCCAGATCGTGGCTTTTAATACTAATCTCTGAGAGGGGAGCCAGGACTCTTTGGAGAAATGGCTAGTTCCACGTTTGGGGCTGTAAGATGGTTCTCGGGCATCTTGCAGTGCCAGAAAGTAAGGCAATAACACCAAAAAAACAAACAAGGGGGGTATGTCAAAGGGACGTGAGTGCCAACTCAAAGTGCTCCCAATGGCCAAATCAGAGGCAATTTAATCAACAAAATAAAAGTAGTATTGGCTTATAACCAAAAGTATAAAATAATATCCTTTTTTTAAATTTATTTTTTATTTACAAAAATTTTTTAAAAAGATTTTATTTATTTATTTGACAGAGAGAGAGATCACAAGTAGGCAGAGAGGGAGGCAGAGAGAGAGGAGGAAGCAGGCTTCCCGCTGAGCAGCAAGCCTGATGCGGGGCTTGATCCCAGGACCCTTAGACCATGACCCGAGCCGAAGGCAGAGGCTTTAACCCACTGAGCCACCCAGGCGCCCCTAAAATAATATCCGTGAGTCCATACCATTACAAATAAATGATGGAATCAAAGAATGGGGAAGAATGGACAAATCGTTCACATAGAAAACTTCCAAATAATTCACAGAGATATTGCTCCCTCAAAGAGGTGTGCTTAACTCCCTTTCCCTTAAACATGGGCTGGGCATTTCTTCCAAAGTACAGTATGGAAAGAAGGTTGGTGGGGAGTAAATTTTCAGTGGAGAAACCTGGCAAACACTACTTCAGCCGTGTATTCAAGCAGCTTAACATTATCAGTGATAAAGCATGTTGGTAGTGGACACTCTTTTCTTTCCAAGGTTTTATTTATTTATTTACTTATTAGACAGAGAGAGAGAGAGCAAGGGGAGGAGCAGAGGGAGAGGGACAAGCAGACTCCACACTGAGTGTGGAGCTTGAAATGGGGGGAGGGGGACTCTATCCCACAACCCTGAGATCAATGACCTGAGCCAAAATCAAGAGTGGGATGCTTAACCCACTGAGCCACCCAGGGGCTCCGGTATGGACACTCTTGACATGCTGTGATGAGAACAGCACTTGACCTCTGTGGTCTTCCTCCAAAGGACTCATTATCCAGTCTGATCATGGGAAAAATTCAAATTGGGGAACATGCTACAAAATCCCCGATCCATACTCCTCAGAACTGTCCAGGTTAAAAAAAAAAAAAAAAAAGAAGAAGAAGAAGAAGAATAACAAAAAAAGAACTGTTAAGATCATGGAAAAACAAGAAAAATCTGAGAAATTGCCATGGCCAAGAGCCTGAGAAGACATGCTGAGAAGCTTCTCATGCCTGAGAAGACATGTGTCCTGGGACAGGAAAAGTAAAAGGACATTAGGTTAAAATGAAGGAAATTTGAACAAAGTACGGACCATAGTTAATGAGAACATATCAGAATGGTTCATTAATTGGGCAAAATGTACCATACTGATGTATGATGTTAATAACAGGGGAAACTGGGTGGAGGGGTATACTGGAAATCTCTATACTGTCTTTGCAACCATTCTGTAAGTCTAAAACTATTCTAAAATAAAACAGTCATTAAGAGAAATAATGACCTCATAGGGTGGTGGTGAGGGTTAAATGAAATAACACGTCTAAACCATGGAGCACGGTGCCTGGCACACACACAGACTAATCCTTGGTAATTATTACTGGTGAGCAATATCGCAGTTAATTCATGAACTGCTTACCACTCTAGTCCAGAAGCAGAATACACACATTACTTGAGGAGCATTAGAGAGAGATCTCCCAGCTCCCACCATCTTCAGTGTGTGCGTTTGTAAAGTTCAATGATCCTGAGGTTTCTGTTGTTGTCGTCCTTGCTAGGTGAATCTATCCCATCACTTTTATTTTTCCACCATTATTCTGTGTGTCAGGATAGAATTCTGAGTAATGAATTGGACAACGCTTGTGGATTATTAAAACTTCTTCTGCACATGGAGAGATCTGGGCAATGCTCCTTTAATAACTTTCTTCCAACCCTGTCTCCTTATCCAACAAATTCAACTTCATTCGTTTTATGAGAAACGTGCTGCATACACCTCCGGGATATTGGAGCATCTCTATCGCGCTAGAGCACTGGCTACAGTCTAAACGGTCCATCTCACCATCTGGTATTTGCTTCTCTCAATTTCTGGCTCCTACTTACACATCCATTCCTTCTACTTCGGCCATGAAGCCTCTTTGACCCAGCTCCCAACTTATATTAGAAGTCACAGCCACCTCCTTGGAGGGCTTGATTTGGACTTGCTTTTGGGCACGGGGGCGCAGGGCTGTATGGAAGGCATCTGCAGGCATTCTCAGAATCTCTCCTAGTGTGTCAGCTCCCTCTGGGTTGTGGCCAAGTCCAGCTCAACCTGGTCACCTTCTCCACATTGAGCACCAAGTCGGGTACGTCCAGGGCTCCAGTAAACCTTTAGAGAAGTGATCCTAATTTGGACGCCATCCAAAAGGTAACTGAAGCCCTCAAATGGGAGGATTCATCTCCTTTAGCAGAGAACTCCATACAGGACTATATGGAGTTGTCTGCAGGAATGATTCCCAAAAACCTATAATAAAATTAAATTAAAATAAAAAGCCTCCCATGACTGCCTTCTTTCTCCTATCATTTTTTTTTTGTGCCTAATGTCATTAGAATACTTCCCCCTCATTTATAAGAATCAGTCATCTCTTCTTTTTGTTTCTTGTTAACCTTAGGGAGAGTATTTTTGGCAAATTAGCAAATATTGAAATGGGTAAACCCAACATGTTCCGTTTCTTCAAGCCATGGGGGTGGGGGTTGAGGTCAAACTGCAGATTGCTAAATGATGTCATAGCTAAAGTAAGACTTTTATCATCCATTGGTCTGTCCATCCAACATCCATCCTCTTTCAATAGGATTTACTGATCGAGAGGACAAACAGGTGTTATCCCAGGTACTGGAGCTTCAAGGATGCGTAAGGAAGTCGCCGACCTCAAGGATCTCCCAATGCAGCACAGGGAGCCAGACAAATAAGTAAGCACAAATGCAACATGACAAGTGCCATCCTGAGTGTAACGAGGACACTCTAGTTGGAGGGACATATTCATAGAGGAAATAATGCTTGGGCACAAAAACAAATCAATACAATCACCAATTGTTTTCCTGGATTTCTTCAAACAACTTCCATGTCTTGCAGAGGATCTAGAAGGCTCAGAAAGACACCTGCCTGACCATCGGCAAGTCACCGACCACCCTGTCTCAGCTTCCTCCTCTGTACAATTGTATCTCTGCAATCATTGCTTAAAAGGATCTTGGATTTACTGGGAAGATCAAATGGACACTCTCCATACCCCCTGAAGGGCCGCCAGAGCATAAGTGGGTTATTATTACCGTGTTTATAGTCAAAGGAGAATGGCAAAGGAGAATTTCCCCCTTATAACCTCTTCTGCCCCACTCAACCTGTGCAAGAAATGAAAATTTTATCAGGATCCGCTCTTTCTCTTAGATGATCTATTTCCTTTTTTGTTTTCACTAGACTGGCGTTGGGGGGCTTTCTCAGTCCCCTGGGTGCCCCAGAGAGCAAGGCGAGCTGAGAGCGCGGGCTGAGAGAGGCGTGCCCAGGTCCAGGCATGACACAGACGCTACCCGCATGGCTACTCAGAACGGGATTCCCGGACAGCAGTCGTGGGGGGTCCGATTTTAGAACCCGGTGTCTCCGTCTAGTCGGACCTGAGATTCCTATTTTGCGGCAGCAAAGGAACAAAAACGAATACAAAATCAAGAGATGATGCATCTTAAGGAAGGAAGCTTGGATCCCGCTTGAAAAGAGATAGCAGTGATTGAGAAGTTGGATGCCGGGGGAAGGGGAGGGGCCCGCGGCGGCAAAAGCAATCTCAGGGGTCCAAAAACCATCTCTGACAGGCTGGCAAGGGCTTGGCGTCCTGGATAAATCCCGAGCAAACAGGCCTACAGGACCTGGAGCCACATGCTTTTCTTGTGAGCCCAACAAATGTAAAGCTCCCTTAATCCACACAAAAATAAACCTGAAATGTAAGCCGGCCCAGATCTGGACCCAGTATGACCTCTTTCCACCACCCCAGGGCCCCCTTCTCTAACCTCCCAGGCGACTGCCTCGCGCCCGCGCTCATTTCACCGAAAATTCGCCCCCCCCACCCCTACCCCCTCTCGTATTCTTTTGACATTTTTGCCACCCAAACAGCATCCCAAAATGCCTCATTTGGTGACATCACAGATAGCCATGGGTTGTTTCTGCTATCCCATCTGTTCCTGCAGGCCTTGCCTCGGTGAGGGCGATATGAAGGGAGTGTTCAGTCGAGGCTGGGGTGGGGGTGGGGAGGGGAGCGGGCCTTTGAAGCTGTTTTCTATCGGGCACTGCAGCTGTCAGTGTTGGCTGCGGAAGCCGGCGATTGTCCTTGGAGCTCCCCGTTGCCGGTAGCGCGCTGTGCTTTGGGATATTAATTGGGCTTTCATTATGTGGATGTACCCAGAGGCTCTGCAGTCGATTCCTATACCTATATTGATTCATAAAAAAATGCCAATAAATAAGAGCTCTCTCGGAGCCGCTTTTCATCTTTTTCGATAATGAGTTGGTTTATGTTTTTCCCCCAACGTTCTTTCTTTCCTTCTTTCTTTTTCCCCCCTCTTCTTCTTCTTCTTCTTCTTTTTTTTCCTTTTTACACATTACCGCATAATAGATCACAGAATCTTTGGGACAATGGACAGGCACATTGGCTAAATCACCTTATTACAGTTCCATATAGTTGAAAAGAGGCTTGATGCTAAATTATCAGATCCCAGCTATTGTGGAAACCGAGGAAGAATAATGCTCTGAAATAAAACTGCGGTGCCTGTGTGCGCTGATTGTCCTAGGAGCCCATCGGCCCGCCTCCCGCGGGAGCGCCACATTGAGTCAGCGATCCCCTGAAATGAACGGTGGGGCCCAAATTCCGCCTGGGAGTGAGTCTCCTTACTTTTCGCCAATATTATAGGTGATAAGATATTTTAGGGCCAGGGCTTTCAGGGAAAAAAAAAATCTTGCTTTGCATTTGTGTGTCACTATGGGCGAAATTATTGTATTAGCTTCGAAATGCCCTGCATTAGGCATGTCTCAGACAACTTCTGCAGGCAGAATGACTGTATATTCTCCCACACAAAGTGGAGACGAAAGCAGAAATTGCACATCCGTTTCATTTCACTGAAACTTTTCAAAGGAAGGAAGGATGTTCATTAAAAGTTAACAGTGACACAGCTGTGCAGAACTCCCAGAGAAAATGTCATTGTCAAGGGAGCCTGACTGTGACCAAGTATCATTCTCCGTAGCAGAATGTGAGGGTCCTGTGGGCTGGTGAGCTGTTAATGGCATTGAAAAAAGAAGAGCAGTGCCCCCCAAGAGTGTGGGGGTGCAGATGGATTTGGGGAGGCCATTGTTCCAGCCCGCATGCCATGACTTTAACAAGGAGTAAACAGAATTTTGTTTCCAAAAACTAGGTAGAGCCAGAGAGCCTAACGAAGCTCTTCCTCTTGTTTCTGGGAAGATGGGTGGACACCATCTCTTCATAATAACTTTGTACATCCAATTCTCTGTCTGTCTCCCTCTCTCTTTCTTCCTCCTTAAATAAAAGACCCACGGATATTAAGTGGGCAACGGGTGGGAATGCAAAAACAAAGAAACCAAACAAAAAATCCGACTCCCACCGACACTGAACTTTAGTAAGACTGCTGTTACTATGTCCGACTCTGCTATTTCCGGGGCATTGTACTCGGTTGTTTCTCGTGCGATCTCTGAGAAAAACAAAAATCAGGGCGAACAACAGCAGCTTCGGTAAATACGCTATGATAACTGTGTATTCCTGCCATTAGATAAGTTCCCCTTAAACTGCTTGCAAATGTTCAGTGATGGCTACAGAAATTCGGGTAGGAGTAAAGAAAATAAGTAAGTGCTAATTTTGGAGAAAACCCATAGTTCCCGATTCCAAGAAATTTAAAAATATCCAATGTGATACATGTCTTTATGAATTGAAAAATGGGTAGGGGATTAAAAAAAATTTTTCCCCCAAGATTTAAGAAATCCTTCTCAAGTCTTCATCTGACCCAAGACTAAGAAGGGACTCAGAACCAATTTAAGAAAACATTAAATTCCCATTCAAGGCCATATGGAGTCGTGATTATACCATGGTACAAATATTTTCTTTAAACTTAATAGGGGAATAACAAATCAGCCAGCAATATGATGCAAAACCTTTATCCTACTGAGGTGTTCTGCCTCCAGTAGGTATACAAATGCACCTCTATTAATTAAGGTATGTTAATAAGGAAGAAAATAAGATTCCATTCAGAAGGGTACAAAGAAGATATAATGGGCATGCACTGCTTTTCAGAGTGCACAGATAAAACGGAAAAATGACAGATATTAAAGAGATGGCGCCATTCTGTCTTTCTTCTGGTTTTCTCATGTTGCCCGGATGGTTCATCACCAATGTGTTTATAGTAATGACCTCCATTTATTTTGTGCCCACTGTGTTCCAGGTTCCATGCAATGTGCTTACCAAATGGAACAATTTCCCACACCATGACGGGTTACATTCTTGGAACTGGCAAAGATCAATGGCTTTTTATTTATTTTTGATAAGGACTTTGGAGTGGGGTATAATAGTAGAAGATGAAAAGGACAAAGAAAGGTATTTCTCTGCATTTTGTCGATTCTTTTCCATTTTTCAGCTTAATTGCTTCTTGACTAAACTCACAGCCTGCAGGAAGGGGATAAACCTCAGAATATCTGTGCTATTTCTTCTCCCTGAAATAGCAGCAATTTATCCCCAAGCCTCTTCTATTCTTTCCCTTACCATTTCCAAATCATCCCAGGCCAGCTCGGAACGCCTGGGAAGCCAGCCCTGCCACCTGAGGGAACTTTGCCCGAGTGGCCACATTTCCTGAACCTCCAATCGAGACATGTGGCCTAAGAAGGGCATTTGAAAGAAAAACTGCCTGAACGATGTGAAACTCACACTCTCCCAGAATATCCCAGGCACAGAGTTGGCATCCTCTTAGGAATCACAGGGTTACGTTTCAGGATCCTGCACCAGACTACTCCCAAGTCTGCAGACACGAGGATTCTTTCCATCTCTCGAGCGCATCTCTGACAAGATTCTTGTAGGCTCTGCCTCTCCCAGTTGGGGCCACTTTAGAATGGTTGTTTCGGGTCACTTTCTCCAGAGTGACTATCTCAGCAACTCAACTCCATAGGCATGAACAAGCAGAGAATCCCACACCTTGAGGGTGACTGGGGCATCTTTATGGAGCAAAGCAAAATAGAACAAGAACAAAGAGTTCCTGCGCATACCAGGACTCTGCTCCTCTAATACTTGAGCTCTGACACAGAAATCTTTTAGACTGGTGTCAGAGCAACAGTAATATTCTAAAAAGTCATTTGGCCCATGCATTGGGAGGGTAGGGATTTGATAATCGGGACCTGTATTGTCCAAAACAATAGCCTCTCGCCACATGTGGCCACTGAGCCCTCGAACGTGGCTGGTGAAGACTGAGATGTGCCGTAGGTGGAAAATACGCGCAGGATTTGGAAGATTTAGAACACAAACAAAAAGGAAGTAAAAGATCTCTTGTACGATTTAAATAGATACAATTTCAATATCAATACTGATTATATGTTGAAAAGATATTTTGGAAAATCAATTTCACCTGTTTCTTGATCCTTTTTAAAACGTGGCTCTTAGAAAATTTAAAATTACACGGGTGGCTTGTGTTTACGGCTCATGTTACATATTTCCGTTGAACATCGCTGATCTAGACAGCTGAACAGAGAAGTAGCATGTGATTTTATAGGCTAAGGCGACAAATTTTTAGAAATTACCTCTGCTTTGCTCTTAAATTTGCGGTTAACACTAACGCAAAAATCCTACGTAAAGGTTGAGAAGATATTTGACATGCATGCTTTTGTTTTCTATGTGTGTATTTTTCATTAACATTGAGTCTCGTTTTTAATTAAAAATAGGAAAAGATCTTTTAAACAATTAAAATAGCGTGAAATACAAAATTACAGATACTTAGATTTTGGTTTTTCATCTTTCATATTCCAAGAATTAGAAATAATGATTTTATCTCCCTGACCCAGACGATTATTAAAATAACTTTACTTGGATTAGATTTTTAAATTCCTTAAATTCAGTGAAAAAGTGAAAAAAGGCAATGTTATGCCTCTAGTTGTACAGTCATTATTTTGAAAAGAAATAAAATACTACACTATTATTCAGTGGGAATTATTTAAAAGTTGCATATATATTTTAGGTTTTATTGTTATTTTTAACAAATCAAGAAAGTTCTCTTTTTTTTTTTTTTTGAATTAAGCAACTGGGTAAATAAAAACTTAACATTTAATTTCAGCAACAGAGTATTGTCCAAACGTGCGCTGTGCCGGGCCAACTCACAATGTCCATATTCTTTCACAGAATGTCAAAATCATCTTAATTTCACCTTGATGTGAGCAACAGCTAATCAACGATAACAAACAAGTACTAGATCAAAGGCAAAACACACATTTTTCTTCACTAGCCAGTCCCGAAGTCTAAAACTTCCATAGTAAATTTAAAGCCTGCTTTCACAATAAATAGTATAACACAAATAACAGAATACATTAAAAGAGTAGCTTTAGATTCTGTTTACTTTAAATGATTCCATTTTGCACTCATGATAAATACTCAGTCTTTATACATAAAATATTTTCACTCAAGGACAAGATTCTTGCTTGATAAATGTGCAGGGATACTATAATTTCTTAATCAGAAAGCTTAAAAGTGTGCATTCAGAAATGTTTGCCATATTATTTGCCAACCAAAGTTGTTTCATTCTAAAAGAGATCAGTCTAAAGGCTGACACCAGGGGGATGGTTTTGCAGAATAAAAGCCATATGATTTTCCCCTTGGATTTTCTGTTGTTGTGGTTTCAGTTTGTTTTATTTATTTATTTTCTGGCCCAACTTTGGATTATTGAAGCGTCAGGTAAGAATCCGTAAAATATACATGCTACCCACCCTGAGTAACATACAGACCACAGCTGTAACTCAAGTTAAGCCACCAGCTAAGAATAAAAGCACCAGAAAACAAACCAACCAAAACCTAAAGCAAACAACATGCTTATCACATAATAACTATTGAATAATGCAAATATTAACAAAGCAAACCAAGCAGGGGGCCTCCATCTCAGGAAGAAGAAAAGCCAGCAAAGAGAAGGCAGTGATTGGGAAATCAGATCTGCTCTTCCTCTCTGGTTCATTACTGAGAAAAAGTGGATCAGGACTGACATCTGCTGGCCTTGTTAATAGGATGTACCCATTGAAACAAGGGTCTTGGAGAACAACACGTTCTGGTGGGGTGATATTGCATCACTGGCCTAGGGAGGAGGCGATGGTTTGGCGAAGCCTTGCTGGTGAGCCACCTGCAAAGTGGCCAAGCAGCCACCACGCCTCCAGCCCAGTAGCCTCAGTTTTTCACCTCTTTGGTATTTCACCCTCATAACCAGAAGTGTTTTTCTAATCACTCCGAGAGGGGACAGGGTATTACATAAGCGGGTTTCTGGTTAGAATCACCAAGTTCCAAAGAGCGGTGGTCAACTAGATGCTCAGTAGATAGGACAAGACAATGCCAAATCTTCATCAAACGGCTCACTGGGGAATCAGTTACTTTAAAAAGCCAACGATGTGTCCACACCGTGACAACCTCAGTGGCTTTCAGCAGTACCTGCTGGAGGTGGCAGCTGCTCCGGTGTTCATCAGGTCAACCGCCCAAAGCCGGCTTCTGTCATTCCCTCTTCCGCTCCCACCATTTCTCGGATGGACTCTGTCTCACCGTACGGACAGCAGGGTTGTGAGATTCTGTCCTCATGAGGTCTTGCTTCTAATCACTAGAGTCTTGGTGTTTCTGAGCACAGCGTTATCCATCAATGGGGAAGGCCAGCTCTCATTGGCTTGAAGCTTCAAGATGCCTGGGACAAATTCTATCTTAGTCATCTTCTCAGCACCTAGCTCACTGCCTACTACATAATAGTCACTCAACAAATATTCGTTGGCTTATGCGGATTATTCTTATTTTCCCCAGGTTGCTTTTAGGAAGGCAGTTTCTTGATGGTGGATCTGGAGCTCAGTACTCTTGTGTTTCACTGGAAACACTATTTTTAATTGGAAATGAGTGGTGATGCTGAGTACTTTGTATCTCCCACCTATGCCCACTTCCCTATCATCTTAATCCAATCTCTTCTGGGAGGTGCAGTCCTAGCGTGTGCAATTGCAAATTAGGCCACGGTTTATAGAAATTCTTCTCCAGAACAATCCTTCACATGCTTCATTTTAATGATCAAAGTGAGACTGATGGGCTAGAAATCTCCACACACACCCCCACTCTTTGCTTATGTGAATTCCAAAGTATGTCAAAAGTGTGTATGACTGCTGTCACATACGTGTGTGTGCCTTCTGGTGTATGTGTGCGTGTCTCTGGACATAAACAACTTAATTTTTTTTTTTTTTTTGTAAAGCATATGGAAGAAATGAAGCCTGGAAAACTTTCCCCAGAGACAGAAGGAGGAGAAAGCCTGAAACTTTGACTGCTGAACGTTTAAGAAGCGTGCTGATCATACACTGTCTTTAAGGACTCTAACAAAAACTACCCAACTTAGAACAGAGCTCAATCAGATTGCCACCTCAAACTGCATTTTCAGAGGGAGAGGCAAAATAGTGCATATAAATCATTAGATTTAAGGTGAAAGTTACTGTCTCATGTCAAAAAGTGTACAGATCCAATTTTCTCCTTTTACCTTCTTCCAGCTTCTGTACTTTGTTCCCAGCTTATGCAAAAAAAAGAACAAGATAGTTTCACTTCTCTTAAATATAGTTGAAGCAAAGTCCCCATTTTTAAGGAAAAAAATTCCGAGGAGATAATTCTGAGTATTTGTTCCATGGTTAGGAAAGCTGCGAATTTCATAATTTCTCTACATTCATATAGAGGACTTTTTAAATCCTTGAAACCTTAGGATCATTCTCAGATTTAAAAAATTAAGATCTTAAGAGGAAATAAAGGACTTAAATTATTGGGTAGTATCATCTCAATATTTATAACTCTAATCTCAACAGTTTTGTTGAAAACATGTTAATTTAGATTTTGGAAAAAATATTGAAAGAGGAAATAAAAATGGTCTTGTTCAAAAACTTTGCAGAGCATTTTGCTTTTTATATACCATGGTAACCTAATAAAGACACCATCACTTGGCAGATGGCGTGGTATATTAGCCTTGAAATAATACACGAGATGCCAAAACTATTAACTCCAACGTGCTCAGAAATTAAAATAATTTTTTTGATTCTTTTTTCCAGCATTTTTTTCTTCTTTCATCCTACAACAAAAAGTTGTAAACTTGGAAAAAAAAAAAAAAAACAACTTTCAGAACTTACTTAAAGGCCATTGGCAACATCAAGAAACATTTGAAATATGGAACCTGTTTTAGGCCCACACATAGGGACTCTCCACTTCTGAATGGCTTGAGCAAAACATTTCTTTTGTCTTGCTCTCGCATCTTTGTCCCAGCCCCTGTTCAAGCATGACCGTCTGGAATCTAAGGCTCCATAGCCATGAAACACTGCAGAAGGGATCCGGGCCACGATGAACCTTGTTCAGAATACAGTCTTGTCTCTTTAAGGGATGGGAGGCTTGTGCCTTTCAGCCTCAGCAGGCAACGCAAGCCACCCGTCAGGTGGCAATGCTTCATAGCCCTGTATTAGGGTGTTCTTGAAGAGATGGGACACCCCTTTCCTTGGAATTTCTCTGGTGCTTATGGAGGCTGACATTCTTATAATTTTTAGGATCTTAATTCTGAATATAAGTTATATTGGATCGTTCCCTTCTTTCTTTCTTCCTGAAGATCGGGTTCAGAACAGAACTTTTTAACCTTGTCTGCATCAGGGCCAAAAAAAGTGCAAGTGAGGAATGAATGTCATAGTTTTTTGTACTGAAATAATATGGGATGAAAGGAGATGGTCTTGTCAGAGAGGAAAATTAAATGTCTTTGCCCCATGTTAGCTGGATGTCTTTTTAAATGTCATATGATCTCAGCACCACCTAAAATGTCTATAAATGCGGATCTTTTTCTGCCAAAGGGATGTCAGAATTCACAACCCCAGAAAGAAATTCTATGCCCGAAAGAGACAAACACAGATTCCCAGAACACATACTCAAGTCCACTATCCTCCTAAGAAAAAAGAAACACCTCAAAGAGAATATTCCGAATATATTAGATCAAAGCCATAAACCTCTTTGCATTCTTTTTTTTTGCATTTCCGGATTGAAATATCGGCATGTCCTTTATGAAAAATGAGGTTAAAAAAATCTTAAAAATAATCTGGCAGTGTTTTCTGGTCTTTCCTCCCACCTCTGGTTTTTACTTTCCTTTCTGTCATGTGACTCTATCACATAACTAGGCAAGGGCTCCCACAGCCAGCACTCAGGCAGGGGATATGTCTGTGCTTGGTCTAGCTGATACTGAAGTTCTATTCCATTTGTTGCTTTTAAGTCTTACCAGCCCCTACTAGTCATCAGAGGAGCCAAGAACAGAAGCATCAATAAACACACTTACTGGGTCAAGGATTCTTTCATTCAATAAATATTGACTGAGTGACTACTAAGTTCCAGGCACTATTCTAGGCCCTGGAGTTACTGTGGTGCACAAGACAGGTCGAGATGAGGGCAAAACCTCAAAATTCTGGGTGGATAAGAACCAAGACCACATGCATAGACATAGACAGAATAAAGTAGGTCACTTCCCACTTGCTCAAAATACTCTCTGCTACCAGCTTGCCATGTTGGCCAAAATTTCCATCATGAAATCAATTCCTTTGATTTAGTTTGATTCCCCATCTTTATTTGGAGAATTTCTCATCTTAGGAGTTATAATGGGGACAGAGTCTGTTGCTCACTCTATGAGCTAAAAATGCAGAATCTGTCCTCCCAGTCTTATTTGCAATAAGGGGGTAGTAGTCGCATGATCTGAGCTCAACTAAACTGGTACTTCCGCCCTGGGCTTTGATGTGGAGCTAGTGACTTAGAGAAGCTAAAACTATGGAGAACCCATTCAAGCTACAGACAGGGTGACAGCAGCAGCAACATCGTCCTTTCACAGGGAGCAATATTATGTCAGCACCCTGTTTCCATGCTGGAGGCATTGGTGGTACAAGATTCAATGTCTAGCCTTTATGCGGCAGTAGCTCACTCGTCTATTGCCTACCATGATTTTGGCTGTGGTTTTAGTTTCTGGAAGAGACTCTACAGTTTTTCACCCATTTTCCCTTACTTTCTCTTACTCTTGGGCAAACAGCCGGACTATATCTTTCATGTCTACAGAGTCTCCCTTTTACTTTTTTTTTTTTTTTATATGTTAAAAACATCCCCCCCACACTTTTCTTTTCTTTCTTTTTTTAAATTTATTTCTTTTCAGCGTAACAGAATTCATTGTTTATGCACCATACCCAGTGCTCCATGCAATACGTGCCCTTCATAATACCCACCACCTGGGTCCCCCAACCTCCCCCCCACCGCCCCTTCAAAACCCTCAGATTGTTTTTCAGAGTCCATAGTCTCTCATGGTTCATCTCCCCTTTCAATTTCCCTCAACTCCCTTCTCCTCTCCATCTCCCTATGTCCTCCATGTTATTTCTTATGCTCCACAAATAAGTGAAACCATATGATAATTGACTCTCTCTGCTTGACTTATTTCACTCAGCATAATCTCTTCCAGTCCCATCCATGTTGATACAAAAGTTGGGTATTCATCCTTTCTGATGGAGGCATAATACTCCATAGTGTATATGGCAGAGTCTCCCTTTTAAATCAGGTGTGACCTTGTTACTAAGTTCTGGCTCATAAATTGCAGTCAAAAGTGTATTTGACACATCCAAGTTAGACCCAGAAAGCCCTCCTACTGCATCCTCCGTGGTCCTTCCACTTCCATCCAGTGATGCTCACAATAACCTGGCGTCACATGTTGGCAATAGCACAACCTTCATCAGCCTGGGTCCCTGAATGGCTGTAAGATGCACAGCCTCCTCAATGATTAGATTTTAGTGAATGAGAAATAAACTTTTATTGAATTATGGTACTGAGATATCAAGGTTTAACCTTTATAGCAGCTAAATTTCCCTAAATGATGTACTCATTTGTACCAGAAATGGAATGTGGCCATGACAAAAACCTAAAATACATGTGGGTGGCAAGGAAACTGGCTTAGAGGCTGGACAGATGAAGGTCTAGGTTACGCGCTGGCAAAATCTTTGATAAAACTGCCCCCTGCTATAACTCAGAAGACAGGTCAAGTGTATGCAGACTCTTTAGCTCTAGAGAAAAGGGTCGGAAAGCAAAATGTTAGTAGCAATTTACAAAAAGGTGGATGAATTCAAGAAAGAACTGGCTGGTTTTCAGACAAAAATACAACTGGAATGTCAGAAACTAGAGGTGTTGAACACTTGGAAAAATCGACTGCATCCAAAAATGAAACAGTAACAAATCCGATTGTGTAAGTTTCAGCCCTGCAGGTCAGACCAAATTAAGGGAGAGGTACTCCTGGCTAGGCTCTATGGCCGTAGGCTGTAGATGGAGAGAACAGCTCGGGGACCAGGAGGCCAAAACAGAAATCAGGCTTGAGGATCCTGACAAGGAAAGGACTTTGGGTATGGTTACTAGCATGGGAGGCTGATGGAAAGCAAAATGGGTGAGAAGTCTACGAGGTTTTTGAGGAAATTATACTGCCAAAGAAACTGTAATTCTGGACTAAAACAAGCCTTTGAGTAACAAAATACATTCTGGGCTCCCAAGTTTATCAGAAATATATGGGTTTTGAAAGCTATGCAACCCCAAGGAGGACATATTTTCCTCTGTCCCTAGCAAACTGGTCAAGGAGGAAAAGGACAAAGAAGAAACTTCTGGATGGTAGAATTAGGAAGAACATGAAGAACAACGAAGAAGATAATTTCTCCTAGAAAACAGATCTAGGGTCTCTTCTCTAAACTTTTCTCACTCTCAGGGCAAGGTTTTTCGCAAAGCCTGCCCACGAGGGTTTAAAATCTTTACGGACTCAGTGATTGCTATAACTCTTCTCTTTTCCACAGGAGTGGAGTTACCATGATTATTCTGTCCTTGTTCCACTACTGTATATTAGATGTGTTGGGCAGAAGACAGTAGGAACCTTGTCTTTCTAGTTTTAGGAAGCTGGACCACGATGAGTCATGGGTCTGGACCTGCTGGAGAAGACTGAGCATCCCTAGGAACCTGGGCTTAAATCCAGTGATTGGATTTAATCACTGATCTACTCAGTGATTGGACAGTACTTTGGTTTATCCTTCCTGGGTGTGTGTGTTGGGGGAGGGGGAGGGGGAGGGTGACTGTATTCTCCGTGTGGGAGGAAGCATGGCATAGATATTTGGTGACAAGAGGATAGGCTGGGACAGAGACTAGAATAGCTAGCTATTCCTCTTTCTGACTGGCCTCAGCTGGACTATTATTTTTCAACCTCTCTGGCAGTTAAGTGTGGTCACATGACTGAGTTCTGACCAATAGAATGAGTAAAGAAGTGATGTATGTTGCTTCACACATGGGTCTCCATTCCCTCCCTTCTCCCATCTACGGATAGAATGTTGAGGCTCAAGGTGTTCTTGGAAGTCATGTGCTGAAAATGTTAAAGCTCTCATCAGGCTGACTTCCTTAGTGACTGGAACAAAGCCTCTCCCCCTGGTCTTCAAATACCAATTGAACTTTGAGTGAGAAACTCATATCATTTTAAGGCATTGAGATTTCATGGTTCATCTGTTAACACAAATACTGTTTCACGGACAGAGATAACACACTTTGACAATGGATATACTGGTACTGTCTTATCTTTATTCCTGCCCATTTTCCAAGCCTGGTTCTGTGCCCCTCCTAGCAACCCTGTGAGCTTCTGAAACATCCTTTCAATTATTTCTCTTTACTGTTTGTCACCCAGAATTAGTTTTTCCTGTCGGCAACTAAAAACTTTGATTGATACATTAGTTGTAAAAAGTTAAATAAAAGAGTGTCCATAGCACAATGCCTGACACCTAAGTATTCTACAAATATTAAATTTCTTTTTGTTTTAACTGGAGGGATGAGTTTAAAACATCTCTAGGAGTCACTGATGGGTTCCATCATAAAGTCAGATAATATCTCGATGCAAGTCAAACTGTTGTCTCTGATTAATGGACCAGCTATTGAGCAATGTTGTGAGGAAAATATTATACATTTTCAGTGAATTGTGATGAGACAGGGAGGGGAAGTCTGTGGTATTACTGAGTTGGAGTAGCTCTGAGGAGCAGGTAACAAGTACCTGATCTTGCTCAGCTCAGGGGCTGAGCTCAAGTGGGAATGAAAAATAAAACGTGGTAGTAGAGAAGCAAATTCCCTCTACTTGATTTTTTCCCCAGGGCAACATCAATTATGAATAATATATAACAACCCAGAGAGTGTGGAATGGAAGCTCAGGGTCTTTCTCGAGATGGGAAAGGGACAGGTGATACTCAAGGATGCAACTTGAGGCCCAGGGTCCACATGAGGACACAGAATGTCCTCAGTTCCTGTGATGTAAGTTTGTCTGTGCAGGAAAATGTTCATGAGCAAAATAAAGCTGCAGGCAGGTAAATTACACCTTTATGGCTGTATTATGAACCATAAGGTTTAGTTAGTTTCATGCTTGCTTACAAGGAATAGAATGCTGACTACATTAGCTGAGGTAATGAAGGCTTACTATAAGGAAGCACAGGGCAGTAAGGGAGCTGGAATTGTCCAGAAATCCAAGAACACGAGCCATTTTAGGGCTGGGTTTCATGGATCTGGATCTAAAAGATCATTCAGTCAAAGTTGAGTTCTAAAGACCTCTGAAACTTCATTCTTCTTTTAAACCATGAACATGTTTCAGCTATTTTTAAAATATTTTTCTTGCCATCAACTCTGACTGACTTATTTCATGTTTCTTTGTTCAAATTTCTGTCATCTCTAGGGTATGACTTTCTTCCTCATGGTCCAATATGTTGACTTGCATTCCAGCCATCACCTCCAAGCTTCAGCCACCAGAATGGAAGAAGGAATAAAAGATAAAAGCAGTGAAAAGAATGTGCCAACTGTCACTGAAGATAAATTCCTGGAAACTACCACTAATACGTCTGTTTATAGTGTCTCGATCAGAATTTATGCATGAGAGGCTGAGAAATCTAATCTTTATTTTGCACGGTCATGTGTACAGCAAAAATCAAATGTTTTATTATTGTAGGAGAAGAATAGAACAGATTTTGAGAGATGGAAACAAACAAGATAGAAGCGAAGAAGGGAATAGCAGCCCTTTGGATTTTATTTAAAAAACACATAATGCTTAACAGTTTTCAGGCAATGTTCCAAAATGCTTTACAAATATCAGCTCTTTTAGTCCTCATATAACCCTCTGAAGTAGACGCCATATTATCTCCATTTACAGGCAATGAAACTAAGGCCAAAGAAATTAACGAGCCCCAATCACAGACCTGGTTAAATGGGAAAACTCAAGTAAAAACCCAATCAGTCTGGCTCAACTACTATCACAAAACCTGGGAGTAAAGAAAGATGTTCCTGGGACTTGCTGGCAAATGGCTAACACCTGTTTCTCGAGGCAGGGGAATCCCTGATCTGTAGTGTTTGCTGATACCCGTGGTGCAAATGCTCTCACTGTGGATCAAGAGCCTCCAGAACATCGGTAATGATAAAATTTAGCCGAGTCATTAAGAAGGGATGGGTTTTGAGTATTGTGTTTTCGTTTTAATATAACTTCTTGAATCGTAAGTGTACATGATTTAATTTTTAATCCTGGCTATGTTTAATACTTGGCTTGCAGATTTCCTGAACATTTAACAACTGGCTCTTTGAGCCAGCACAGCATTGCCCTGGATATTGCGGTGACAGAAGAGTCAAGAGTCAGGGAGAACAAAGAAGTTCACGGTTATGAGCAGAGATGGTGGGTATTCATTCCTGAGTCCTCAGGTAGACGCCGCCCTTACTGTCCTAGGAGCATCCATACTCTTTATATACTACATACCATTTTGACACAGAACAGTTTCCACTCTCTTAAATGTGACTCATTCCAGAGCGCCTGGGTGGCTCGGTCAGTTAAGTGCCTGACTCTTGGTTTCAGCTCAAGTCATTATCTCGGGGTCGTGAGATCAAGCCTCACGTTGAACTGTGCTCTGGACATGGAGCCTGCTTGGGATTCTCTCTCTTCCACTCCCTCCTCCGCTTCCCCCTCCTCTGTCTCTCCCTCTCTAAAAAAAACTGTGACATCATTCCTGTGTTCTGAGGACTACAGTGCTAGACTCACATGCATTCAGACTCAAATCATAGACGCACACAAAAAACTATGAACTTAAAATTCAGACTCCATTAGGTTTTTTTCTCATTTCTATTGATATGGGGAATATCAATTTTAAAGATAACCAGTCTCTGGGATTAGTCTTTTGCTGACACCTTGCAGATGTCAGCAAACTTTAGCAGACCTATAACTGACGCTTTAATAGTGCCGGTTAGTGATAAGTAAGAAGTAATGAACTGTGATTGTTGTAGATGTCTGTTTCCATTCTGACAATGTTGTAACAATGAGCATAAATGTTAAGATGCTATTCACTGGGAACTCTACTAGACATCCCTGACCATCAGTCACTTCTCATTAAGTCGGTATTAAAGGAAGACAAAAGTCTTAGTGAACACACATGAGTGGATATTAGCAAGTTTGGTTGGTAGTTCTGGATACTGATCCTTGGAATGACATCATTTTGTTCTCAACATTGCATCAGTAATAATGACATGTCCATATCTATGACCCATACAATTTATCAATTGATCTACTGCAAGGGTCTTAGCAGAGTTCAGATAAAGCTCTCAATGCTGGGGGTTCGGGTGGCCAGAGTTTAGTATACTCTGTGTTGCACTTTCCTTTTGACTCAGAAAGTGATGGGGCCTTAGACTGGATGAGCCCAATATGGGGGCCTGTGGCCATCTTAAGCATTCGGAGAAGGAAAAGATGATGGCAGGAGAGAAATGATCCCTTGTTAGTGAATTGGAAAGACTTTCAGTAATGTATCTTTTGAACTACGAAAGGATTCTGGGGTTCAAATTCTACTCCTCCTGTGGTTTTGGTTTCTGTTGGGGGCCTTCCCTAATCCTCCTGACTGGGTGTGATAGCAGCGCCCACAATGGCCGCCCAAAACCCCCTTGCTGGTGTTTATGCCCTCACATTGTTCCCTCCTACACTGTGTCAGGGATGGTTCTGTGACCAATAGAACATAGCAGAAGAGAGGTGCCTGCATGGCTCAGTCCGTTAAGCATCGGCCTTTGGCTCAGGTCATGATCCCAGGGTCTTGGGATTGAGCATCTTGTGGGATGCCCTGCTCAGCAGGAGTCTGCTTCTCCCACTCCCTCTGCCATTCTCCTGGTTTGTGCTCACTCTCTGTCAAATAAATAAAAATAAAATCTTAATTAAAAAAAAACAAAACATAGCAGAAAATTGTGAGTCACTTCCAAGCCAGGTTATAAAAACATTGCAGCTTCCGTTTCTCTCTCGATCTCTGGCCAGATCTGAGGCAAGATGGCCACAGCAACCTCATGACTGACTTTGAGCTAGACCTACCCAGTGAAGCTACTCCCTGATTCTTGACTCTCAGAATCCATACAAATAACAAATGCTTGTTGTTTTAAACTGCCAAATTTGGGTTAGTTGTTATGAAGCAACAAATACCTAATACATGCACTTAAGCTGTCCTTCTACGTGGTCCCACATCATCTATTATTCCAGATTACAATCACTTAGTCATGTGTCCGACTCCTCCATTGAGCCATTTCTGCTCTGAGGAAAGGAACTCAGTTGACTGTTGAATCCCCACTCCTGGAATCATGCTTGGCACACCGGAGGGCCTCAGTGAATGTTGTTGAGCAAACGAATGAAGGAGAGGAAGAGAGTGGACACGGTTTCAGACAGCTTGGTGAGAGCTGCCAGCTGAGGGATGAGTCAGCAAGGTCAAGCTGGGTTATTTATTCTCTCCAAGTGTGAGAAATTCATATTGAATATTCGTTTCCTCTCTTCTTTCCTCTAGCCTCCCAAATACCTTACAAGTCCATTTCTACTCTTTTCTCACCAGCCATGGGGCTCTTGGAGAGGTCATCTGGGGTCTCCCAGTTCTAAGAGGGACGTTTCCTCACCTTGAAGTCCAGACACAGAAGACTCAGTTTGTGGGGGCCCTCCCCTCAGGGGTCTGCTCAGGGCATGGGATACATATTGAAACTAGACCAAAGGCAAAGCAAAAGTAGGGGAAGGTATAGGGGCTTTTGCATTTCTGTAGTTAGGAACTTTTACTTTATTTTTAAAAAGATTTATTTACGTATTTATTTGAGAGAGAGAGCGAGCATGAGCAGGGAAAGGGGGGAGAGGCGGAGGAAGAGGGAGAAGCAGAACCCCCACTGAGCAGGGAGCCATCCCAGGGCTCCATCCCAGGACCCTGAGATCAAGACCTGAGCCACAGGCAGACGCTTAACCGACTGAGCCACCCAGGCACCCCTGTATTTAGGAACTGTTAAAAATGTTTGTTAAAGGAGGCTAAAAGTTCAGTGACTACTCTAAATGGTGTGGTGTCTGGTTACAAATGTTCTAGGGTAGGCACTTCCCCTGCAGGGCTCAGCCCTGCCCATCTAGGAAAGCCACATTACAAACCCCTCCTCCCACCCCCTACCCCAAATCACACTTTTCCAACCCGCAGCTGGGAAGAGTTTATGTGGGAGTTTTTCAAAGAACCACTGGATGGCTCTGAACTCCCGCTTTCCATCAAGGTCTAGCTCTCCTAATCTGCTGATAAAGTCCTCAGGAAACTGATAAAGACTAAAAAAACCTTCCGATCCAAAGAACTCCGTCTCCAGCAGAGTGCATGATAATGGAGATCACATTTCGGGGCAGGTGGGAGCCTTTCCTGTGTGCTGGAAAAAACACACCGTTTTAGGGCAGAGGATCAGGCAAATTTAAATAACTTTTACTTTATTTTTCTGCCTGCTCCAGAATGTGGGGACGAGGGGAAATGTGGTCCATCACATTATCATTTCCCATTAAGGATTTTTTTTTGCGGGGGCGGGGAGGGGAAGACACCCCGCACTCAGCTTGGTACTGTGAACAGAGTCCTGAGTACAGAGCAAGACAGTCATCTGTTATTTCTAACTGTTAACCATGGGAGGCTCAGCTTTTCTGAGTCTCAGTTTTTTTAATCCGTAAAGCGAAGACACTAGTAATTACCCCCTAGCACTCACTAAAAACACGTTCGCTGACTTGGAATAGGGTTCTGCAGGCCAAAAGAAATAAAAATTAAAAAAAAAAAAAGCTGCGAGTAGAATTTGGGAATGCTTGATTAAATTTAAGGCCTGCAGAAAACAGTAAATCATAGGAGGCCTACCAGCGAGGATGTTGCGCTACTTTTTCCAAAGGTAATTTAATATCATTCCGGAGTAGATTAAAAACAGCACGACCCAGAACACCACAGAACCGCCCTTCCACTGACCATGTCAAGCTCAGCCTTTTGTTTCTACGTTTTCAAAAGAGTATCAGTAAAACTGAGAGTGGGCTGGAAAAAGTCACTAGTAGACAGCATTGCAACCCACTTGCCAGAGTTAATAGGCCTGTGAGACTCTTTTTTGGTCCAAGAGTTTGAGCTGTCACCATTTCTACCTTTATAGGTTTACTCAAGGGTTTACTGGTTCTACTCAGGACCTTGTTATCATGAGGTAACATATCCCTGTGACGAATTCTCACAGACCTTCTCAGAAGTGTACTGAGGCTCACGCCATGTCCAATTTTCATTACAGCTAGACATGATTCTAAAGATGAAGATACATGGTAACATAATTAGACATCAAAAGGCCAAAAGCCTGTTTTGCCTTTTGCCCCTATCTTTTCTCTTTTCTTTTTTTTTTCTTTTCTTTTCTTTCTTTTCCTTTCCTTTTTTTCCCCCCACAAATTCACTTAATAATGAGCTGTTGGTCTTACTTCTCCGTAAGCCTCAGCTTCCTCATCTGTAAAATGGGATGAATAATACTGCCTATCTGCCAGGACAGTTAAGATAATTCAATGAATTAGCACACAAAGCACTTCAAAGTGCGACTAGCATTATCGTAAAAGCTAAATAAATGTTAGTTGTTATAATAGCTATTACTATTTTTTAAGGGAAAATAGCTTTTTTGTAAAAGTCATAAGAGATTTCAAGCACGGTTCTGATCCACCGAAACTTGAAATATTTATGAGTATATAAATACGACGTCCCCTTGGGGCCTGGCACCCAGGCTAAATGTTTCTCTGGAGGCCTTTTTTTTAAATTAAAGATTTTATTTATTTGACAGAGAGAGAGATCACAAGTAGAGAGAGAGAGAGGAGGAAGCAGGCTCCCCGCCTAGCAGAGAGCCCGATGTGGGACTCAATCCCAGGACCCTGAGATCACGACCCGAGCTGAAGGCAGAGGCTTAACCCACTGAGCCACCCAGGCAGCCCTCTGGAAGTGTTTTCAAGTGAGCATTGTATATTTCCCTCTACACATAGCAAGGTAAGTCAAATAAAAGGGTCATCCTATTCATTCGCTGTTGCTGAGTAATAAATTACCACAAGTCTAGAAGCTTAAAACAATGCATACTTCGTACCTCACAGTTTATGTGGGGCAGGGGTCTGAACACAGCTTACTGTGCTCAGGGACCCACAAACCACAGTCAAGTCACCAGGCACGCTGCATTCACATAGGAAGCCTCCACCGGGAAGAATCTACTTCCAAACTCATTGAGGTTGTTGACAGAATTCATTTTCTTGCAACTGTAGGACTGAGGGCCCTAGTTTCCTGCCTGCTATTGGCTGGAGACTGTGCTCAGCTCCTAGAGGCCACCTATGGTTTCCTGCCCATGGGGTTTCCCAACATGGCCTCTTTCTTCATCAAGCCATCAAGGAGAGTCTCTGGGGCATGTTTTCTTGCCAGGCAGAGTCTTGTATAATATTATACAGCCAAATGAATGACATCCCATCACCTTCACTATAGTCTACTGGTTAGACACATGTTACAGGCCCTGGCCGCACTCAAAGAGGGGGGAATTACACAAGACACAAACCCCCAGAGGCCACCTCAGAGCTGTCCACCCCTGTCACAGAGAGAAAAAGTCATTGCCTAATTTTCATTTCAGTTTCTCAATTCATTTTCTGCAAAAATTGATCACACCAGTCAGGCAAGATTTTATAGTCTGTTTGTTAGAGGGATAAAACTTCGGGAAGGTGAACAGAAACAGAAAGAACTGGGTTTAATCTCAAAGAAGAGGGCTACTCTCTCCCTGTGTCAACTGTGGAAGTGGTGATATCAATGTCTGAAACCAGTTCCTTAAAGCCCCAGAATCCTCCAAGATGGAGGCCATCTGAGGAGGAACCCAATGTGTTTGAGGTCCAGGCCTAATTCAGCAATCTTTGGACCTGCTGGTTGGAGACTTAAGGAAGGAGACTGGCCCCTGACCATGAGCATATCTGTCTGCCTTGTGGATCAATGGGAATATAACGCTACCCTCCTTTAAAAATGTAAAAGATTACTATTAAGAAACCATCTAGGGCACCTGGGTGACTCAGTGGGTTAAGCCTCTGCCTTCGGCTCAGGTCATGATCTCAGGGTCCTGGGATGGAGCCCCACATCGGGCTCTCTACTCAGTGGGGAGCCTGCTTCCTCCTCTCTCTCTCTCTGCCGGCCTCTCTGCTTACTTGTAATCTCTTGTTTGTCAAATAAATAAATAAATAAATCTTAAAAAGAAAAAAAAGAAAGAAAAAGAAAAGAAACCATCCAATTACTCTCCATCCCTTCTGAGGAGGGAACAAGGGGGAATGGGCTTGAATTTTAGTAAGCAGGCATTTCTATAAGCCTAAGGAAAAAAAATCTTAATAGTTAACAATGATTAAGCACTGACCGGGTTATAAAAGGAAGTTATGAAATATCTGTCCCCTGAGTTTTTAAAAACTAGGCTTAGGCACCTAACTAGATGGCAGTCCAAACACCATGGAGGAGATGTCCCAGACCTTTCCCTGGACACCTAGTAACAGCTCACAAATAAACACTTAGTACTGTCTTAGCTTGGGATGCTATAAACTAGAGGCAGTAGATTCGATAGAACACATTTATTTCTCATAGTTTTGGAGGCTGGGAAGTCCAAGAGCAATGCACTGGCGGATCCAGTGTCTGCTGAGAGCCTGACTTCTATCTTATCGACGACCACCTTCTCACTGCGTCCTCACAGGGCGGAAGGGCTAGAGGAGCTCTCCTGGGGCTCTCCGGAACTCCACTCTCGGCTCCGCCACGTAAAAACCGTCCCACTGGAGGGTCAGGGTTCCACACATGAATTTGGGGGTGCAGGAACACAAATATTCTGTCTATAACAAGTAAACATATTGAGGTTTTTGTTGTTGTTGTTGACAACCACCCTGATAGTAATAGTTTTCACATTGAGATCCTTGGACCACCTGGGCCGACTTCCTCGGAGCTATTATTTAAAATGCAGATCCCCAGGTGCATCTCTGGATGTAACGAATCTCTTGATCTCTTGAGGCGGGGGCCTATGTTTTTGCTTTTCTTTTTAACAGGTACCCCAGGAAGTGTTTCGGGGCCCATGAGAGTTTGCCAGCTCTGGTAAATGAAATATAACTCATATCGGAACTTGAATTCTCTCCTCCCCATCTCCTCATCCCCACACCAACCCCTCAACCCTAAGTCTCAAAGGCACAAATATTGCCTCCTCCTCCAAGCTTCTGCAAAGTATCCCGCAGGTCCCGGGCTTCCCTCCAAAGATGGTCAAGTGACCAAGCGTTATGGATGCAGGCCGTGGCGGCTGCCATGTTGGCTCCCCTGGGAAATTACATAATAGGTCTCTGGCACATATCATGGTTGCTAGAATTACAAATGAACCCCCACCCCCCTCTCTCCGGGAGTCCCATGTTCTGCGTAAAACCACAACAATATGTCTGTCACTGAGACCCTGGGGTGAAGGGCGGAGGGGCGTGCTTGGGAAAGTGTGTGTGGTTTGCTGCACCGAGGCTCAGGGTGCCCCATCCTGCCCGCTGCTGAGCTGTAGTCTGAACTTGGTGCCTCTGCATACTGTACTTGAATTTTTGCAGGACCCCATTAGGGTCCCCAGGAGACCATGCCTATGAAGTCCAAGAAATCTGAGGAAAATTTGGAGCTTACATGATGGACTAATTTCATTTCAATAAAATTCCCATATTACATTCAATGCGCCTGGCTTTATTAAGTTTTGTCATAAACGCTGGGAACCCTTCCAAATTTAGGCTTGCACAATTATTTTTATTGGTGCGTTAACTAAAAATGGTATATGCATAAGTCAGAGTGTACATTTGACTTCATCTAGGGAGCCAAAATGAGCTTTTGGTTGATTTATAGTCATTTTACCCCTGTAAATGAGATACAGGAAATGGGGCTTAGTGTTTCTGATCACAGCATTCCTAACCCCTCCGTCAGTTCCATCCACCACTCTGCCATGGATCTAATGAATTTAAATTCCAAATGTCTATCGGCAACCCACAAAGTCACCAAACAAAGAAGCTGGCTTATTTTCAGACCCAGAGCCATCCAAACTGGGCAAAAAAAATAGAGGTTTGTTGCACTAACGTGAGACTGGGGAACTCTCGGTGCTTTGAAAGGTTTTAATTGCTATGGAAAAAATCCTTTCAAAGATTTTTTCCTTAACATGGGCCCCTTGGAAACTTTTCATAGGGGAACTGTAAAATATTTATACAGCTAGCAGCACTGTAAAAAAAAAAAAAAAAGCAAGCAAGAAAGAAACATAGCACTGAATGAAAAGCAGACTTGACTTGAAGCGAGTCCTGCAGATTCGGGGGAGCCGGGGAGGGGAGGTTACTGTGATTTCAAACCCTGGAAAACAGGATTAATCCCTCCCAGCCAGGCCCACAGACCGAGCCAACACGTAGAAGGCATTTAGTTTAAAGCCACGCTGTTGCCATTTTGAAATTCTTAATTTTTGGAGAAGGGGTCACACGTTTCCATTCTGCACTGAGTCCTGAACATCTTGTGGCTCGCTGGGCCCATGGAACCTCCCAGGGCTGCTGTTTCCAGACGTTTCAGGATGGTTTCCCATCCCTTCTTTTCTGTTGCCTTCTCTTTTGTTTGGTTGTTTTGTTGTTGTTGTTATTGTTGTTGTTGTTGTTTTCCTAGAGAAATCTTCAATTCTGGCCCTCGATTTTGACAATCTTAAGTGCATAAGCTATCCTTCCTATCCATCGGTTTGGCTGGCATACATTCTGTCCATACAGCTTGATCACCCCAGGGCACGGGAGGCTAACAATCCATCTTCAAATTCTCAGAAAACATGGTGCCGACTTTGTGAATAGACCAAAAAATGGTAGAATTTTGGAGTGAAAAGGAACCGTGGTGATCTCATTTTATAAACTAAATGTAGCCCTGAAGAGAGGAAGGAAACTTCCCCAGGCTAGTTTGTTTATTAGTATCAGGTTAGGGTCACAGCAAGCTCCTACGGCATCTGTAAAGAGGGGTTAATGTGGACAAGGCAGTCCCCAACGGCTCCCAAACTCATGCAAACGTGCCAACTCCTTCAGTATTTTCCCAATCCTCCATTTGACAATGACATTATTAAAGAAAGGGCTGAAAGGATAATCACTTTCTCCACACTAGCTGCCCCCCCGCCCCCGATATTTTCATTTCCTTCCACACACACCTTCTCTTTTACTGATGAAGCTATTTGGGAGTAAAAATAACAGATGGGAGTCCCATGGCCTCTTCCCGGCTCCAGTCTCCCCATCCATGCTGACCACCCGGGAACCTGCAGAAAGGGGCCAGAAGAATCCAGGGGCTCAGAAACCCACAAAGTGGATAATCACACCAGAGAAATCAAGATTTGCCTACATCATGGAAGCTAAAGCTCTAAGGGGCAGGATAAAACACAGTCCCGAAACTTTCTAACTGGGGAGGGTGGTTATGAAACTACCATGATTCCTTCAGTCAGAAGGGACCCTCTTGTCTCAAGGCTGACTTAATTGCCATAATTCAATTAACATGCTTCCACTAATTATATAAGCTTCTAGATGACAGTTCAACAGGAGTACCCTGAGAGTAGGCCAATTTTTTTTTTCATTTTTAAGTTAATCTTAAATTAATCATAAGTAAATTGCGTTGATTTCTTTTTCACAGCCTGCTCTCAACTGTTTTGTTGCAGAATGCTATCACGCAATTTTAAAACTCTGAGTCTTATGCAAAAAAAAAAGGCATTTAGTGCCATGTGAAATCACTGTAGCATTCATAAATATAGAGAAGCAAGTTCCTTCGTTCCTTCCTGCCTGCTCTCCTCTTTCTAGATGACAGTTCTTACGAAATGTTAAATGAGGTAAATAACAATCCCATCAACTGAAAGAACACTTATTTTCCAAATTCTCAGACCTAGAAAGTGTCTGCTACACGTTAAGAGCTCAATAAGTATTTGTTAAATAATTATCAATACTAGTTATTGGATGAGATGCTTTAGGCATGACGCAAAAAGGCTGAAGAGGTATCAAAGCCTTGGTCCCTGGTTTCAAAAAAGAGTGGAGATATCCTTTCAGGAGATAAAATGTAAACACGTGAACATAAGGAGTCATTGGAAAACCATCTGAAATTCAAGATACTGAAGAGAAATGCATACCCTATGGTATAAAAATGGTAAAGCAGATTAGCTCTCCCACTGAGGAAGATAAGAAAATGGGCTTTCAATATGAGTTACCGTATCTGCATACAAATCAGAGTTGACGAATGTAAATTACCTGCAGTGAGTCCATGGACAACGGATCCATCACACTTGGAAACATTTCAACAAAGCAAAGGATGCTGCCTTACGATTGGCCAGATGCTAATTTGCATTGCAGCGTAAACTCATCTTGATATACTTGTAGAATTCACTCCCAATAAAAGTACACATTCTTTGCACCAAAACACACCCAGTTTTTCTACATTTTCATTTTTGCTTGAGTAAAAATCGAGATATGTCAGAATTTTTCTAGATATTGAAGCCTCCAAAGATACTTCATCACCGAAGAACTAGAATTATTATTTTTATCCCGCCAAAGTCATTCGTCCCGCTTTTTCACCTGGTACTTCATTTTCCTCAGAGCAAATGTTTCTCTCGTGCATTTGCTAGAGTGAGATAAAATTTTAAAAAGTACAGAAAAATTCATATTCCCACAAATATTACCAGATAAAACAGGCAGGTGTCCGCTCAGTTAGTCAGAAAAGCAAAAAGGATATTCCAACATGTAGGAAATCACCATGTCTGAAAACTTAAGTAGTTACCAGGGGTTAAAATGGCAAAAGAGACCTTGGCCCATGAGGACGATGCTCACCCCCGGCCCTTATCAGGTCAGCCATCCTAGAGGAAACTTTGTTGCCCCTTCCCCACACACGAGGCCTCTGATGATTCACTGCTTTTTCTTAGAGAAACTTGAAATGTATTGATTATTAGCGATCGTTGAATGTCTGTTCTTTCCAATAGGCCCTAATCTCCCTGAATGTCAACAGAGCCTGTATCTCCTCATCCCTCCATTTCCGGTCTGGCTCCTATGAATATTCTTAAGGAGTAAGAAAAAAAAAGCAAAGCTCCTTCTTCATTCTGCCAAAGTCCCTGTGTATGCTGGAGGTCTTTTTTGATTGCACGTGATAAACATCCAGCTTGAACTGCTTTATAAAGGCAATAAGGCTTATAGGCCAATAGGTTCATAAAACCCAACCTTGGAAACCAGGCCTCGAGGCAATACTCAGTCACCAAGGCAAGACTCAGATTGACTCAGCATAGTCCTGCATCTGCACCTTGGGTGGATGGCTCTGGCTCCAAGGATAGGATTCCCAGATCGCCCAACCTGAGTCGGACTCCCATCTCTGGGCCTAAAGGAGTGCAGAGTACTGCTTTCCCAGTCCCCAGGATGTTAGGAAACAGGAAGAAGGGTGAGGAGCCCAGTTAGGCACAGAACACAATGATGCTCACAGACTCTCCTCTTCTCAGCCATTCTGGATTCTCAACCACAGCAAGTCTCGGTATGAGCAGCTTTTATTGTATTTTGTTTGTTTGAGAGCCAAATGAATTCAGGACAGCTCAAATTACTATTCCTACCACTACTGACTCTTTGCTGAGGGACAAGTGTGCCCACAGGCCAATGGCTGCGTTGCAATTTCATTCAGAGTGCTACCAACATAACCGGTTTTGACTGATCGACTTAGAAAATAAAGCATACAAAGTGTTTTTGTTTTGAGGAAATCAGAGTGGCAGCGGTGACAGGGAAAGGGGCAAAAATTCCCCTACTTTATTTTTAAGGGTGCTTTATTGCTCCTCCACAGGAAAACACCGAGGGACCAGGGACGGCTGATTCTTCTGGGACTCTGGAATGCCCTCCTGTTCTGCTCTGTGTTTCTCATGTGAAAGCTGCTCTTCTAAATCAATCCTTCTGATGTCAAGATGTGTACAATGGGGCGGGTTTTTTTCTTTGTGAGTTATATTTTCGACCCACACGGGGCTGCACATGAAATATCAATTTTTTCCCCTTTTTCACTTTGCATATCGAGTTGGGCCTCTTCTCTGTTTATACAAGGCCAGAAGACAAGTTTGAGGAAGGTAAAAGGGTCACTGGGCCCATTATCCTGGCCCTCTACGGTTTTCTCCTGCCATTTCCTCTCATCCATCATTGTCCTCCCTCGAAACTCATCTGTATCCCTTGAGATTCGATTATTTTTCCTAGGTAATGCCCCTTTTAGGGAACCTATTTTAAGATCGTTATGTTCTCTGCAAAGCAGTTTTGCCAGAACTTTCCTGTTGATCCCAATTTTCTGTCTCCTCAGATTCTGTTTTCATTGTTCAGGTCGTGCAGGGAATATTTGCATTCTTTCTGATTGTGGGGAACTGTGCAGTAATCTTACACCATATGTATTTTTATATGGAAAGTCATAAGATCTTTATTTTGCATTCCTTAACCATGAGCCATCATCCATTCCCATCCCTCACAAGGGCAACTGGGGCACCCATGCATCTCGGCTAGAGATTTCCCAGAGAAGCCCAGGAATGTGCTTACCCTATCTCTCCCTCTGACATAGAGGCATTTGTACTTGTTTCCTTTCGTTTTGTTTTTTAACTTCGGGATAAACACTTTTAATTTCTACCGTCTCCAACTGTCTAACCCCCAGGTACTTCATGCTCGTGACATTGATGTCACAGTGGTTTTAGTTAAAAATAAGCACAGAGCACCAGGAAATGAAGAAAAGGCCCAGTTAGGAAACAAATAAAATATAGAACCCTTTTGCCCTAACACTTTGCCCTGCTCACATAGTGAAAACAGAAAAGAGGGGTGGAGGTAGAATCCCCACAGATTCTGGGGACAAAGGATTTCTCAGTATCCTCCATTTCTGGAGCCTACAGAATAGTATTTCCAGAAAATAGGGAAAAAAGTGTTCCATGGTCAAATAAGTTGGCGAAACAGCCCAGCAGAATTCACAGAGCATATTAGGGTAGTAAAGGCCTTGATGGGTTCACATTAAATAAACCCATTTAACTTTGTTTAATTTAGCATTCTGTGAACTTATATGAGTTTGAAACACTTGCCATAGTTTACCTAGAGGCTACCTGCAGAACAACATTCCTCAGACTATCCAATTAGAAGATAAAGAAATAATAATTCCATTATCTTAAAACTGATATGCTCTTTGTAGATATTGAAGACATGCATTTAATTTCCTTGTATCATTGCTTCACTGAATCTCTCAAAGACCTGGGCCATGAAATTTAATTATTCAGAGGCAGAGCCTCAAGAATGGGTTCTTGAGGGACGCCTGGGTGGCTCAGTTGGTTGAGCAGCTGCCTTTGGCTCGGGTCATGGTCCCGGCGTCCTGGGATCAAGTCCCGCATCGGGATCCTAGCTCGTCGGGGAGCCTGCTTCTCCCTCTGCCTCTGCCTGCCATTCTGTCTGCCTGTGCTCGCTCTCTCTCCCTCTCTCTCTCTGACAAATAAATAAATAAATAAATAAATAAATAAATAAATAAATAAAAAAAAAAGAATGGGTTCTTGACATCTTCAGTGAGATAAAAGTTTTTGAAGAAGGAAAGAATTTTATTCCTGTAGCTTCAAGCTGACCTATCTGGGGTGGACTTAAGCTTGGGGGACTCGATAGAGTTTATATAGGGGACATTTAGGTAGGAAGAGGCAGTGGTGAAGGGAAGCCCATTTCTCCCAGTGCCAGCAGCATGAGAGGGACAATGGAGGGTGAGCTGATCAGCTCTGTTGGTGAAGAGACAGAAGAGTTGGGTAAACATGGTGTGTTCAGGCCTCGGTTCTTCCTTAAGGGATGGGGGTTCAGCCTGTGGTGTGGACAGGCAGAGGAACTGCAGTAACTTTCATTGCTCTGCCTTGTTTCTGGATGGCATGGGTAACAACCCCAAAGTGTTCCCAAAACATTTCCAAGGCCTCCTGAACTATGCCTAAGAAAGAGTCTCACATCTCTAAGACAGTGCGTGGCTGAAATAAAGCATCTAGCCTTCTATGCACAGTTTAAGAAGCTAGTTAATCTCTAAATAACTTTAATGTCCCTGCCTTCATCCTGTACCCTATCCCCTCCCCCCACTGTAATCTCTATAGGCCAGGTATAGATTGGTATGGCTTTATGGCTTCTATACCCTTCCCTGTGTTCTGAGGAGGGTTTACGATGGTCTGCTTTGTGGAATTATAAGTGAATTTATGCATGTTTTCTCTTTTAGATTGCAAACCCATGGAGAGTTCTGTTTTTCTTATTGGATCTCCATACTCTACTGTGTGGGCATTTGATTTTTGTTTGCTAACTGATTAAACTGGATATTTTATGATTCCTTAAAAGCAAGAAAAAGAGAAACTTACTTTCCCAATGTTTATAGGGAAATGCATTTCCCGTCCCAGCTGGTTCATCAAGCCTACCAGATGTCGTAGAACTTCTGCCCTCCCCCTCGCCATCCTTCTAGCTAAAGGGATGCCTGGGTGTTTCAGGGAGTGCGCGGAGGACAATCAGAAATAAGTCCATTTTTATCCTTTTGCTCTGACCACTTTGATATAGGCCCTGTCATGGGAGTCTGCAAGACTCCTGAACTTATGAAACCCTTTGGTTGCAAAATGGTGCTGGGTGTTCTATGGACCTCACGGCACTGAAGCCAGACTGAGTCCCAGCAGAAATGGGAGCAAGACTCCCACTTTCCCCTTTGTGCTTTTCCCACAAATCCATAAGAGAGAAGTGTAACGACCACTAACCCTGTAAAGATTACGCCTTAATCCCTTTCAGGTCTCAGCGCCAAAGGGAAGGATTCTCTAGACTTCCAGCAAGGGGCTCTATGTCTGTGTGCACTCTTATTATTAAACCTGTGACTGTCTTGCTCATAAGTACCATTGCACCTGGCATGTGAAATAGTAATAATTACATCATTTGTCATAATAACAATAGTCATAGTGAAATCTTATGTAGTACTTTCTCTGTGCCAGGCACTCTTCCTCTTCTTTTTTTTTTTTTTTTTTTTAAGAATATTTATTTAGGGATGCCTGGGTGGCTCAGTTGGTTAGGCGGCTGCCCTCGGCTCAGGTCATGATCCCGGGGTCCTGGGATCGAGTCCCACATCGGGCTCCTTGCTCAGCAGGGAGCCTGCTTCTCCCTCTGCCTCTGCCTGCCACTCTGTCTGCCTGTGCTCACTCTCTCTGACAAATAAATAAATAAAATCTTAAAAAAAAAAGAATATTTATTTATTGGACAGAGAGAGACACAGTGAGGGGGACACAAGCAGGCGGAGTGGGAGAGGGAGAAGCAGGCTTCTTGCTGAGCAGGAAGCCCAATTCGGGGCTCGATCCCAGGACCCTGGGATCATGACCAGAGCTGAAGGCAGACACTTAACAACTGAACCACCCAGGCATCGCCCCCCCGCCCCCCGCCTTTTTTTAAGATTTTGTTTTTAAGGAATCTCTACACCCAACATGGGGCTTGAACCCACAACCTTGAGATCAAGAGTCTCCTGCTCCACTGACTAAGCCAGCCAGGTGCCCCTGAACCAGACACTCTCCTAAGGGCTTTGCTATACGAGCCCATTTATTACTCACAACAACCTTTTGAAATAGGTACTATTATCACCTACATTTTATATATGAATAAACTGAGGTGCAAAGAGGTTCAGCAACTTGCCCAAGGTCACGCAGGAAGTAATTGGTGAAGCTGGAATTTAAATACAGGAATCTCATGTGCTTAATCATTAGACTACACCCACAACGCTGCATTGACAGCATGGTGTCGTACTCAACGCTGCTCCTCTGAATAATGAGCTCATTCTTGGAAGCACATACGGTCAGAGTGGGCTGAGAAGAACTTCGGGGGAGGTGGAGGATTCCGAGGGGACTCCCAGCATAAAATGGAGCAAGGACCCCAAGTTTATGAACAAGGCAGGGAATTGAGCAGGATATAGGAGTAGAGAAAGGCAATTAAAGAGCTGATGTTTAGAGAACCGGGAGAAGAGTAGGGAGCGCACACTGAAGCTGGGATAAGTGGGAAATTTGACAGAGATATGTCTAATGGAAACTTTGGGATACATTTCCATGTGAAGTCGTCCCTAGAGTCCTACACCAGCTGTCCTAGAAAACCTTCAGTAAAGCTCTATATGGTTTTTAAATGCAGCTTCTCGTAAGTGAGCCACCTTGCAAAGACTGGGCTACTCAGAACTCCAGAAGTGATTTATGGTTTACGAGTAGTTTGTGGGGTGTGGTGCAAGTTCAACTTCGACCCTGGCTTTGGGTCTTTTGGGGGGAAAATGAGGAGATGTGTCTGTGGCTGGAGCCTGACACTATGTACCCAGGACTTCTGATCAAGCTCTCTCCTGTTCTGGAGTTTGGGGTAAAGTAAAAGACTGCACAGGAGAAAGAAGGAAGGAGAGGATGGGATGGTAAGGAAATAGGAGTAAGAGAAAGTGAGAGAGGATGTAGGAAAGCCTGTTCCTTTGATTTGTATGGTGTGACTTCTGAAATTGCTCCAGCCTCTACATAAATCTAGGGGATTTATGTGGCTTCATTCATCACACTTGCTTTTGAAATGGCATTTTCTGCCTTGGAGCCTTTGAACGTTGACATCCAAATACAATATATTCTTTTAAAATCACCTCTGGATAAAGACAACACTGTTGAGGTAATTCCCCCAGCTTGTAGGTGGAGTCTGTTTGGTCCTCAGATCTTGATGACAATATGCTGAAAATAGGACCTCTCTTCAGAGAACAGAAGAGTTCTGGTATGATTAGAATCCCAGTTGCAGACACCCTGAGCCAGGAACCCAGGGAGAGACAGACAGACAGAGAGAGAGAGAGAGAGAGAGAGAGAGAGAAAGAAAGAAAGAAAGAAAGAAAGAAAGAAAGAAAGAAAGAAAGAGGAGGAAAAGAAAAAAAAAAAAAAAAGCCCCTGGTCCTTGATGAACAATGAGCAGTGCCATCTAGTGGCGATTCATGTTCACCGTGGAGTGGGCTTGACCATGACCCTACTTTAGCTCTTTGCTCATTACCAAACTGTCTGGAAAACATGTATTCGCCTTACTGGTGGCGACAGGACCTGAAACCAAACGGCAGAGCCTGGGTAAAGACACAAATGTGTCAGAGCTGCTGCTGATCCGATGCTGAATCCGAGGCATGTTTTTCTTTTGGTTTTGGGGGTGGAGAGGAGGTTGTTGCAGTTGTTGTCGACTTTTGAATTCTGGGAAGTCTCCATCAACAACGGAGAACAAAGATTGTATTCGCAAGAAGGAACAGAATCATTGGGATTCACACTCCAGACACATCACCTTATCTAACCCTCATATTCTCCCTGTTCTGCTAATGAACCAAGGCACGGAGAGTTCAAGTCCAAATTCAAGCTGTCAGAAGCCATTGAGGGATGGAATTTGAATCGAGGTCTGTTTAGAAAAGCTTTCTCTCTGATTTAGCTTTTGTGGATGTTTTCCTCGGCCAGTTACTTCCCAGAAAGCCCACATTTCCAGGCCCTGCCACAGATCCTCAGCCTTTTAGGGTGATGTGACTGAGATACTAACATGTCACAGCAGAGAGGGCCAAAGGAGGGACCGTCAGCTCATGCTTCCTATGAGCTGAGCTAGAAGAGAAGGGAATGCCCACTTGTCATCTCTCAATACTCAGATCCTTGAGTGAAGTTGCAACTGCCGGCAGAGAAGTGCTCTTTAGGCAAAGTCACCACCAGCAGCCATGCTTGGGGACACTACTGATCCGATGGGCTGGCCCTCAAGACCTCCCACCTACCCCCACAATGGTGCAGGCAGCAACAACTCCCACCATTCTTCCTGTTCAGTGCTGCTCCCTGCCAGGGAGTTCCATCCATCCTGACTTGGTTCTAATAAATCATGTCCTGTGCGCAAGTGTAGTTTTATTGCACAAAAACAATCTGTGCTCTTTATAATTAGGGAAGAGACAGATGTTGATTTTTTAAATAATATTCATCTTGTTACTAATTCACCTTAAGGTGTTCAAGACTTGATCAGAAAAATTTTTGTTAATTTCTCTTATTTCTGAAAGCTCACTGAATGTGTGGACACGGAAATGTCGGAATATAAACTCTTCAATTTGGTAGGTTTACAGTGGAGATGAGAAAGAGAGCTCTGCCTTACTATATTGTAGAGAGGTAAAAAGAGGCCTTTAGCTAAAGCCATAAGCTTCTGGTGATAAAGCAAGCAAAGTAGTTCTGAATTTTTAATTTAGTTACTCAATTACAGGTATAGCTACAGCTATTTTATTTTATTTTGCAAAAGATTTTATTTATTTAATTGAGAGAGAGAGAGAGAAGGAGAGAGAGAGAGAGGAAAGCACGAGCAGGGGGAAGGGCAAGGGAGAAGCAGGCTTCTCACTGAGCAGAGAGCCCAACTCGGGGCTCCATCCCAGAACCCTGGGATTATGACCTGAGCCAAAGGCAGACGCTTAACCACCTGGGCCACCCAGGCCTCTCTACCTCTTGCTATTTTCATTGACTTCCAAGATGAGAAGAAAAAGGTTTCCCCACTTTTCAATGAATATATGATCTTACAGTTTGTAGACACAAATCTAGGGGGTAACAATGTCATTGATTGGTGAAAGCTATTGCCAATGAAGCCGCACCATCAAAACAAGAATTCTGTTAGTATTCCGATGTTTCATCATTAATGGTAAGACTGTTAAGGAATCCAGTTGTGAGTGGCTTATCTTTGCCCTGAAATGCTTTATAGCTGACATGGTGGAGAGAAAACTTTTGAAGGTTATATCAGAGACACCTGATTTTCATCAGCACCTACTGGCTTTGGTATCGAATATAGACAATGTGAGTAGGGAAACAAGAGTGGGGTCTGTTTAGATATTTGTAAGACGCTTTTTAAAAAGCAGATTCTGTCTCAGAGTTAATGTAATTAAACATCAGAATTAATTTCCTCTGACAATTCAGGCTTTCACATTTCTGAAAACCAACTTGATACAGAGTTGGTTTTAGAACGAAAGCCCCAAATATTTTAACATCAGCAAGAAAAACAGATAGGAAACCCAATGTCAACAATCTTTTGTTGATGAAAACAACCATTGATTTTTATGACCCATGCTCATGGTAACCATGTGAAGAGGGAGTGAACCAAGATGGCAAACTTGGATAGGATATGATCTGATTTTTCTATTTCTGGTTCAGCGTCTACTGTGTCACTTTTTTAAACTTCTGAAACCCATGGTGAGGAGCCCTTTCCCTAAGGGAAGTCTCATTCTGGAGTTTCTACCAGTGGAGGCCGGATGGAGGATGAGGGCACCATGCAGCCTTGGAATAGTAAGAATAAGTACTATAGCTGCATCCTACCTAGGTGTCAACATTGCCTTCCTATTATGAGTCTCCTTACTGGTTTTTGCTTATGTATTTATTTATTTATTTAGGTACATTATTCTTTGAATTCTTGCATTAACATCCCCTGTTTTTTTTTTTTTTTTTTTTAAATTCTGAGAGGTTAGACAATTTGCCCAATTCAGGTGAGTTTCTATTGGCAGAGTCAGATGAGTTTGCACTCTTGCACTTGGCCAAGCCAGGTGAAGACTCCTCCAGAGCAAGTAGTCCCCTTTCTGGCAGAGACAGAAGAAAGAGAACATCAAGTGCTCCCTTCGTTCAAGCAGGTGCTCTGACTGTATCCCTAAGCTCCAAGTTGAGTCCAGACTAATTATCAGATTCTGACCACCAGGGTGCTTTCTGTTTTTCACAAGACCGGGAGGAGGTTAACAGTCTAGGAATGGAACACGTGGGTTTGTGGAAGTAGACAGCCACCAAATGGTGTAGTCCAGTAATGCAATGGATAAAACTGCTCAGGGAGATAAGTGAAGTGGCTTCAGGGCCTCCAATTCTCTAGCTTCGGGACTGATCTCAAGACAAGGGAAGTGCTCTCTGCGAGATGTGACTCCACTCTCATGGATGGAACTGATTGCTCATCAGCTCCATCTGGACATCTGACCCAGACCAAGCCAATCAAATCCTTCCCTAGGATTTTTTGACCAGTAACCAAGGGGGGTCTGGTAGGTAACAGTGCTATAAGACATAAAGAGCAGGGATTGCTGCTAGCTGCCATGTTTCCAGCCAACTAAGAGTTAGCCTGAGAAAATAAAGGCAACATTCAGAAAGAAGTGTGGGATGAGATGGAGTATATCCTGGTCATCTTTAAAAACACGATGCCAGCTATATCTGAAGCCCCCTTGGACCCTGGGTACAGCTCTCTCTTTAAACCAGCACATGTTGTATTTCTGTCACTTGCAACCACAGAGTTCTGATGGACACAATCTTCTTCCTCAAAGGATGGCATTCTCAGTCTCCTTGTAAAAGATAAAGAACCTTGGATGGGCTTATTCTAGAAGCTGTTTTTGACTAAAGAACAGTTGCCATTCGGCTGTCTTCTTAGAAACAGTGTTAGTGCTAGCCAGCCAAGAAGGCCCTGCAGGCTTGAGACAGAGCCCAGGCAAGGCCGTTGGAGAAGGGGAGGCCAAATTTGTGAGGAATTTGGGGAGGGGTGGGAGATCAGGGAATAAGTTATAGGAAGAAGAGCCCTCAGAGTAGAAAATGAGTCTTGGAGGATGCAAAAAAACACACATCTTTTTCCCTGCATGATATTCTGAGGCTGATCTTTTGAACACACAATGAGACCAAAATTGTTCCTTTTGCGGGGGAGTGATATTTATTACAATTTTTTGGAATATCATTTGTAATGATTCGCTGACTCTGAAAAAGCTTAATAGATTCTGTGTCTTCCCTTGACACATATTTTTATTTGAATTACCTTTTTTTTTTTTAGTATTACAGAAATAAGAAATATGAGTTTTTGCTAGGCCATCCATGAAACAAGGGCAATATGCATTAAAAAGCGCCTTCGAGTGATCCCTTATTTAAAACATGGTGGGCTATAATTTTAGATCAGTAAACCTCATTATAACATACTTATATTTGACATTTTCAGGCTGTATTGTTCATGTTTTTAAGTCCTGGAAAAAGGCCCATTAAAGCCGTGTTACTCACATTAATTCAACATTTAGCCATTTATAACACAAACCCCAGTCTTTTGGAAAATGTCATTAAAAAAGTTTCGCCATATATGGACATTATTTACTGCTCGATCCCCATTGTCTCCTTACAATGTGCCCTTTATCAGACCCAAATGCCCACTTCGGAGAATTTCGTTGTGAGCCACAACCGGCTTCTTACATTACCCAATGATGCAGGGAAGTTAAATTACAGCCAGTTCATATCATAGAAACAAAATGTTTCCTGCAATTACAGATAAGGGACAGTTCATTTTCTCTCTGTCATCCTGAAAAAAAACCCTCCTAACAACAATTCATGCCTGGTTAAACAGGATTTCCACATCTACTGCTGACATCTTTCCAAATAATTCAGGCTTGTTATTACTGTAGAGCCTGGCAAGGCTCAAAAGCAAGCCGACTTGACGAGTCTGCTCAAAGCAGGGCTTAAGTAGTTGTAATTAATAATAATTACATGCCCACTACACTCCAGTTTTATCATATTATCCGTCAATGCAAATAAAAAAACCCACACACAACATGCTTCCAACAGGATTAGTGCATTAATAAAGCCACTCCACCTATGCCATCCCTCTAAAGTTTAAAATATTTGCAGTGGTTTCTGTTTTCTTGATTTTCACCGCTCTACCTCTGGTTGCACAATGTTGGTTGGCTACAGGACGACTTGGGGCCTGTGCTGATCTCTCCACAAAGCCTTCTCCCCTCCTGCCAGGACCCGGATTCGAGCTGAGGTTGCTGTGACCACAAAGCCGAGTACCAACCACTATAAGATGGGGCGCGCGACCGACTGGAGAGCTGAGCGCTCCGCTTCCTTTAGGAGCTATTGCAGTATTAAAATTTGTGGAAACACTGCCCTCTATTGCCTGAATACGTACATTTTCTTAACACTGGCAAAGAGGAGCAGCATCTCAGCCCTCTCTCTTGAGTTAGAGGAACAATAACAAAGTGCCAGGACATGAAACCGACATTGGGCAAATTGTAGGAGGGGAGATGCACGGTCCTGTTCAGAATAACAGGACCAAGGGGAGCTAGTCTGTTGACTCACGCTTCCCACTTTTAAGCAATAATGAATAGACATTTCTTGCCCCCAACTGCCACCACCAGTTACATTGCACTGGATGGCAGACGAGTGTGAGCCCCTTTTGTGGTTTCTCTACCAACAACTGGATTGCTGTGTGCCAGAGGGGAGGGGGGGATCTACAGCCATAAAAAAAATAGGGCAACAACAAAACGGTCTGAGGACTGGGGACAGTCAGAAAGACTTGGTTTTCTTAGGAGAGAGGAAGCCGGGCGGACCGTATCCTGACTGATCAATGTCAAACTCGTTGATCCCCCAAAGCTGATTTTCCCCCTGGATATACAGGTTTTAAAGCCACATTAATTTGAAGGGGAAAAAAAGAATCCTCCCAATCAAATTGGTAACCCACCACGCAAAGAAACTGGAGGATTTCACGCTGAAGAAGTTTTTCAAGGGGGAAATTTTAAATAAGTTCTTTTGTTATAAAAATTCAAAAGGGGTCTGCACAAGACATTGCGGGGGCTGAAAACCTTAAAAGAAAACACACAGAAAAACTTATTGCTTAAAAAAAAAAAACGATTTATTTTAGGCAGAGAGAGACAGAGGGCGGGGAGGGGCAGAGAGAGACTCTTCAGCAGACTCCCAGTTGAGCACAGCCCGCCCCCCCCCTCCCCGACCTGGGGCTCGAGCGCTCTCTGGCGGGGACAGGAGCGCTGGTCGGTGAACCGGAAGCCGCCGCTCCTGGCAAGGGGGCCAAGCAAGCCTCCTGGTTGGCCAAAAGCAGTCTGTGTTGCAGGCATGGACCAGGTGTGAATAAAGGAAATATTTTTCAAGAAATCAACTCACATTGGACTAACTGGGAAAGCGGACTGTCAAGATTCTAACTGTGGCTCCGTCACTTGCTAACCAGGGGACCTTAGGCTGCGTGTTTCATCCCCATGCCTCAACTGTCTCATCTGTAAAGGGGGCAGAATAATCATACCTCCTTCACAGGGCTGTAATGACGATTAAATAGTTTATGACACGCCGAAACCCTTAAAATAAGGCTGTACGCACTCCAGAAATATTCCTTATAAGATTATTTAAATAAATATCTTTTCGGGGCGCCTGGGTGGCTCAGTGGGTTAAGCCGCTGCCTTCGGCTCAGGTCATGATCTCAGGGTCCTGGGATCGAGTCCCGCATCGGGCTCTCTGCTCAGCAGGGAGCCTGCTTCCCTCTCTCTCTCTCTCTCTCTCTCTGCCTGCTTCTCTGTCTACTTGTGATCTCTCTCTGTCAAATAAATAAATAAAATCTTAAAAAAAAAAAAAAAATAAATATCTTTTCAAAGGACATTCTTTAACCTGCCATGTATTTAAAATACACAATATCCCATTCCGTAAATCAAGGTCACTGGAAAATAAAATGTGGACGTGAAACAATCAGAATGAAATTCTGGCCGGATACCCTGAGCTCTGAGCCCAAGTTCTGCGCTGTGTGAACAAGGAAAGTGAGGCACGGAGCAGAGCTGGTGACGACGCCGCGGCCTCTCACCAAGGCTTCTCCTCACCTAAATGACTGGAGAGACTTGACAAAGGGAATTAACTTTCTCTTCGTAGACCCAGGGCTATGAAGTGCCCCGGTCATTATTCCGCCTCTCCTCCCCCCCCCCATTACCCCCCACACTGTACCCATCAGGCTAGGTTATGCTGTGGGACAACACCCGCATCTTAGTGGCTGCCTTTGAAAAGATTTCGCCCTTACCTGTACTCTGTTCACTGGAGGACTCTGCTCGTGTCTCCTCACTCAGGCACCGAGGCGGAGGGAACAGCCCCTACCCGGGACATTGCTGACCGTTTTGCAAATGGCAACCAGAAACTAAAAGCACTTCTCGCAGCTCATTGGCTAGCACTGGTCACGTGGCTCCACCCACCCTGCCACAGAAGCGCCGGAACGTGTCGGGACTTCTGCTTTAGTTGACCATGCCAGTCATCTTGTAGATAGACTCTGAAATATTTAGGCCTGTTATTTATTTATTTATTTTTAAGATTTTATTTATTTGAGATAGAGAGAACGAGCAAGGAGGAGGGGCAGAAGGAGACAGAGAGGGAAACAGACTCCCCGCTGAGCAGGGGTTCCCTCGGTAGGGCTCGAACCTAGGACCCAAGATCATGACCCAAGCTGAAGGCAGATGCTTAACTGACTGAGCCTCCCATGTGTCCCTGTTTGTGCCTGTTAAAGTGGAATGGGCTTTTGAACAACTACCAGGCTGTTCCCCCACCCATTCTCTGTCTTCCTGGGGATATAGTTCTTCCACCAATACCTACAACTCACTTCAAAAGGGAAAACTGATGAAATCAAAACATGGTTTCAGGAGTGCTTGGGTGGCTCAGTCTTTAAGCCTCTGCCTTCAGCTCAGGTCATGATCCCAGTGTCCTGGGATCAAGCCCCACATTGGGCTCCCTGCTCAGCAAGAAGCCTGCTTCCTCCTCTCCCACTCCCTCTGCTTGTATTCCCTCTCTCTGTCAAATAAGTAAATTCCTAAAAAACAAACAACAACAACAACAAAAACCAACAACCCCATGGCTTCTGATGGCATTTATAGCTTCTTTGCAATCTACCACCTGGTCATTATTTTTCTTCTGACTTTACTATATCAACACCAATGTTATCGCTTCCCCGCTAAAGTATCATTCACAAATACTCATTGGAGATCTTCTCTAGGACACTCATTGTTCTGGATCTTTAGGATTCAACACAGAACAAGAGAGATATGTACCCTAATTTCATGTAATTTATAGTCTACTGAGAGAGACAGATGAGTAACATGAATAAACAGAATATATAAGTTGGTATCATGGAAAGGAATACATATATACTGATATTGCTTAAAGATTTCAAATTAGGTTGAAGTACTGAAAGGCAGGAAAGGCATGTGTATGGGGTGGGGGGAGAGAGAGCCAGGGAGGGAGAGAGAGAGAAGCAGTCTGCTTGGTCTGGATTCAAGTCCATTCTCCAACCCGTCTACCTGGGTGACCTTGGGCTGGTCTCTAGAACTCTCTGGGTCTCCATTTTCTCATCGGTAAGGTATGGGAAAGTGGACTAGATAAGCTCCCAGATTCCTCACATCTCTGATGTGTCATTCATTCAATTTAGAGCAATAAATGCACAAATAAGAGCCAAACGTAACAATTTTCAAGGAAGAAAAACCCAATCACAACAAGTGAGTCCCGTGGCTATTGTAGCTGTCCTTGATGTTTTTTAAGTTCACAGAAGTTGTCACCTTCTAAATAGTGTCAGCTTTATTTCCCTGCTGATGGCAACATATTTGGAATACGCTGAGGCTGGTCTCTTGATTTAAGTTGGGTGTAAAGAAGAATTTCTCGCTTGTGAGGGAGGATTTAGCCACAGAATTTATTTTCAAAGAAGATTATGAGCTTCTCTTTTCAAGAAGTCTTTAAAAATAAGATTGCTGCTTTCCAACATCTACTTGTTAGAAGTAAGGGGCAACAGCCTTCGTGTCTCTCCTTTGGCTGCCTGACTGTGAGATTGGCCTTCTGATAGAGTCATGACTTGCCTTGATTTTTCATGGTGGATTCTAATAGGGGAGCAGAGCTGACAAGAGGGCCCCGAGAGTGGTGGAGGCCCCCACCGCCCCAGCTGAGTCCTGCTCCCTGTGTCGCCACTCCTACCTCTTTTCCCAGACCAAGCTCTGTGTTCTCCTCCTCATCCCTCTCCTCCGCTTGCCTCCTGCCTCAGTGGGGGTAGGGAAATGACAGTCAGATCCATCACTGGGCTGGAGGCCAAGAGCGGCAATCCGCTGGGTTGGGGCTGGCCCAGTGCCCAGTTTTCAGACAAAGACAGGTTGGGAACCCCCCCCTGCAAAGACAGCTCGCTCCTCTGTCCCCTCCTCCCAGAGTCCTGTTTTCAGTTGGGGCCCAGCCAGCAATGCCCTTATAGGGACCTTAAAACCATTTCTTTTCTTGGGATCTTGCTAGAACCTCATCCTCATCCCGGTAAGCTCTGTGTGTGTGTGTGTGTGTGTGTGTAACAGAGAGAAATTGAGGTAGAGGCAGGGGGAAGGGAGAAGAAATAAGGAAGGAGGGAAAAGCAAGGAGGGAAGGAGGGACAAATCTAGTATATTTAAGGGAATTTGGTACATGTAAGAGAACCACGCGTTCTTATACATGCCCTTGGGAATATTTTCAGGGGAAAAGGTAAGATAGTTGAAAGCAGAGGAAGTTCAAGTGAATGGTAGCTCCAGATTTCAGATTTCAAACTCTCGAGCATGTGACCTTTACCCTAGAGGATGCTGGAAGCTACACGCTCTCCTGCTTCACTGTCTTCGCCTTTCCCCGCGTGTATCAGAAAATCTTCGATTCTAAGAAATCTCAAAGCACAAGAGAAAATGCATCATTTTCAAGACGCTTGTAACCACAAAATATTTTAACAGTTTACATTTTCAAGAGTAAACTGCCTGGAGTGCTTTCTCCCCCTTGCTTATTAATGAATTCTATTTAACCAAGTCAGAACTCTTGCTGTGGGGGAAGCTGGGATGGTGGCAGGGTGGGTTGGGGGGAGGGGATGTGGGTTGTTGGTTTCATTTTAATTTTTTCTGCCCGAAGGCACCATTAGAAAACTCCAGATGCAAAGCTTTCTAATAGAATTCCTCATCTGACACAGCCCTCCGGAATACGGAGGCCTAACCTTTACGATCTGGCAGGCCAGACCTCTATTTGGAAACCTGACGAGGGGGCCTGATCCATTAATGATAATGTGCAATCACTTGGAGCCCCAGAACAGCTGAAGGCCTGGGGCGGCAAAGAATTAACGCTCTGCATATAGGAAAAGCGGTGGCAACAGGACCCTCACCCCCACTCCAAGGGAGGGGGGTGGAGAGCAGGATCACCTAAGGTGGAGAGCCCGGGAATGCCCCAGAACCACATTTTCTCTTTCCATGACATCAGGGATCTGAGGTTTTCACAAAAAGAAGTGTTGGCAGGTCGGGGACCACTTAGCATTCTGGACTTGACGCTGAGAGCGTTCTCATCAATGACTGTGGAGTTCCTAGAAGCTCTGGGACAGATAGCCTTGGACCCATGACTTAATCTCCCCGCACTTAAGTGTCCCTCATGAAAGGGGACAATGACGATCCTGATCTCTACTTTAGAGAATTGTTCTGAGGATTTAAAGAGTGAGCACTTCTAAGGGACTGCTGAGGGCATAGTAAGTGCTTAATGACTATGAGCAGGCATTTAATCAAACCAGATCTGGGAGAAAGCTGCTCTGAGCCTCAGGCTAGGACAGAGAGGTGTCGGAAGAGCACGCATAGGCCAGGACCCAGAGGCGGCCTCAGGGTTACTAAGTGGCTTCAGGACCAAGTGGGCTAGCGGGGTGCCGGGGGAAGGACAGCTCTGAGTCTGGACAGGCGGCTCCAAGGCCTGAGATAGGGGCATAGCTGGGACACATGGTAAGAGTTAAGTAGCGAGGCAGAAACACAGTGAAAGAATCAAGAAGGCCCCCAAGTAGCGACTGCTGGCCTGACTTTCAGGCAGACGTGGGGTCCCTTCTGCCCCAAAGGAGCCAACATTGGAATCCCAGTGCAGTCAGGAGGCAAGTGTGGGCAGGGGCTGAGAAGGGCTTTAGGATGGGGTCGGGGGAAGAAGGTGAGCCAGGAGTCACCCCTCCACGACCTTCTGTACAGAATGATTCAGGCTCTTGGTCGCCAGTTGGGCCGACTCTGTCTAGATCTTTCTCTCGTAGTGGCAATGATAAATTTGCTCTTAAAGTGACTGAGCTCTTACATGTATGAGGTGCCTGGCCCGAGCCGGGGTGGAGTTGGGGGAAATCCATGACCACAGATCTCTGCAAAGGAGCAGACTCTAGCTTATTCCTCTTTCTCTCTCCCATACACTTAACCTTAGTGTCAGGTACACAGCACAGGCTAACTAGATAAAAAAAAAATTGGATCTCAACTCCAAAGTCTGGTCTCACTTTAGAGTTGCAGAATGAGCTGGGAAGTATGTAGGAACTCTCTTGTCCTTAGGTGTTTTTTTAACGGATGAGTTTAATTTTGCCTCTCCTGAAATACATTCCACAAGTACACTTATTTTGAGTCGCCTGGGGTCTGTGTCCTTTTCTGATCTCCTCTGGGAATGTCAGTAATCGTTAGGGTCACCATCTCTCCTGATTGAAGCGGGGCTATGAAATAAACAATAAATAAACAAGCACACTTCCCTGATCAGGAAGGTACTGCTATCCAACTGATCAGACCTCCACAATATGGAAATAAGAAATATGTGGAAATACTATTAGCATCCCCTGAAATCAATTCTTCAGTCACTGGAGAGAGAGATAGAGAGAGAGAGAGAAACCAGGGAATTGGTTAGCCTGATGGAATAAGCACTATATTACCTGTTCATGTTTTGTTCTGTTTTATCCATGATGAAGTTTATAATCTACAGATGTTCAACTTTTTTTTCAATTTGCCTTATTGACTTTAAAAAGAATAATAAATCTACTCCTTATCTACTACCTAACGGTCTTAAGGGAAAATGTGAAATATTCAGGATCGTTTGAAAGGTGTTGGCATGGAACATACAACCACAATTATTCTTACTGTTACCCTCATTATGATAGCCTTCACTGATGTGGAAGATAGATATTAAGTTTACAGGATGGAGCCAGAGTCTAACCTAGGTAACCCTAGAGCCATAAAGATATCTTGATGAAAATCCTGGCCCCCTGACAGTTTTTCCTTAATTATCATCAATTCTTTGATTAGGTTGAAAAAGGGAGAGAGGGAAGTAAACAGAGTCAGAGAGAGAGGGAGGGAGAGAGACACCAAGAGGTGGGGGGGGGATGGAGAGAGCGAAAGAAAAACCAGCCTAATTGAGTGTAGGATAAACTATTCATTAGCAGCTAAATAGTTACGACATTTAATAACCTATCGTGCCTCATGGAAAACCAAGACATTGCCAAAAGTAATTGAAGTTTGTGATTCTCCAAACTGTTATTTAAAGCAGGGTTTGGCAAGGCTCAGCGGGTCTGCACCAATTTTAATTGCATTTTTAAAATTCAGGATGGTGATTGCATTCCTTTACTTGTTCCTTGTGTAGTGAAATCCCTTTATGGTGAACTTGCTTATAGTGAAACCTTATGCAGTGATTTTGAAGTTCAAAGCATGTGGGCTCCATCTATACGCAAACCCGTGCTTTACTTTCTGACCTTTTAACTGATTCATTCCCAGTTGCATATAACCCCTAACTCTTTCTCTTTTTGTTTGCAGGACATCCAAAGAAATGACTGGAGTCCTTATTACTACCACAAATAGCTTCTTAGGAAGTTAAGATGAACTTGACCTAGGGAGAGGACCTTCCTCAATGATGACTGGATGGGTGCAGGCGCGGAAGAACCAGGTAGCAATGTCAGCCTGTATATAAGCAGCAGCTGCCACGCATCCCTCACCCCTAATTTAAATACATTTTAATTAAATACCATTAAATACACACGGCGCACTCAGCATTGACCTTTTGCACAGTACTTTCACCATGCAACTACAGGCAATGATGATTGCATTACCCTCGTATTGACCGAAGGGCTTCTCCACTCCCTTGCAATTTCCCATGAATAATTTTCTAAAATAGCTATCTGTTGAGCACATAGTAACGCAGCAGGCATTGTGCTAAATATTGCACAGGAATGAGCTCATTCATCCTCAGGAGAACCTTCAGTTCTACTAATCTCCATCGTACCGCAGTGCAGAGTTGGTTAAGGAACATGCTCAGGACAAAAGCTGGAGCCACCAGATCCAGGGTTGGAACTGAGGAGACTGACTCCGGATTCCCCCTGCTGAACCAGCAGACTCTGCCACTATACCATTCATGTGGGCCTGTGCCCCACAGATGAAATGTCCCGCCTTTTCCCCCATTAAAATTCCCCTGTCTTATAGCATAGAAACCCGGATATCTGACAGTTTTCATTTCCGACTCTGAGAAAAGGGTCACTGATAATGCCTTCCACGGGAGGTTGTGAGAAATTAACTGAGAATGAGCAAAAAAATCCGTATGTTCGATATTGCATAATACACAACCACGCGCTACTTTGCGGGGGTTTCTATAACAAAGTCCTGCACACGAGGTGGCAACAGCAACAGGAATGGACTGTCTCCCAGTTCTGGAAGCTAGAAGATGTCAGCAGGGCTGGTTCCTTCCAAGGGCTGGGAGGGAGCACTAGTACCTCTCCTCTAGCTACGGCTGAGTCCTTGGTGATCTTGGGCATTTCTCAGCTGGTGCATGCCTCAGCCAGACTCCTACCTTTATCTTCTCTGCTATTCTCCCAAGTGCTTGTGTGTCTCTATGTCCAAATTTCCCTTTCTTTCCTTTTTAAAAGATTTTATTTATTTATTTGACACAGAGAAAGAGAGGGAGAGGGAGAGAGGAAGAGAGCACGCACAAGCGGAGGGAGCAGCAGAGGGAAAGGGAGAAGCAGACTCCTCGCTGAGCAGGGAGTCCAATGCAAGGCTCCATCCCAGGACCCTGGCTGGCATCATGACCTGAGCCGAAGGCAGATGCCTAACAGACTGAGCCACCCAGGTGCCCCAAACTTTTCTGTCAGTTTAAAAACCTACCAACCAGGGTGCCTCGGTGGCTCAGTGGGTTAAAGCCTCTGCCTTCGGCTCAGGTCATGATCCCAGGATCCTGGGATCGAGCCCCACATTGGGCTTTCTGCTTGGCAGGGAGCCTGCTTCCCTCTCTCTCTCTCTCTCTGCCTGCCTCTCTGCCTACTTGTGATCTCTCTGTCAAATAAATAAATAAAATATTAAAAAAAAAACCCTACTAACTTGCAACTGTCCTGCTGACCTGTGGTGGTGGCTTTCTCCTTCCCAGAATAAGTAGCAGGATGGTAAGAGGCATACTCACGGAAATTTGGCAAAGGGAGGTCAAGGCTATAGAGCTAGTTATGGTGCAATACTGGGAATAACTGGTTCGCTGATGGCTTTTTCCCCCCCTTGCATGTAGTATGATTGATCGCTTTCTCGTTTCTCATTGGTAATCTCCTGCCACCTGCCTCCAGCCACCATGCTCAACTCTCACTTCCTATAGATGAAGTCCCAAACCAATGGCTCTGTCTTCAGCTTCTCTCAAAACACAAACCCATGCTCCCAACTAGCTACTGCAAAGCAGGGCCTCCCACATCCCCCCTTTCACCTCCTTCTCTATCACCTGCTTTAAAGGCATTGCCATCCCCCCAGTGGCCTCCAAATTTTGGTACCATCCTCAGTCCCTTTCCCTGGCTGCATTTCCCCATCCTGTTTGTGCTAACCTGAAACAAATTCCAGTGCATTCTACCTCCTAACACTCAGGAATCCCTCTCCGCCTACTCTCCACCTAACTCTGGCTTAAACACAAATGTGCAGAGCACAGTTCCCAGCACATAGTAGGTCAGCACTTAATACATATTCTGTGGGGGGGTGGCTGGGTTGTTCAGCCTCCCCCCACAGTTAGTTAGCTGTCTGCCTTTGGCTCAGGTCATGATCCTGGGGTCCTGGGATCAAGCCCCACTTCGGGCTCCCTGATCAGTGGGAAGCCTACTTCTCCCTCTCCCTCTGCCCCTTCTCCCCGCTCATGCTCGCTCTTTCTCGCTCTCGAGTAAATAAATAAAATTTCAAAAAAGGAGCATTCAAACCCAACATAGGTTGTCAAACCAGACCTGTAGTCTCAGGTGACAGTAAGTCATTCACGGGGCAATATCTAGAAAGCAGTGTCTAGAAGAAACTGACATATGGGCGACAGAAGCAATAGAAATTGCATTTTGGAAGTCATAATCACATTGGTAATTCTTAATGTTCTGACCAATAAGAGTCAATTATCCCTGAAGCTATTACCAATCTCGTGCCTCATCGTGATCAGATGTTGGAAAACTCAGAAAAAAAAAAATGAGGCTGCTAGAGCTACGATTTCCTTTTGCAGGCATTTGGCATAGACTCAATTTTGTTCTTACCGACATTCACTCTTTGACTTTTAAAAATTGTGAAATATGTCAGAAGAGTATAAAAACATTAGGTACATTACTAATGACTAAAAGCTGAGAATCAGTTCAACAAAGTCCAAAAGAGCACATTGCTGGAATCGTATAAGCCCTTATGGTACACTCTCTATCTTCTCCCAGGAAAACCAACAACCTCATTTTTGCGATCATCATTCCTTTGCTCTTTGTTATTGCTTTACTACCGTTGTGTGCCTTCTGCAACCACAAACTGTGTTTGTCTTTGAACTTTATATAAGGGGACAATACAGAAATTATTCCTTCGCAAGTTGCTTCTTATACTCCGCATTATGCTTGTGAGTTTGATCCATGTCACTCTGTGTAACTGTAGATGGTTCATTCATAGGACCCTTTTGTCTCGAGTGTTTGATGCTGGTATTTAGGAATTAGTTGATTTTTCCTATTTATTTTTAATTTAATTTTATTATTATTTTTTAGAGGAGTGGGGGAAGTGGCAGAGGGAGAGGGAGAGAGAGAATCTTCAGCAGGCTCCACACACAGCGTGGAGACGGACGCAGGGCTTGAGCTCACGACCCTGAGATCATGACTTGAGCCAAAACCAAGAGTCCGATACTCAACTGACTAAGCCACCCAGGCGCCCCTATAGTTGATTTTTCTACATTGGTTTTTATCTGGCAGGCTTGCCAAATGTTCTCATCAATTCTAATGATTAAGCTGTACATGTTTTTGGATTTTCTCTATTCATACTCATACTATCACGTGCTAATAGTGACAGTTTTGGTAATTTCTTTCCTTTTCTATTTCCTTTCTCAGTTTTATGTGCTGGCCAGGATGTACAGTGCAAGTTTGAATAAAAGGGGTGGTAGCAGATATTCTTGTCTTTTTCCTAATCTTAAAGTAAATGCTTTTAACATCTTAATTATTACTAAATATAATATTCACTTTGAGTTTTTATAGATAGCTTTTATTAGGCCAAGGGAGTAACCCTCTATTGCCCATTTGAATAAGAAATTTTTATCTTTAGTAGAATTTAGATCATAAAATTAATATCTAATTTTAGCAAATTTTTTTTGGTATCTACTGAAGCTATTGTACAATTCTTTTTAATCCATCAGTGTGTACACTAATTTTCAAATATTAAACAACCTTGCATTCCTGAAATAAACGCAGGATCTATTTTCCTTTGGGGCATGGCTGGTACAGTTTCTAAGAATTTCCTTGGGACCCATGCTATGTTCTTGCGTGTGATTGGCCTGACATTACTTATTTTTTTTTTTAAACCTGGCCAATAATTCATTCTTTTTTATTTTATTTTATTTATTTATTCGACAGAGATCACAAGTAGGCAGAGAGGCAGGCAGAGAGAGAGGAGGAAGCAGGCTCCCCGCTGAGCAGAGAGCCCGATGCGGGGCTCGATCCCAGTACCCTGGGATCATGACCTGAGCCAAAGGCAGAGGCTTTAACCCACTGAGCCACCCAGGCACCCCCAATACTTCATTCTATTTGCTTTCATATTTACTGCATTTTGTGCTCTTCTTTTCTTATGGAGTCTCAGATTTGTGTATGATTTGGGAACATTTTCCTGATGACCAAATAATGTCCTCCAGCATTGTCATCAGAGAGCCTGCTGGCAGCAAACCACCCCAGAGTCTGCGTCTGAAATGTCTTGACTTAATCTTCATTTCTGAAGCACATTTTCAGTAGGCAGAGAATTCCAGGTTGTTCTTTCTCCTCAGCACATTGGAGATATTGTTGTATTCCCTTCTGGCTTTCATTGGGGGGAAGGGAGCTCTCAAACCCGCTTCTCTAATGAACACACCTTTGCTACCTGGTCCCTTTTTAGGTCTTTCTTCATTTTGGTTCCGGCTGCGTTTGCTGAGTTTTCTTTCCGTTTTCTTTCCACACTACCATGTGTCCAGGTACAAATTTCTTTTTCATTATACTTCTTGGGATTAGTTGGGCTTCTGAATCTGGGGGTTGGTATGTTTTATCAGTTCTGGACATTCCTTAGCCATTCTATCTTCAAATTCTGTGGCTGCCTCATTCTCATGCTGCTGTCCTTCCAGGACCCCGGAGAGACCCACAGCACACCTTCTCATTACATCCCTCCAAGTGTCTTTGTCTCCACTCGTATTTTCTACGGTCTTGTTATGCTGTGCTGCTTTCTGGATAATTTCCATAGATCTCTATTTCAGTTTCTACAGTTCTCAAACTTTCCTTCGAGTTTTCGTTACTCTACTGTTAAACCTCCCCATTTCACTTTTCCCCCCAATACAGCATCCATTTATAATCTGTAGCAGCCTGTGAAAATGTATACATGTATCATACCCATAGTAACATGACTTGAAATTACTTAAGATAATCACAAATTTAAAAAAATCATACTTGAAAGAATTAATTTAGAGGACACAAAAGAAATATCTGGGCCAACAATACAGAAGCAAATACACTCCCTATTTCTTAAATAAGCAAACTTAATATATAATTTTTCAGACATACACAAGAGTAGAGAGAACAGGATTAAAAAACCTTCCTCATGCCTAATACTCAGCTTCAATAATTATTCACATTTTAACAATCTTATTTAATATTTCTCTACATTCAATCCTTAAACAAACTTTTCTTAGAGCATTTTAAAGCAAATCCCAGACATCATATAATTTCATTCTAGATAACATTTGATCTGAAAATATCTTGGCACTGATCTCTAACTGGCAAGAATGTTTATTTTTTGATGGAGAACCACCACACTATTACTCTACCTAAAAAAAAAAAAAAAAAAAAAAAAAACAGTAATTCCCTATTTCACTGAGGTTTTTTTATTTTTTTTTAAGATTTTATTTATTTGAGCGAGAGAGAGTGAGAGAAATGATGAGAGGGGAGAAGCAGATTCCCCATGGAGCCGGAAGCCTGATGCGGAACTCGATCCCAGGACTCCGGAACCATGACTTGAGCCGAAGGCAGTTGCCCAACCAACTGAGCCACCCAGGCACCCTTCATCAGGTTTTTTATTTAAAGACTTTTCTATTTCATTTCTAGAAGTTCAATTTGGTTCTTTAAAAATCTGCTTCATTGTATTTTATGGTTTGTTTCTTGCACATATTTCCGAGCCTGCCATTTATTTCTTTAAAGATATTAAACAGTTTTTTATTGTTTGTGTCTGAAACTCCCATGATCTGACGTCCTTATGAGTCAGTCTCTGTTTTGTGTATGTGGATTTTTTTGTTTGTTTGTTTTCATTTTTGCTCATGGTGCTTAATTTCCTTTGCATTTAGTTAATTTTTTGTGGTGATTTGCTCCTTATTCTTGGAATTCTGTTTGAGAATTCTTTGGGGCTTAGAGAGAAGAAGAGTTCTTTCAAGGGGATCTGCAATTATTTCTACCATGCACTTTGTGACATGACTAGTCTGGGGTCACTCTCAACTAAATTCTTGGCTTGAGGTTTTGCAAATCACTCAGAGAGTGTGACTTCAGACTCTGAACCTAATATGAGCTGTTGCTCCAAGTTCTCAATAGTGATTTTTTTCTTTTTTCACCTTTGGTCAGCATTGAGATTATAAACAATGTATTTTCTTGACTGAGGGTGGGGTCAAGGAGAGGCGGTAGTGTTGTTTCTAGTTCATTTTTACTCAGAGGATGTAGCTCTTTGGAATACAGGTTTGTGGGTTCTCCATCTTGGTAAGCCCTAGGACTTGTCTCCTATTCCCTGGACCTTGGAAGTTGTGAAAACAGGAATAACAGGAATTCAAGTTCATCTGGTTCAACAAGTGGCCTCAATTCCTGGTTGAAAGTTTCTTCCTTTCTTGAGAGTTCATTGATTATATAATATATATATATATATATATAAAATAAGAATTTTAATTGTGTATTGAAGGAGGGTTGATCCAGGTACCTACTCTGGAAATGAAAGTTCCACATTCATTAAGCCATACCAATCTGGCCTTCTGACCAGTGAAGTCATAAATTTGGCCAAAAGTCCAAAAAGTATACAAATCATGGTTTGGCCATATGTATTACTAAAAATGGGATTGTGAAAAAGCCTAGTCCTTTGCAAACATCTAATATTTGAGAATATGGATCTCAGAAAGGTGAAGGTCAATGAACTAAAATAAATCCTTGGAATGCCTAGTTCACTGAATATACAAATAAATCTCTTACATTATATCTTAACTAGGTCTTAGGAGTCTGTCTTAAGCCTCAGTGAAACGGATTCTTCCTGAACGATTTGTCATCCATGCAGATTTCTTATCACCTGCCATAATGACCATAATCATTAGCTGAGTTAAGAAACTAAATGGTTGTAGGAGGAAAAAAAAAAGATGTTTTTATTTAAAATCTAAATGAATTTAACTGTTTATCTCTTCCAAGAGATTGGGAATGGATTGCCAAAATTCTCATAAGAGTGGCAGTAACATTTCTCTAGTGCTTTCTTTTCCTTAAAGGATCCAGTGGGAGTGGAGAAGGCACTACCTGGAACAGAAGTGTCACTGTTTATCAAAAAACATGAGTGAATTTTGGATATGCAAAGAGAATTCCGAAGCTGAGTAAGGGGACGAGGCTAGAAACAACTGGCATGTGTTGCATGAAACAATGACCTGACCTGAAATGAAAATGAAACAACTTCATTTTCTCTTGAGAAAGAGGCGAAGAAGAAAGAAGAGTGGGAGAAGGAAGGGGGGTGGGACAGTCACTGTACCCCTGCAAAGCGGCCAAACGACTTGTCCAGTCATGGGTATCTGACATTAAGGTTTTTAGGCTTCTGCAACATGAAACCTCTTCTATCTTCCCAACCTCCAGCAAAACTGGCTACACCTGCTTATATAAGCATTTGTGGGGGGCTGGGGAGAGGTGCCAGGATGAGGGGGTACATGTGCCAATCAAAGAAAAGGAGTCAAGGCCAGAGGAGAATAAAGGAATGACACTCTGAGAAGACAGAGAAGGAAAGGAAGTTAGTGGAATGGGTCATCAAAGATGAGGGCTGCCACAAAACTTGAAGTCCCAGAGGGATTTGAAGCTAGAATGTAAAGAGTAGGATGTTTACATATAATACCTGTGTCGTGATTAATATTTCTATGAAGTTTAAGGGCACCAGAAAGCTGCTCCAATTTCTAGCAGTCAGTAGTTAGTGTCAGGGTCTAACCAAGGTCTCCTAATTCCCCAGGCAAGCGTTTATTTCTCCAGCTAGCCATCAAGCCATTGTTCTCCACCTTACATGCACATCGGGAGGGTTTAACTTACTGATGTCCAGGCCCCACTCCAGATCTTCTGATTTAATTGACCTGGGCTTTGGGACTTTCACAACCCCCTCATGGTATTCTAACATCCAGGCAAGGTTGAGGGCTAAGGGTATGAAGCTAAAATAATATCCTAAGGACAGGCTGAAACATTCAGATGGGATCACAGAAAGCAATAGAGAATGTGTGAGTTGCAAGTGTAATCCTAAAGGAAGCTAATTTTGAGGAAATGTATTTTTATATCATATAATCCCTGTGCATGTTGGGACCTAGAAATAAAAAGTACGGAAGATAAAAATATTTCTGAAAGCCCCTATATAAATGCAGACAGAAATAATCTCTCACCATTCAGCTTACTGTTTACATGAGTATAATTTCACTATTCAGCTGTATTCATCTAACTTTACTTTTCCAGAAAACTCTTGCTCAGAAAGCTGGAGTTGCGGATGATTTACTGTTTGTTTCAAGAAATTCCCCCCAATCCATTTATCCCTTCCTTCTCCATTCATCACCCCTATCCCCGGACAATAGATCACTTCAAAAGATGATTCATTCTTTAAGACTGCTTTTGAAATCCTCCCAACTCTGTCTACCAATCTACCAATCTTGAACTATGATATAATAAATTTCCCCCAATTTTAATTAAGTGCCCCCTTACACTGCCATTGAAACACTCACCTTAAATCAGACCCCCTCAAACTCATAAATACCCTAACTTGGTCTCCCTCACTTCCGGATGCTGCTAACAGTCTTTCAAGGTGGTGATGGCTTACTTCTCCTCTGATAAGCAGCAGACAGAGCTTTGTTTCATCAACTAGCCATACAGTACTTATTTACTGTTTCTTCAGAGATGGGAACACATTTCAGTTAGGAAATGTCCACATGTCTTTTTTTAATATGTCAAATAAAAAAGCTATTTGACCAGTGCCAACTAAGCAATTTCCAGACATCACCTGTAATCCTTCCAGGTTGGGGTTACTAAATATATTTTTTTCCATTTTATTTTATTTTATTTCTCTTCAGTTAAACATATATTTATATATGAGGTCATGGGACTCAGAGAAGTCTGGAACTTTCCTGGAGGTCACACAACCACAGTTAGAGCAGGGATTTCGATCCAGGTGTTTGTGATTCTCAAGGCTGCCACGTTGCCTCATTGAAGCCTGAATCCAGCTCTCCTCTAGCTAGCTGCAAATTATCTGCCACATTTAAGTGTTACCAGTTTTAATGAGTCAACACTAGCCACTGCCTTCCCAATGGCACTGCACACATGTAGCCAGATAACCAAAGTGACGAGTACTTGTCTAAAATTTTCAACCACATTTCTCTGTTTTAATTCTTCATATGGAGAGTGGAGAGGTAAGTGTCCATCAGATTGCTCTTTATGACGTCTTTGTGTATCTGATCTATTTTATAATAATTTTTTCCTTTCTTTTAAAATTTTATTATGAAGCATTTCGTTACATACACAAATAGTCAGAATAACGTACTGAACTTTTAATGTGCCCCTCACCCAGCTTCCACACCGATCAACTACAGGCTAATCTTGTTTTATCCAAATCCCTGTGCACCTCCTTCTACGATTGCTGTGAAACAGATCGAAGATAAAATAGAATTGTTTTCATAAATATTTTCATTTGTGTCTCTAAAATATTAGGACTTCTTCAGTATCTATCTCTAAAAGAGAAGCACCTTTAACAAAAAAAAAATACCATTTTGTATCAAGTTTACAGTAGTTTGCTAATATCATCCAAATCTAGAGCCAGTGTCCAAACATCCAATTGCCATGTAAGTATCACAATATCTTAGAGTTTGTACAATTTGATTAACTTCCAGTGACTCAACGTTCTTTCCAGTTAAGTTAGAATGTGAAAACTCATCCTAGTGGGGATATTTCTCTTAAAGGAGTTCCAATTATCCACCCCTACACTGACCGTGGTCTCAGTTCTCAATTTTTTAATTTGGATTTTCATGAAAATTTTTATTTTCATGAAGCCTAAGTTTTTTAAGCAAGTCCCACTTTCTTTCAAGTTCTGAACCTAGGGTCTCATTTTAATTTGCATGTCTGGACCAGATAATATCTTGATAGGCAAAACTCCTTGGGGGTTTGGGAGGGGATGCAGTTAAGAGGTCTCATTAATACAAGTTAATCTGGGTGGTCTGCTCTTATTTTTTCATGTCTAAGTAAGTAAGTACTTGGACAAATAAATCTGACATTTTTCTTGCAGCAATTTACATTCCTGTTCTTACAAAGCATTTCTTTCTTATTCCTTCATGGTTCTCTGTGTTTCTAATGAGCAACGCAGATGCTGTCAACAGCTGATGTGAACTGAGAGGGAAAACACCAAGGGATTATATAATATAGTTAGAGAGGTATGAGCTATAAAGTTCCCCATGCATTTTAATCGAAGTGCACATTTACTGGTTCATTGTATCCAAAGCAGTTTTTACATTTAAAAAAATAATAATAAAAGAAGAAAGAAAGAGATAAGGGTGAAAGGGAGGAGAAGGTAGAGAGGGACAGAGGGAGAAACTCGCCCATGCCTTTGAAGTTAGAGGGTGATAAATGAATCTTGTCTTTCTTTCTTCAGGAGTGGTCTAGTCAGGAGCCCTACAGGTCATCTGTCAGCACACAATTAGGCAATCTCAGTCCTGGGACGTTATATTCCGCCGTGTAGCAGAAATGTCTATTCCTGACGAGGGGTCCCAACTTGGTAGTAGCTCTGTAAGCTAAATTTCTGCCAAAACATTAGGCAGATGGTTATCAACTGATTTTCCCATTCCCTATATGAAGATCACTGTGCCCTGCTGTTGATAGGATTACAGAGGGACTAAAGCAAATTAATGGCAAGCAGGGGAGAATCCTATTAGTTTGGACCACACATGTGGTTAAATAAATGCAGGAACAATCATAGCATTGGGTTTTATTTAGATCCGTGCACCCCTTTCTCAAAGGGACTGAAAATATTTGCAATGAGATTTGTCCTCTTCTGCCCACACTGCTCGCTCTGTAACATGGTGCGTGTTTAAGAAACCTCGCGGGCACACAATCCCACCACAGCGTGGCATTCGCTCAAGAGGTCCTACGTGAAGGTGGGCTCCTTGTTTGGAGCTCAGAATCTTGCCCACGGTGTTTTTTCGCGTGGAAAAGATACTCAGTCCTCTCTGGTGATCCCTGCCCAGAGATAGGATCTGTGCAACTACTACGAGCAAAGAATAAAAACAGACACCATCCAGTCTGTGGATTATATAACAAACATTTGGCAGATTTCTCATTCTGTGCTTAACTTTGACGTGAAGCTAGACAGTAATGTTTGCAGATCAAATGAGATTTTTTGCCAGCCTACTCCTAGATAGGGAGGATTTATCTACAACCACACTATGATGTTCCCTTAATACCTTTCAAAAACACAAGTGCTTACATCCTAATAGGTTTTTAGCTTAAGATCTAATCATCCACTCTTGAATTAAGATGCTTGAATGAAGCCAACTCATTTGGAACTAAGCATTTTAATGTCAACAGAGACATATGGTATGGAGACAGAATTACAAAGGCTCTCTTCTGAAGCATCCATTAGGAAAGCAAGACTAAGACCCCAGCATCATTATGAGTTTACTCATTTATTTCTCAGTAAATAATTGAGCATAATATCATCTTATGAAAGTGGAAATGGTCTAATAATTACATGTTAGGGATAGGGTACATTCCCATTTGAAATGATTAAACCATTCTCTTGCTCTGTAATTACTACCAACTGTTTTTGTGAATGGCATTGCAATTTTAGAACAAGGAAAGATACAATATATATTACATACATTGTGCAAATATATAGGTAACGTAAATATCAAGATCTCTATATTGCCATTTGTAGAAAAGGACGTCTTGGCTTAATTACAAGTTGTCATTTAGGATCCCCTAAAACCAATGAAAATGTCAACACAATAATCCAATGATGAAGTCCTCTCTGACTTATTTTATAGGAAAAACATATTAGTAAGGAACTGTGGAACACTGAGCCCTTGCAAAGATTCTTTTCATTGAACTTAGATGTAGGGAATCTGCAAATTAGAAGGATGCTAATCTAGGTTGTCTTGGTCAAATTAGTATGTTCAACAGTTTCGAATGACTTCGTTATCTGAAGAGTTTGACCAAGAGGCATCTCTCTTTCCTGCCTAGTGAATTTCTATTAACCTTAAAATATTTCTTGGTGGTGATAGGAAGGGAATCTTTTAAACCACCCAAGCTATATTGGCTCACCATTTTATGTTTCCTTAACATCCCCTCTCTCTCTTTGGGAGCATTGTCACTATTGTGTTATTATTTGGTGAGTGTCCGTATTTCCTGCTAGCATGTAAGCTCAGGGAGTCTGTCTTTTTCACCACTGTATTGCTGTGCTAAATTGTGCTATTCATTAAAAAAAAAATTCAGTGTTTTAAAAAATCAAAAAAAAAAAGAAAAAGAAAAAATTGAAGTATTCAATACCTTTCACTATAGTGCCCCTCCCTACCAAAACATTATGTTTCTAGTTCCACTGATCTCAAGTTTAGACATATGGCTTGCTTTGGCCGACAAAATATGAGTGGAATTGTCATGTGGCACTTCTAAGCAGAAGCCTTAAGAATTTCCACATGGTTTCACCATTGCTCTTTCCCTTTGCCGCAAGACCAGCATGTCCCGGATAGGGCAGCGCCTGTAATCGGCGTCTTCTCATGAAGATCTGGAGTGGAGTCAAAGCTGAATGGGGATGGACATGTAATGAGTGAAAAACAAACCTATATAGCTGTAAACCACGGTGATTAGGTATTTGTAACTGCTGCTTGACGTAGCTTAATCTGATTGCTACAAATATCTAATGACTATCAAAATGTGGGACATGCGGGAGACAAGCAATACATTTGTTGATAGACTGACTGAAGGAGTGGATGGAGACATAGATCTATACACACAAGAAGTTAAGGCATATGCAAATGCGAAGTAATAAAAATCTGAGTATGCCATCATTATTTCAACCACAGTGATCTGGGTTTAATACAAATGTAATTAAATGTTTAATTATTGCTTTTGAAACCTAAACCACTCAAAATATGTCATGCATAATTCAGTGTCAACGGATGACACAGAGCAGGGACTCCATGGAAGGGGGGGAAGAGGGTAGTGTCACACGAGCAAGGCAAGGTGTCACCAGAAGATGTGAACTTCAAGGACGAGTGGATTCATCATGGCTTTTAGTTAGTGGAGGGGTGAGAGGAGGACATGGCAGATTTCTTAAGGGAAAAATGCATGAAAACAAGGAAAGGTGTGGATTAGGGAAAACCAGGGACGTGATTTAACGAAGCTGGTGTTTGAGGCAGATTAGTCAGGTGGCCGTGGATTAGAGAAGAGATAGAGGGGACACAGTTAAGAAGCTTCTTCAGAGGGGCGCCTGGGTGGCTCAGTGGGTTAAGCCGCTGCCTTCGGCTCAGGTCGTGATCTCGGGGTCCTGGGATCGAGTCCCACATCGGGTTCCCTGTTCGGTGGAAGGCCTGCTTCTCCCTCGCCAACTCCCCCTGCTCGTATACCCTCTTTTGCTGTGTCTCTCTCTGTCAAATAAATAAATAAAATCTTAAAAAAAAAAAGCTATTTCAGTTAAAACTAATTGGCTTCAACATCCTTTGAAAGAGAGTTATTTCTGCTGCAGATAAAGTTATATCTGATTTATGAAAAGCAAAACCCAAACACCACATAAAAAATGATCATAATATTCTATGTGTGGACCTATATACAATTATAATAATTAAATTTTAAGTAAATGATTATACAGAAAACCTATTTCCCACACTGCAGTTAGAATGATCTTTTTAAAACATAAATTTAACAATGTTAGTCCTGTGCTTAAAGTCCTCTTACGGGTCTCCACTGATTTAAAGATGATAAAATCCAGGGGCACCTGGGTGGCTCAGTCAGTTTAGCGTCCGCCTTTGGCTCAGGTCATGATCTCAGGGTCCTAGGTTGGAGTCCCACATCGGGCTCCCTGCTTAGCGGGGAATCTGCTTCTTTGCTTTTCTCTCTCATCTCCCTCCACCCTTCCTCCCTGTTCATTTTCTCTCTCTCTCAAATAAATAACTAAAATCTTTAAAAAAAAAAGATAAAATCCAAATTCCTTAATACGACATATAGGTTTGCTGTTGATTTGGGCTCTATATCATCACTCCAGTTTCATATCTCACTCCTGTCTCCACTTTGTTCCATTAACCTTGAACTTGCTCTTGTCTTTATGAACCAAGCTCCACAGTTGACTTTACACATATCTGCCCACCTGCCACTTCTCTCTCTCTCTTTTTTTTCTTTTTGCCTTAGGAGATTCCCACCTCCTTTTCCCCCTTCTTCCCCCTTCCCCTTGTTTTTCAGTAATTAGACATCAAGTGTCCTTGACCCCCCAAACTGGAGAAGCCCAAGATCTTCCATGGTGCCATCGCATCCTGCCCTGTTCTCTCTGCCTGCCCTTCCCCACTATTTGGTCATCAGTACACGTACACTTGTCTCCTTCAGTAGAGTGTGAGTTCCCCAAGAGAGCCCTGTGCTTGGCCCAACAACTGGCTCACAGTAAATGCTTATTGAACGAGAATGCGACGTGCCGTCTGTTGAAGAAATCCAACTGTGCAGTGGCAATGGGGATGGAGTAACACCGGTAATAGGGAGAAGTAATCCGAAAGAGAAGCAAATAGCACTTGGTGACAGATATGCCATAGCCAATCGATAGAGTGTCTAAAATTGGCCAGAGTTGATATTCTCGGCCACGCCTAATCTTACAGATGGGCAGCAGGCAGAAGCTTCTCTGGCCCCACTGTCTCCCTTCTACCGTAGAAGTGCTTGCAAAAATGTGGTTTTTCCCCTTCACCTTCCATTAGCCAGCTCATCCAGGTCTGTACACGGTACGAAGGCGTCACACAGAAGGCCAGTCACTGTGCTCTGTAATCTAATCTCTGCACTTCAGTCCCCATCAGTCACGGGAACTTGACTGTGGCCGGTGCTCCAGGACCACTGGACCAAACGGTATGAAAGTTTACTAACAGCATCAGAGAGTCTTACGCTAGAGCACAACAAGCAACCAGCACGTAGCAAAAGCAAGGCGAGGAGCGGGGTCAGGTGTCAGGTGTCAGGTGTACGTATCCTTCTAGACACTTAACCCCAGGGGCAAGTCAGTCCTTCCCCCCGAAGAAAGCCAAGGGCAGAGAGGACTGAATGGGAACCTCCGAGAAACCTGGACCATGTGCCTGGTACTTTAAAAAATATACAGGTCTACCCCATTGTATTGTGCTTCACTGTATCGGTGCTTTACAGATATCGCATTTGCTAGAAATTGAAAGACTGTAGCAACCCTGCACCTAGCAAGTCCATTGGTGCCATTTTTTTCCAACAGCATTTGCTCACTTTGTATCTGTGTCACATTTTGGTACTTCTGGCAATATTTCAAGCTCTTTTTGTCATTATATTCATTATGCTGGTCAATGATCTTTGATGTTAGTTACAATTGTCATGGGGCACCACAAACCATCCCCATATAAGACATACCTTGATAAATTGTGTGTGTCTTCTAACTACTCTACTGACCAGCAGTTTGCCTCTCTCTCTCTCCCTGTCCTCAGGCCTCCCTACTACCTGAGATACAATATTAAAATTAGGCCAATTAATAACCCTTCAATGGGAGCACCTGGGTGGCTCAGTGGGTTAAAGCCTCTGCCTTCAGCTCAGGTCATGATCCCAGGGTCCTGGGATCGAACCCCAACATCGGGCTCTCTGCTAAGCAGGGAGCCTGCTTCCTCCTCTCTCTCTGACTACTTATGACCTCTCTCTCTCTCTCTGTCAAATAAATAAAAAATATCTTTAAAGAATTAAAAAAAAATAACCCTTCAATGGCCTCCAAGTGTTCAAGTAAAAGGAAGAATCACATGTCTCTCACTTTATTTCTTTTAAAGATTTTTTTTATTTATGTCAGAGAGAGGGAGAGAACAGGTGGCAGGGGCAGACGGAGAGGGAGAGAGAATCTTAAACAGGCTCCACGTCCAGAGTGGAGCTAGATCTCATGACCCTAAGATCATGACCTGAGCCGAAAATAAAAGCCAGATGCTTATCTGACTACGCCACCCAGGTGACCCTTGTCTCTCACTGTAAATCAAAAACAGAAGTGATTAAGCTTATCGAGGAAGGCATGACAAAAGCTGAGATAGAATGAGGCCTCTTGAGCCAAACTCCTGGCCAAACTGTGTATGAAAAGGCAACGTTCTTGAAGGAAATTAAAAGTACTATTTCAGTGAACACAGGAATGATAGGAAAATGAAACATCCTTATTGCTGAGATGGAGAGAATCACAACATTCCCTCATGCCAAAACTCAGTTTAGAGGAAGGCCCTCCTCCCTTAAGCTCTGTGAAGGCAGAGAGAGAGATGAGGAAGCTGCAGGAGAAACGCCTGAAGGTGAGAGAGATTGGTTGATGAGGTTGAAGGAAAGAAGCCGTCTCTGTGATATAAAAGTTCAAAATGAAGCAGCAGATGCTGATGTAGAAGCTGCAGAAAGTTCTCCAGAAGGTCTGGTTGCTAAGATCATTCATGCTAAGATCATGTTGTTCACTGAACAACAGATTTTCTGTTGGAAGAAGACGCCATCTAGGACTTTCATAGCTGGCGAGGAGAAGTCAATGCCTGGCTTCAGAGTTTCAAAGGACTCTCTTATTAGGGTTAATGCATCTAATGACTTTAAGTTGAAACCAATGTAATTTACCATTCTGAAAAATCCCTTGAGAATTATGCTAAATCTGCTCTATCTGTGCTCTACTCATGGAACAATAAAGCACATCTGTTTACGACATGGTTTACTGATTTTTTTAAAAAGATTTTATTTATTTATTTGACAGACAGAGATCACAAATAGGCAGAGAGGCAGCCAGAGAGAGAGGGGGAAGCGGGCTCCCTGCTGAGCAGAGAGCCTGATGTGGGGCTCGATCTCAGGACCCTGGGATCATGACCTGAGCCGAAGGCAGAGGCTTAACCCACTGAGCCACCCAGGAGCCCCAGTTTACTGAATTTTTTAAAGCCTGTTGTTAAGAACTACTGCCCATAAAAAATAGTCCTCTCAGAATATGACTACTCATTGACAATGCACCTGGTCACCTAAGAGCACTGATGGAAGTGGACAACAAAATTAATGTCTTCATGCCTGCTAACATGACATCCATTTACAGCCCATGAATCGAGAAGACATTTTGGCTTTCAAGTCGTATTACTTAAGAAATACATTCTGGGAAGCTATAGGTGCTGTAGATAACGATCCCTCAGATGTACCTGAGCAAAGTAAATTGAAAAGCTTCTGGAAAGGAGTCACTATTCTAGATAGTGTTAAGAACAGTCACAATTCAGAGAAAGGGGTCAAAGTACCAACATTACCAGGAGCTTGGAAAAAGGTGATTCTAGCCCTCATGGATGACTTTGAGGGGCTCACGTCTTCAGTGGAGGAAGTCATTGCAGATGACGTAGAAATAGCAAAAGAACTAGAACTAGAAGTGGAGTCTAAAGATAGGATTGAACTGCTGCACTCTTAGGATAAAATGTTAATGGCTGAGGAGTTGTTTCTTACGGATGAGCAAGGAAAGCAGTTTCTTAAGTTGGAGTCTAGTCGTGGAGGAGATGCTATGAAGATTGTTGAAGAGACAGCAAAGGATTTAGAATATTGCCTAAACTTAGTTCATAAAGCAGCAGCAGGGTTTGAGAAGACTGACTCCACTTTGAAAGAAGTTCTACAGTGGGTAAAATGCTATCCAACAGCATCACATGCTGCAGAATTTACTCAATAAATATGATAATGACCATGAGAAAGGACATGGAAGTAACATGATCCCAGGCTGCTAAGTAAAAGATGGAGATCAGTCAGACCTCCAACAATCCTTTAACAGGTGTTGCTTGGGTGGGAAACCCATCTGTCACAGACGAGACCTGTTTTGCAGATTCTTCACTATAAATGCATTTGAGTGGCTGGTGCGAGATTTGCACTACTTAGGGTTCATATGGGTTAGAATCGGAAACTTAAAATTACCTTCCACCCTCTATCCTCACCCCTTCCAAAATGCATGTGGAATTATTACCTATGAGCTGTCCATTCTGAGTGCTTCTAATGTTCTCTTTCTAAAAGTGAGACCAGGAAACACGAGGAAAACTTTTGGAGTTGCTGGAGGAATGGCTGCTCTCTTTGGGGGGTTCCGTTTAGGAAGGAAACAAAAAGAAAGCACAAAAATTCACACTCAAGTGCTCCTCTAAATGAGAACAGCACTTTAAAACATAAACCCTCTGTCTGAATAACCAGAAGGAAATCTTTTCTAGGGGTGCCTGGGTGGCTCTGTTGGGTAAGCATCTGACTTGATTTAGGCTCAGGTCCCATCTCAGGGCGGTGGGATCAAGCCCGTCATTGGGCTCTGCGCTCAGCATGGAGTCTGCTGGAGATTCTCTTCTTCTCCCTTTGCCCTTCCCCCATCTCTCTTTCTCCCTGTCTCCCAACTATATAAAAATAAATAAAATCTTTAAAAAAAAAAAAAAAGAAGGAAATCTGCACTCAACGCAAAGGTTTCTGCATAGATATTAACAACATGGAGAGAAGAAGATGGCTCATCAATGATTCATGAAAATGGCTGTAACCATCAACCAAAGCATGTTTCTTAATGGGTAAAATGTTTTGTTTAAAACACACACACACACACACACACACACACACACACACACACTCCCGCTATCCAAACCTGCAGCTTCGGAGTTTCTTGGCTGTCATAGTGTGAATCACCACTCGAGGGAGCCCAAGTGTCTTTGGTCCTGGGCTCACTCCGGGCACCAGGACACACTGAAACTCGGTGAGGGGCTGTGACTCTATAGCAGGGTGGACATTTTGGATGAGCAGATGCTCTGTTGTGGGGTGGGGGACTGTCCTGCAGTTGCAGGTTATATAGAGCATTTCTGGCTTCCGCTCCCTCACCGAAGCCAATAGCAATAACCACCCCTCTCCCAGTTGTGACAACGAAAATAGCTCCAGGAAACCCCAAATGTCCCTTGGGTTGTCTTCCCGCCCCGCAGCTGAACCATGGCTCTAATGGAGCTCACCCCCAAAACTTTGGTCCCAGAACTGAGAGAGTCGAGCTGCCCGCCCTATTTGTGTCCCTGTTCTGGGAGCAGCCCCATGAGAAGCAGGGTGTGGGAAGGAGTAATCGAGTCCCCTACCAGCCTCAAAGGTGTTACAGGAGACCTGGCATCTTGGCCAGCCTTGCTGAGAGAGAAAACACTGTCAAGGACTGTCTAGGGTGGCGGGAGCCGGGGCCCTGCTGTTCTCCTTAGGCTTTTGGTAGCCGCTCAAATGATTTGTTAATTATTCATTACTATTTGTCATAAAATCCTGAAGGGCTGCCAAGTGGTAGCATGTGGGCAATACTAAAGGAGGGATGTGTCTTCTCTTATTTCCAGTGACAATCAGACATGGACGGACTGGGCTGGTTTGAAAACACACACAGGACCCGGGGCGCCCGAGCCGGAGTGTGCAGATGGAAGGTCCAGGAACAAGGTCTCAACAGCACCGTCCTCCTGGGCCCTGTGGTTGGCACTCTCCCTTCACTGAGCCCTGCTCCATTTGCCCAGAGATCATAAGGCCAGAGGAGAAAGCCTCGGAGGCGGGGGCTTCCAGAATGAAAACAATATCTGAGGCACAGTCAGTGGTGAGACTCTCCTGTCTCGGAGCCTTCCCTCCTCCGCCCTGCAGGGATGGACACAGTCAGACCAGCGAGGGGCTCTCCCTCTGCTTTCTCTTCTCCCCACCCCCCTCCCCTGCCCCCCAAGCCCCCTATTGTGATCGCCCCTCCCTCTTTATTCCCCTTGATGGTTACCTTTGATGTTCATTTTAACCAGATAAAAAGTATGTGGGTTCCGGCAGGGGAGCTGGGGCTGAAGTGACAGGAGACACAGTGTCATTTGCCCCAGATCATGAAAACACCCGAGGGAGGTAGGGAAGGAGGACGATCTTGCTTTCAGCCCCACAGAAAGCCCCGCAAGGCTGAATTCCACCTCGTCTGAAAAGGAGCCAAGCCTCTGTTGGGCAGTGAATTTCCATGAAGTTAGAAAGTTAAATTCCAGAGTCACAGAGTCCCCCCCGACCAGGAGTGAGAACTGAGGCCTTGTTGCTCTGAGGCGCCTGAAGGGAATGTGGGTTCCCAGAATACCGGGCCCACGGGGCAGGAGAAACTGCAAAGGTCTGTCCTAGGTCTTTACGGATCCCCCTCAAGGAGTTATGGGGAAAATAGTGGCTGTTTTCCTGAGCAGGGTTATTTAGAACCCGGAGTTCGTCACTTGACAAGTTCCCACGGGTCAGCAAGGACGCCGCAGGCTGTCCTGATGGGAACCAAGGGCTGATTCTGTACCAAAGGGAGCAGCCTCACTTTTCTCTGTGACCTGCACCCCACCGGACCCCTGGGATGGTGTCCTTGTTCAGGGGATGGTGTCCTTGTTCGGGGCACAGTCAGCACCCAGGAGCAGATCCATTCACAGATGGATCCAAGCACATCATCAAGGTATTAAGAAGCTTATAAAATTCGGTGATGCCTAAGTGGGAGAAACACACAGAGAAGCCAGAGAGAGGCTGGAAATAGCTTTAGGGCTGTCAGATTTTGAGTAAGGGACAACTGGTTCCCATTAACAACACTTAAGTGAGTGTCCAGGGGTGTGTGTCTCTGTTCTGATGTGATAGGGTTCAGTAAACTGTTTATTCATTCACTACTTATCATTTGTTTATTCGTTCAATAATGATTCACTCAATACATACTTATTCAAGAATATTTATTTTTTCATTCAACACATATTTACTGATTCAACATCCATTCAGTAAATGCTTACTGAGCACCTACTATGGGCAGTCACTATTTTTGGCTTTGGGGATCTGTCAGTGAAAAAAACAGAGACCCATGTCTGTTGAGCTTTTGCACACTGCCAGGCATCTCACTTTTAAAATTTTAAATTTAAAATAAGTAACATATAGCGTATTATTAATTTCAGAGGTAGAGTTCAGTGATTCATCAGTCTTATATAATACCTGGTGCTCATTACATCACAGGCCCTCCTTAATGTCCACCACCCAGTTACCCCATCCTCCCACCCCCTCCCCTCCAGCAACCCTGTTTGCTTCCTACAATTAAGAGTCTGTTATGGTTTGGCTCCCTCTCTGCTTTCATCTTATTTTTTCCTCCCTTTCCCTATGCTCTTCTGTTTTGCTTCTTAAATTCCACATATGAGTGGGATCATACAATAATTATCTTTCTCTGACTGACTTATTTCACTTAGCATAATACCCTCCCATTTAATCCACATCCTTGCAAATGGCAAGATTTCATTTTTTGATGGCTGCATAATATTCCATTGCATATACACACCACATCTTTATCCATTCATCTGTTGATGGACATCTGGGCTCTTTCCATAGTTTGGCTCTTGTGGACATTGCTGCTATAGACATCAGGGTGTATCAGGCACCTCACGTTTGAGTCAATTCTCACAAGCAACATATAAGGGATGCATTCTTATCCCCATTTTACAAATGGAGAAACTGAAGTTTAGTAAAATCAAGTAACAACATAGCTATTAAATGGTAGAAGGGATAATCAAGCCCAGGTTTGTGTGACTTCTAGTCTGTGTTTTTTTCAACACGATGGTCATCCCATGGGGATGTCATCTTACCCAAGGAAACTGTGCAGGGATTTATCCAGAGAGGAACAAACCAACTTACACACAAAGTGCCAAGTGCAGAAAACCAACCAGTTCAGCCAACCTACTCAAAGTGAGTGCCCAAGGATGTACGTTCACTGGAAAGCATGATATTATCAGATCTTAGTTGCATGACACAGTATTTAGCAAGAATTTATGAATGAATAGGGAGCTTTCTAGAAGGGACTGCCAAATTTAAAATAAAGGTAACCAATGCAGATAAAATGTTTGTACTTGTATTTCCTTGTGGGAGCGAGAAAAAAAAAAGCTAATTAAAAGAAACCCCTTTGACGCCTGGGTGGCTCAGTTGGTTAAGCGGCTGCCTTCGGCTCAGGTCATGATCCTGGGGTCCTGGGATCGAGTCCCACATCGGGCTCCTTGCTCGGCGGTGAGCCTGCTTCTCCCTCTGCCTCTGCCTGCCACTCTATCTGCCTGTGCTCACTCTCTCTCTCTCTCTCTCAATCTGACAAATAAATAAATAAAATCTTAAAAAAAAAAAAGAAAGAAAGAAACCCCTTTGCCAATAAGATAAGATGGGAAGATATGGGTTTGGGCTTCAGGGGCTGGGCAACTATTTTCAACATGTAGCATAATATAGACACAAGAAATACATACATATATGTGAAAGAGATTCTTCGTTAACAAGGACCCTGATGGTGTAGAGAGGTGGAAGTGGGTATTCCATTTGGTTTGGGGAGCTTTAAATGTGTTTGCACTGTTTGTGAGTGTGTGAAAATCACTGTCTGTAGCAACTGTTATCTTGTTCCTTCTCTTTGTCCTTCTCTCAGGAAGCCCTTGAAACATGAGATACATTCCATTTTAGTAAGACATGGCAAGGAACGGTTGGGAGACAGAGCAGAAAGGGAGAAGGTATATATGAAGAAGGAGCTAACATCTGTGAGGGTCTTTTGTATGCTAGGTGTTTTAGACACACATTTCTTTAAATTTCAAGACAACTTTAAGAGGCAGATATGATTACACTCATTGATAGATACTGATAGAGAATTAAGACTCTAACAAGCAAATGGCCCAAGATCTCACAGCTGGGAAGATGCCGAACCAATCCCTCCACCTCTATGGTTTCCCCAAAGAAATCATAGGCTGTTTTCATTTTAAAGATTGTATTGCTAATCACAGTGGTAGCACAGGCAGGGAGTAATACCTACAACTAGTGTGAAGAGTTGCAAAGTCTAGTCTCATCTAGAATCTTTCTCCAAAACCAGAGGTGAGAGAAGAGTTACCATTTGGAATGAAAGTAATTCCAGAGATACTGGTAGCTTCTTGCTCCCCAGCCTCTGCACTCCCCCATGCTCTTCTTCATCCCTCACTCTAGTCCTGACCTCACCCCATGCCTACTTGTTCCATACTCAGCCACCAGGTAGTATAAGTGCAACAGGGACAGCAAACACAACCACATCCAAGTCTCATGTTCTCCACACTTTGGGTTGAAAGCCTTCTAGCCTCTGTCTATGGTCCTTAGGCTACCTCTTTCCCTCTCCATGGAACTTTTTTCTTGATGTCCATTTTTTTCAAAGTTGGCAAGTATGCGGAGGGGTAAAATGAACATGGCAGGGCCCTGAATTCCTGAGGCAATGGGTTGACAACAAAGCCCTCCTCGCGGAGGGCCCCAACTTGTCTCTTCCTACAAACCAGGTGACACACAGGTTTGGCAAAACCCAGTCACAGCCACAGAGTATGGGGGGTAGGGGGCCAGTTAAAACCAAGACCTGGAACATCATCTAAGCTCTATCACCTCCTAACCTGGGTAGCCTGCAGGGCCCAGTTTCATCATGTGGCAAGGGGACAGAACATACCATCAACCTGAAGGGGTTGGTGTGAGGATGACATCAGGAGATAATGATCAACAATCTGGTGCTTCATGAACTTCCCTGATGAGAATCACCAAGATGCTTATTGATGTACACATTTCCAGGGCTCTTCCCTCCAAGTGTGGATTTGGTAGGATTAGGTTGCAGGTCTATGATTTAGTTTTGCTAATTTATTGATTAATTGATTCATTAATGTATTTAAAGATTTATTTATTTGAGAGAGAGAAAGCATGAGTGGGGGAGTGGGAGAAAATCCTCAAGCAGACTCTGCACTGAGCAGAGAGCTCCCCGTGAGGCTTGATCGCAGGACCCTGAGATCATGACCTGAGCTGAAACCAGGAGTCGGACACTCAACCAACTAAGCCACCCAGGTGCCCCTACTTATTTATTATATTAAGCTCCAAAGCATATTCTAATATTTAGCGTAATGAAGGTGTGGGGAACATTGTTTCAGCAACTGATGAATATTAGTACATTGCTGTTGTCATTCTGTCTCCTATTGACCTCTTCACAGTTGGTCCAAACCCCAGTTATTAAAATTCGGCCGCCCCCTCGGTTCGCTATACTTTACGACTCTTCAAAGGACTCGTTCCTCAGAATCACTGCTTTGGTTTTGGCTCTTCTGAAATTCCTATATTCCTCTCATTGACACGATTCAGGCACTGAGTCGGTGACTTTGCCTTTGCTTCAGTCATCCTCAAGTGACTCTTTGATTCCAAGTTTGGGTATGACTTAGTCTTGTGCATTTCACCGGTTTCTTGCCTTAGCTCCTAAATCATTCAGCAGGTGCCTGAGACTCGTTGGTTAGAAGCTGAGATGTGGGCTCTTTTGTGTTTAATGAGCTATGTTTCTACTTAACCCCATGTTTCTACCCGTTTTATATTCCCTTTCTGACACTAGGTTGCAAGAACCTCATTTGCAGCCTAACTCCTTAGGAAGGTCTCCCCCATAGCTTGGCTATCATCTTGGTTCTGCCTGGGGAGATTTCAAACTCTAAGTCAAATAAAGGATTGAGAGATGAAGACCATTAGGACTGAAATACATAAATGATGATGCTTTTTTCTGGGTGAGTTTGTATTGTAGACTTGAATATTTCAAATCAAAATTTTCCCAAACATTCCAATTTTGTTGTGGCCAAATAGATAACTACATTTTTGATTGTTAAAGAAAAAAAGAGTTATATTGGGGATTACCACATGGGATACAGACAGAGCAGCAGGCACTATAGCAATGAAGTGAGCAGTATGACCTTTAGCAAGTTCATGACCTCTCCATACCTCAGTTTACCTGAAAATAAACATAATATCAATAGCCAGCTCATGGGTTGCTGGGAGGGCTAAAATGAACTTATCAGGAGAGACGTTGAGAAGAGTGCCAGGCACAGTTAGCAGTGGCCGCTTCTGCCACTGAGGTACACCACAAGGTACAGTCTGTGTGCAACTCTATGTCTGTCCCATTTTCTTCTCTCTTTCCTCACTGGCTTTCCCTGCTTGCTCTTGGTTCCTGCTCTCTCAAAACTCTGAATTGCATATGGTTTTGGTTTTTTGTTTGTTTGTTTGTTTTGTTGTTGTTGTTGTTGTTTTGCCATAGTTGTGATCTTTCAACTCACCCTTATTTCCACTCCATGATCCTGCTTCCCAAAGGTAACTTTCTCTCTTCCTCAGTTTACCCTCCTGGAAGAGAGAATCTGATTGTCCTAGCTTGCCTTTTTACCCCTTCTATGGATGAACTTCCTAGGGCCAGATGATCAGCTCCAGACTAATTAACAATAGCAGGATTAGAGGAATTGCATGGTTCAAAATCTGGCTGCTCAGGCAGTGGGGGGTTTGGGGTCAGGCAATTTTCTTTCGAGATGGCATGGGCAGGCAGACAGGCAATGATTAGCATCCTGTAGTATAAATTCAAGACCATATGTCCACAGCAATAATACTCAGAGTTTCTTTCATGAACCCTGATTCCTGCGAAAACCAGGAGGTAATGCCTAAAAGAAGAGTGGACAAGGGTCCAGGGGAGTGGATCTTAGATTCTACCCACAATTGGTTGTAACACCTTTGGTAACTCATTTCATCCCCCCATGGGCCTCAGCTTCCTCCTCTGGAAAGAGAATGGAATGGAGCAATGAACTCTAAATTTCTTTTCAACTCCAAGATGAAAAAAGAATGGAAATGGAGGGGCATGGTGCCTATAATCTGACCTTGGACCAGAAATGATTAGATAATTGAGCTTGATGCAGAATTTAAAGCATTAATGATCTGAAAAATTCCATATGTATTGATATTCTTGGAGACAATTATCTATACAGTAAGCATATGCTGAATTAGCATAAGGTTGCTATTAAAAAATACTGTGGAAATGAAATATAAACTTCTATAACCAGAGGAAGCAACGAGCTCAAAATCACTGCTCCAGTATTTTGCTTAAACAGGTTTGATGACTAAAGCTCCAACTTCCTTCCTCACAGCACTGACATGGCACATTTAGGACAAGAAGTCTAGATGCGAGCTGAATGCTTCTCAGTAGACTTGCCTCCTCCCGGAGGTCAGGTGTCGGCTCGTCTTTAATCACTGTTGTCTTGTGGCTCGGCTTATTTATAAACAAGTCAGAGAGTCAAATGTAAACCACATGTGGAACGCAACCCAGAAGTGTTGCCAAGGCTTGGGCCAAATATTGATTTTATAGGAATAGAAATGTGCAGTAAGTGATGTGGGGAAAATGAGACCATTTTCCCCAATAAGCAAGAAGACGGCAAAGCTACTAAATTATAGCTACTCTTTAGGAAGAACACTAAATTTGCCCATCTTAGGACACTGGATACCTTTGCCAGACTTTATCCATATAGTTCTTTTTCCTGGTTGGGAGTAGAATTTAAAGGTTGTCTGGTTTCACTTTTGCTGCTTTAAAGGTAGTAAATATCTCCTCTTTCCCTTGTTTTGTCTGCCAGAGAGCCCTGGAACTTATCCAGGAAATTTAGTCTGCCACTTTACCAAACCAGTTAGTGATGTTCCGTGTCAGAGTGGCCAGACACCATGGTTGTGGCCAGTCTGAGGTGCCTCCCAGCTGGAAAGTAGACTTACTGTCCGAGGCCCCTGAAGTGAATGGTCTACCCACATTGCTCAGACTTAGAGTCCTCACGTCTTACTACCTTGAGCTACTTGGCAAACCTCATTCTCTGCTTCATCCCAAGTCTATAGGTTACGTTCTTGCCTTCAGTGAGTTCCCCTGCTCTTGCGCCTACCCCCGGCTCTTGTAATAGGCATTTTCACATGTGAAAAATAGTAACTACAGAGGGTCATAAACAACAATTTGCCTTGATCAGTAGATTCCTTATGGATCATTGGGTTGACTGAAATTTTGAGGTGGATTTTGTGTTCCTTGCAGTAGAATACTTTCCAACACAGTTATTTCTCTCTCCCCCCCTTCCCTTCCCCTTCTCCTTCCTTCCTCGTTTCCTTCCTTCCTTCCTTTTTAAAGATTTTATTTATTTATTTGTCAGAGAGAGAAAGAGAACAAGCAGGGGGAGTGGCAGACAGAGGGAGAAGCAGGCTCCCCACCAAGCAAGGAGCCCAATGTGGGACTCGATCCCAGGACCCTGGGATCATGACCTGAACTGAAGGCAGACGCTTAACCTACCGAGCCACCCAGGTGTCCCAAACAGTATTTTCTGATGCTGTGCTCATTCAGATGAACACTATTAATGCATATGTTGCTGTGTGTTCTGAAATGATTCCAGGCTAGGTCCATATTAGAGATGCAAATCTCTTGTTTTCAACATTCTCTAGCTTGGTGCAACTCAAAGGGGTGACCCATGGAGTGGTACCCATATGTAAAACCTGTTCCATTTCTACAGTGGGATAAGTACAGAAAATGAGTGTATAAGTTTAGAAATGTTACAGCAATTTTACAGAGTAGCTTTTATGTCCATTGACCCCATTAATTAAAATTTGGAGCTTGCATTTGTATAACTCTTAAGGTTTCATTTGTCTAGCTGTTCATTTGAATCACAATTTATAAAAGTGTTTTCTGTAATCGGTTGAAAACAACAAACCACATCCAAACTCTTTCTTCCCCATAGATAATTTGAGAAGCATCGCTCTAAAATTATTTCAGCTTTTCCCCCCTAACTTTTATGAACCACATCAAGTGAGGTATCTTAACATCTAGGCTTTAAAGAGAGAATTCAGTGTTCAGATCTCATGGTATAGGTTTTCTCCCACACCCTACACACAAGCCAAGAATAGGGAATTTTCATAGTTCAGAGGTAATGGAAGGAATACCTTGTAGGTCTCAGAGGCCTGGGGTATTTCAGAATACCCCTCAATACTGCTGGGGGAAACACTGAAGGGCAGGTAAGAAACCCTGGGAAAGTCTAGCTATAAAATGAACATTACACATACCATCTGTCACCAAGGGATTTAATTTTGACCTAGTGGTAGTAGAAAATCAATAGCCATCTGACACATGCTCCAGATTCTAAGGCTAGAATTAAAGGTCATATTTTGGATTCTGCCATTTCATAATTTTTAGGGAAACAAGCTTTGAAGAGGTTTCTAGTTTACTAGATAAGTCATCTAATCATATTAAAAATGGCTATTTGCAAAAGTCGGTACTGTTCATTAACAAGCTAATCAGGCCAAAAGGAGTGAGTTTTTCATGAATGGATCTTTCTTTTTTATTATTTATTTATTTGTTTGTTTGTTCTTAACAGAGAGAGAGAGAGAGATGGCCCGAGCATGACGGGGCTAAGGTAGAGAGAGAGAAATCTCAAGTAGGCTCCATGGCCCAGTGCAGAGCCTGATGCCTGCTCAATCTCATGACCTTGTGGTCATGACCTGAGCCAAAATCAAGAAGTGGATCCTTAACGACTGAGCCACCCAAGTGCCCCAAAAATGGACCTTTCCAGCTACATTTCCATGCTGGATTTTCATAGCTTTCTCTCCTAGCATCACAGTCCTGGAATACTGGCCCCATATCTGGCTTCCATTTCCCCCCTGCCATAAAGTACCCCTCTCCAATCCCTGAATTAGGCACCGAGTGCCATGTGTACTGCACGCCACTTGCCACACCTGATCTCCAAGAATGTTTCTCTTAAAAGAATCCATGTGCTTTTCATTCTTTTTTCATTTCGTCTAAGTCCATATTGATTTTTCCTCATGTCACCAGTTTTACTGAAAAATTAATAGATGTGGTTTCCGGTTAGGAAAAGGAAAGAGTTCCCACATGCAAAGCCTAGCTTTTCTTTAGTAACTGTCCCCTCATCAGCGCTGGTCCTGGTACTGGCCCCACTCTAAACAGGGGTCACTGGGCAGTCTTCAGGGAGCTGCTGGACATGTGTAAAGAGGGAATGAGGCTACATAACCTTGATGTAAACTCCACAGTACAGGACTGTAAGACGGACACTAAGAACATGTGTTCTGCTCTCAAGGAGAATTTTTTCCACTAACATCTACTGGGCACTTAATATGTGCTCAATATCTAATTTAATCTTCATAAAAGCTCATAAAGGAGGTACTATTTTCATCCAGATTTTGTAAGTGAAGAAACAAAGCACAGAATGGTTGAGTGGTTTATCCAAGGTCACTCAGCAGGAAACTGCAGAGCTGTGGACTTGGACCCACGCTGGTTCCAGCGCCTAAACCTCTCACGTTTCCCAGACGACACAAATTCAAAACAGCTTTTTCACCTCTAAGGTGACAAAACAAGAGGCCATGGAGCCTCTTAGCCTCAAAAAGTGAAGAGAAAAACTCACTTCTTGACCCCATCCAACTTCTCACAGGGGCATACATTTCAGTGTCTACCAACCCACCCACAAACTGCCACAAAGGAGTGTGAATCTGATACTTTCAAACACCCCTTCTTACACTGTTTTGGCAAAAGGATCAAATTGCTCAGAAAATTTTGTGATTTTTACATGATTATCAGTTTCAGCATCTTCAAGCCTAGATAATGTAATTAGCATACCTCTTTTCTTCAACTATAATACCACTGGAGAAAGGAATTCAACTCAGTAGGTCTGTCCCACATTATTCACATTTGCTTCCTTAGTTCCAAAGGATCTGGGTCATCAATCAGCAAAGCTATTGGGATTATCAATAATGAAAAATGACTTAATGAATCCAAACTCAGAAAACACATTCTTGACTTGTCAACACAATTAGGAGTCAGAGCTAAGGGTCAATAGTGCGCAAATCTGAAACGAAATAAAATCAATTCTGACCACCGTCACTAAACCAAATATAAAGAATTCAAAAAGAAGGTAATAGTATTTTTTCTGGTTAATTTGCAAATGACAAGAATATGGTCAATTTCTGGAGTTTTTCTATGTGTTTTTCCTTTTTCACCAAGGAAGATCAATTGGGAAAAAAATCTTTAATGTTAGTTTGTAAAGAAAAATAATAAGTTTAGCCCATATTTTGAAAACTACAAGACATTAGTGAAAGAAACTGAAGAAGATACAAGTAAATAGAAAGACATTCCATGCTCAAAGATTATAAGAAATAATATTGTTAAAATGTCCATACTACCCAAAACCGGATACAAATTCAATGTAATTCCTATCAAGATTCCAATGGCATTTTTCATAGAAATAGAACAAATTATCCTAAAATTTGTATGGAACTACAAAACAGCAATCTTGAAAAAGAAGAACAAATCTGGAGGTATCCTACTCCCTGATTTCAAACTATATTACAAAGTTATAGTAATTTAAATAGTATGGTATTAGGGGGAAAATGTACACTTAGGTCAATGGAACAGAATGAAGAGCCCAGAAATAAACCCACACATATATGGTCAATTAATTTATAACAAAGAAGCCAAGCATATACAATGGGGAGAGGATGGTCTCTTCAATAATCATGTTTAGAACATTAGACAGACATACCCTAAAAGAATGAAACTGAATCACTGTTTTACACTACACACAAAAATTAACTCAAAATGTTCTTTAAATACTTGAATGTAAGAATTGAATCCACAAAACTCCTAGAAGAAAACATGGGCAGTAAATTCCTTGACACAGGTCTTGGTGATTATTTTTCTTAATCTGACACCGAAAGCAAAGGCAACAAAAGCAAAAATCAACAAATGAGACTGCATCAAATGAAAAACTTCTGCACAGCAAGGGAAACCATCAACAAAATAAAAACACAACCTGAGTGGGAGAATATATTTGCAAATCAAATATCTGATAAGTGTCCTATATCCAAAATACATAACGAACTCATATAACTCAATAGCAAAACAAAACAGAACCGAAAAAAATAATTTGATTAAGAATGGGCAGAAGATCTGAATAGACATTTTTCCAAAGAAGATATACAGATGGCCAACAAGTGCATGAAAAGATGCTCAACATCATTAGTCATCAGGAAAAAGCAAATCAAAACCTCAATGAGACATCATGTCCCACCAGTTAGAATGGCTGTTTCCAAAAGGATAAGAAATAAGAAAAATCGGTGAGGACAGGGAGAAAAAGGAAGCTTGTGCACTGTTGGTGGGAATGTGAATTGGTGTATCTACTATGGAAAACAGTAGATAAGTTCCTCAAAAAAATCAAAAATAGAACTACCATATGATCCAGCAATTCCACTTCTAGATTTTATTCAAAGAAAACAAAAACACTAACTCGAAAAGATAATGCATCACCCTGTTCATTTCAGCATTATTTGCAACAACCAAGGTGTGGAACAACCTAGGTAACCTTAATGTCTATTGATGGATTGAATGGCTAAAGAAATTGTGGTATATATAAAAAAGAATAAAATCTTGTCAGTTGCAACAACATGGATGGACCTTGAGGGCATTCTGCTAAGAGACAGAGAAAGACAAATACCATATAATCTCACTCATATGGGAAATCTAAAAAAAAACAGATACAGACAACAGATTGGTGGTTGTCAGAGGCGGGGTGTGGGGAGTGGGAGAAATGGGTGAACTGGTTGGTTCCTTGGTTTTAGCTCAGTTTTTTAGTTTAAATAAATTATAGAAAAAGAAAAGAAAAAAATAAAGTAGGAGAGGTGGGTGAAGGTGATCAAAAGGTAAAAAACTTCTAGGTATATAAGATAAATAAATTCTGGGAATCTGACATGAAGCCGGACGACTACAGTTAACAGTATTGTACTGTATACTTGGAAGTAGCTAAGAATAGGTCTTAAAAGTTCTCACCACACACAAAAAAAGTGTTAAGTATGTGAAGTGATGGATATGTTAATTAACCTTATTGTGGTAATCATTGCACAGTATATATGTATATAAAATCGTGTTGTATGCCTTAAACTTATACAACGTTATATGCCAATTATATCTCAGTAACGCTGGAAAAAAGGAAAAAGAAAAATGAAAAAAAATAATAGAAAGTGGAAAAAAGAAAAAATACTAACAGTTTAATATTTTATTTATTTATAGCCATGAACTAACAGTGGATATTGATGGTACCCACCCAAAGCATCCTGACTCACCTGCTCAGATGTGCATAGAGTTGTAAGCCAGACCCATTTTCATGGTCAGATACCGGCTTACTGGCCTCTTGTGATTTCCATGAATAAGCTGATTACTGGGCTATGTGATAGGATTTAAAATTCCCATATGCTATTATGTATAGTTTTCTGGCTAATTTCTGGAGGCTTTTCCTTGCTTCAGGATTCTTTGTCTTTTTAAATGCATCATGTAAAATTCTAGATTCTTTTTTTTTTTAAGATTTTATTTATTTATTTGAGAGAGAGAGAGAGAGAGAAAACTGGGTGAAGGGCAGAGGGAGAAGCTGACTCCCTGCTATGGGGCTCAATCCTGGGACTCCAGGATCATGACCTGAGCCAAAGGCAAAGCCACCGGGCACCCACTGCGTCACCACTGAGCCACCCAGGCACACCTCTAGATTATTTTCTTAATGTTAACATCATAAATGGATTTAGGCACCAGTACAAACACTGGGAACTTGAATAAAAACCCAACAACCAATCAAAAGACAGCAGAAAAATCCAACAGTCCCCAAGAACGGAATATGGAGGTGACACAGCCACCCATGATCTTCTCGGTTGTTAAAGACCATAGACCTTTCTCAAGTTAAAATTCTGGGAATATATGAAAATGTTGCAGAATGCAAAATGATAGAAAAAATTATCATGATAAAAACAATCCACTTTGTAAATTCTGGTTTATAATGTTTAAGTTAATGATGATTACATCAGGAATTGGAATCTCTCAGTGCTCTTATTTAAAGTACCAGAATATGTGTATGTCTCTTTCTTTGCTTTTAGGGATATGTGCCATTGTTAGGAGGAATGCTCATCCTAACAGTCCACTGAAAAGTTAGAGGTTCTTAAAAATTTCTTAAAACAACTAGCATCTAGCTGCAATTAATTCCCCACATGACAGTCCATTCTTCTTGATGTAGTGTGGACAGAACAGTATTGCATACGGATATGACATCAGGAGGAGACGATCTACTAAATATGGTATATGTTGGCTGAGCTGGAGAGCAAAAAGTACCTTTTTTTCTTTATTTTAATTATAAAATAATATATGCTAATACAGTAGGATATAAGGTAAAATTAAAAACTCCCCTCTCAAATGGTGGTAGATATTATTTCAAATATTTTTCTAGGCATATATGTGTGAATATATACCTGAATGTGACCTATTCAGACTTCTAAACATCAGCACTACCCATATCATGGAATTGGTCTAAAAGAATTTTTTAAAAATTATTACTTAAACTGTCATGTCAAGTGCTAAACAGAGTGGGTTTTTTGGGTTTGTTTTTTGTTTTTTGCATTTTTTTGGTGTGTGGTTATATAATGGGAGATGAATTGGTTAGTTGCCATGGAGATTCATTGGGCTGAATATTATGCAGAGAGGTTGGTGGTCATTTGGTGATTCATGAGCTGGGCTGCTTCAAGGTTATCTATCTGTTGTAGTAATAATAACATTTAAGACATGGACTTGGAATTGTACAAATTTATTCCGTATCCCACTCTTAATCCTTAATCCATATAATAGAAAGGAAAATTAAGAAGACACATTGGGGGGCGCCTGGGTGGCTCGGTGGGTTAAGGCTGCTGCCTTCGGCTCGGGTCATGATCCCAGGATCCTGGGATCGAGCCCCGCGTCGGGCTCTCTGCTCGGCGGGGAGCCTGCTTCCCTTCCTCTCTCTCTGCCTGCCTCTCTGCCTACTTGTGATCTCTGTCAAATAAATAAATAAAAAAAAATCTTTAAAAAAAAAAAAAAGAAGACACATTGGGTTCTTTGGTACTTAGATAGTAGATCTAGATTAATCTGGTCATATTGTAGATATCATGGCAAAAAAGAAATCCTAATTGTATTTGTAACCTTGATGTTGACTGATGTCTTCCTGCCCTATGATATCTATGATTTCATGCTGTGAAGAAATCTAATGCCTTCCTCAAGATCTCTGCAGCTTTTCATGATGGGGTGGGGGGTTAGATGTGACCAAAGCCAAGCGGGACCTCTGCTTTAGTACTTGTCTCAGCCTCAGATCTGCATCTCCGACATAGATGGCCAGCTGGGCCCCTTCTTGGATTTATACTTACGTGTGCACACCTCCTCACACACTCGACACACACGAGCGTACTCAGGCACACACATGTCCAAACAAAGAAATAGTGACCGTATTAATAATCTGAGCTTTATGAGGCAGAGTTCCTACCATGATGTACATAGCAAACAATCCAAAATCACTCTTTCTTTTTGTTTGGTTGGTTTTTACTCATTAACTATTTCTGTTCTTAAAAGTACTTTCTGCCATCTTGCCCAGGTAGCTGTTTGCTGCTTTTTGCTTCAGACACTGCCAGCCTCTCACCACTTCTCCTTTTCTCTCCCTTCTCCTAATCTTTTCTGCTCTCCCCTCCCCATTTCCTCAAATACAAGGAACAAGTGAGATATCCTCACCTCTTTGTGTAAAATCTGCATCTCCAGTCGGCTAGGATCTTGTTGAGTATTTTGGCAGTGAGGATGCGGAGAAAGGGGAACCCTCCTGCACTGTTGATGGGAATGCAAGCTGGTGCAGCCATTTTGGAAAACAGCATGGAGGTTCCTCAAAAAGTTAAAAATAGAGCTACCCTATAACCCAGCAATTGCTCTACTGGGTATTTACCCCAAAGATACAGATGTGGTGAAAAGAAGGGGTACATGCGCTCCCCAATGTTCATAGCAGCAATGTGCACAATAGCCAAACTGTGGACAGAGACAAGATGCCCTTCAACAGGGGCGCCTGGGTGGCTCAGTGGGTTCAGGCCTCTGCCTTCAGCTCAGGTCATAATCCCAGAGTCCTGGGATCAAGCCTGCTTCCTCTCTCTCTGCCTGCCTCTCTGCCTACTTGTGATCTCTGTCTGTCAAATGAATAAATAAAATTTAAAAAAAAAATGCCCTTCAACAGATGAATGGATAATGAAGATGTGTTTTATATATACAATGGAATATTACTCAGCCATCAGAAAGGATGAATACCTACCATTTGTATTGACATGGATGGAACTGGAGGGAATTATGCTGAGTGCAATAAGTCAAGCAGAGAAAGGCAATCATCATATGGTTTCACTTAAATGTGGAATATAAGGACTAGCTTGGAGGACCATAGTGGAAGGGAGGGAAAACTGAAGGGGGGAAATCAGAGAGGGAGACAAATCATGGGAGACTATAGACTCCAGGAAAAAAAAAATGAGAGTTTCAGAGGGCAGGGGGGTGGAGGGATGGGTCACTGGGTGATGGGTATAAAAGAGGGCACGTGCTGTGATGAGCACTGGGTATTTTATGCAACTAATGAATCACTGAACACTACATCAAAAACTCATGATGTAATGTCTGGTGGCTAACTGAACATAAAAAAAAAAAATCTGCATCACCAAATCCAATAAAGCACGGAGCAGAATCATCTAACAGGGTCCAACCTAAAGAGACCTTATAAGTGTAAAAAGGGAAAAAAGTCACAAATGTATATAGGTCATTTTGGTACTGTTACGTTTTGCAAGATGGGATCATACGATACATACTGTTCGGCAATTTGCTTTTTTATCTCTCATCACAAAAACATTATGGATAATATTACATCTCATTTACAGCAACTTCATGGGTATTATTCCAAATACGTTATATTTAGGAATCCTGTCTATCAATATATATTTAGCTTTACCCTCCAATTTTTCAAGATTATAATGATATTTTCACATATGTATGAGCGAATTGTTATTGGAAAAATCCTAGAAGCAGAATTATAGGTTAAGTGGGGCGCCTGGGTGGCTCAGTCAGTTAAGTGTCTGCCTTTGTCTCAGGTCATGATCTCGGGGTCCTGGGATTGAGCCCCGTGTCAGGATCCCTGCTCAGTGGAGAGTCTGTCTCCCCCCATCCCTTCGCCCCTCCCCACAGCTTGTGTGCACTCTGTCTCTCAAATAAAATCTTTTAAAAAAATAATTAAAAAAGAATTACAGGTTAAGAGATATGCACACTTAAAATTCTGATAGACTCTTTCAAACTGTTCATAAAAGAGAATATGTATTCATTCCTATCGACAGGGTACACATCACAGGGGATATTTTTAAAGCGTCTTATAACAATTTTAAACAGCCGCTGGCATATTACATCATCCTTGCAGAAGCTAAATGGTTAGGATTAGACCAAAAAGTGATTTCTAAACATGACCACCTGAATCCCTCTGCAATCCTACCTCACAGGAAAAAACGATAGGAAATAAAACTGAATAGAGATCCAAAATCTTTGGCCTAATGAATGAAAAGAGAATCTAGGTCTGATTAGAGTTTGAGTAGGTGGCTAATTTTAGAGACATTGACCTTGAATCTTGCAGGAAAGGTGAAAACCAGTGCCCCATGCCAAGATTACAGGAGCCCAAGACTGTGGGGTCAGGCTCCCGCAAGTATCAGTGAACTCGATCTCTTCTCCTCTTTTATACGGGCAGTGCCCTCCTGGGACTGAAACCTGTACTAGCAGATTTCAGACCTGAAGTCCCTACTGAGAAAGAGCTGTGGCAGTAATGGGGGGCCACCCGGAAATCTGCAGGCATGAGTAGGGCTGGGTCTTTGGCCACATTCCTTCTGACAACCTGTCCGTACTGTTGAGACTTAACCCTGGGATTTGCAACCTGCTTCATCCACGGGACGGTGCTTTGCACATGTTGGCAAAGTTTCTGGGGTAAAATGTTACCACTGAGTACTATTTTGGGAAGGGAAACAGGAGATCTGATATCTGGCTCAGACACTGCCACTCACCCACGTTTTGTCCTTAGGTCACCTCTTAGTGTCTCAACTTTGTTCATCTGGAAAAGGGCTCTGTAATGCCTCCCGCACCTTCCAGACAAAGACCACAGGAGATTATACTGTGAATGCAGTCTGTAGCACAAACTGCCTCTCAAATGTAAGATTTTGTGAGTAAAGGAAGTTCTCCTACAGCTCTTTGTAAACACCGACAACACAAACACACAAAGCCCATTGTGAACAAGTCAAAAGAAAGAGAAATCTGGAATTAGATAGTGGTGGTGCTTGCACAATATTGGGAATATAGTGGAAACCACCAACTGCAAAGAATAAAAAAAGAAGAAAGAAAAGAAAAAGAGAGACCTCTTTCTAAGCTGGAAAGACCACAAAAGATGAAGGAAAATCACTTCATTGAGTACATATTACACATCAGTATCTCTTCAGTTCTTTAGAAATGGTGTCTTAATTTCGTCTTCCTCCTAACCTGAGATATAGAATTTTTTTTTTTTTTAGGAAAATGAAAGAGTTTGAACACTTTGCCCAGAGTTGCAAGGCAATTAATTACCTTGTCCAGTACTTGAATTTAACTCTCCTTGACTCTTACACCTAAGCCCTTGCTGCTTCTAGACCAGGCTGCTTCTAGACCTACTCTGAAGTTCAAAGCAAGTATAAGAATCACCAATGACCCAGACCCATGCATTCAGTCTCCCCTCAAGAGACCCTACATGGCGGAACTTGAGGGTTCTCCCAGATGTCAACCTTCAAAACCTCAATGAAGTGTCCCTGCCTGAGAAGGACAGTCCATTATGGGTCTACTGCTTACATATTCATCACGACCTTTCTGGGTCTATTTGCATTTTCAGTCCAAAACACTGTTTTGGGTTAATGAGCCCCCCGAGTTCACCAGCCAAATGTTTACTGGCTTCCAGCTTAACATAAGCTTGTATCTAATCAGTGTAGACGTTGAAACAAGTTCCGTGCTGGCAAATTCCCAAAGCAAAAGGAGGTAAATGAGAACAACATGAATGAGACAAACAAGGGACCCACCATGGGGAAATAGTTTAATCAACACTTACAGAAACATGGCTGCCTCCTGCTGAGATGGAACTACATCTGTTCCATAGATGTCCTGGTGCCCTTAACCACACTCTCTCCCTCAAATACAAAGCCTTTCTGCCTTTCACACCCCTCCTGCTGAAGATTGTTTTGTAACAAGAAGAGTTGAGAAATCTCAGATCCAGGTTTTTAAATTAACATTTAAAAATAAGCATAGTAGTAGACACTGTTGGTGCCTTACCCCTGACTCCTGGGAAGCTCACCGTGAGTCCTGTGTCAGCAAAATCCCTGAGGATTTTGTCAGACTGGGGAGTAGGCTAGGCCTGGGTGCAAGGTAAATAGAAAGTGCTAGAGAGCTAATCCAATGACTGCTTTTATCTAGAAGCTGCTCTCACCCAGTGGGTGAGTTGATGGGTAGCTAATTTGATGGACAAATAGTCAAAGAGTGGGTTGATATATATCAGTAAATAGCTCAGCGTCTTGACCCCATCGCTGGGATAACCCATAGGCATGTACTACATTATTCCTGAGTTTTCAAGCTCTAGGCAGCTGGCATGATTGAGGCACCCTTTATGGGCATCCTGTTCTTCTCCTTCTCCATTCCTCATTCCCCTCTTGCTTTTTCCTCAGGTAATCTCTACTTGCGTTAGAATCTTTGTCTCAGAGTCTCCTTCAGGAAAAACCCAGACCAGACAATGGTGACTCACGTGCTCTGGGTGAAAGAAGGGAACAGTCATTACAAAAGTAAGAAAAAAATAAGCCTTCAACCCTTGTCTTTATTCCCCCTGATGACTTTGGATTTCTTTCACCCCTTCAGAAACTTCCCTCCCTCAATTAGTCTCCTAAAGTACCAAGGTTTTCCCAGCCATCTGTAACAGAAGTGGGCTCTTCCTCCGTGGCCACTCTTACAGGTAGATGGTAGTATCCACTAGGTCTCTCTTTACTTGAAAAGTTAAACATTTTCACCTTTGGTTCTCTTCCAGGTACCAGTCCCACTAGATTACTCCCAAACCCCTTCACATTTTTCTATCCCCCATGACCTACACCCATCTTCTAACTGAGAGCTGGAATACAGAGACAACCCCAAAGGAAATGACCACTAGACTGTTCCTGAAATGCCATGTTCTAGGAAATCACTCCTTTCTCCCACAAACTTCAGCTCATCACGGAGCTGAAGAAATTCTTCTTGATTCATGTATCTCGCTTCTGTTAAATTTCTTTGCCTTTATCAGAAACAGTTCCTCTATTTCTCTCCTTTCAAACAAATCCCTGTCAAATACAGTGCCATAACCAAGGACGGAGGTAGCCATGAAATCACCATATTTCTGCTCCAACCTCATTCAGATGGCACTGGGGGCAGGAGGAGATACAATGTTCACATCCACTCTGTGTCCTCCCTCTGGGATACCTCTACTAATTCACCTTTGCAGGAACCTGCTTATAGGGAAGTTACCATCCTTAGGAAGACGGATTGGGAGTGGACCATCTGGCTGTTCGTTAGGCTCTCCTTTGATTATATAGAAGAACACAACACAAAGAATGTTGGGAAGAGTGACACAATGCATTACTCAAGCATGTGAGTCTGGGCAAGGCCTTTAAGGGCTGCCTTGTTTACCCAAACTGCTAGGGCCCCCTCCTAGTTATTACAGGGAATGCTGTTTATAGCAATATTTAAATATGCTATTACCCCCAAATGAACCATAACAGCTTCACTTAAAGTTATTTTATTATGCTGAACAGATATTTGGACAGTTTAAAATTCCACTTGCTATACAAACAACTCCAATAATGCCTCAGGTTAGCATGTAAATACATATTTAAACAATTTAAAAACATACTGACTCCATAATTTGTATTTGTTACTGCTCAAGAGAAAGGACTTTCTATTTAGTGTGCCAAATAATGTGAATTTGGATGCCTTCTGAAAGGACCCATTATTCATGTACGAGAGAAAAAAAATCAATAAATGAAAATTCAAATAAAAAAGAAAACCCATTATGATGCTGCACTCAGACAATAATCATCTTGTGCATTATTTGCTCAAGGAAAAGACACAGGAAAATGGCCCTTTTGGAATCGAGCTATGGACTGAATCATAAACTCCTGCTTAGGCTATTTGAAAATAAACAGAATTATACATCTCTAAAATTCTATTCAGTTTCTTCTTGTGTGTGATTGTAAAAATATATAAAAGTCCAACCACAAAATATGCTTGGAAGATTAAGTTGCTATTATTATTATTAATTATTTTATTTTCGGTTGTTATCACGTCACTTTTTCATGGCTGACAGGGTGTCTAGAATGCAGCAAGGTCCTAAACAGGCTTCTGAGGAAGATAATATATCTCTGCTTATAGGGAGTACTCATCAAGTGTGTCTGTGTTGTGGGGGAGGAATAGAGGGGTGTCTATCCAAGCACACCTTGGAAGCTCTCCCCTTCCCCTCTTCACATGGGTATCGACAGCGGCCAAAAGGCCAGAGTTCCTGGCTCAAATCTTGCCTCCAACATCTCTACTACTTCTGTGGTTTCCCTCCTTAGCCTCTTTCTCTAAGCCTTTGTTACTTATAAAACAGGGGGTTGATGGTAGTACCTGCCTCAAGATTTGGGGGAAGATTAACAGAAACTGCTAGCCCAGCACTGGTCCATGGAGGTTACCCAACGATGTTAGCAATAAGCATGCCCAAGCGTCGCCACGCCTTTCCTTCCGGGCTCCTGGGCTTCGGTTCCTTGCTGAGGACGAGGATTTCAGACTCTGCTCTGCCCCTTTCTTATCAAGTACCAAGAGAAATAACCTTCATGGAACATTGCCTGAGAGTAGTCTGCAGTCCATCCTTAGGTCAGGACAGATCCTTTTATCCTTAGGTCAGGAGGGATCATCAAAAAGCCATACCTGATAGAACTTCGAGGAACTGATATTACCGAATTCATTTTGGTGAATTACATTTGATGCTGTTAGTTTACAGATCATCGTGAAAATTAACAGCTCTGGGGAATTAAACACTTAATTATCGTCGGGATGTCTGGAGCGTCATGTGCTTTATTACAGGATTTCTTCTTTTTTGAAGATCCTTTTGTGCCTCAAACTAGGAAAATATTTATTAACTCAATCAAAAATTGTATCTTGCTCACTCAGTTTTTGCTGGGCACTGTTCTGGGTACTAAAAATACAATGGCGAACAAAAGAGATAAAAAAAAAATCCCTGCCCTGAGTAACACAGTTTACACTCTAACTCCTTGGCAACTGGTTTATTTTTATCTTATGGATACTGCAAATCTTACAACTGACTTGGTTCAAGTCTTTATTTTGGCTTCTAGAAAATTCAGAGCCAAATGACATAGGTCCTTATAGCATGCAACCTTGAGTCCTAACTTTCCTCCAATTTCTCATTCATTTATTATTCTCCTAAAAATTCATGTTTCCATAAGCAATTTCAAAATTCTTTGGGAGAAAAAAAGTTAAGAATTTGTAAATTCATCAAAAAATGAATAAATATACAAACATAACAGTGCAAACATAGATCTCCGTAGATTCAAATAACTATAAATTAAATGTACCTACGTCTTCAGTGGCCATCTAGTTTTACATCCCATCACCTCTCATCTCCAGCCTCAGGGCAGGAATGCACTGAACGTCATTCATTAATTTAACAGGTACTCACTGACCATCGGCAATATGCCAGACTCCATTCAAAGTGGAGGGGTTAATAGTTAACAAGACAGATCACGGCAATGCTCTCTGGGAACCTGTGTCTATATGGAGGCCTCACAAACACTTGCTCAATGTTCAGACACCTCCAGGGAAGGGATATTACAAGTTCATTCCCTTGTTGCTTCCTGGGTTGTAAGTGTCTCACTATTCGGTGTATGTCTTTATATAAACCCTCAGGTTGCAAGTAAAGGGCAATTTTCCTTATTTTGTCCTCAGAAGAGATTCCATTTTTTAAAAATTGTACAGCTATCATCTTGCTATGGACAGAGTGTTTGTGTCCTCCTCCCCCCATTCATATGTTGACATCCTTAATAGGCTGGTATATGGTGGTGGGGCCTTTGGGAGGGAATGAGGGGAAGATGGTGATGGTGAGGTCCTCGTGAGGGAATTAATGCTCTTATAAGAAGAGGAAGGTAGGCAAGAATGATCTGTTGACTCTCTCTCTCTCTCTCTCTGTTCATTAACCCATTTAGGCCATGTGAGGACGTACCAGGAAGAGGACCCTCACCAGCAACAGACCATGTCAGCAGCTCTGACCTTAGACTTCCAGCTTCCAGGAACTGTGAGAAATTAACTTCCGTTGTTTGAGCCACGTAGTCTGCAGGGTTTTGTTACAGCAGCCCATACAGGTTAGGACACATCCAATGAAGGAATTCAGCTGATAAAAACTGTCAGTCTTCACTGGTTAAACTACACGGTACGCCACAGAGAATGGTGTTAAGAGTTGTGCAGGCATTAATTTATTCAATAAATATCGTGAGACTACCAAATTCCAGACACTGCCAGGAGCTGGGGATGTGAGGACTCATGAACATTAACTCTAGGCTTAGAGTTTTAGGGGACGCACAGACACATAAATAGGTCATGACAGAGCAGGAACAGGACAGAGTATTAGGGGCATGCACTGGGTGTTATACACAAACAATGAATCATGGAACACTACATCAAAAACTAATGATGTGGGACACCTGGGTGGCTCAGTTGGTTAAGCAGCTGACTTCGGCTCGGGTCATGATCCCAGCGTCCTGGGATCGAGTCCCACATCGGGGTCCTTGCTCGGCGGGGAGCCTGCTTCTCCCTCTGCCTCTGCCTGCCATTCTGTCTGCCTGTGCTCGTGCTCTCTCTCTGACAAATAAATAAAATCTTAAAAAAAAAAAAAAAACTAATGATGTACTTTATGGTGACTAATGTAATATGATAAAAAAAAAAAAAAAAAAGAAGAAGAAGCACACTGTCTTGGGGTGTCAGCCAGGACTTTCCAGATGCAGGAATGTCTAAACTGAAATCTTAAAGCCAAGTAAGAGTCATCCAGGTACAGTGTGTACAGGGGCATGGGGAAAGAGGGCAAGGCCTTCCAGAAGCAGGGAAGAACTAAAGGCAAGGAAATCAGAGGTTGGCAAAGGCACAGCTTCTTAAGGGAAACCAGCAGTAGCACAATAAGGATGAAGAGTGGAGAAGGGTAGATCTAGGACAGAGTGCTCAGGAGAAGCAACTTATAACAAATAGAGGAGAAGAGTCAGTGCCATCAGCAATGAGTGGCCCAGAGGTTCACGGTCATGGAGGTCAAGGCAAGAGATGGTTCCAAAAGGGGAGGGTGGGACCTGGGTAAAAAGCTGAACGTAAAAAGGGACAAGCACCCAGGGATTGAGCAAAAAGGAAATGAAAGTGACTGAGAACATGAGAAGCATATGTCTAAAGAAGTGGTGGGAAGAGATGGCATTAGTCCTGTTCACATTGACCTTGTTATTTGTTAGGAGGGGAACTGATTAGCTATCAGGCCTTCCCTAGGTGAGACCTCTGATCAAACTGCAGCAGGCATGTCACCTGTACGCATATAAGTACACACACACACACACACACACACACACACACACACAATCACTTGTGTAGGGTAGACCCGTAGTCCATGGGCGGTAGGGTAATCTGCAATTTTTATCTGCTTCTTTATCCTTTTCTATATTTTATATGCTCCTACATTGAATATTACTATTTTTATAATCATAAAAGCCATGAAATTAATTTCAAAATTGATTCACACAGGAGATTTATGGCAGGTATGAAAGCTGCAAAGCTGGGTTGCATCCTCTATGAACTAAAACATTACTGTATCTCTACATTCATATCAATTTATCCAAAGGCATTTTTCTTTCTTTTCCCCCCTCCTTAAACAGTGATGTTTCACATGCTTAGATACCAGGGAAGGTTTTGTCTGAATAAGACAAATTGGTTTTATGAGGCTGAAAGGCGTCTTCCAATTTGGGGTAATTATTATATTGAAAATTTGCCCTGCATTCAGACGAGCTTTGAGCACATACAAAAACTGCCTTTCTTCCCTTGCTGCAGAGCAGGAATTTTTAAAAAGAAATCGTTACGGTAATATTTCAGCCAAAATTGGGAAAAAAGGCAGAAAACTCAAAATGATCAGCTTACATTACAGTTCCCCCTTTTCAATTAGAATATTTAAAGAAAGTAAATACCTGGCAGAGAAGAGTGCTTTTCAGATCTAATGGAAAGAAATATCCTGTCAAAATTTAAGATCTTTTGGGAAATAAACTGGTAATTGACTCACACGGCAGAATCCAGGCAGTTAGGACCCTGCTGAATTAAGTTGCCTTGATGCCTGATGCCCAGCACCCACCCTTTCTCTCCCTGTCCCCCAGCTCCTTAACAAACTCTCAGGGGGATGGCAATGGGGTGCTTCCAACTGGAAAACAGAAAAATCAAAGAATGTAAGCCCCTTGCTGGAACCCATCAGACATGTGACTAAAAAGGAAACCAGAATTCTTCCTTCCTTCCTCCTACACCCCACACACCTCCCACGGCTAACTCAGCAGCCAGTACCACGGATTCCCGAGCTAATCAATACTTTCTGCAAACCTTTTCCTAAGCAAGTACTCTTAGACTGGATTAAGAAATACATGCAACTTCTTTATTTGATTAAGTCTTGTGTTCTTTGACCACCGGATAAAGGATGTTTACAAAGATTTTTAAAACAATGCAAAGAAAAGCAGATTACCTATTTATGCATGTTCTGTGATCACAACATTTATATAAACTCGTGGATGCCCCATGGGACCATCTGACTGGGATCGTATCAATGGAACAATAGGCAGAAGCCAAAAATAACAAGAAGCAGTTGCAGTTTCACAGGTGCTTCATAAAGAATGTTAGAGAGCATGTGCACAGATGCCGTGTATCCCATGTAGACTGCCCCCTCCCAGCCGGAGATGGTCCTCCAGCTTGAGGAATTGAAGAAAATTGCCCTTGACCAGAGGAAGCCACCCAGCTGCAGGTCAATGACCATTCTGGGAGAGACCCTCTTCCAGGGGCTGGCCCGTGCTGCCAACACACATCCAAGCTCCTTGCCTCAATTCGGGAAAACAGTGAAGGACCATTCCAGGATCCCCTCCGGATCACCTGGGCCTTTAGTTGAGACTATGTCATAGTTCAGTTTTCTCTCCATCTGATGCTGTTTCCCCTACTCACTTACAGATGCTATTCCAACAGCAGCCCCAATAAAATCCCTGAGAGCAAATCTCTGTTGAAGAAGGAGGATTCAACTTACTATACAGCATGATAGATGATTATTATTTGCAGATATGTGGCTTTCCCTGCCTACGAGAGTCCCGCATCTCCGCACCTCTTCACGTCAGGCTGGGCCATGTGACTCGCTTTAGCACAGACACGTGAGCGGAAGTGATCAATGTTGCCTCTGAGCAGAAGCTTTAAGAGCTATCATGTGGTTCTCCCATCTTTATTGTCCTTCTGTGTCATGATAGGAGCCTATAGGGCTTGTCCTTCAGCCTGGGCTCAGCAATCAAGAGTCCCTAGAGCTGAGTCAGAGGTGGCCCACAACTACTGACACGTAGTTGTGAGTGAATATCAATGTGGCTAAAGCTGCTGAGATTTGGGGATTAGATGAAACTCCAGCATGACAATCTAAGCGGGGTGATATGAAGGAAATCAAAGTATAACCACAAAAGATACTTTAAAAAATTCCCTTTCCCACTGAAAATAGAGCTACCCTATGACCCAGCAATTGCACTACTGGGTATTTACCCTAAAGATACAAATGTAGTGATCCGAAGGGGCACGTGCACCTGCATGTTTATAGCAGCAATGTCCACAATAGCCAAACTATGGAAAGAGCCTAGATGTCCATCAACAGATGAATGGATAAAGAAGATGTGGTATATATATAAATGGAATACTATGCAGCCATGAAAAGAAATGAAATCTTGGCATTTGCAACAGCATGGAAGGAACTAGAGGGTATTATGCTTAGTGAAATAAGTCAATTGGAGAAAGACAACTATCATATGATCTCCCTGATATGAGGAAGTGGAGATGCAACATGGGGGGTTTGGGGAGGTAGAAAAAGAATAAATGAAACAAGATGGGATCAGGATGGAGACAAACCATAAGAGACTCTTAATCTCACAAAACAAAATGAGGGTTGCCGGTGGAGGGGGGTGGTGGTAGGGAGAGGGTGGTGGGGAAGGAATGTGCTAAGGTAAATTTATAAAGAATAATTTTTAAAAATTCCTTTTCTCCATTCTTTCTACTCTCTCTCTAGCCTTTAGCACCCGTGAAACCTCTCTTTCCCCAGCTGAATTTCAATGCCTACAGAAATGTAACTCCATCTCTCCTGAACCCCCCTAAGCGACACAAGGTTAAAAAACAAGGAAAGAACTCTGAATCTCCTTAGAGGTTAGGGCAGAAGAGGGAATGGAGGGATAAGGAAAGAATGAGACCCAGCACCAAAGGATGGAATTCCCTTAGCAGGTTGCAGAGGAAGGGGGGAAAGAGTGGGAAAGAGTGTAAATTTAATTCAAATGTAATACCTTTCCCTTCATTCTTATGACATACATAAGAGCACGGGAGAAACTACACCAAGAAATATGACCACACTGACCAAGACCCAAAGGTTCGCAGTACCGAGCAGAGGGATTATGGGGAGATTCTTTCTTCTGTTGAGTTTTCTATAGTTGCAAAAGTATTTCTTTTTTTTTTTTTTAAATATTCTATTTATTTATTTGACAGAGAGAGACACAGCAAGAGAGGGAACACAAGCACAGGGAGTGGGAGAGTGGGAAGCAGGCTCCCCGCTGAGCAGGGAGCCCGATGTGGAGCTCAATCTCAGGACCCTGGGATCATGACCTGAGCTGAAGGCAGAGGCTTTAACCCACTGAGCCACCCAGGCGCCCCGCAAAAGTATTTCTAATGAACATGTAACCTTCTGTGCCTAGAAGAAATCAAATGACTTAAGAAAAGAAAAATAACCCTGAGCCAGGCAACCGCTCACTGTCATCACCCATCCGCCCGTGCTACCTGATGCAGGCGTGAGAGCAGACTCGGGTGTTAGGGAATGGAGCTGGGGGGGAGGTTCTCAACCCGGGAATAAAAGTGTGTCTCAACCAGGAAGAAGGACCAAGATGTAAAGCATCAGGCAACGTGGAAGAGCGCGATGTGCTAGGTCAGTGATGACCATTCTGAGGCAGGGAATGCGGCCATGTGGAGGAACGGTAGAAGACACTGCTGAGAGAATGCTGAGAGGCCCGGCGTGGAGTCCCAGTGACGGGCAGGAGGCCTCTCAAGATTCCACAGCCAGCCTGTGGCCTCGTGGCCTCCTCAAGACGCTCAGAGCTTTCTGAATTTGAAAGGGACAAAATCCTGGTGAGATCATCTAGAAGTTTCTCCTTACCTTGTGGAAATTGCTCCTTACCTTGTGGAAATTGCTCCCTCCTGCTGTCACAGGAAGGAGGGACCGGGCTCAGGCTGGGAGGCCCTGGGTTCTCCTGACACAGAGCAGCGCTCTCTCTCCTTTGTTACAACATAGATGCGTTCCCGAGGATGGGCCACGCAGGACTTCCCTTGTTACGTGTCTAAAAGATTTGGCCTGCCTCCTTACCATCAGGGCTAGAATTTTCCTGTCCTGTTTCAGAAGATACTGTCATTATTTCACTCTAAATTATCACCCCACATTACACGAGTGAATAGAATTATAGATTTTGTTTTCATTTCTGGATTACCAGGAGTAAGTACTGGAGATTGAGGCAGAAGGAGTTTTGCTCGCTAAATATGATTTCAGACTTTTAGAAAGGAAAAGCCATGCTCTAATATAACTTTATCATTAGCTCTTTTAAAAGAGGAAAATCCCTGAACGTCTTCCATTATGAAATTCTCCCACAATGGCATAACCTTAATGCTTAAATCATTCATTTTAAGGCTATAATAGATTATTAACTAAACACCCTGGGGGCAAGGATGTCGTAACTCCTTTCTCTGTTCAACCCCGGGCGCAGAGCTCTCTGGGCTCCTACTCAGCTCAAAGTAGGTCTCTGTAAAGATTCCTTGGATGGATATTGAATCGCGAATGAAAATATGGCTGAATGAGCCTTCCACAGGATGGGGATGGGCTTTAGCGTGTCTGGCACAAATTAAAAAATATGAAAGACTTTCTTTAATCTCCATGTGAGGCGATTTTCCTTCTTCCCTCCTCACTCTTACCCCCCTTGTAGGTAAAGGTTGTTTCACAATATGGGGAAGGTCTTTTGAGGCAAAAGGATTATTATTTATTTCTCATTAATTAAAATGGCAGAATCAGAGAGGACTAGCTTTTCCTTTGAAGTAGATCAGTTCTTTTAAGTTAGATCAGATTTCACATCCATTAAAGGCCCCATCCCTGAGCATGCCTCCGGAAATACACCTCTTCTTTCAAACCCTTGAAGGCTTTGGCTAATAATACATGAGAGATTTTCTTAGGGGAAGGAGTTTTCTGGTTGTGCCTTTTATTTTAAGAGTTCCTGGTGTGGTGGTGGGGCACAATTTACACCTTCAGCCTTCTGCTCATGGGGCAAATGATATTTTCCCATGTTTAAATTCAGCAAAAAACAACAACAACAACAACAACAATCCCAACCCTCACAGAAGGAGTTTATGTTCAGGATAATAACATTCTCCTATTTGATTCAACATGTTTCAGAGCTCGTATTAGGAAACGTTGTATGTTCTTGGGCTAATCATCAGATTGCTTGGTGTCCCTTTGTCTCTTTTATCATAGGATGTGTCAAAGACAAATATCACATTTTTTTCTTTTCCACCAGCATCATGGAACCGAAAGAGTCTTTGAATTGCTGCTGTGCGCAGAGATCCTTCTGAGCCTGCACCGGCCTCCTCGATGCTCTTTGCATCTGGGCAGGGCAAGGGAGCAGGTTCTTTTCACATGAAGAATGGTACAAAAATAGAATGCTACAAAGCTGGCAAAGCAATGGTTCCTGGAATATAGCTCCACATTTCTGGCTCCTTCTGTTACGACTATCAAGAATCTGCTACCACTTTTATTCCTGAAGGAGGCCGTCAAGGCATCCACTCTTTCTCACCCAGTGATTGTATCTTAGCAAAAACCAAGCAGACCCAGAGACCTGTCGTTGAGGCATAAATCCTAATTCCTTGAGGCAATTAAATCCTAATTGTAGAAGGACAAGTTATGGCCTTGCTTCTCCTGAGTGTTTGTGCCCGACATCCTCTAGGCTCTACCTTCCCCGAGAATCAATCCCCGGGGGGGTCTCCCCCACCCACTGCACGAAGTCACTCAGAACCCTCATTACATTATCACCACAACAAAAGTGTGTGATTCCTTTTCTTTTTTCAAACCATGCTTGTGCCTCTTACACTTTTGAAAAGCCATTCCCCTTACAGATTATGAACACATTCTTCTTAAACCTTCAATGGGGAAAAATACTAAAAAACCTTAGTTTCCATGCATGTAGTACCTTCTGGTGTGGTTTGTGATACAGACAAAATGACCTGCTCCCTGGGCTTTTCCCTATCCACAGGAGTCCTGCTGATGACCATCTTCCAGCTCCCAGGAAAGAAAATCCTGGAGTCCTGGAGAGACAGTTGTGGTCCAAGGAAGGCTGCCCTCGCAGGTGGACTGTACCCACGGCTTCTGGGAAAAGAGCCACAGGGCAAATGACACCAGGCTCAAGGGTTCTGGGAGATTCCAGCAGAGGCATACTGAGGTCAAGGCAAAGGAAAATCAAAAGAATCTTGCACATGCCTAACACAGCCCCAGGGATTTTGGGATCAGCAGAGCAACTCAATGTTTCTGCCAATATCACCGTGACAGTAGATCAAGAAGAGAATCAGACCATGTGTGTCTGAGAGAGAGCGAGACATCAATTACAACTGCTGGACCCTTTGGACCAGTCCAATGCCTAATTTCCTAAATTCTTCAAGAACGACTGCTTGTCTTTTGAGGGCAAAGCAAACCATCCCAAGCATCAGCTGGGAGCAAAGATGAATCTGTATATTCTTTCAGGTTTCCAGGTGCAGTACAATTATAAATGAGAGGGTCTGCTTGAATCAAGGTGACCCTAATTATCTTTATTAAAAACACAGATAGGGAAGCAATATAAGCTAGTGTACAAGAAAAGCCTATTCTCGGACCAGAACTATGTTTAAAGACAGATTAAAAGCTTGGAAAATCCCATTACAGGTCGATCCCCCTATATTTAACTTTTTTTCACAGAGTATCTTAAATCTCTCCCCCTCTAATTCAGAAATTATTACGGTGCAGAGGTCAAGGCTCTAGTACTACCTAGAGTTTATGTTTCATGTCTTCTATTTATTAATTGTGGAATATTGGGCAAGTTATTGAAACTTCCTCAGCCTCAGTTTCTTCACCTATAAAATGGGAATAATAAAAAGGTTCTGGTAGAACTGCTGTGAGATTTTTCAAAAGACAATGCATCTAAAGTTCTCTGCTCTGGGCTCATGAAGCAAAAGGCATTTACTGAGCGCCCTCTCTGGTTGTCATTAAGTAATGTGGATGATTTTTGTTAACTTCAGCAGAAGTGAACCCGCGTGAACTTCCTTGTCTTCAGAATCCATGAGCTCTCCTTCTCTATCCTTTATACCATCACAGTTGCTTCTTATAGTAAGATTGAGAAACCTTGGCACCTTGCTTTTCATGGCCCATCCAAGCCATTTCCATATTTCCTAATAAGCGAGGTACCCACACAATCCCTGTGGCATTCACCGTTCCCCAGGAAAAAAAAGTCTAATTAGAAACACTTAAGACTTCCCCTCTCAGAGCTGGATTCCTCCCCAAGGGTTTTCCTCTTATCTCAGCCAGTGATCGCTGGCAGGGAGTTCACTGGGAAGGAAAATATCAACCATGGCATTTCACTTTGATTCCTGCAAACATAAAATGGCCAAGCTTCCCACTTGGCTTATATATAACACACCTACAAGATGAGCCCTGCGTCTTTCCCTCTCTGGAAATCGAGGTGCTCATCGAGTCAACATGGCTTGTTTTGTCGTGGCCTTCAAGATCCAGCTACAGGGCACTCACATGCTCAGAGGTCCTATATGATAAGTCTGTAAGTCACAAGGTGCCCACAAAGTCATAAGAACCCACACGTGGGTTGACTTTGCCCTGCCTGCACCTTCTAGCATGGAACGCCAGATTTTACGGACAAATACTTTGGGAAGTGGAGCCTTAAGTTATACTCCAGGTGCTGAGGTTCCTGTTCTTTGTCTTGTTAGTGGGAAGTACCTTGCCGAATGTTACTTTGTCTGGGGCTATTTCATACTATATTCTGTCAGTGTTGCCCAGTTGAAATTCTGAGGAACCCCCCAGGAGCTGAACATGGGACAAGTGCCAAGGGGCACGCATGCATAAATAAAGGTCCTTATAAGCAGGGGCAAGTTGTTTAGGTCAAGGCAGTCCCCACAGTTCTGCCTAGGAGCAGTTCATCAGCTTCTGGGAGGCTGTGTCCCAGAGACTCAGTCACTCATGGCATACGGTCCAGGATCTAGAACGGAGATGCTCTAATCTTAAGAAGGGGATGGGGAAAGGAGGGAAAGAATGAAAGCCTATCAAACTCCACTGTGTGTCTGACTTTAAAATTTCAGAGACTTTAAAATTTCATCACACAACACATGAGGCCCCTTACGTGTGCCTCATAAGAAGCCCAGCAAAAGACTTCTGTAATGAACTTATATTCGTCTTCCACATCCTTCCCATAGAGAGACCCTCCCTCACGTGTGCCTTTAGCTCTGGAAAGCTGTCAAGTACCAAGTCTTAAGCCCTTGGACCAAGAGATGGTGAGACTGCCATGGATCTCCCACTGTTTTTCCCCTGAATCTGTTTTTTTTTTTTTTTTAATGTCATTTGTAACCGAAAGAGTACTACACAAATAAAAGAGCTATTATATTCATTTTATGAGTGAACAAACCAAGGCTCAGAGAAGAAAATCTTCTTGCCCCCAAAGTGGCAGGGCTGAGATTAAATCCAGATCTTTTTGTCTCCGAAGTGTGTGCTCTTTCTATCCTGATGCCTGCTTAGAAGGTCAGGAGAAGCTGTGGAACACTTTCCAGATGTCTGAATTCTCTAAGAGTTGAATTATGACTGCAAAACACACAAAAGATCCACTGTGGGTTTCACATTCATTTTGAGCCCATGTTAGCCCAGTCAGAAGAGTTCAGTAGCAAAAGGCTCTGGAATGGAGTCAACTTATGTGTGCTGAGTGACTCCAACTTCCCACTGGGCAGCTTGGGTGAGCAGGGAGGGTAAGGACTAGCAGAACACTAAATCCCAGCTGAAAGACAAGTGGATAAGCTCTCCTTAGAACGAGATGGGCCAAATGCCTTAAGGATACACCCAAAGATAGCTCCAAGCAATGAGAAATAGCTCAGGCCATACCAGGATGCAGACCAAGTCTGTACAGAAGAGTTGGAGATGGATTTCAGAGGAAATCAGGGCATCTGGTTGTTCCAATCAGAGGAAGTGTGATGGGGTTCGGTGGGAGGAGAGACACTGGTGGTAGAGGGGAGAAGGGAATCCTAGTTATAGTAGCTAGTCCAAGCATTCTGTCTGCAACCTTGGAGAGCACTGGAAACACTCATAGTCATCTTCAGTCACTGATTCATTCATTCACATCCACGGCAAACACTTAGTAGGCACCAACTGTATATTGGGTTTTATCCTAAGCCCTGGGAATTCTGCAATTAAGATGGGGTTCCTGACTTCAGAGTTTAATAGTTGCAAGCCATGTATGGCAGTCACTGGCAATTGTGTGAGTGTGTGTGTGTGTGTGTGTGTGTGTCCCTGTAAGAAAGAGAGAGAGAGGCAGAGAGACACGGAGGGATAGAATGTTGATACTGTGGATTTCTGTACCATGAGTAGACAAAGTACAGTACATGACAAATATTCCTAGAAGGAGTAAAGCCTTATTTAACCACACCTGGGTGGGTTAGAAAGTCTGATGGCTGGCCCCAGAAAGACCTGGGGGTGTGGATCGGGATGGTAGGGGTATAAGGAAGAGGACCCAGCCGGAGGAGAAAAAGAGCTTCTCAAATGGGAGCTGGGAAGATTGTCAAACACAGTCGGGCCCCTTCCCCTCCTGACTCCCTGACTTGAATGTGGCATTTGGCTTGGGCCCAGTACAGTGCTTAGATCCCGAACACCAGGGCAGAAGTCAGCTCTTAATGGGTAACCAACTGGTCAGTAACATTAGATGCTGCTTTATGGAGTCTAGGAATGTTGTACATTAACTCCCCTGATCTTACAGCAACTTAGAGAGGCAGCTCTGATTTGCATAATTTTCAGATATGGAAAATGAGGCTCATGGAAGAGAATTGACTTGCCTAATATCATGCAGCTGAAAACATGGCCGGGGTGGGACCTATGTCCCCATCTTTTGGGTGCAAAGCTCATCTCTTCCAACTAACTGTACCCGTTACTTCTGCAGCCACCCGGAAGGCTCTGCCCTGGGCACTGGCTGGGAAAAGAGGCTAATTATCAGAGAGTTATTCCGGTGGTACAGTTCCTTTTTGAAGAAGAAACCTAGCCTGAAGGCATGACTGCTTTGGACTCATTCAATAATTTGGTTAATGAGCATTTCTGCGCGGAGCAGTGACTCACCGGAGGAGAAGGTGTGAAGCTCCAGCGCCCAGCCAGCCACACAGGACGCACATTCAGCTCTGGCTGATTCTGCAGCCTGCCCGCCTCTCCCGCCAGATCCCACACCCCTCCTCCAGCAGTCATGCTGGTCTGCTTTACAGTCGTCCAGCACATGCAGGTACTACTATGATCCCAGTATAACGGATGACAGAACAGAAGCACAGAGAGATCAGGAACTTGCCTGAGGTCACAGAGCAAATCGGCAGGGCAGTGAGGATTCAGGCTTCATAGCCTGTGTTCTACCCCACTGACTTGTCCAAGGAATAAAGTGGGCAAACAGAGAGAACGTTCCAGTGAGAAGCAAGAAGATGTGTTTACCTCACAGTGTTGTGCAAGTGAGACTTGCACGAATTTACATTTAGTAAGAACTTGGCTGGCCTATTTAACAGTAGCCATCATTATTATTCATCAGAGTTCCAGTCAAGAACTAGTTCCTCGGGGAAACTTAGAGTTCCTGCTGTCTGCATCAGTTCCCCTTGTCACACCTTTTAAAATCCTACTAAGCTTTAGAGCACTTACTCCGTTTGTTACTATATATCCACGTGTGATTTGTTTCATGTTTCCTTTTTGTCTCTATCTCAGTGCCCAGCCCCAGCAAAAACAAACAAACAAACAAAAGGAGCAAAAACCCCAACTTAATAAGCATTTCTTGAATGAATGGATGAGTGAATGAAACATTCCTTGCTGCCCTAGAGTCCTACATATTTCTCCCCTCGGTGGGAGGAGAATATTCTTCTTTGTTTCTCTTCATGCCATCTTGGGACTCTCACGCGTTTCCCACAGCTAATCTACATGGTGTTTACAGGTGCCTTCTGAAAACCGCCCACTCCCCAGCTTCTAAACTCAGCTAAGCTATGTCTCTGAAATGTCAGCCTCTCCCGTTAAGTCTCCTTCTCAAAAGCAGCGAGAAATTCAGACAAGGAAAGTTTTCAGTTCCTCTCCTCATCGTGCCAATTGTATAATGAATCTGTGGGATTGAGTTTATTTCCAAATTTAGACCCACTCTGAGCACAATGGAAGCTTCTAAACCCATCCCAGTGGATCTCAAACCCACTTTTGACTTTTAAAGATTACAGATTTTTCTGGGTTTTGATGAGTGGTGAGTGGGAACAGAAAGTTCCAGACAACATAGTGGTGTCGTTTCTGCTCATCATGCCTGTTTTCCTTCTTGTTTAGATGTGGTTCTTTAGAAATTGCACTCTCCTTCTGCACCTATGATCGTACCTTTTAGAAACAACTGCTTACCTTGCCTTTCAAAGAAGCTCTTTTATTTCTGGTTGCTCATAAAATGAAGAGGCACGAATTCCTTCAAACTCACCTTTTTGGTTTTCTTAATATAGAGATTTTCTTAAGAGCCTCATTTCCTTATGTTCTTTTCCTCCCTTAATCTTGGCATTTTAATTTTCTTTCTTTTGAAATCACTTTCCTCACCAGAGTAAAGATTGGCTTACCTACTTCAAAGGTTAATTATAAGCATTAAAAATAAGATAATGTAGAATGGCCATCATCATCAAACGCGCGCAAGCACACACACACACAAAGAAAGAACAAGAGCTAGCAAGTGTTAGGAAGGGAACCCTCTTGCACCACTGGTGGGGCTGTAATTGGTGAGGCCACTGAGGAAAACAGTACAAAGGTTCTTCAAAAAATTAAAAATAGAACTACCACCTCCAGGACTTGGTGGGGTTGGGGAGGGAGCACTGGGAACAGCAAGAATGGATCAAGAGGAGATAGACCAGCTCCAGCAGCCAACAAGGGCGCCCCACCAGGATCAAATGGCTTGATTTCTTCAAGGGAATGCTACCTGATCAAGAAATTGGAGAGGAAATTGTAGATATATCATTACAGAAAACAAGTTGTGTCTCTATAAAATATAAATCATTTTTTTTTGGCAACTCTGCTAGAAGCCCAAATTATCTTTCCATTATCTCCATAGAAAAATTGTATTACAGCACTGCTATCATAGATAGATATAATACAAAATATGCAGCCAGATATGAAGAAAAAGGTATTTTTGAAACATGCTGGGCCAAACCAAACCAAACCATTCTGTTCTTTTCCTGGATTTTGTAAGGCTTATTATATATGTCAGCAAAAAGTTTGTGATATGGTATGCTATCTTTATATATTATATATATTATATATTGTCATTATATATATTTATTGTCATTATATATTATATATATTATATATTGTCATTATATTATATATGTCAGCAAAAAGTTTGTGATATGGTATGTTATCTTTCTTATTCAAAATAACTTCATATTCATACCTAATTTTGTACTTGTAAAATGTTATTCTATTAACACTATTTTCTTTTTTTACAAAGGGTCTCCAAACCATGTAAGTTTTGAACTGAAGGCATCCGACTTCCCACTTTCTATTACCCCTAACCTTTGCATTTTTATTTTGATCATCTTCTCTGCTGGTTGGGGAAAAGAGAGAATCCCCAAAGGGGAGGTGGTTATAGTGGAAGATTCATGCTCTGAAATGCATGGACCTGCTGCTCTTAAGACCAGCCAGGACCTGGGGCGCCTGGGTGGCTCAGGCGGTTGGGTGTCTGCCTTCTGCTTGGTCATGATCCCCACATGCTGGGAACGAGTACCGCACTGGGCTTCTTGCTCAGCAGGGAGTCTGAATCTCCCAGCGACCCTACCTCTCTGCTTGTGCTGTCTCTCCCTTTCTCTCTCTCTCAAATAAATAAAATCTTAAAAAAAAAAAAAAAAAAAAAGACCAGAAAGGACCAGCCATGTGAGGTTACTCAGGAGGATGGAAAGATCTGCCAAAGTTCAGACCTTCACAGAGAAGCAACACATCTCTGGAAGAAAGAGGGAAGGTGGGGATGGGCTGCTCCATGAGATTTAATAGTCTTGACAAAGTCTCTGTTGAGAAGATGTGGATTAGAATCCCAGAGGTGGTAAGAGTGAAGGCTTCATAAGGATAATATAATATGAAATGAATAATTAAGCAGATTACTTTATTTATTATTTTGTTTTATATCTACTAATTTAGTTATTTTTATTTCTATTTCATTCATCATTTTAAAAAAGTTTTTATTTAGTTAACATACAGAGTAGTACTAGCTTCAGCTGTACAATATATTGATTGAACACTTGCAAACCTGCCCCAGAGCTCATCCAGAGGGGATTATTTTTGGAAACTCTGTTGAAAGTAAATAAATACGAAGAGATGCTGGAAGGACATGGTCATTGAGGTGTTGAATGTATACATCAGTTTATTCTAAGTGGCCTCATCCTTATCTTTTTCCTCAATTCCCCCTCCTCACTCCACCCCTAAAATGAGAAAGGTTTCAAAGAGAAAGAAATTTTTCACTACATTTTGCTGCGATTTGGGAGATTAGGTGAGGGTGCCTGGCTGAAAGGGAAGAGAAATAACTTCTGGAAAGCTGGGTTTTCTGGAAAGGTGGAAGTGTCTTCTGGGAAGGTGGGTTTTCAGGAAGGAGAAATGTTTTCTAGAAAGGTGGAGAGGTAGTGTCTGATAGGAGGAAAAAGCTCATAGCTTTGTTAGGTTTTCTGAGGGGAGAGAGGGAAGAAAAAAGAAACAAGAGCTCAGTCTTTGACTGGCTGGCAGGAAGAGAGAGAAAAAGGAACCATCGAAACAAGCTTGGGCAGTTCATTTCAATAGACAGATACCCCCAGGAGAGGATCTGCTGCCAACACCTGATCCGTGGGGCTGTCAGCCTCCATGGCACCACCTGCTTGCATAAGAAATGGATAGATGAGGGGCACCTGGGTGGCCCAATTGGTTAAGCGTCTGCCTTCAGTTCAGGTCATGATCTCAAGGTCCTGGGATCAAGTCCCATGTCAGGCTCTCTGCTCAGCGGGGAGTCTGCTTCTCCTTTGCCCTTGCCCCTTCTGTGCTTTCTTTCTCTCTCTCTCAAAAAAATAAAATCTTTGAAAAAAGAAAAGGAAATAGACATGTGATATAATTTTCTTTCCTTTGTGACACAGGTTAGACAAGGAATCCAGACAGTCTGGCACATATGTCTGCTGTTTGTGTCATAAAGGGGTGACCTGTCACATGGCAGGGGCAATGGTGAGCCCAGCAGACATGGAGGGGACTGTCTGCCCAGAATCTCCTCTCCTGCTTCCCCTGGAAACTACCCATTCCTCATGCACAAATCTCCTCTGGGAAATTTCATAGACTTATGTAACCTCATCCTTTTGTCAGTTGTAGATTGGGCTAATGGTGAGGATCTAATCCAAGCTAATCTAATCAGAAACCTTCCCAGGGCCTTTATAAAATCTAGAAGTGAATCCAGGATGTGCGAGACCTGTGTTCTGTCTCAGGGACGAAATGTCTCTGCAGCCAGTGGGAATGAAGCAAGCCCCCAGTCTCTGGGATGTGAGCCAGAGCAAGGGCCTGGTGTTGCTGACCTCTGGTTCCACCGTGGCCCCAGCCTATGCCTCTCTGTTCTCCACTATAATTCTTCCACATCTCCGTGGACTCCAGGAATGCGTCAGTCCACCCTTCTGCCAGTGTTAGTTCAAGCTGCTGTGGGTCACTTAGAACCAAAAGGGTCCCGTCTAACAAGCAGCTCATTTAAAATGTGTGATTTAGTGGAGAACTGAAACTTCTTTGCTTGAACCCTGCTCACAAACTAAAACTTAGTTTGGTTTCCTGCCTTACAAAATGCAAGGTACTGACCTATGATGATTCTTGGATGCTTTGCTATTTCCCTGGGGTCAGTAGCACATCAGTTATTCGGAGCAGTGAGAAGGAAAGTGTAAGACACACAGACACGCCAGGAAAGAGAGCAGATATTGCTTCAAATATGTGTTGGAAAGGAGTCGTGTTCTTGAAACAAATGGACTGATTCAGGGTGTGATTCCGAAGGGCTTACGCTCTGCTGTGTGCCGCTCCTCATGCTGGGGAGGTTCTCAGTCAGCAAAACCACCCTGAACCCATCCATCCCCTTGTAGAGCCTGTATCCTAGCTCTTTCTTCTACAGAAGTAAGTCAGAAACTTTCTGGATACTTTAGAAGGACCGCTAGCTGTGTGCTGATTGTTCTGGAAGCACTGGCACCACTATGAGTGGCCTACCCACCACACGTTCTGCAGAAGGTGAATGATGAAGATTCTCCTCCACCCACGTCTCCCACCCAAGATAATTCAGTAAAAATTAGTTCCTTGTGTTCAATTGACAAAGAACATACTGTCGTACCATTTCTTGCCTCTGCGAAACTGGGCTCCGTTTCATCAAAAATTTTATGGTAGAAAATGAATGTCTGCCCTCCTCTGTTTTCTCTCTGGTACACCCTGAAGTATGTTTTTATTCGTGTCACTGACACCACTGTCATAGGCCAGTAAAATCTGCCTGGCAAATTCCAAATAGAATCCAAATAGAAAGATGCACAAAGTAAACACATGTTTCCTTGGGTCCAATCTGGAAGTCATTCTGTTTGTCAAAAGACCAAGGGATGATGAAACCACCCTCCCACCCCTGCAGCACTGGGGCAAAATGGAGAGGGATGGCAGAGTTGGAAGACAGAAAGCCACAGGGCCCAACCCATGCTGAACATGGCTCTTCCAGGTTGAAAACTAGCAGGTGCAGACAGTTCTCAGAGCAGTTTCGTAGAAGCAGTGTTTCTTCACCATGGAGTTTATTAGGACTTGTTTTAAATCTGAGACATGACTGGTTAGAGTTTAGGACTTTGAATTATCTGCCAATAGCAATTAAAGCCCTGATAAAAGCAATACCTCGGTGTGGACAAAAACCACAGGGGAACAAGGAAAAGGGCAGGAAGAAGGTGTCCGGTGAGAGACTAGATCCACACCCACCCTCTAGAATTTTCTTTGAAGGTGTTGACTAAAGTATGTGCTTGGGTTTGTAACAGAAGTCATGTTTATTTTAAACCCAAGTCTTAGGGGAGAAATCTACAGAACCCCCATGTAGTATTTGCAGCTTTTTTGCATATGAGATGTATTGTAACAGCAGAGGACACTGTGTATAGACTTCTTTCCCTCGAGGACATTCAATTAATCTCTCTTTTTCAAAGTAAGGCTTTTACCACTTGAAAAACAAATACATTTTCATTGTTTTCTTACTATAAAATCGCAGAACTTGGAAAAGCACTAAAAAATTAAAATCACATTTTAAGAAATCATGATCCTTATCACATTGTTGGGAAACAACTATTATTAGATATTTGGTGTGCATTTTTTTTCAGCCTTTGTTTCCATGTGTTTTCCTGTCTTCTTAGTGATCATATGGTAATATTGAATTGTAACCTTTTCTTTCCCCTTATTGATGGTATATAGTGAATATTTCCCTTATGGCATTAATATTTCAGATGCTTCCAGCTTTATAACAATGCTGCTTCAGTTCCTTACAACTAAATTTGTATCCTACATCTGGGATAATTTCCTCACTGAATTGCTAAGTTAAAAGATGTGCCAATTTTAGAGATTTTTTAAAATAAATATTGCCCATCTCTCCTCCAAAGAGTTGTGTTATGCCTACATATTTATTCTCCCAGCAGCGATGTTTAAAAGTGTCTCTTTCTCCTTCTAGTACTGGGAATCATCCATTTTTTACCAATTATATAGTAGAAAAAAAGTTGCTCACTGGTTCCATTTGAATTTCTTTGAATACCATTAAAGATTTTCCTATATATTCAAGTCATTTTGCATTTCTTTTCTGTGCAATGTATTGCTTCTTCATACTTCTTAAAATAATTTTTGAGTATTTTAAAATTAATGATCTGGTAGTAGTCTTTATAATCTTTATTATACAAATTTTCCATTCACTTTGTAAATTATAAACTACATATTTATATCATTAATATTTTATTTATAATATAAATATACTATTTACAACAGTTTATATATCTTTTATAATATTTTATATTTATAATTTAGGTAAATACTATCTGTAATATTTTATAATATTTGTATATAATCCAGTTTATTGGCTCTTTCCATTATGGATTCTGCCTTGATGGTACACTGAGATTCACTTTTTCTCTTGTTGTTTCATGGTTTTCTTCTTTTTTTTTCTTTAATTTGCAGTTTTTAATCTTTAACCATTAATGTTTGATTTTAGTGTATAGTATAAATATTTGGATGATCTTTTTCCAAATATTTTACCAGTTGCCCCATCTTCTATTATGTCATTTATCTCCATTGATCTAAAAGTCTCATTTGCCACATAATAATCATATAATAATAATAATAATGGCAAGTACTTATTCAGTGCTTATGATGTACCAATTTGTTTTTTAATAAATGTTATTTCATCAGTTCACATTAGTTTATGATGTGCTAGAATTATTTCTACTTTGTATTCACTTATTTTCATCTTAAAAAATAGACACGAAAAATAACAAAAAGCAACAGTTTTTCTTTATGATATTGACTAAATCTCATAAGTGTTGATACTAAGTATAGCATACTGGCAAAAAATGCAAACTCTGCAGACTTGTTTCTGCAAATCTAGCTCTATTACTTATTCTCTGGGTGACCTTGAAAAATTTACTTGATCTCTCTGTGCTTCAGTTCATTTAAAGTGTAACACAAATAATGCCCATGTCAAGACATTTGAGAGGATTAAGTGAGATAATATGTGCAAAGTAGTTACAATTGCAAGTGACATAGAGTGAGTACTGAATAAATGTGTATTGTGTTAATATTGTCTAAACAATCTATATTTTTACTTTGAACCTTGCCTCATTTATTAGAGCTTTAATGATTTTTATTAATTGCTAGTCTTACTAAGCTTCAGCTACAGAATTAGGCCTATAAAATTTATGGCAATGTGGCTTTTATAGCAGATGGATGGATGAGGAAGTTAATTACGTTTATTGAACGTTGTTAGAAGTTGTGTCAATGTGTTTGTTTTCAGAGCTCTAACATGGGAATGCGGGAGTCTGACACACATTGGTCTGTTACCAAACCTTGCAATTCCCCCACTGGGATGTTATACTTCAGTTTCCTGGTGTGTATTTTATCTTTGAAGTGTGCACATGCGCACATACACACACATCCACCGTCTTCCTGGGTTTGCACACCTGCTTGGCTCTCTCCCAAAAATAGTTTACTGAAAACAGAAGGAAGATGTTTTGGAATTACTTAGGTACTAAATAGATATTCCTAATGTTCCTAGATTCACTTATGAAGGAGGAAATGGCTTTCCCACAGGGTTTTTTAAGTGATTTAACAAAGGGGACCCGGACTCTACAGCTAATTCCAGGACACATTTCTCATGAGAAAACTAAAAATGGTACAGAGGATCACTGAATGAGATGTGGGGCCACATTCAGCCGCCCCCCCCCCCATTTCATCTGAGAGGTAGTTGAAGTGGTCTAATCTGATGTGAGCAAAAGAGCTTTCTGGGCTAAAAACATCTTTTTTATTGGCCTCTTTGATACCTCTTACTAAGGCATTTATGCTTGGCTGCTCCTTTTTAACCACCTGGGGAACTTTAAAAAAAAATGGACAGATCCTGGGTCTCACCCCAGCCAAATGAACTGTGAATCAGAAACTCGGGGGAAGAGGGGACTTGGATCTTTTTTTTTTTTTTTTTTCAGTGATCTTCAGATGATTCCAGTGTGTAGCCCAGACTGAGAGTCACCAAGCTAAGACAGTATCTCCTACATCCCCAATAAAATGGAATATTTAAGACATTGCAATTAGCTTTGCATCATCTTCGTTTAGCAGAGAACAGAGAGACTGAAAGTATAGGCAATGGGCAGATACATTTTGGGTGGGTTTAGAAAATGCCTGGAGTTTGGAGACCAGTCAGAAGCACGGCACTGAACAGGTGTTGGTGTAGGAGCCATGGGGCAGTTGCCGCTAGTGCAGGAAACTTCAGGGGCATGGGGAAGGACCTGGGGCAGGAAAACAGAGAGGGGTCAGCTGGAGGAAGCTGGTTGCTAAGCCCAGAGGAGGAGATAGAGAGCCGGCAATGCACAAGATGCTGGATAAAAACCTGAGCTCACTCAGTTCTCACAACCCTCTAAAACAGGATCAGTTTTCCCATGTGAAATATGAGGAAATTGGACTTAAAGTCAATAACCAACTTTCTCACTAACCCAGCAAGCAAAGGTGGATTTGAATCCATGTTCATTCTTCTTTAGTTTCTTTAATGTGTTTCTTTAATGTGGTACCAGAGACCTACCTTCCACAGACCTCCTGAAACCAAATCTTGGGTCCAGGAATGTGAGTTGTAACAAGTCCTGGGGGTGACAGTTATGCCCCTAAACGTTCCAGGCCTAGAATCTTATACACCACCTCTTCTCAAATTCTAATGAGCCTATGAGTCTCCTGGGGCTCAGTGATTCCGACTCAGTGGATCTAGGGTAGGAACCAAGAGTCAGCATTCCCCAAAGCCCCCCTGTATTGCCAGAGTTCCTCATCTCCAGCTCGCACTCGGAGCAACAAGTTTGTATACCACCCTGCCCTGAAGCTCATCCCTCCTGAGGCCAATGACTCAATCCCAAACAGTCAGGATTCTGCAGGCAGCTGGCTAGCCTGGACATCCAAAGGCGTGTCTGCTAATGGCTGCTCAGCGGGCTTCTCACCAGGGGGACAGGGTTAGCTTGCTCATCTGTCAGAGGGAGAAGCCAAAGTCATTGGCAAGCACCTGCTCCGAGCCCTCAGGAAGTCAGCACTGAATTGAGCCCCACAGCAGCAGAGCCCCACAGCAGCCGAGCTGTGGAAAGACAGGATTTACAGACAATGGCCAGCAACCACAGTCCGGCGTAGGCCCCAGCACACGGCCTGCAACCAATTCCACTTTCGCCAAATGGCTGGACCTGGAAAACTGCAAGGAAAATAGCCAGCCACCAGGAGGTGGCGGGGGGGTGGGTGGGAAATCATTTTATTATGATTTTTTTTTTTAAATCAGTACAGCATTTGGAATCTATTGCTGTGACTTTTTAGGTTTTCCCAGTGTGTGGGCTTTATGGGATTTCACCTTGATTTGGGGTATATCAGACTTTGGAGTTTAATTCTGTTATCTTCATTCTATGATGGTAAAGACAGCGGCACGGACCCGTACTTTGTTACTCCACAAGAGAAAGAAGTTGTGTTTTTTTTGTTATCTCAAAAAAAGCCATGGTTCTTTCTGAAAAATTAATCACCCTATATTTTACACATTTAAGCTCCTTGGCATTGCATGGGAAATTATCTGTTCCACACTTGAATCAACCAAAAGCAAGTCCACACGCCTGATCCTTAATCTCTCTTAGTTTTCTTCCAATTAGATACAATCTTTTTCCAATACTCTAATTAATACTTCCACATTAAATATTAGGCCTTGTAAGAAAAAAATCATCTGTAATATAGTCGCATCAAGCCAAACAGGATTTTGAGGCTCTTGCCCTTAATCTTTCTTTCAATTTTCTGCCATTTAGAAACAATTTTTTCCCCAACACTCTAATGAATGCAAATGATATTCGTGATTAGTTAGTATTATGCTAATCTGAGCCTGGAATTTACCTAAATCTGCATGGTGTTGTCTGAGCACCAGATTGCTTTGGGTTTCTGAGGAAAATTACATTAGCCTGCCAGATGTACAAAACATGATAGAGTAGAAATCTGAGCAAATAATCAAGATTACATTAGTTTTGTTTCTTAATGAACAACTGTTGGCATTAGGGATTACAGACAAATTATGGTTTTCCTCTCTGAGCTCAAACAGCTAAGCAGCTGTTGTGAAGGTCCCCTTTTCCTGACTACCCCTAAAGAGATTGGGAGCCGCCAGGGCAGGGGGAAAGCATCTAAAATTTCACATAATTTAATTTGTTCCATTACAAAGTAATCATCACCCCGAGGCCCACAGCTAACCTCCAAATTTCCCCCCACCAACCTCTCTCTGGAATGCGGGAGCAATTCAAGTGAGTATCTTGGGCAGAAACTCAATGTGTTTTTCTTCTCTCCCAGCTTAGAAGGATGTGAGTTACATGCCTCTGAGGCGTACCTGCTTTTTGTACCCTTTGGGCTACTTTCCAAAAGGGTGCCTGCCTAATTCCTGCTACTTGGGTGACACAGATGGAATGCTGCTGATAAGGATTATGTAGGTAACACAGTACATCTGGCTACAGTCTAATAGGCTGGCTAAACCAGAAACTTGCAGAAACAGCAGCCATCTGAGCTTAGACCCCTGTCCTGTGTTATTTGATCTACATCTGTGAAGTTTCAGTATAATGAAATCTTTGTCTTTCAGTGGATATGTGGTGTGCGGCATGGTGATGCCAGTGGTGGTGGCAGTGGTGGCGTGTAGGTCGAGTTGTTTCAATGGTCCATGGCTCTGTTCTTGGACATTTCTCCCTTTACATCAATCAGCAAAATACCAAGGCTCTTGGTGTGGAGTTTTCTGCTCAATGTAAGTGTCCTCACATACAGCATGACATCTTCTTCTCTGTGCTATTTTCAAGTGAAGAGCCATGGTCTTTCTGCCACTGGGCCTTGACACATGCTGATCCCTCTGCAGAAATTAATCTTCTCCCCTCCCTTACCGGCATCACTGGGAGAAACTATGGCCCCTCCAAGATGAGTTAGCCGCCTCTCTTAGATAGTTCCATAACAGCTAATACCTGACCAACAAAGGACTTGCCACACTGCATTCTTCTCTCCATGTAAGCTCCATGAGGATGGAACTAAGTCTGCCTGGTTCACACACCATTTTTTGTAAATGCTCTATGAAAGTTTGTTGACAGAATAAGCAGATTTATACAGTTGAAAATACAGTGTTAACAGGAAAGAAAATGTCTGGGTCTCTATACCATTGTAAAGATGGATGTTCTAAATGATGAGACATTAATAACAAGGTCATCACAAAGACCATTGTGTTTTATGTAGAGGCTACAGACCCCCCAACCCACGGCCCATTGTTGGGGATAAGATAAGGAACTGAAGGACAGGTGTTTATGTTTATGGACACAGGTAGTTCTCGACTTGCTCTAGCTGCCTGAGCTTAGCTGCCTTGAGAATAGAATTTCTCTTTCTACCTCCTATACCCTATACTCCTATACCCACCTCCATAATCATTCCCTACCAACTGACAGTCCCCTTGCTGTCAAGACTCTCACTGATCAACACTACCCATTAGCTAGCTGGAGAGTCTAGATTCCCCAACTCTCATTGTGATCTAGTGTCCAGTGGTGCGATTGGGGATGGACTGGTGAGACAGAGGAATAGAGTAAAAACGAGAAAGGGGAATAAGAAGATGATGTCGGTTAGGTCCACCTTCAGTTTTAACCCTTGACTCTTACTACTTCCATCCTACACTTTTGGGACTGAAGAGAGCCATGGGAAGAAACACAAGAGAGGAAAATGGAGAGAAGGGGAAACCAAGTCATAGAAAAAAAGCTGTAGAATTACCCCCTCTTTCCTGGAGGAAATAATAGGCAAACAGGTGACAGAGAAAGGGAGGAGAAAGGGGGTAGTAATGGCTACCTACAGCTCCTCCGGCACCTTTTTTGCACTCTCCAAGGCCTTAGGCCATATTGTCAGTTCTCAACTCCTCTTTGTAGATTAGAGCAGTGGAGTCTATGCTCAGTCACTTGGAGATGGGAAATTCCTTTTTCCTGCTGAGAAAGACACTGTTGGAAAGAGGAAGGGTCCTTCCCTGGGACTAGAAAGAGCTTTGCTCCTGGCTCTGGCTCCTTGGAGCCATTACTGTATCTGGTACACTCTTAGATGGGTCCTTTGAGGATCTATTGCACATGTTACAAAATTTCTAATGACGGACTTATAGTGAGCTTTTAGAGCACAGCTCATTTGTAAGCTGTGTGTATGTGTGTTGGGGGTACCTGTATGAAAAGCAGGACTGACTTTATTTATAAATTTATAAATTGGCATATTTATTCTTATTTAATATATTATTATTATAATTTTAAATAATTTTTATTATAATTTATAAGTTGTGTGCCCAAAGCACAGAGGGGCTAAGATACTGGAACTTAAGGCAAGTTCAGTCTCTTTCAACGGGACTTCTAGAATAATCCCCTTCCTGTACAAGGATAATGGTGGTTGGAAGAAGAAGCTGGGGGAGGAAATACAAGGCTAAGTAAGATTCGATCTGTTTCCCAGAAAAACACCATTGAGTTCAGTTAAAAAAAAAAAATAGAAAAAGTGGCATTAGTAGTATGCAGAATAAATTTTTGAACAGGAGCTCAAAATCCAGAAGATAGCACTTTGTTAGAATAAATGATAAGTGAAGTCTTTCGGGAACTCTATTGAGCTAATTACTCAGTTAACCCTAAAGTCACTGACTTGACAACTGAGAATCATTTCCCCAATATGCAGTGTCTGTTTAGTTTTTTAGAGAGGGGAGTTTTGTAACCTTATCTTTTGTTTTCCCTTATTTATAAACCTTACTAAGGTAAAACGATTTATTGTAAACCACTGTGACTACATTTTACTTGCAGTTAACAGTCAATGTTAACATGGGGTCCTGCTATATACCGGGCAAAGTGCTTTGTGCATATTACCTCATTTAATCCTTGCAACAACACTATAAAGCAGATACTGTTTCCATCCCCATATATAACAGTTGATGAAAGTGAGGCACAGAGAGATTAAGTCATTTGCCTAAGTTTATCCAGCTGGTCAACAATATATTTGGGATTTGAACCACGGTAGTTCGGTCTTAGAAGCCTGACAAACTATGATGTTATTCTGACTCTCAACATCATCTGAGACACCCTTGAAAAGCTATTTTTATAGTCTACATTCTCTTCCATTTTAATTTAACTTACTTCAGTTCTCTGCCTTACCGATATTAAAAAATGCACGTTGGTAAGAATGTGAAGTTTCCATATTCTGAAGAACTATAATCTTCCACTTTCTTCCATCCACATGATACTTATGTAAAGTGTAGTAGATATCCATAGTCCTAGGATTTCTTTCTACTAGAAATTTTGTGGCTGGGAGGCCTCTTTAGGAAAACACTTATTCTACCCATGTGCTTTGATGTTTACCAAAAGGCCATTTCTTTATGTTTTCAGTGGCAACCGAACAGTAAAATCCGTACACAACATTTCTCCCCTCAAACTCTTCAATTGCATTCTATTGCCTTACTTGCAAATTAAAGAGGTCTCCTACTAATTGCTATTTCTCTGATGAAGATAAGAATTCAACACATGTTATGAACACAGACTCGGCCCAGTAGCCAGTTCCTACTTTGCTACCTGTTCTTCTGTCAAGGTCTGACTGGACTGACTTTGTCATCCTTAGAGTAGCTCTGAGGAGAAACACCCCAGTGGATGGTTCAACAATGGGGCTACAGACCAGGACCACAGTCCCCCAAATAATCACATTCTTCTAAAAGTATGAAAGTCCTTTAAAAGTTGGGGCTCCAAAAAGCAAATAATCCAGTCAAGAAATGAGCAGAAGACATGAACAGGTATTTCTCCAAAGAAGACATACAAACAGACACATGAAACTGTGCCACTGTGCCAACAGACACGTGAAAAAGTGCTCCATATCATTTGGCATCAGGGAAATACAAATCAAAACCACAGTGAGATACCACCTCACACCAGTCAGAATGGCTAAAATTAACTAGTCAGGAAACAACAGATGTTGGCGAGGATGTGGAGAAAGGGAAACTCTCTTACACTGCAGGTGGGAATGCAAGTTGTTGCAGCCACTTTGGAAAACAGTGTGGGGAGGTTCCTCAAAAAATTAAAAACAGAGCTACCTTATGACCTGGCATTTGCACCACTGGGTATTTACCCCAAAGATACAAATGTAGTAATCCAAGGGGGCACCTGCACCCCAATGTTCATAGCAGCAATGCCCACAAGAGCCAAACTATGGAAAGAGCCCAGATGTCCACTGACAGATGAATGGATAAAGAAGATATGGTATATATACACAATGGAATATTATTCAGCCATCAGAAAGGAAGAATACTTACTGTTTATATCAATGTGGATGGAACCAGAGGGTTTTATGCTGAGTGAAATAAGTCAAGCAGAGAAAGACAATTATCAAATGATTTCACTCATATATATAAGAAACAGGGCAGAGGACCATACGAGAAGGGAAGGAAAACTGAATGGGAAGTCATCAGATAGTGAGACAAACCATGAGAGACTCTTAACTATAGGAAACAAACTGAGGGTTGCTGGAAGGGAGGTTGGGGGATGGTGTAACTGGGTGATGGGCATGTGATGTGATGAGCACTGGGTGTTACACGGAACTAATAAATTATTGAATACTACATCTGAAACTAATGATGTACCATAAGTTGGCTAATTGAAATTAAATTTAAAATATAATAATTTTAGGGGTGCTTGTATGGCTCAGTTCTTAAGCATCTGCCTTTGGCTCAGGTTGTGATCCCAGGGTCCTGGGATCCAGCCCCATGTCAGGCTCCCTGCTCAGTGGAGGCCCGCTTCTCCCTCTCCCACTCCCCCTGCTTGTATTCCCTCCCTTGCTGTGTGTCTCTCTGTTAAATAAATAAAAGCTTTAAAAAATAAAAATAAGAAATAATAATTTTTTAAATGTGGGGACTCAAATAATAAAAGGCCTTTAAACACAAGAATCCAAAGCACTTCTGTATAGATAATGAATTTGAGCTCACTGAAAACTTAGCACATTTCAGTATTTTTCAAACCATGTATCATGATGCACTAGTGGATTAAGATACCAATTTAAATAAATAATACTTTTATTTAAAAAGGCAAAATAGAATGAAATAAAAACTTTTAATAGTACATTTCAGACATGAAGGGTGAAGACTGTTTTATGAATATTCGATTTTCATTCTATATATTTATATATGTGTATGCTAGGTTCTGATAGAAGGCCCCCCAAAAGTTGGAAGCCACTGCATTCATCTGCTTCTAACAATAGCTCAAAGCAGGCGGCGGGGCTCACAGGTCAAATGGCTTGCTTATGCTTACAGACCAGCTTAGGGACATCCGTCTAGCTTTTTCAATTCTCAGTGTAACTGTCATTCCACGGTTCTCATTGATTCAGGACAAGAAAATGAAGCAAAACAAAAGAAAGCAATAACAGCCTGTTAAGACAGCAGTGGATCCTGCTGCTGAAGTTAGCAGAAACAAAGGACATAGCGAACAGGACAAAGAAGGGTTCAGTGGTCCCCTCCCCCCCCTTTTGAAACTCTTGAAAGTAGATTCCAGAAAGGTATCCAAGAACTTCCAGTTATAAGATAAATAAGTTCTAGGCATCTAATGTACAGTATGGTGACTAGTCAGCAATACTATATTGTATACTTGAAATTTGTTAAGACAGTGGATCTTAAATGTCCTCACCACACACACACACACACAGAGGCAACTATGTGAGGTGATAGGGTGTTGACTAACCTCACGGTAATCATTTCACAGTATACACATATGTCAAATCATCACGTTGTACTCCTTAAACTTACATAATGGTGTCCAATATATCCCAATACAGCTGGAAAATAATAAATAAATAGTACCCAAGAACTATTTTTTAATATATCACAAAGCCTCTCAGAAATGGTAGGTTTACCCGTAATAAGTTCTCTAACTGAAATGTCAAGTTTTTTGGTTTGGGCTAGAATTGCTTCAACTTCACACATTGCTGAGAAGTGCTTAGATGTCTCTGGTTAATTGCAGTGGAGAGGAAAGTGCCAATGACCAGATTTTTAATCACGGCTCTGCCTGTTGTGAGCTTTGTAAATGTGGACAGACCATTTAAACCCTTGAGCTGCCATTTCTTCTGCTGTAAAATGGGACTTATATCTACTTTTCAGGGTTGTTGCAAGAATTAAATAAGATAGTATATATGAAGAACTTAGTGGGGCACCTGGCATACAGGATGAAAATTGTGGCTGAAAATGCAGTACATCCAAGTTTGGTTAATGGAATTTTCCAAAGTATAGGATAGGGATGGAAAAATAAACGAAGAAGTACTTTTTTGAGACAGCTGACAGAATGGGAGAAGATATTTGCAAACAACATATCAGATAAAGGGCTAGTATCCAAAATCTATAAAGAGCTTATCAAACTCAACACCCAAAGAACAAATAATCCAATCAAGAAATGGGCAGAGGACATGAACAGACATTTCTGCAAAGAAGACATCCAGATGGCCAACAGACACATGAAAAAAGACTCCACATCACTTGGCATCAGGGAAATACAAATCAAAACCACAATGAGATACCACCTCACACCAGTCAAATGGCTAAAATTAACAAGTCAGGAAATGACAGATGCTGGCGAGGATGCGGAGAAAGGGGGACCCTCCTACACTGTTGGTGGGAATGCAAGCTGGTGCAACCACTCTGAAAAACAGCATGGAGGTTCCTCAAAAAGTTGAAAATAGAGCTACCCTATGACCCAGCAATTGCACTACTGGGTATTTACCCTAAAGATACAAACGTAGTGCTCCAAAGGGGCACGTGCACCCGAATGTTTATAGCAGCAATGTCTACAATAGCCAAACTATGGAAAGAACCTAGATGTCCATCAACAGATGAATGGATAAAGAAGATGTGGTATATATATATATATATATATATATACAATGGAATACTATGCAGCCATCAAAAGAAATGAAATCTTGCCATTTGCGACAACGTGGATGGAACTAGAGGGTATTATGCTTAGCGAAATAAGTCAATCAGAGAAAGACAACTGTCGTATGATCTCCCTGATATGAGGAAGTTGAAATGCAATATGGAGGATTTGGGGGGTAGGAAAAGAATAAATGAAACAAGATGGGATCGGGAGGGAGACAAACCATAAGAGACTCTTAATCTCACAAAACAAACTGAGGGTTGCTGCGGGGAGGGGTGTCGGGAGAGGATGGTTTGGTTATGGACACTGGGGGGGGTATATGCTATGGTGAGTGCTGTGAAGTGTGTAAACCTGGCGATTCACAGACCTGTACCCCTGGGGATAAAAATACATTATATGTTTATAAAAAAATTAAAAAATTTAAAAAAAAAAGTACTTTTTTGGCCAATGCTGGGAACTGCTACCTTAGCAATCACTTAGCCTCTAAAGGCTGCCTATTTGCTGGAAGACTGGAACGCTATTTTCTTATTCCTTACCTGGGGAGATGGCCAAAAGCATCTGAAAGCTCAATAATTATTTGTTCTACCCACTAATAGCCCTATGGCCAAGAGTTTTGAGAATATTAATTAATACGTCGGCAACATTTCCTTCCCCATGCTATTGTTTAGAATTCGCTCTTCAAGCTTAAGAAAAAGTTAATCTGGCACAAGTGAACATTTTCAAAGGCCCTGACAGGAACAGCACAAGTGAAAGAGGTAAAATGAAGGGAAATACCTGAAACTGAGAAATGTGGTTGGACTGCTGGTTCTGAACTGATTGATTGATTTGTTAATTAATTTACGATGGTGCAACAATAATTACAAGCTACTGTTTGTCAGCCAAATCACTTGTGATGAAGTCAAAGGTTCACATCTGTGTGCATGTCCCAAGGATCAATGCATCAAATTAGCTCTGTTGGCTTTTTTCCCACTAAAAGCTAACACGTGTCATCAATATTCCAGCGTTTGTGTGTGTAAACTAATTGATTGAACATTCGTGCTACATAAACATGCGGTTTGTGTTATGTGGGGTACCAATTATAAACATCTTTGGTGCCAAAAAAATGAAAAGCCTCACACAAGATAATTAATATCTTATTGGACAAATAAAATGGCAATTTCAGGTTATTCCTTCAACTTATGGATAAAAACGCATTGCTGTTTCTTCTGAAGTCTTGAGCATTATCGCACTGCATAATATCTTACAATTCTGCCTTTGAGCAACCCCAAGGAACTTTACAGAGAGGGAAAGAATTTTGCATGAGGCTGTTCATGTCTATCAATAAGAGAAAATGACCATATTATTATTATTATTATTGTTATTGTCCTCCGCAATGCATGCTATGACACGTATGCTATTTTCAGTCTCTTAATCTCCCACCAATATCCGCCCAAAGTTCAAGTTTGAGGAATGTAAATTTATCCCCCCGCCCCCGCATAACGTCCTGTAGATTAGCTGTCAGCATCAGCATTAACCTGGAAACTCTGTAAGAACAGCTGAAGGCTCCTGGAAGGCAAAGGGAAGACCGTCCTGTAGTCGCAGACCTTCTCCGGCTCTTCAGCCAGAGGATCTGCTCCCGAAGCAACAAGGAACGGCGATGCTGGTTGTAGCAGGGGATAGGGGTCAGGAGCAAAAGTGACAGTCCACAATCGATTTTTCCCCTGCATCGCTCTATCATCATTTCACACTAAAATCTCTGCAAAGCAGCATGGAAGGGGGGAAGTAAACAAAACCAGTTGCTGTCTCACTAGTGTCTAACAGATGTGGAAGTACCCTTATACGGAAGGGCAGCGTCTAGCTGAGAGGGCTCCTGTATCTGCCAAGGGCCTCGAGAACACTCCAGATTCATTCTCTAACAGCACCAAAGAAAACGGGTCATGAGAGTAAGGATGAGTGACCTTCCGGACTCTGGAAGATTGGGCTGCAGAGCACTCAGCCCAGACATTGGGAAGCAGGATCTTACTTCTCATCCCCACAACGACTTATATGGTTGAAACAGGCTCTGGTCCAAAGAGGCGGTATTTTTCACTTTCTTGCTCTTTCCAAAGAGATCATTTAGAAACAGTTACTTCTTAACACTGCTAGGGGACCTTCTTTCTCTCTTTCCCAAAGATGTGTGTCCCTCCATATTGTACCCATTCCATTTTAGGTTTCTGTAAGTCTTGGCGTGTTCAGGAGCCCTCACCCAAATGCTGTGAAAATGCCAGGCCCCGACCAAGGCCTTTCCCAACATTGCAATCTAGGGAAGACATGTGGAAAAATCAATGAAACCTTCGAGTGGAAAAGTAATCAATCCTCTGAAATGAAACTGATTTCATCAAAAATAAGAAAATAGACAAAAAGCTCACTTATTTCAAAATCACCTTGCTTTGGTCAACTGTCCCCCAATACATTAGCCTTTTTCAAATTCTCTAACTTATTAGATGCCTGAAAGGTCTTAGTCACTATGATAAAGGCAGAGCTGAGAAAGCAGGAGGGGATCCATGCTGGCAAAGATGGGTTATTCATCTGCTGCTTAACACTGGGTAATGACCATGAGCCTGTCTGCTTGAAGGGAAGTTTGAATTGGCTACTTTTGCTTTGAGGCTTTCTTCCCTATCTAGCCCTCTGCCTTAAAACTCTGATGCTAATTTCATCATAATTCCTCCACACTTCTAGCACTTTTAGTCTTATCTTGGAAAGGGCAGGTGGTGATTCATAATGTGGACCACGGATTGGGAGCCCATAATCACTGATCAATGTGCAGCCTGGGTATCCACTGAGATCACTGTCTCCATTAGTAAAATGGAAAAGCTATAGTCTTGATACAACTTGACAATTATTTATTAAGGGCCTTTTATGTGCAAAATACTGGCTAGAGCTGGTAAATAAGACCTGGTCCCCATCCTCTTGGGACTTATAATTTTGGCGGAACAACTAAATAACATAAGACAAATCTTATATTCCTAATTGCAAGTGTCATATAATAAAGTAGTTTCATTTGTATTAGAACATTCATACACCCACATACAGTATAAAAAGTTATCAAAGATGCTAAGGTGTTGCAATTCAAACAGTTCCTGATGATATGGTTACCTCTAACAATCCCCAAAATTAGAGAGAAAAAATCCCATTAATAGCATAATATGCTGCCCCTATATTATGTGACAAACTAAATCTTACCTATTATAATACATACTAAATGCAGGTTAAAATACTAACCTCATTAAAGAATTGTTACAACAAGTCTTGTGGTACAAGTGAAAGAGCAAATTTACATCAATAAAAAAAAAATGAAAGGGAGGGAGAATACCTGGATGGCTCAGTCTGTTAAGCATCTGCCTTCGGGTCAAGTCATAATCCCAGAGTCCTGGGATCGAGTCCCACATCGGGCTCCCTGCTCACCGGGAGTCCGCTTCTCTGCCCCTCCCCTGGCTTGTGCTCTCTCTCTCTCTCTTCCTTTCTCTCTCTCAAATAAAAAAAAAAATCTTTAAAAAAATGTTAAAAATTAAAAAATAAGGGACTGATTTGCAAGATGGTACAGACGGCATTTGGGCAACATTGCTTACGTTATGCCTTCCGATTAAATGTACAAAAGGTGGCGACTGCTAGCACTGCTATTGTCTAGGATGTTGGAAAACGAGTGGTGCATTGTTATGTGAAGGATTAATCCCTCTGAGTTTAGCAGTAGAATTTGCAAAGAGCATCCTCCAACGTCTTAGACAGCCAGCATTTTCCATGTTGCCTGGTGGAAATTTAGCATTATCTCATGCTCCAGAACACTGGCAAAATTCTGGAAAGCTTTTCTTCACCTGCCCATGTTTAACACTGCTAGATAATAATGCGTGTACCTTCGACTGGTTTTGCGTTTTACAGATTTCAAGTCGTTTATTATGTTTGATCTCACTGAAGCCTCACAACAGCCCCATGAGGTAAACAGATATTATCAAAACCTGAAAATGGAAATGCTTTGCTTGCCAATTTCTTTCCAAAAAATTTCCCCCAGATGGCTTATGCCTATAGCGAATCTAATTGTCTCGAGGAAAGATGAATGGAATCACATTTCCAAAGAATTCAGCCACCTCCAGTCCTAGAGCTGTACAATCTCGGACGCAGCTTGGGAGTGAGTGAAGCAGCTCACTGAACACAGAGAGAGCAGAGTCTCCCAGAGAGGTCAGGCTTGAAGCTGGGAAGAGGGGGCAGGCAGGTGCAGAGCGGGCAGTGGGAAAACGCTTGACCATGGCCGCAAATCATGAGTCATAGCCCAGGTCATTGGATGACAGACCTGATGGCGGGGTTGTGGAGGAGAGGCAGGCACACCTCAGATGTGGTGGCTTTTAGTGTTCTTCTGCCCCTTTCCCCCTTATTAGAGAACATACTTCAGCATATGGCTGATCCTCAGAGTCCAATGGCCTCATCTATAGAGCGAGGCTGGTAATGTCAATTGCATCGTCCCATGCTGAAGACTGACTGATGTATGTTACCTCCCAAGAACCTGGCAAACACCTGGCAAAGAGAAGGCCCTCCATATTCACTGACTTTTTTTTTTTTACCCTTAAAATCACAGCATTTAATGCTGAAAATTAAGCTAATGTGGAACATTAGCTATTGAATCTTGCTAAGTCCAAGGAGGCTCTGCTTTAAGAAATCTGCTACAGGGCACCTGGGGGTCTTAGTCAGTTAAGAATCTGCCTTCAGCTCAGGTCATGATCCTGGGGTCCTGGGATCGAGTCGTGTGTTGGGCTCCCGGCTCAGTGGGGAGTCTGCTTCTCCTTCTCTCTCTGCCAAATAAATAAATAAAGCCCTAAAGAAAAAGAAAGAAATCTGCTACAATTTGCCTTTTTTTTTTTTTTTGAGATTCTATTTATTTAAGAGAGAGAGAGAGAGAGCACGCACCAGAACAGGGGCAGAAGCAGACTCCCCACTGAGCAGGGAGCTGGCACAGGACTTGATCCCAGAACCCTGAGATCATGACCTGAGCCAAAGACAGAGGCTTAACTGACCGAGCCACCCAGGTGCCCAAGAAATCTGCTACAATTTGAAACAGAAAATACTGAATTTTTCAGATTCATTTAATGTACGCAGATCCCACAAATAAAGTTTGCATGAATTTAAAAAGTTGACATGATTATGAAAGCCCCATAGAAAATGTTACAATTGCATTCACTTAATAGGCCCTCTGTGTTTTTTGAGCACCTACTGAGTGCTCGGGCCCAAGACTGTAGAATAGTCATGGCTTATACAGGCCCCCGTGGGTATGTGTCATGAACTTGGTATTTACTCTGCACCCACCAGGTGCCTCACTGGCTCCATCCCATTCATTCTCACGACAGGTTGGAATGACTAATAATGAGTATGATTATCTGCACTTTACAGCTGGCTCTGCCAGCCGTGAGAGGAGCAGATTCATTTGCCAGAGGTCACCAAATCTACATTTCCCAGGATTCAGCCCTGTGCTCATAAACATATCCATTATATTATAACCCCAGAAAATGAACATAGTAGTGGGAAGTTTAAAAATAATTGCTTTCTGAATAAAGTCATTTTTCAGAGAAGTACTGGGTTAAATTTATTTTAGAACAGTGAGAAATGAAAATTATTATTAAAGCTGCCCATGACATGATAGGCTAAGTCTGTCCCTTTTACAAAGCATGCAAAGCATAAGTTAAAAAAATAATTATCCTAACAAACACTGATTGATAACTTTCTATTCTCCTGACTCTTTGCTTAAGCATTTAAAATGCAGTAAGATTTAAAATGCTTCCCAACCAAGTACTAACCAGGCTTAAAACTAGTGAAATATAGAGTACAGCCATATATATCCCTTACCCGATCTTCTGGTGAAAACAACTTCTCCCCTGAAGGTGCATTACCTTATTTTGCACATTGCTTACAACAAAGGAATGTAATTCTTTTTTGCTGGCCTGGTACATTTTCACCAGTACATTTTCCTATATCCAACTTCACTTTCTCAGCCCCTCAGAATATATATTAGATATAATACAAATGATAGTATAGAAAATGTCACAAAATAACAATCTTGGGGAATTTTTAAATGTTCAAAGGTAGTGATTGACATCATTCCGCTCTGTTCCAGAAATACGCTGTAGTTTCAATGACGTTGTGAGCATCGGATATCTCTCTTCGTTGACTAGTCTCTACACTGGAAAATCAACACCAGCTTTCCCACAGACAGAAGAGATAATACTCCTTGAGAACATGACCCTTTGCTTCCAAAAAAGAACTGGGAAAAGAGGATGGACAGGCACTTGTGTTTCCTTACTCTGATTAAATTAATAACCATCTAATGACTATTTATTAGGATGGGATCCAAAGGATATTTCCGGGATCCAAAGGATATTTCCGGGATCCAAAGGATATTTCCCATATCCAAAGTTTATATGTTGCATTTGTTAGGCAAGCACACAAGTGAAAATAAATCATGGAAAATAAAATAAAAAGCACTCCCAGATAAGAAAGTATCTTGGAGGAATATTAATATATTGAACCACATCAGTCATATGGTTCATTTTTATTTAAATATGCTAGAATGATATTACAAATGAAAATGCATCACTGAAGAATATAGGTATCGAAGATGCATAATGAAAAAATGCAATCTATGACAAAATTTGAAATATTAAAAAAGTGGTCATTTACAGATATGAAAATCATTTTTTTTTCACTCAGACATCATCATCATCATAGTTGTTGTTTTTTCACTCAGAAATTGATATGTAATAAATTATTAGTTTTTACCAATGCCACTAATTGCACAGAAACTGGCTTTGGTAATGGCAATGTTAACATTTACTCACAAGATTGAGAAACAGTGTTAACTACCATTGACAATGAGTCATGAATGAAAAGAGGTATTAACTACCTTTGACACTCAGTGACAAATCTGCAAATGTAATAGCTACACATTCCCCAACATTATAGAGAAAATAGAAATCATTTAGAAACCTTCGTTAATGTGATGAGTATCCCCCATCTATAACACTGGGACATGGGTTTGATTCCAGAACAAAGATAGCATTGGTCGTCCCTATACTAAGACCACTGCCTGGCCATGGTAAGTTCTTAAAAAAAATTTGTTGAGTGAGGCATAAATTTTACAGTTTCTAATTCTGGAAATATATTTAATGGATAGACATAATATCTTCAGGCAACTAGTTGATGTGGTTATTATCTGTATGGTGTCTCTCAGTTTCAATTACATTTCCACATTCAATTATACCTCTAAAGGAAATAAAACAAAATTTGAAATTAAGTAAGAATTGAATTTTGATTTTCAGATATATCTTCAGATGTTTGGTAGATTACCACAGGCGTCTAAATGTGGTCATTAGGCTACACAGGAGTTTTCTCAAATATATTTTTAGCATACTAATTGGGCTGTTTAGGAACTCTTTTGTTTGTAGTAAAGTAAAATAAAATACAGACTTTTAAGATACCCCAGTGTCAGCAATTGTAAGAAGATAAATTTTCAGATTTTCAGCTAAAAATAATTCATTGTAAACCTAAGTCCACCTCAACTTCTCAAAGACTTTTAAAGAAACATTTGCCGTGAAAACAATCCCTTCCATTTTGTCATACCTGTAGTGACATTTGTTGTCAAATTATTTAATTCAACTTTGTATTGAAAACAGAATTTTATCTTTAAAACAAACAGATGCATTTTCACCTTATTGATATTGTCTAAAAACAAATGAGGACATATGTAGAAGTACCATATTTTAATACACCAGCTTCTCAAAAAATAAATTTCCTTTCAAGAAAAATAAAAAGTACATTACAACTGAGTAGATTGATTAGTCTTCAAGCAAGAGTCTGCTTTGTGTCTTTGACACTATGAGATCTAGTTTAATTTCTATGTTTATCTGCCTGTTTATCTTGATTAATATTTGTAAGACTGAGGATTTCAAATCTCATAGACCAGCATTTCGTTTTTCAGAGAAATTTTCTGGATTAATATTTAAATAATTGCCCGTCACTATTAAGGTAAATTTACGAGTGTTCTGGCCTGGTTCTGATCGGATCAAAGGATTAGACTTAGAAAATTTAGGGGAAAAAAATAATGTCTGGTGACTACCCATCACCCTGAAGTTCCAAATAGCTAACAAAGAAGTTCTAAGTCTTACAGAGAGTTTCAAATAAATAGGGCAAAATAGAATGGAAAGTCCCCAAATTGCTTTTGTTGGTTATAACATTTTTCAGTGGTTCAAAAGGAAACCTATAGCCTCATCAATAATGAGGCTATCTCATTAATTAAATTATTAATGAAATAATATTATCTCATTAATGAAATATTGCTATTTACCAGACGCAGCTTTCATACATTCCAAGTGGTATTTTTAAATATTGTAAAAGGTCAACAACAGAACTCTAAATATAGCCAACCAACTGTGAGTTAAACTCCTCACATGATTTTTCTCCATGAAGGAGTTACAGGCAAAATAATCTAAAGAAGTAAAACCTCTAAGATGCGCCATTTAAAAAACTGTATGTATGTAGATGATATTTAACATACACACACACACACACACACACACACACACACACACACAATGAGTTTACTCTTTTTGTGCTTGTTTATTTTTAGCTGTCTCAATAAAATGTTTTTCCTCCCCTCTGTTTTACTAAAACATGCCTATCTAGGAAGGAAAACAGATGTAGAATTGGACAACTATGTCTTGTTTGGGTTTTTTCCCTGTCAAGTAGAATTTATGATCATTGTCACACAACAAGAGAATCTAAGTGAAACAGACAATAAGTCAGGAAGCAATTGCCAAAGACTTTAACACTGCAGCTTTCGCATTCAGGATTTGGTTACCTAAAACTTCATTTGATTAAGCCAAATAAGGATACGATATCCTTTCTTACACAGAAACCCCAGAATAATTGTAAAAATAAAAGGAACAGTGTCATAGTAAGAGCAGAATCACAGAAAACAAAACAAGACAAAACAAAAAAACCAGTTTGTAAGAACCTTAAAACACCTTTCAAAAATATTCCTGAAATCAAAAACAACGGAATAGTGGTAAAGTGGCCACAACACTTTTTTTTCTCTCTTCCAGTGTATTACTGACAGGATACAAGAATTACTTTGATTAAACTTTCTACAAAGCCTCTGTCATTCCAAGTTTTCAAGGACACATGAAATATTAATCTCTTAGACATTTTTCCCAAATTAACCAAGTGTATGAAAATTGAGTTTTCCTTAAGAAGAAACATACATACCACTCATGTAAACCTAATGAAGATTATATAAAATCATTTATGCAAAGTTTTTTTTACTTAATATTTTACCTCTGAACCTGTGCTTACATATATTCTGCATTTTCTCAGGCAATAAAGGAAGATCATCTTTCAAAATGAATAATTATCCTACACAAAACTTTAACAACAGTATTTACAAAATGCTTCTCTTGGGAAGCTATGGTCTTTCTATACAGGACTTGATGAAATTTAACGGTGAAATATTTACAGGGATTATCTCTTTATACCCACATCGATCCCAGTTTTTAAATAAAAAAAATTCAGAGTAAATTTTTTTTTGCTTTTTCCCAACAGAAACACTGTTTCATTTTAAATACTGATGTTTAAAACTTACTTCTAGGAACATCATAAAATGATCATTAAGGGTCAGAGTAACTATTAAAATACCACTTCTGGTCTTGTTGCAGTCACATCAAGGAAATAAATCTTTTATATAAACATTTCTGCCATATCTTTCTCCAAGTACCTGTCAGTATTTTAAGACTTCATTTCACCCATGTACCCACACTGTGCTGAAGTCTAATAAGAGATGCAATAATAAACAAAACTCTGCCACTGTAGAGTTTTTAATCACTTATAAAATAATACTCCAACTTGGAAGAAAGTGGTTGAGAGCCAGAGAGAAGGGAAGGGAGGCAGGCTTTTCTGTCTCTCCTTGAGGAACTGGACTCTTTTTTTTTTTTTTCCCTGAAACAGAGCACTCAAAGCAGCAACAAGTAGCAACAGAAAAGTTTTCCTGCAGACTCCCACACCTCACATTACTGAGAACGCACACCAGAAGAAGTGCAGGGTACAGTGAAGCCTCTTTGCACATTAGGCGCTTAGGAAGAGCCTAGAAGCAACAGCGTAACTTCCATGTTCAGGGAATTCACACATTAATCAGAAATCCTCTTGCCTAGCAGAGCCAGAAGCCAGGACTAATGAGAAGGCGCTCCCTCCTGTCTGGGCACTGGGGACGGGCTGACCACCGGGGCTGGCCATACCCCTCTGCACCCCGAATAAAGTGCCCATTGTCTCACACTGTACTAATTGTGAGAAAACAGCCCTTGTCCTAAGCATAATAATTATCAAAGAGAGCAAGCAAAAGCAGTCAAGACTTAAATGAAAGGGGCAGAGAAGAAAGAAAGAAAAGCAAAGCAGAGCAAAGAAAAGGAAGGAAGAAAAATAAATAAATCCTCAGCTGAATTAACCCAAGAATGAATTTAATATTCATACTGGAAGGCTTGCCTGCAAAAAGTTTGCCCATTCATGTCACGACTATTGCCTACAAGAGACCATTGTCCCCACAACAGAAATCAGTAGATTGAAAATTTTCACATAGCACTTTTTTGATGGGAAAGGTTTTCTCTCCCAAAACTATGGCCCTCTAATCCCAGCACTCTGATGAAAGAAAGTCACAACTTCTCAGATTCTCTCGATATTATTTTGCAAGTTGAATCATAGAACTCATCAGTGTCCTGAATTTTTATGCCTTTTTTTTTCCCTCTTCCCCAAATTTGCAGCTGGACAAATATGGGGATAAAAAAAAAACAAAAAAACAAAAAAACCCAGCAACAACAAACCCATACACATTTGCCCGAGCAAAGAAAAATAATGAACTGAATATGCATATCCTTATTAACTAAATTTAATTACGCTGAGTGGCATAGTAATCAGTGGTTGCTCCAGTTACAGTATTCATTGAAAGGGAGGTGGATTCCAAATTAAGGCGAAGCGTGGGGGACAGTCGCATACTGATGAGGGAACTGCACACAACATGATACAATACACTATCTAAATCATTATTCAGAGAAGCCGAAGAAAGAAGTACATTACTCTGTTTTAAGACTAATGCAAGAACAATTAGCCAAGAAGGCTCCAGTCCCCCCTGACTGCCCTACCTCCGTACATTTCACACCAGCCAGCCTGGGGCTGACTGTACCATTTACATTTTTCTTTTCTTTTCTTCTTTTTTAAGTGAACAAAACTCACACTGCCTTTTTAAGAAAGAAAAAAAAAAAAAAGGCCTATGTCCCTGGCCACAATAGCAGGGAAATCCTATCTAGCACACTGGTGTGCGAAGGCACCCCAGGCTCCCACAACTTGAGCTTGAACTTTCCGCAGGCAGGGAACTTTATAACACGTGCATGGAACAATAAAGGAGGAGCTCAAAAGAAAGGAGGGGGGAGGTTTGGGGGAGGGAGGTGGGAGAAAAAAAAAATGTGAACACGCCAAACTTACCATCCACCAGGTCCTGGCTGACATGTCATAACATAGCTGCCATTTTATGGAGCTGTCCGATGCTTTCCCAGCCATTATGCTGTCCGCAATCTTCATCAGATGCCGCTCAATTGCAGATAAGACACCTAATCAAGGACACATCGGCGGTGGCTTTCTGGACTACATGTAGGCCAATCCTTATCACACTGCATCATGGGAAAAGCTTCTTTATTAGCAGGAGGAACTGCAACCTCACAGATAGAAAGACAAGGATCAGTTCTTTTGCCTTTTTTTTTTTTTTTTTTTGGTCTAAAGGGATTGGTGAAAGTAGCTAGCGTTCTTTGTGTATCATGTGTACAAGAGTTAAGTATCTTGCAAGTGGGCGGCTAACTGCTTTGCTGGGCTATGCAGACTAAAGTTTATTTGCATTCTTCTCTGTTGTATATTGTTTGACATGGTCCATGGTCCTTGCTGAGCAGATGAAGGGAGGGGAAGGGGGGGTGGGGGGGAGTGAGGAAAGAGGGAGCTGTAATTGCTCAGAATTAATATCTCCCCCAACAAAGACATAACAGTTTCACTGACACGGTTGGAACATGGTTCAGATGTCACTGCACACGGGCGTGCGGGTGTGTGTGTGTGTGCGCGCACACACACACACACAGAATGGAACACACAGGTAGCAGCTGCAGCTGGATTGAGCCGAGGTTGCCAAAGGCTACAAACTCCACTCCCATGCTGGACATATGGAAGCAGTTTAACTCTTTGAAATCACTGCTCAAGAAGAGCTCTGCCGTCTGCAAGGATGAATCAGCCTCGGGAACAGCTTCTCCATCAGGAGATGGCAGGCCCAGTGGGTGCTCACTCCCTGCTGAAGATGGCCTAGATGTGCTGTGGCCTTTGAGGAGGGAAGACCTGACAACAAGGAGGGAAGGGCAGCGTTGGCCCGTCGACCCGACCTGAGACTGAATTCTTCAGAGCCCCTCTCCGCCCTGCACTTGGAAGGGAATGCTTGTTCTCCTCGGCACCGATCATTTTTTGCTTCATCCTCAACTCTCCACCAGTCCTTGCCATCAGCACATGCAGAACACAGGAACTCCCGTTTACTAATGCAACACACGCTCTGACGGGCCTTTCGTCTTTTCTAGAGAGTAAAGATCTGAGTCCTGCCACTACAATTAGAAATCCAGGCTAGGACGAGCAGACGGATTCCTGCCCTTTCTTTTGCTGAAATACAAAAAGGCAAGGGCAGCCTCTACCCGTGGCAATACTGACTCACCAGACCCCTAGGGCACCCCCTCCAGGCCCTGCGACCCCTCTCAGGGCATTTGTCCTTTTTCCTCGGTGTGCACCGCTAGGATTCTCCGAGAATGACTTAGGCTTAGAATTTACATTGGCTGCAGACAATTTAAAAGGACAAACTCCTATTCGATTCAGCCAAAGTGAAGGGGAAAAAAAATTACTGTATTACCAGGCATTTCTTTTTCTCTGCGGGCAGTGTGTATGAGGCTGCAAAGGCAACTCGCTTCGGCCTGTGAACTCCATAGATGAAAAGCAACTGCTGGGAGGAGCTTGGTCCTGCGGGTATTTTTATATTCACTGGGGAGGCATGTGAGCCTCTGTCTCAGACAGGATAGGAGCTTAGGGTAGCCTGACTCTGGTCCGGAAGGGTAATAACCTGGCCTGGGACGCTGGTTTCTCCTTAGGTTTGTTTGGTTTATTCTCCTGCAAGTTGGGGTGTGGGGACTGGATGCCCCACCCTGGCCTCTTTCTTTGAAACACCCCCACGATCCCAATGCTTCCTCTCTCCTCTTTCTCCACACCATTCTCCAATCCTTATTTGTACTTTTTTTTTTTTTCTTTTGAGCAACGATCAGATAGTAAGTCCATTCATGGTGATCATAGTTTCCTGCTTGGATTTGCTCAGGTAACAGCAGCACTGATGAGTGCCTACTGTGTGCGGGGCAGCCCACTGTAGACATTGGGGCTGCAGAGATGAATGAGATAGTCTCTCTCGTTCCTGTCCCAAATGCCTTCACCCAAAGCTGCGACAGGCATAAGGAAATCGGGTTTCTGTGCCGAGGTGGGAGGAAGGGATGGGCCAGCAGCCCTCTGGAGTCCAGGACCTTGTATGCATTTCCAGAACACTCTTCTGGGGTATTCCGGAGGTTTCCTCCCTCTCCCCTGAAATCAGTACCTGCCGCACCCCACCTCTCTCAGTGGTTCTAGGTGGAAGGAGGCCCCCCAACTACCTTTCTCCACTGCTGCCTTCTAGGGGCTCTTTCGGGGCGTAGTCCGACTTGGGGCCCGTTGGAGACCACTGCTCAGCCTACCAACTTTGCTGCCTGCCTCGGAACCCTTTTAAAACTCCCGGCCCACTGCACGACTAATACACAGGTGTATGTGCTGAGTGTGTCCGTCGTCACTGTCACTGTGGGGACCCCTCCTCTGATTAGTGGGAACTGATGAAAGAGGGCGAGGGAAGCAAGCGGAAGGAGAAGCCTGTGGGAGAGAGGCTGCAGCGTTTGTACACAAACGTATGAACTGTGGGAAACAAAGAGACCCGGACAGAACCGACAAATCCGTGCGCTTCACTTGCCTGGCTGGGGAGGCCAGAGGGCTGGGGACTGCCAACCCCAGGCCGAGCCGGAAAGGAAACGGGTGCCGGATTCCTCCAAAGCGCGGAAGTGTTCACGACGCATTCACGACGCATGCCCAGGGGCCGACCTGTCCCCACTTGGGGTCCTGGGGAACGTCTTTCATTGGGAGTGAAAACTTCTGGGCAAGCAGACCTAGTTTGTAAATGGGAGAGATCAGACAAACCGGGCTCACAAGCGGGAGCCAGTGCGACTGGATTCATGAGTGGAGCGAATCTCACCTGATACAGGTCTAAGGGCCAACTCGACGTTAAAAAATATGCATTAAACTCCAAAAGCACTAATGACTCGGGGAAACTTTGCGGGGAGTTTGGTTAAGTGTTACATCCCACCTGACTCCTAAATTGCTCTAATCTCAAAGGTCCACCCCCCTACCCTTCCTCCCCCCAATTTCTCTCTCTATAGCTGCTGCCCTTGCCCGGTGTTCTCTCCCTGACTCCCAGTCTCCCCTCCTCTGTCTTCAGGCACCTAGCTGTCCCCCCACCCCTCACCCTGCCACAAGCCAGCTTTTTAGCCCAAAGTAACCACGGATCCTCATTCAGTTATGTTCTCCAAGTGCTTTGCTTTCTCCCTTTGACAAAAACAAAACAAACAAAAACAAAACAAAACAACAACAACAACTAGGGGTGAGCCTAGAGCTAAGCAAAAGGAGACTGATATTTGCTGAAGGGCTACCGTGTGCCCCTCGCTGCTTTCAAGGATTCACAGTCCTGCCCTCGTTGACAAGCAGCACGGATGTGCTCAACGGCTGTAACTCAGAAGCCCGTGTGTGGCCAGGATTCAAATCACAGTGTTGTTACTTACTGTTGTTTCTAGAGGCAGGTAAATTAACCTCTGCCCCTCAGCGTTCTCACCTGGAAAATGGAATTAGTGCTCATAAAGTACCTTATAACTGACATGAGGATTCCAGCAGTTACTTTAAGTAAAGTGCTTAACACGGTTCCTGATGGATAAGAGCTACGTTTGTAGTTATTGCCATCATGCTTTATTTACAGATAAGGAAGTTGAGGCCCATAATTTGACCCAAATCATATAGCTAATAATTAAGGGGGAATGAGAGCAGGGGAGGAAGAAATAACTAAAGAGAGAGAGAGAAAGAGATAAAGAAAAACATGAAAAAGAGAGCTATAAAGATAACCAGAGAAAACAGAGTGAGAAATAGGTAAAGAGATAAGGAGAGGCAGAAAGAAAGGAAAGGACAGAATGAGAAAGCAAACATGAAGCCCCTTCTGGTCTCCAGAGCCCTTGGTCAGGGCCCCCAAGCCCAGTGTGCCCACACTGACCCTCCTGGCTCTCCCCAGCTTTTCATCCATCTGCCCCCTGCCCCCCTCAACCCTGGATGTGGGGTTGTCCCACCTCCTGTTGGGATCCATGGATGGAAGTAATCCCTCTTCATAGAAACCTACAAGTTTAGATGCGATTTGGAGGATCACTTTGTGAAACTATTTTATTGTGATTTATTCAATGTTTAGCTTTTTGGCTCTGATGTTCAATTCTACTGAGTGCTGTGCTGAGCGAGTGAGTCCTGTGCTCAAGAAACCATAATAGACTGTAGTGGAGAGAAGAGCCCCACTGTGGGGTGTTACTCCCCAGTCCTTGTCTGCCACTTTTTAGCTGTATGGTCTGGAACTAGTTACTAAATTTGGTGAAACTCAGATTTTTTTTTTTTTACCCAAAAGGGAGATTGAAAATAGCCTCCCTCAACAGAAAGATGAAATAAGACCATAAAGCATAAAGCTCCATTCTAAGTTGTAGTTATTATTAAAATCAGTGTAGGGGCACCTGGGTGGCTCAGTCGGCTAAGCATCAGCCTTCACCTCAGGTCAGGATCCCAGGGTTCTGGTATTGAGCCCCGCATCAGGCTCCCTGCTCAGTGGGGAGCCTACTTCTCCCTCTCCATCTGCAGCTCCCCCTGCTTGTGTGCGCTCTCTCTCTCTCTGTTAAATGAATAAATAAATAAATAAATAAATAAAATCAGGGTAAATTTCAGCATTGGTGTTACCTGTTCTCCCTCCATCTTCAACATTAGGGAACTAAGACTCCTTGCAAGGCACACAGGTGCTCAGTGAAAGCATTAGAATTCAGCCTTTGCTCTCTCCCCTTGTCATCTAGTGCTCCTTCCCCTTCTGCCACCAGCAAGAGAAAGAGGATTCACATCAGGGTTGGGGTTTTGTTTGTTTGTTGTCTTGTTCAGTTTGGCTAATGTGCTGGTGACTCCCCAGAGGATGAACTGGGCTCTGGGGAGAAGGCTTTGGAGAAACTGAGGAAGACTTTAGTTTCCTAAACCATGCCTTCTAGGAGAGGACGTGACATGGACCAAGCTTCCTCATCTCCCACACGTGGAGGCCGGCCCACGAACACAGAGATCTTTGTCAAACAGATGACTGAACTCAGGCAATGGTGGTAGGGCAGACAGTTGATAGGGAAGACAGAAGAACAGGCCTTGGGTGTATGGGCTGATGGACAGAGGACCCACGGGGATGCCTGGTGGATACAAAATGGAAAGCAAATGGGAGAATGGCAAGTCCAGCTAATATTCAGAAGAGAATATTAGACTTAATAGGTTCTTAACTGTCTGTGATAGCCACGCATGTTACCCAATTATTTACCCAGACCTGGCAGAAGAAGGCCCTGTTCAGGTCATGGAAGTTCAGGAACCTAGTCACTGGACCCCTCCGCAAGGAAGAGGACAACAGGGAGGAGAATATGCAGCATGCGAAGTGGGATGGGGCGAAGAAGTATTAAATCAGTCTGATTCTCCTCCCAAGTGAAGCCGTCCCAGCTTTCTACCATCTCTGAGAGTTCAGGGAGAGACCTGTGGCCTTTTAGGAGCCACATGCACTCATCCCCAGGCGCTGTCAGCAGACACCGCAATCCCTGCACGCTCAGAGCCCCCTGACCTGAGCTCAGCAGAGAAGAGATGGGTCTGACGGTCCCACGTGTACACCACGAGGATTTCCTGCCTCTCGGGCCATATCTCCACTACCCGAGACCATCCTAACAGCCAGCCACCCTCCGCAGTGCTGTACCCTCACTGTCTCCCTTCGGTGATATTATCTGAAGGTGGTCTGGGGCCACTTGGTACAGAAGGGAGCCCATGCCGTGGGGGCGTGGGGGGTAGTGCACGAACACTCGGAAAGACCTAGCTCCCCACCCCCTGCAGCAATGGCTTCTGCACCTTCCACTGCAGCCCTTGTGCCCCCAACTCAACTGATCTCACCCATCCTGAATGGCTCCTAAAGGAACTCCCCAGCTCTTTCCGGTATGCTCAACAAAAGTCCTTTTTTTTTTTTTTTTGAGACAAGTAGCCAATCTCCCAGACAAGGAGATGGAGCGCTTTGAAGAATGGAAACAACTGGTTATGAAAATTGGAGTCATACCAGTAATGATTCACCTGCAGCTTTTCCCAAAGACAGGTGTTTATTTCCAGAGAAGATGACTGAAACCAGAAACAGAGGCTGAGTTTCCCTTACAACATGACTTTTTTTTAAATTAACTTTTCTCCAGCAAGTTTCTCAAGAATGCCACATTTTCTGAACATAAGTGTTTGAAGTATTTTCTCTTTCATGTAGCTCTTTCCAAGAATGTGTGGCAGCTCTGGCCACAGAAATGGGAAGATTCTTGACTTAGATTCTGGGTAAAGAAAAGGGGGTTGCTGGATAGCATGATCCCATTTCTGATCAACAACTCAGCTGTGTCTGGATATTCATTTATGCATAGAAAACATGTTAGAAGGATACAGACTTGATTATCAATGGGGAAGAACTTGTATTTAGTAAGCTTTCATACTCTTAGAAATTTCGTAATGCTCAGACATTGCATTCTACAAACAAACAAACATTTATAAACAAGAAGTAAGGTGAAGGATACATGGGAACCTCCCTGAACCGTTTATTTATTTATTTTTTGCAACTTCCTGTGAATATACAATTATTTCAAATGAAAAATTGAAAAGAAAAGTTAGTAATTACATTCCCATCTAAATGTTTGAGCTTTTGAACAACTGAGGCCAGGGAAGGATTTCTATGGAGGACTGCCTGGAAGCAGAAGCATTCCTGGTCCATGGGATCATAACAGTAGTCTCTCTTTGTGCTTTCAGAAAAGGCAGAGAATAAGATTTAAAAAAAGAAGAAGAAGAAAAGTGGCAGTAAAGGCAAGGTAACAATATATTGCCGTGTTGCCCCTTTCTAACAAGGCAAGCCTTGCCAAAAGATATGGGAGTTTCACAACTAAGCCTCCTAGGAAGGCTCAGGCTGGTGCAAGTTCAACGTATGAATAACACAGATAAACATGAAACCCCCAAACCTTGATGGGAAGTGGTGATAGGTAGCCTGGAGTTCCTTCTAGTGTAAAAGTTCTTGGAAAGAAACAAAGACACGTGCAGATTTCTTAAACGCTGTGTCAAAGTCCCCTACTGTGGGGCTCCTTCAGGATAAGTTATCTCTCTGAGGCAGCCATTAAGAGACAAATCTCCCTGTACCCTACCACCTTCCCCCTCCACTCCCCTGCCTTATTTTTTGCCGCACATACATTATTAAGATGAATAAAACTGAGGGGCTCCTGGATGGCTCAGTTGGTTAAGGGTCTGCCTTTGGCTCAGGTCATGATCCCAGGGCCCTGAGAACAAGCCCCAAGTTGGGCTCCCTGCTCAGCAGGCAGTCTGCTTCTCATTCTTCCTCCCTCTCTGCCCCTCCTCCCCTAGTCATGTTCTCCCTCTCTGTCTCAAATAAAATAAAATCTTGAAAAAAAAAGATGAATAAAACTGATACTGACAAACTCAAGGAGATGACAAAGGGGAAAAGGAGGTCCCCAAAGGCAGTCTGGGGGTGAGTGGTGTGTACTTGGATTAAGGAAAAGAGGGAAGAGTAGGAGGGTGGCCAGAGTTTCATGGTTTCCCCTGCTTTTGCCAGGCCTCATTCCTCCAGCAAATATTTATTGCTTACCTGTCATGTGCCAGACCCCATACAAGGTGCTGGTGAGCAAAAATACACACTTTTCCTTATGCTGGAGTTGCTTATAGTAGGAATGGGGGATGACATTAATCACATATTCACACAGGTAAATACAAAACTACATCTACGATGGATGCTCTAAAGGAGAATTACTTGGACACGTGGATGGCTCAGTCAGTTAAGCATCTGCCTTCAACTCAGGTCATGATCCCAGAGTCCAGTGATCGAGGCCCACATCGGGCTCCTTGCTCAGCTGGGAGCCTGCTTCTCCCTCGGCCTGCTGTTCCCCCTGCTGGTGCATTCTCTCTCTCTCCGACAAATAATAAATAAAATCTTTAAAAAAAATAATAAAGGAGAATTACTATGACCGTGTATAACTGGGAAGATAGTTGGTTTGCAAGAGTCAGGGAAGTTGGGAAAGGCTTCACAGAAGTAAGCAAAGAGAGTTGGGCAGTCTCCCTCACCATAACTTTCAAGGCAAGGATAATCCTCTTCATTTTACAAAACTGCAAGCTAGGAACCGACCATTTTGTCCCAGAGTAAGTGTTGGTGTCTAGAGTCAAAATCAGGTCTATCATACTCTAAAACCAATAACTGTTCCTGTAGGTCACCTTGCTTTTGTCTCAGAAGCTGGTATTACGTGTCAGGTTCTGGTCTTCCTTAGAACCAGCCAACAACCAAAACCTCTCCGGGATTGGTAGAAGGAGGGATGAAAGGACCCTCAATTCACCATGCTTTTCATTTTCTTAAAACAGTTCTAGCTTGAGAAAAAGAAGATCAGGGCAGAAAAGTTCTGCTGAGGGCCCTCCCAAACTCCTCCTTTTATAATGCACTTGGGAGGACTATAACCTGTAAAGATAGGGCTCCTGCTACCATTTATTTATATTAATAAAAGTCTCATTGAGGTATAATTCACATATGGTACAAACCTAAGTGATGAGTTTTTGCAACTGTTTCCACCTGTATAATCCCCATTCCTTTTAAGATAGAGTATATTTTCAATGCCCTGAAAACCTCCCCATTGCTTTCTCCAAGGTACACCTACTTTCCCTCAGGCCACACAACCACTATTCTGATTCCTATCACCATTTACTTGTGCCCTTTCTAGACATTCATATGCATAGAATCACATAACATTTATTCTTTGTTTCTTCTCTTTCACACCACATAATGTTTTTAAGATATAGCCACATTACTATTACTTTTGATTGTTGAATCACATTCTATTCTATGAATATATGACAATTTGTTTAACCATTCTCCCATTGATGGATATTTCGGTTACTCCCAGGGATTGACTGATACGAGAAAATCTATGAGCATTCATGGACAAATATTTCTGTTGGCATGTTTTTATCTCTCTTGAGTAAATAAGCAATGGAATTGTTTGGTCATAGATAGATGTATAATTAACTAAATAATAAACTTCCATACAGTTTTCCAGGGTTTACCATTTAATACCCCTCCAAGTAATATACAAAATTTCCAGTTGTTCCATGTTCTTGTCAACTCTTGGTGTTGTCAGATTTTTTAACTTTAACCTTTTGGGTGAATGTGTAAAGGTATCTCATTTGGTATAATATGCATGACTAATGACTAATGATTTTGAACCCTTTCTCATGTGCCATTTGTATGTCCACCTTTGTGAAGTGTCTATTAAAGTCTAGTGTTGATTTTTAAGTTAATTTCTCTTTTCATTATTGAGAGGTAGAAGTCCTTTGTAAATTCTGGATACAAGTTTTTTGTTAGATACCTGTACTGTGAGTATTTCTCTTAGTCTGTAGATTCTTTATTCATTTTGATAATAATGTTTTTAATTTTGATAAAGTCCAAAATATCGGTTTTTCTCCTCACAGATATTACTTTCTATTTCCTATCTAAAAAAACTTTGTTGACCCAAGGGCCACACAGGTATTCTTCTGCTTTCTTCTAGAGGCATCATAATATGAATTTTTATGTTTAGATGTATAATCCATCTCAAATTAATTTTTTTGTATGGTGTGAGGTAAGAATCAGTGGTTTGGGTTTTGGTTTTCATATTGATATCCTATTGTTCCAAAAACATTTGTTGAAATGACTCTCCATTCTCCATTGCATTGTTTTTGTACATTTGGTAAAAATTATTTGGCCTAATTCATGTGGATCAATGTCTGGACCCTCTATTTGTCTATTTGTCTGTTCCATTGCTAGATTTGTCTGTCCTTTTACAAAATGCCACACTGTCCTGACCATTACCACTTTTAAGAAGTACAAGTCAATTTTGGTTTTCTTTTTCAAGTATATTTTAGCCATTGTATGTTCTTTGTATTTCCATATAAACTTTATAATTGGCTTGTCAGTTTCTGCTTTGGTTTGCATTGGGATTGCAATGAAATCAAATTGCAATTCATTCTACAGGTTACTTTGGGCAGAATTGACATTTAAACAGTTTTTAGTCCTCCTATCCATGAATATGTAATACATTTCCATTTATTTAGATTTTTCTTTAATTTTTCTCAGCAGTGTTTTATAGTTTCTATGTAGACATTTTTTCATATCTTTCTTTAAATTTTTCTTGAGGTATCTTATATTTTTTGATGCTATTGCAGAAGAAATTTTGTATTTTATTTTCTAATTGTTTATTGCCAGACTGTAGAAATACTATTGATTTTTTTAAAAGAATTTATTTATTTATTTGACAGAGAGAGATCACAAGTAGGCAGAGAGGCAGGCAGACAGAGAGAGGAGGAAGCAGGCTCCCCTCTGAGCAGAGAGCCTGATGCGGGACTCGATCCCAGGACCCTGAGATGTGACCTGAGCAGAAGGCAGAGGCTTAACCCACTGAGCCACCCAGGCGCCCCAATACTATTGATTTTTATTATTTGCTTCCAGTTTCCAGCAACCTTGCTAAATTTGCTCAAAAGTTATTGTAATTGGTGAGGTTTTTTTTTGTTTCTGGTGTCTGGGGAGGGGTGGTTACTTTGTTCACTAGTATTTCTTTGTACACAATCATGACATCTGTGAAGAAAGAGTTCTATCTCTTCCTTTCTAAACTGTCTACTTTTTCTTTTGTTACTTCAATGGACTCCATGTATAGTGTTAAATGATAGTGGTGAGAAAATATGTGCTTGCCTTGTTCCTATTCTAAAATGGAAAGGCTTCCATATTTCATTATTAAGCAGGATGTTAGTTCTAGATTTTTCATAGTGACCTAGATTGAAGAAATTCTTTTCTATTCTTAGTTTACCAAGAGCTTTTTTTTTTAAATCATGAATGTGAGTTGTATTTTGTCACACTTTTTCTGCATCTATTGAGGTGATCATAGAATTCTTCTCCTTTAATTTCCCAATGTTGTAAATTAATAATTAATTTGGGAAGGTTAAACCAGATTACATTCTTGTGATCAACCTGGATTGGTGAGATATTCCTTTCATGCATTGCTAAATTTGATTTGCTGATATTTTGTCAAGGACTTTTGTGTCCATATTCTTAAGGGATATTTTCTGTAGTTTTCTTTTCTTGGAATCACCTTGTCTGTTTTAGATATCAGTGTAATACTAGGCTCATTAAATGAACTGATGTGTTCTTTTCCTCCCTATCCTTTAAAATACATTGTGTGATGATGGTGTTATTTCTTCCTTAAATGTTTATAGAACTCACCAGTGAAGCCTTCTGACCCTGGAGTTTTCTTTCTGGGAAAGTTTTAAATTATGAATTCAGTGTCTTTAGTAGCTATAGGCTATTCAGATATTGTATCTTATTGTGTCAGTTTTGATAAAATATGTTCTAAAGAGAAGTATCCATCTTATTTAAATTGTCAAGTTGGAATAAACTATTTATATTATCCTCTTATTATTGTTTGAATGTCAGTGAGATCTGTCATGATAACTCTTCTTTCGTTCCTGAAAATGGTAACTCCATTTCTTTTTTCCCTTGATCAGTGTAACCAAGGTTTTCTTTTTTAAATCAATTTTGTTAATCTTTTCAAAGAACCAATCTGAGTTTGTTGGTTTCCTTTATTACTCATATATTTTCTATTTCATTTATGCCCACTCTTATTTTAGAATTTCCTTTTTAAAAATTAATTTTGGGCTTAATTTTCTCTTCTACTCTTCATCACTTAAGGTTGACCACAGACCATCTACTTTATATGTTTATTATTGTTTTCTGCAGTTACTCAAACCTACAAATTTCCCTCAAAACAGTGTTGTAGGGACGCCTGGGTGGCTCAGTGGGTTAAGCCTCTGCCTTCGGCTCAGGTCATGATGCCAGGGTCCTGGAATCGAGCCCCACATCGGGCTCTCTGCTCCACAGGAAGCCTCCTTCCCCCTCCCCCTCTGCCTGCCTCTCTGCCTACTTGTGATCTCTCTCTCTCTGTCAAATAAATAAATAAAATCTTAAAAAAAAAAAAACAGTGTTGTAGTTGCATCCATTGTCTTTTATTATCACTTATATCAAAATATTATATTATATATTATATATTATATAAAAATATATCAAAATATTTTCTAATCTCTTATAATATTTTTATAATATCAAAATATAATATCAAAATATATCAAAATATTTTCTAACCTCTTATAATATTTTTAAATTCATACATTATGTACTAGTACATTTTAGCTTTACAAATACTTGGATATTTTCTAGATAGCTTACTTTTTTTGATTTTTAATTTAGTACAGTGTGGTCAGAGAACACTCTGCATATAATTTCATTCCTTTAAGTTTATTGAGACTTATTTTGTGGCCTGCACGAGTGTACTATTATTCCTTGCTTTTAGGTAGGAGTCTTTAAAAATCGGTACTCTGGGAGCACCTGGGTGGCTCGGTCAGTTAAGTGTCTGACTCTTGGTCTCAGCTCGTGACAATTCATACGCATGTTAATGTTTGAGGAGTGCTGACTTAAACTATCCAAAATGTATATAGCAAGACATCCTGAGACTATCAGATGACTACTGTGGTCTGATTTGTACTTAACATTAAAATAACAGGACCCTCCTGACTTTAGGTCTTTTATCACCTTCCCATCTGCAGATTTTCCCTTTTGGTATTGTGGTCTTGACATCACAACATTGACACCAATTCAAAGGCTAAAGAATCCTTGGTGGCTTTTTCCAAAATAAACCAAGAAAGCATGTTATCTTCTTCTGTGGAAATCCATGCTCTACTCAATGATAGGCATCACACCAGGCAGCTTATTACTTGAATGCTGGACATCTAGACAAGACAGACATCTTCACTTCAGTGCTAAAATCTATATGCCAAAGTCTGAATTTAAATTTAGAAGGTGATCATGCAAAGTTTAAAAACACACCTTGTCATTTCAAGCTCACCAGCTCTTGGGGATGTACGAGTGTAAGCTGATTATGTCCCAGTGCATGGGCTGGCTTTACAACTCACTCAGCAGGTGGCTGTCTAGACTCTGCATGAACAGCTTCCTTGCCTTCCAAGCCAGCCTCCTCTCTTCTCCCATAGAACTGATGGTGCTCTATCCATTTTTATCCCTGTGGTCACTTCCACTCTTCCCTGTTCTTCCCCTTTGCTTGTATAGAAACATAGTCTTTCCTCATACAACTGTTATTTGGATATTTGTACTTTGCTTTTGTAATATCTCCCAGTTTTCTCTTTTTCAGGCTAACCACATCTGTATAGCTCTGAGAGAAAAAAAAAAAAAAAAAAACGAAGAAAGTAGAATGCTAACACTCTTCAAATCCTTTTAAATCCTAACACCATACTTCATAAAAATGTGAACAATACAAGAGGTCCCTTATAAAACAACCATTCTGTGACTCTGAGTATCCAGTCTGCATTTCCAATAGGCAGGTCATTTTGGCGTTATTTTAAAATTTCACAAACTACAGGTCCATAATGCCACTAGCTCAGAGAACTAACACAAAGGAGCAGAAACGCAATGGGTCTGGAGCTGTGCCATTATGGTAGCCCCTAGCCACACATCAGACTGGAGTCAGGCAGACCTTGGCTTTCACTCCAATTCCACCACTTGGAAATGTTGCTTAGTTTCTCTGAGTATTGGTTTTCTCTTCCATTAAATGGGAATAATAATGGAACTCAATAATAGAACTCATCTTATGTTACCTATTCTTGTGATGGACTGATATGATAATGTGTATAGAAGGCTTAGGACAGTGAATACATATTTCTTATCCAAAGCTGAGAAATCAAGTAACAGGGTTATGAGAAACACAAGGTTGGGACAGAGCATGTATCAAAACAGTGATCATCAGTACCTGGGGAGGTCATTTGGGCTGCCCAGTGTCCAGCTCAGCATGGCTGGAGACCGTCACCTTATATATTGAAAGATCAAGAAAGTTAAAAAAAAAAAAAAAAAAAAGCCCTGAAGTAATAGAGTGGAAATGCTGGAGCTTGGAGCAAAGCTGAAAATGACAAAATAGGACAATCATAAGTGGAGTTGTGAGCCAGTGGGGCCGCCATGAAAGTGGGAATGGAAGGATTGCAAGCAACTTATGTGAGCTGGAGTCCACACACAGGCAAGGGGTGGAGCCCAGGGGCCAGTTTCTATTTTGAATATATAAAAGCACATCTGATGGGCTCCTGCTGCCAGTGGGCCGGAGGCTAAGTGTTTTTCTCTCTCTCACTGAAGATTCTAATTTCTACTCTCATCATTCCAGGTCTCTTTGCTCAGGATAAAATGTATATGAACCAGCACAGTCTTCTCCTTATCCCAACACCATTTCCCTTGACCAACTGAGCAGGAATGAACCCACATGTACAGAAACATGCATTATAGCAGGGCAGACCATATAGGAAAAGGAATGGGACACAGAATCAGAAGAACCTCAAGTCGAACTCTGACTCAGCTTTGTCAACCACGTATATCATTTAACCTTTTTGAATACAAAGCCCTCGCCTGTGATGCTATTCCATGCCTGCTCATTGCATGGAGTATCGGGAGTTCCAGATAAGGATGCTGCTGAGCGTTGTACAAATATTAACTTCCTGGAAGGATGGTATCTGAATGAGGTCAGTGCAGCTTTCTCTGCCACGGAGGTCAGGGTGTTACCAGCTGTGGTTCAGCTCTCAGTATTCCAATGTGATTTAGGAGAGACAAGAGTCCTCCTTTCTACCCCTCTCCTTACATCATCAAAAATTTCAGCTCAACCACACTCCCTTCTGCTTCCTCCCAAGAGACTGAAGCTCTGGACAGTTGCAAGGGTCTCTTATCAAAGAACTTCACACTCTGATCAGAGAACTCCACACAAATGGGCCAAAAGATGTCCATTTTTTGATGCATTTGATGATGTATTTGATGATTTATGCATTTTACTGTAATTTCTGCAAAGGGAGCAGCAAAATCCCCTTTTCTCCCTTTCTTTACTGTCCCCCCAGCCAAATCCGTTCATAAGGCCCATCTGGACCCCTAGACTCTAGACAGAACCCCTCCTCCATGAACGGTTAAGGTCTGTGTTTTGGCACTGCTGCCTTTCCTCATGTCATTCTTCTTCTTCCTCCTCTAATTCTTTCACTTGATCCATCTCTGATCAAATTCACAGAGAAAAAATAGCAACCTCCTGCCCCACCAGGGAAATATCATTTCCTCAAGTACAAAGGGAACGTGGCCATTAGTTTGTTGTCACACAGAGGGGTACAGCCCAGGCCTTAAAGATGCCAGAAGAAGGGTGGCTTCTGGGTGGTGTCGGCCTCCTGGGTACCATTGTGTAACGGAAGGAGCTAGGACTGACAGTTTGAAGACTGTGCTTCTGCTCCTATGACTTTTCCTAATGGCTGTGTGAACTGGGATAATTGACTCTCCATAGGCCTGAGTCTAATGCTCATCTACACAGTGAGGGTGGTGAGTAGTAACGATGATGCTGAGAACTATCATCTAATGAGAACGTACTATGTACCAGGAATTCTGCTAAGCTTCTTACATGCTTTCCTCACTAGTATTATTTATCACATTTCTACTGCCAAGGAAACGAAAGGTGAGTGCAGATGAGTGAACCTGCCCAAGATTGTGGAGTGACTTGCAGAAATTTACATCTGCAGAAATTTACATCCAGGTCTGTCTGCTCCAGCCCCTGGGTTGAAACCTCTGTGTCTACAATTGTTACTCCTTCTCTGAAGACTTCTTTCATCTTCTTCGGCCAAAGTTGACCAAAGAATTGTCACGCTGCAATGCAGATATGTTTGCTGACCCATGTCTTAGGAAGAAGCATCTAGAGAACCTAGAACAGTTTTTTGGTTTTTTTAAGACTTTATTTAATTGAGAGAGAGAGAGAGAGAAAGAGAGAGAACAGACATGAGCTGGAGGGAGAGGGAGAGAGAATCTGAAGCAGACTCTGCTCTGAACACAGAGCCTGATGCAGGGCTCAATCTTACGACTGTGAGATCATGACCTGAGCTGAAACTAAGAGTTGAATGCTTAACCAGCTGAGTCACCCAGGTGCCCCTAGAACATTTTTTGGTACATAATAGGTAATAAAGATCTGATGGGTAAGTAATTGGTTTCTGCATATCATACATGAAAGCATTAATTTGATTTAGTAAATTGGCACACCATTCTCTCTTTGAGTTTAAGTACTTCCAGCCCCCTGGAGTGGTAACCCAGCCTCCAACCTTCTCTCCTGTGGAGAGGGGCTGGGAGAGAGCAATAAGCGGAGTTCACCAGAGCCTCAAGACAATTTCCATGTGGCTAAAAAGAGAAAGCTTAGTTCAACTCTATTATTTTCATATCACTGCTATATGATCCTTCAGTATATTGGGACTTAAAAGTGACAAATTATATTAAAAGAGCCAGCCAGGAAAATGCAGAGCCCAGTAAGATAGGAATTTCTAATAAATGAGTTGTGCACAGATTTTAGAGGGCACATTTAAGAGAAATGTGCTTTAGTCTGATTTTTTTATAGCTTGAGGACTTTATTTCCATACTTACCTACTTACCGCATGGTATTAAAGAACCCAAAGTAGATAAATCTTTGGTTACTCCACGAAAGTGGTTCAACTGTAATTATGGATTAGCACACACCCCCCGTTCAGAGTGGCTGCATAGTTATTTTCCTGTGCAACCACTCACATTGCTGAAATACGAAACACTCTTTCTGCCCCCACCCCAAACCCCCCAGGCACAATGAATGCCTACCAGGACAGGCTTACCTTCCACTAAGCAGATTTCACAGCTCAAAGCCTCAGATCATTTGTAATCATTAGGGAAAACATGAAACTGAACCAATTAAAAAAATAAAAACTATCCTGAAGCTCACAAAACCACGTAATTACACTGCATCACTTAGCATTTTGATTGAGTTTTTGGAAAACCGGACACAAAGGCTCAGAAACTTCCCTAAAAGGCCTTATAGAGACAGTGGCTTTACCGATGTAAACTCACTTTAAAAATATATATATATGGGGGTGCCTGGGTGGTTCAGTGGGTTAAGCCTCTGCCTTCGGCTCAGGTCATGATCCCAGGGTCCTGGGATTGAGCCCCACATCGGGCTCTCTGCTCAGCGGGGAGCCTGCTTCCCCTCCTCTCTGCCTGCCTCTCTGCCTACTTGTGATCTCTCTCTGTCAAATAATAAAAAAATTAAAAAATATATATATATATGTTTCAGGGCACCTGGGTGGCTCAGTTGGTTAAGCATGCGACTCCTGATTTCAGCTCAGGTCATGATCTCAGGGTCCTAGGATTGAACCCCATGTCAGGCTCTGTGCTTGGTGGGGAGTTTGCTTGAGATTCTCTGCCCCTCTCTGCTCCTCCCGCCATTTGCACTCACTGTCTCTCCCTCTCTCTCTCAAATAAGTAAATAAATGTTCTTTAATAATAAAAATTTTAAAAATGTATTTCCGTGACGGTAGACACAAGGAAGGGTGGAAGAAGAAAAAGGCAGGTGGGTAGAAATGTAGACAAATACTATTGTTATTTCCTCTGGTCCAAGCCCATTAAGCATTACTTTTTTATTCTCTGGTGTTGTAAATGTTTAATAGAAAATTTATCATTTTTCTTGTAGAAATGCAAGCAGTGCTGCCATACCATTTCTTTCCGAGTGTCTGTTTGTGGAGGCTTAAAGTCCATAGACCACTGGTTGTGATCAGATGACAGGGTTTAACACTACATTTTCCTCTGCCCTAAGAGAGATGACTTAGCTGTTTGGGCTCTCAATATTTCCATCAGTGGAAAGAGGTTGTCACCTACCTCAAGACTAGTCAGAATTTCAAAAGAATTCTGGAAAAAATATTCAGCTCCCCAGTAAAAGCCATAATATACATACTTAGCAGGTATCTGCAAGAGTGAGCAAGGCAATGAGTTCTCACTGTATTCTCTTTTGACACTGAACCTGAAAGCCTTCCCCCCACTACCCCGCCGCTGACACCGCACCTTCCATACCAGCACCCTCCTTGTGCACTTGGTAGCGCTCATTCTGTCCCCTAGGTTCTCACATTACTTTGCTTACTGAGAAGACAAAAGTGTGTCTGTAGCCAAGTGCTCTCGGGTTTCATCCACGAGCACAGATCCTGCATGGGAACCCGAGTAGACAGAGAAAGGCGCTGTAACAGAAGCAAAGAATAAAATTATAATGAATGTTTCATGGAGGCCACTGGCAGGAAAGCAAAAAAGGGATAAGATAGGAAGGGGAGCCCAAGAGTGGGGACCTGTGGGGAGGTTCGTGAAGCTGAGTTGAGGAGACAAGGGTGAGAGCCCAGAGTTGGGACCAAGGCATATACACAGACAGTGGTTTTTCAAAAAGTTGGCTAATTCAACTATTACCTATAGAAATCAGACTGCATTCAGTATCTCTTCCATAACTGTCCCCCAGACCCTCATTAGTATTTCTTTTCATCTAAGCAGACAAACGAAACAATACAGATGTGCAAAGAATTGATTTTAAAAATCAGAAATAACCACTGTTAGCATTAGAGGATAATCAGCCACGTGTGTGTGTGTGTGTGTGTGTGTGTGTGTGTGTTTTAACCCAAAAGATTATCATATTCCACATGCTGTTTTATAATTTTCTTTTTTCACTTGACACATCAAGAATAGTTTCCCATGTCAGTTACTATACAACCACATCATTCTTAATGGCAGTCTCATATTTCATTGTAGGAGTCAATGAGCTTTCATTTAACTCGTCTCTTGTCGGACAAACAAGTAGATCGTTTTTTAGTGATGACAAAGAATGCCTTATCAACTGATTTCCACTGTATAACAAGCCACCCCAAAACATCACAACTTTAACAACCCTTTTTCTTTTTTTTAAGAGTGAGTGGGGTGGGGGCAGAGAGAGATTGCAGCAGGGAGGAGGCAGATGAAGAGAGAGAGTCTTAAGCAGGCTCCATGCCCAGTGTGGAGCCCAGCGTGGGGCTCGATTTCATGACCCCTGAGATCATGACTTGAGCTGAAATCAAGAGTCAGATACTTAACAAACTGAGCCACTCAGGTGCCCCCAAAACCCTTTGTCTTAAGCTCACAATGCTTTGAGGAACCTGGGAGAACTGGGACAGCTGAAATGGAGGGCCACTCTCCACACAGTCTCTCATCCTCTAGTGGGCTAGTCTCAGCATCTCCATACAGTGGCCTCAGTGTCTCAGAGGGCGGACCCTAAAGTGCAAGTGCTTTTCAAGCCTCTGCTTCTGACACATTCACTAAAATCCTGCCAGCTATTCCAAGTCACACATCCAACCCAGATTCAAGGGACGTAGAAATAACGTCCTTGTCTTGGTGGGAGAAGCCACAATGCCACATGACAGGTGCTATACGTATAAGGATGGAGGAATTTTTGCCATTTTACCCCCCTCAGCAAATGCTCACGAAATATCCTTTTAATGCCTTCTGTGCACACGTACCTGATAACTGATACGGGATAAATTTCTAGAAGGGAACCCTTTCAGTAAAGGAACATTTCAAGCTGTGGACTCCTACTGCCACAACTGCGGTGTCTCTCATCAACTAGACTTTTTTTTTTTAATTATTTATTTATCTGACAGAGAGAGAGAGAGGTAGGTCACAGCAGGCAGAGAGGCAGGCAGAGAGAGAGGGGGAAGCAGGCTCCCCGCCGAGTGGAGAGCCCGATGTGGGGCTCGATCCCAGGACCTTGAGACCATGACCTGAGCCGAAGGCAGAGGCTTAAACCACTGAGCCACCCAGATGCCCCTCAACTAGACTTTTAATAAGAGCCTAGTATCATGGTATTCTATTGCACAGTAAACATGAATTAAATAATGGAATGAATGAATGGACTAACAAAACTAAATAACTAAGTCAACAAAAAGATGAGTCCATCAACAGCCCAACAATACTGAAATTATCATTCTTATTCTAAAGCCCTTCCACTCCACTCTTACAAAAAATTGTTTCCTAAATTTTCTTTCAGTACCTTATTCTTACTAACTTGTTTGAGAGAGAGAGAGCACATGAGCCAGGGGGAGGGGGAGGGGGTTGAAAGAGGGAAAAGCAGGCTCCCCACTGAGTAGAGCGAGCCCAACACAGGGCTCAATCCCAAGACCCTGGGATCATGACCTGAACCCAAGGCAGAGGCTTACCCGACTGAGCCACCTGTCCCCTTACTAACTTGTTTAAATTGTTGGGCTCTCAGGAACTTATTTTGCATGACAAGCAAGGTAGTATTTTTTTTTTCCAAAGGACTAGCCAATGCCCAATCTCATATAATAATATTAATATTAATATAATAAATAGAACTATTCCTTCCAACAGTTTGGACTATATTTTTATTAGAAACGTATGTATGCATTTGGCTCTATTATTGAATTTTATTTTGTTCCATTCCTTTGTCTGTCTATTCCAATCATACTAACCTTCCAAAATTAGTTTTTAGAGTACATTTTAATATCCAGAGGTCCCAATCCATTTTTACTACTTTTTTTTTCCCCTTTCCTCTTTATAAAGACCTTCTGGAGTATTCTGACATAGGTTTCTTTGATATGCAATTTGGAATCAATTTGTCTTTCACAAAAGAAGTACATTAGATTTATAGAAAATTTTTAAAAGATTTTATTTATTTATTTGAGAGAGAGAGAGAATGAGCAGGGAGGAGGGGCAGGGAAGGAACAAGCAGACTCCCCGCTGAATGGGGAGCCCATCTCGGGGCTCAATCTCAGGACCCTGGGATCAGATCATGATCTGAGCAGAAGGCAGCTGCTTAACCAGCTGAGCCACCCAGGTGCCCCGGATTTATATATTTTTATTACAGTCAACAGTTTTACACTTATATCTTCCTACTTAGAACTACTCACATCTCTCCAATTGTTCAAACTAATTTTACATTCTTTGTAAAATTTTAAGCCTTCTTTTACTTAGATTCCATAAGTTCTCATTAATTTCCTTTTAAGCATTTTATTTTTTAAGAATGTTATCAATATATAAGAGAGAAACAGACTTCTCTGCGTTTGAATAGTAAGTACATTCTTTCTCATTTGTGGTAAAAAAAAATAATAATAACACAAAATTCACTGTCTTAATCATTTTTAAGTGTACAGTTCAGTGACATTAAGGGCATTCTCATGTCTACGCGACCATCATCACTATCCATCCACAACAGTCTCTTCTGTTGCAAAACTGTACCCATTAAATGGCAACGCTCCATTCCCCTTGCCCCTCCCCCTTCTTCTTTCTGTCAGTGAAGCAAAGGACTCTGGGTACCTCGGGTAAGTGGAATCATACAGGATCTGTTCTTTTGTGACTAGCTAATATATAGTGCCTTAGTGGAACACAGGAACATTGGAAATAAATTCTACAGATAAAATTAACACTGTTTTTTACTTTTTAAAATATATTTTCAAGTGTTCATTGTTTCAGAAATCAAAGTCATGGGTGCCTGGGTGGCTCAGTTGGTCCTGGGATCGAGTCTTATTTCAGGCTCCCGGCTCAGCAATGTGTGCTTCTCCCTCTCCCTCTACCCCTTCCCCCTGCTCTTGTGCACTCTCTTTCTTGCTTTATTAAATGAATAAATAAAATCTTTAAAAAAATAAAATCAAAGTCAGGTCGGTTATACATGACAAAAATAACCACTCTATTATACCACTCCTAGTTAAATTTATATGTATATATTCAATTATTTTATAGTTTATTTACATCTGATAGACCTTTTCACATTTGTGTACAATACATAGTTGCTCCTAATGTAATATTTTTGAACTGGAAGGTAAATTAGTGATAATCTTGTCTAACCCTCTTTTTCTTTTCTAGATGATAATACCGATTCCCAAAGAAGGTAGGACAAACATGATGAAGAAGAAGGTGAAGCCCAAAGAATTAGCCCAGCCCTAACAAATATTTCAAGGACATGGAAAGAAGTAGAGAGTATGAAATTCAGAATCACCATCAGCCTTTTTTTTTTTTCCTGTCTTTTTGAGAAATCATGGAGAATAGTAGAGGTTCTAGAACGCTGGGCAAAACATATGCCCTCCCCCAGCATTTTTTTTTTTTAAAGGGAAGAGAAAGGTAACTAAGGGTGACTCTGTGGTAAGTTTGAGGCTGATAACGTTCATCTTCTTGTGAGGACTTAGAAAGAGTTGTGAAAACTTGGAGCCATCATATGTTCACAAAAAACGTCATGTTGACTAAATCCAGTTACTGCTTTGTTTTTGTTTTTTTTTTAGAGGGAGGAAGGGGCAGAGGGAGAGAAACTATTAAGCAGGTTCCATGACCAGAGCCCAAAGTGGGACTCAATCTCACAACCCTAAGATCATGACCTGAGATGAAATCAAGAGTCAGACGCTTACCCAAGCCATGCAGGCACCCTGAAATCCAATGACTTTTATTTGTTAATATTAATTATTCTCAAGTTCAATGGAAAAAATGTAATAAACACTGAACTTGATATAATTTATTAATAATACATAATAATATAATTGTCTTCTCAAATCCTTTTAGAATGTATGCATATATTTCACATGGCTATAATCAGCATATATATGCAATTTTATTTCCTACTCTTTCAACTCAATATCATTTTTACAACACATTTTCAATTATCTACGTGCATCAGGTATCTTATGCTGGGGTCAGGGCTACTCAGAAGGCTGATCTACTGAACTGGCAGAAGAGGGGGTAATAGAAGTCATATTAATTACATAAGTAAATTCAAGCAAAATCACCAGTCCCCTGGGCCCAGCGGAGAAAGAAACTGAGCAGGGAGAAAAAGCCAGGTGAGCCGAATAATGGTTGGCATCTCACTTGACCTAAGAAATGAGGTCCAGAGAACACAGTGGGAATTTAGTGAGTAGAGTTCAAGTCAAAATGGGCAGGAACTGCATATGGCTTGCTTCTGGTTTCCTAGGTGTGATAATTGATGGATAATGACAAAAATTGCATGCAGTGAGAAAACAGTGTCAACAGTAGAGTCCCACCAGGTGGAGGTCTGAGGAGGAGTCTGGAATGGCTGTGCCAATTGTCAGCCCCAGGCACTAAGAGCCTAAGCTACCAGATCAGGGTCTGTCCGGTTCCCAGCAGGCTCATGGTAAATATCTGTTCCGTGAACAACTAACAGGGTCACTAGCCCCATAGGTGAGGAGGTGGCCCAAGCCATTGTTTGTCTTGATTTCAATAAACAGTAGATGATTCTGTGATTCTATCCTATGGATAAGGTCATTGGCCAGAGTGGGTAATAGTTATTACATGTATTTTTGCTTGATAGACCAAATATACCCCAACTGTGGATTAATAGTTCAAGGAATATGTTATAGGACTCCATCCTTGGTTTTATCTGGTTTAATAATTTCAAAAAGAATTTGAACTTATATTTCTTCAATGTAATTCCTTTAAAAAAAACTGACAGACCCTCAAGGTTGAACTTAAATTATTTTTATTATAACATTACTTAAATATAGGCACAAACAAGACTAAATATTGCACATGGCTCTTATATCTCTATAAAGCTAAAAGTTAAAACTAAGATGCAAACCCCATGAAAATCAAATTAACAACATTAATGGAACACAAAATCACTGGTCTACCAATGGTCTACCTCACATGGTCCTGACAGCAATGGACAGGTGCTTAGAGTGTGGACTGGCGATACCAGGAAGGGTCTCGTGATATCTGTGTAGTCATTACTCCACAGCCTGATCCAGTGTTATTGACCTTAGCTCAGCACACGCACAGCATTTACACATCCAGTTGCCTGGTTTCCTTTTCTCAGTAGCCTAGATCATTTATTTCCAGCACTATGTTAAATGCTAATGCAAACACAGGCATTGAAACACCATGTCGGTCTCAAGAAAACTAGAATTTTTTAACCAATGATAATGCTCATGGAAAGGAAAACAGAACTCACTCATTCAACCAATAATGACAGAGCACTCACTAGACACTGGGCGGCTGCTAGATGCTAGGGATGAACTAGAGAGAGCGTGTTCCTGACTGCAGGAAGAACTGAAGAATTATTCCCCAGATTTATAATGACACCGGACTGGGCAGAGAAGCAACATGTGAAAACAGGACCTGGATTATAAAAAAAGAAAATAAAAACAAAAAGCAAAAAACAAAAACAACAAAAAAAATACCCAAAACATATATACATTTTTCCCATATAATATTTTGAAATTCCCAAATCACCACTTGCTTATTGTTAAAAAGAAATTGCAAGTGATACAGAAGTCTAGAAACTAATAACTGAAAGCTACCCCTCACCCAATACCCTGTAGTCCCACTCCCTGCTGGTCATAACCGTATTAGTTTGAACCTTCCAGAAATTTCCATGCGTTTGAAAAACTAATTCTGGAAAACTTCATTCTGTGAGCACAGTATTTAACCCCAGGTCTTTTTCTCTACTTGGTGGCATTTTCTAAAGGGTGTCCTTTTGACGTAGGAGAATCCTAGGTTGAAGTTCAAAGGGATCCTAGAGACTGGACTGGGAAAAATCCTTCAATTTTGCAGAATCGCAACCTTGTTTTAAGTTTTAGGAAAAGGATTAACGATGCAGTATGCAAAATACCTGGCACATAGTAGGCACTCACAAAATAGCAATTGCGAGTCTTCCATTAAAATCATGGTTGTTCTTGAACTGTTACTGGCTTTTCCAGGTGTGGTATACCATGTCTTGACTATGAAGTGACAGCAGTTCTTTTTTCAACAATCTTGAAAAAAAAAAACCAAACCACGTTTCTTAATGTGGCTGTTCTCGGACGATTATAGCTTTTCATATCTTTGGAACACCACTACTCAGTCACCCTTCCATTTAATATAATACCCCCCTTGTCTTCATACAGGACATGTCAGAAAGGAAGTGGAGGTTTGGTCATTTGAATGGAGACAGGGTATTAGCGTCAGGACCGTATTTCTTTCCAAGTCTAAAATCTAATTTCCTCAGAACTGTGTTTAACAGTCGTGCGTTTACGGCTTGAGTTCCTGGCGTCCCATCCACTCGCCTATACAACATCACTTAGGTAATGCTTGGAAAGTACTTTGAAGGAAATGGGCCCAGAAGTGCTAAGTGGAATTACATGATATGAGTCGACAGTGGGGAGCCATGTGAATAGATAAAATCTCCTGTCTGCCCTACATTTCATTTTCTCCAGTAAATTTTATGGAACCCTCATGTGTTACACTGGAAAGAAAGCAGAAAGTCACATTTTTATGAGTAATATGTATGTTGAACATTGAAAAATAACAAAGTCGTGGAGTGGAATATTTGCACTCAGTTGGGTATAATAAAAATAGTCGGTTAGAAATTAAGGGTTAGCCACTTTCCATTATACAGTATTTTTAATAAATAACAAAAAAATGAAGATAGGATTAAAGCAAAATATGGAGGGAAGAGTTCTGGAAAATTTCTTATCCAGGAAAAGTGGCTCTGGAGAATTTGAGAGAGAGAGTTTACATCAGAATATTTACCTATTCAACACTTGTGTATTAATTCGATAAGCTTTTACTGAATGCCATCAGAAAGCCAAGCACTGTGTTAAATACTGGTATAGAGAGTTTGAGGACAAGCTATGTTGGAGGCAAGGTAAATTGCATCCTTGAAGAACATGGAGAAGGAGTTCCCTGCAAAAGCCAGGGAAGGTGTCCCTCAAGGAGGTGATATTTAAATTATCCTAAGGGTGAATAGGTGTTTGCTAGGGAAAGATGGGGAGAGAGGGGCTTCATGGCAATGGAACAATGTTAACAAAGCACACAGATGTGAAAGACATGGGAGGTAAGGGAATGACAAGGTTTAATAACCAGGAACACATCATGCTAAGTCTAAAGGTGAGGCCAAGCAAAAAGCTAGCTCTGATTTTGCAAAACGTTGTACATATTGCTAAAAACATGTGTTCTTTCTTCCTTTTTCATAGAGAGAACATATGTTGGCATATTTGTGGAAATGATGTGTTCTATTCAATGAAATTCAGCAAATATACCCAGAGCAGTCCTGAGGACATCAAGATGAACATAAAAAGATCCCAGTGGTCCAAATTTCACAGTGTAGTTGGCACACTGTTCTTGCACACACCTTTGGTATTCACTTCAATCATTTGTCACTCCATTGGTTGGTACCACCCCCACCCCCAACCCCCGCCATACATCACTTTATAAGATCAAGAGCAGTGAGGCACAGACGCAAGAGTGGGGCTGTAGTGTCAGACTTGGGCTCAACTCCCAAGTCCCACAAATACTAGTTGCTTGACTTTGGGCAGCAACTACTCCTCTGTCAAATGGGAGTCCTAACCATTCAAACTCATAGGGATGCTGTGTGTACTAAGTGAGAAAATGCAGGCACAGCACCTGGCAAACTGTAAACACTGGAGAAATGTAGGCTGTTCCAATAGGCACTTTATATGTGCATCTGTATTTCCGTGAAGAGCTATGTGACTTCTCCGAGCATCGTCTGTAGCTCCATTGGGAAGAAACCACCACTGCTGATTGCTCCTGTTCTGTGACCGCTCTCCTTCCTTTGCAAGATGAAACAGAGATCATTTGGAGATGTTTGGTCACCATCGTCTGTAGAAACACTGTCCTCATCACTAGCGTTGTTACCATCCCATCATATATTGGGGGAGGAGGCTGCATGTAAGTGAACACGAACCAGTCAGAGAGCAAACCTCAACACAAACAGCCCAAGGGGACATGCAATACTGTGACATAGGAAATAACCTGATGATTTTTTAAAACTAAAGTAAATGGGGATTACATTTGAGGAAAAGTGTTTTCTCTCCCTTCCAAATGCCAGAGTGATGTATATATTTTATTTCTCAGTGTTTTCCCCTAACCTCATTTCTATTCCCCCAAATTGAAAAATCAGATGAGGAGACAGAGGGGCTCAGGAAGATTAAGTCCAAAAATATAAATAAATGGATTACTGACGTGTGTGAATATATTGAGAACATATTTTAACTTCTGACAATGAGCTTAGGCGTGATCACTGATTGGTATATAGAAAAGTAAACAATTTAGAAAGCATGGCAATTACTAACTCCAGGGAAAATAGAAAGTTGTTCAAAAAGTAAATGTAGGGACGCCTGGGTGGCTCAGTCAGTTGGGCCTCTGCCTTCCGCTCAGGTCATGATCCCAGGGTCCTGGGATTGAGTCCCATATCCGGCTCCTTGCTCCGAGGGGAGCCTGCTTCTCTCTCTGCCTCTGCCTGCTTGTGTGTGTACTCTCTCTCGCTCTCTCTCTCTGACAAATAAATAAATAAAATCTTAAAAAGTAAATGTAGTTACAATATATAACATGGCTCAGCTGTGAGAAATATTCACATAGTTATGTTAATGTAAAGTCTGCATATGTATCTATCAAGAGTATGATATAACTGTAGTGGGAGGATGTGGAAGGGAAAGTGTGTATGTGTGAGTTGGGGAGGCAGGAGAGGGCAGAAATAAAGGTAAGAATATTAAATCTGAAAAATCAAAACAGACAATCATGTTATTTAGAAATATGGAGGTAACTCAAAAGAAACAGTAAAAAGAGCTGAAAATGGCTGCTCTGGGAAGAAGCACAGGCAGAGGTTACAGTTTTTCGTAATAAATCTTGTAAAGCAGGACTTTTTCACTATCAAAACTATGCACATATATAAATTTAATACAAATAAACATTAAATATATTTAAAGGTAGGAAGACAATGCCGTTCAGTTTGAAGTGTTTGAATCAAGGGCTCCAAAGTGGGATGAATTTTAGTTGAACCCATTGTGCAGGGCTTCAGAAAGCAAGGAAAAGGTGCAAGTTTTTAAGCAAGGGAGTAGCAGATTCAAGTCGTATTCTGGAAAAACTAGTTATAAATATATAATAAGATTTACATATTATATATGTTCTACATATTATGATTAAATATATATTAACTATATAATTGAATTATATACATTTTTATTTATAAACATAATAAAAGGTAACCCCATAGGGAGTAGGAAAGGTTTAAAAACAGGGAGGCCGATTTGCAAGCTCTTGCAATAGTCCTAACAAGCAATGAAGACTTTCAGAACCAAACAAGAGAACGTGGGCATTGAGAGAAAATGGATGCAAGTGGTATGTATGAGGTGGACCTCTCTTGCTTCTATGGGAAATAAAGAGGGCGAAGTGAAGATTGGGGATGGTGGTACCATTAACTAAAATGGATCTTCGGAAGGAAAGGCAAGTCTCTAAAGGGAAGGCCAGGCAGGAAAAAAAAATGGTGCATCAGTTTCTGTACACATCTGAAATGTCAAAGGGACATCTAGAGGAAGAACTTGTAAACGCCAATCAGGAGGTCAGGATGGAGAAAGAAACAGAAGATAGGGATTTGGGAGTTCCTGGTTTATATGGGGTAAGCAGAGCCTCAGGAGGTATATGGTATAAATGTCCAAATGAAGTGTATGGTATAAATCAGGGCAAAGAACTATCCTGGAGAAAAAAAATCTTGAAGAAATAATCAGCTGGGCAAGAGCCAACAAAGACAGTAAAATGTCGAAAGGAAAGTAAGAGAACTAAGTGAAGTCACAACAGATGGGGGGTTTGAGTAGGAAGGAGGGTTCCATCAGGTCAAAAGTCCCAGAGAGAAGTCAAAGACACAAATTAAGGTAACAGCGACCTTAACAAGGCAGGTGCAGTGATGGAAGGGTAAGGACAGGAACCCAAATAAATGTCTCTTGACTAAGTAGATACAGAAAGCATGACAATGTCTTCAAGAAATTTGGTAGGAAAAGGAAATAGGAAAATAGATTATATTGTGAAAATCCATTTTCACTGCCCAATGCCCTTCCTTTCTTCTAGTTAAGCAAACCTGCCTTCATTTGGAGATCTGCTCCACCCACACATTTCAGAGAATGTTGGAATCATGGCACCCACGGGAGGGTGACACATGCCTCAAGAAAAGCCAACTGGAGCCCCTCTCTGGGGATTATTAAACAGGAGCTACATTGGTTGTTTCTCTCTGGTGGCAATGTTGAAAACAGATGCTCCCGGGGGATATCCTGAGACATGTTTCCACTTGGTGGAGAAATATAGTCTGAGTGGTTGAAGCCATGTAGACAAAAAGCTGAGATAAGCAACAGAGACATAAGGAGTCCTACAGAACAACCCTGGGAATCCTTAAGTTCTAGACCTCCAGGCACCCAAGCTGCCTATCCCTGAAGCCTGGTTGCTCAGCCCTTTTGGCTTTCCCTTCAGTTCTCTGAGCCACCCCAGGGTCCTTCAGTCAATCCTTCTGTTTGCTCAAATTCAGGTGGCTTTGTCATTTTCTACCAAAAACAAAAGTTCTAATAGAGAGTGGTTCCTCGAAGGAAAGACAGGCTAAAGAGATGATGGACAGATGATAGATAGATGACAGATAGGTGGATAGATGACAGGTAGATAGAGAGGTAGATTATAGATTCACTCAGGGAAGCAAGCATTGTTTGAAAGCGTAGGGGGATGAACTAGAAAATAGGAAGACTAAACATATAAGGAGAGAGGATGCCCGATGGACCTTCCAGAGAAAGTAGGATGAGGAGGGACTGTGAGCCCAGGTGGGGAGAGTAGTCCCTCTGAGACAGAAACCAAGGATAGGAACAGTTTAATTTGGTAGGGAATGAGCTTGAAGAACCCCATCCCTCTGCTACATTATTCCTCCTCCTGTGAAGTGGGGGGCAAGGTCATTTCTGAAAAGTGAGTGAAGGTTTTAAGGTAAGGGTATGTGAGGAGAGTAAAAAAGCTTAAAGCCACTGCCAAGGCCCATGAGACTAGGAGTTGGCGAGGAACAAAAATCTCAGTCTTATTTTCCTCTTTAACACTTATGTGACACCACATATTGAAAGTTCTCATCTGTGGGATTCTGTGTGAGCTGTGATGTGCACCATCTATTCACTTGCAGCAACGTGAAGGATACCTACATAGTCAATTGTCAATTCTCTAAAGCTGGGGTTGGCAACGTGGTTCTGTAAAGAACCAGAGAGTAAATATTTTAGACTTTGTGGGCCATATGGTCCCTGTGGTGGTAGCTCAGAAAACAGCCACAGACAAAATGCAAATGAAGGGGCGAGTTCCAATAAAGCTTCATTTCCAAAACCAGGCTACTGGCACAACTTGATTAAAAAATGGGCAAGGGACTTGAATAGACACTACTACCAAAAAAAAAAAAAAAAAAAAAAAGATATACAAATGGCCAATAAGCACATGAATATTCAGTATCACTAATCATTAGGGAAATGAAAACCAAAACCACAATGAGATACCACCTCACTCTCAACAGGACGGCTTCCATCAAAAAAATACAGAAAATATGTTGTTGGCAAAAATGTGGAGAAACCGTAGCCTTACCATTAGTGAGGTTGTAAAAGGTATAGCTGGTCAGAAAACAGTATGGCAGTTCCTCAGAAAATTACACATAGAATTAACATATGATCTGGCAATCCCACTTCTGGGACTATACCTGAAAGAACAGAACACAGCGTCTTAAAGAAATACTTGGACACCCATATTCAGAGCATGTTACAATGTGATTGAACCTTTGAGGACATTATGCTAAGTGAAATAGGCTAGTCACAAAAAGACAAATGCTGTATGATTCCACTTATATTAGGTACCCAGAGTAGTCAAATTCATAGAAACAGAAAGTAGGGGAGCCTGGGTGGCTCAGTGGGTTAAGCCTCTGCCTTCGACTCAGGTCACGATCTCAGGGTCCTGGGATCAAGCCCCGCGTCAGGCTCCCTGCTCTTTGGGAAGCGTGCTTCTCCCTCTCTCTCTGCCTGCCTCTCTGCCTACTTGTGATCTCTGTCAAATAAATACATAAAACCTTTAAAAAAGAAAGTAGCATCGTGGTTGCCAGGAACCGGGGGGAGGGAAATGGGGAGTTGTTCAGGGGGCATAGAGCGTCAGTTCTACAAGATAAAAGGGTTTCTGGAGACGGGTTGCACAACACTGAGAAGGTACTTAACATCGCTGAACTGTACAGTTAGAAATGGGTAATATGGGGGAGCTGGGTGGCTCAGTCGATTAAGCATCCAACTCTTGATTTCGGCTCAGGTAGTGATCTCAGGGTTGTGATACCGAGCCCCACATTGGCTCCCTGCTGGGTGTGGAACCTGTTTATGATTCTCTCTCTCTCTTTCTTATTCTCTCTCTCTCTCTCACTCTACCACTCTCTCTCGAAAGAAAAGAAAAGAAAGAAAGGGATAAGATGGTAGATTTTATGTTGAGTATATTTAGCCACAATCTTATTAAAAACCAAACAGATAAATGCCCACACTTACCCATCAGGCCATGGGTGGCCAGCCCCTGATCTAGAGATTCTGAGGGCAATGACGATTACAGAGTGGAAATAAAAGTTTCCCCCTTGGCGCTGGTTGGTGCTATAAGGGTAGAGCCTCTCCTGGGCCTCTTGGCCTCTCCCCCACTTAGTCCTACGGGTGACAAGACACAGCCACTCAATCCATTGTCATGGAATGGAACTGCAGTTTCCCTGTGGCCAAGTCCTAGAGAGGGCTGAATCTGGAGTCAATCAAATGGAAAGGGGGAGAAGGAAAGGAGTAAAAAACACGATTTCCTCCAGAGGAAAACTGGTTTCAATAACACCAGGGCTCTCTCCCAAAAGTAAAAGTTCCAGGGGCCTACATTAAAAGTATGTGTGTCCAGAGATCCTGTACGAGGCCTCTGAATGGCCCAGCGGGGTCCATGCTCTCCACAGGGCTGCCTTGTCCTCAGTGCTGTTGTTTTGTGAGGTGTACCTAGGACAATGTCAGACAATTGTTTGAGGCGGTTTCCAGCTGTCCTGATGTGCAACAGACGCAGGGTTTCTGGATTTAAAATAAGAAAACAAGTTACGGATGATAATGACCCGAGAGCCCACATTCTCCACCTCTTCTGGGGAGCACGTTCTGGGCAGGGGGGTTGGTGGCTCCACTTTCTAGTGCACAGACCTTGGCAACTCTCATCCTCAAGGATGGCATTTGTATCTCTCCCCTTACGCCCCAGCTTCCTGATTTTTCTTTGAATTATGCAACTGCACAGTGTTATCAAAACCTGTTTCTTTAAAGGACACCGCCACCCTGAGGTTGGGAAAAGATTTTAGTGAGAAATAAAGGATAACAGAGGGTCCCCAAATGATCACGAGGCATCAGAAAGGGATTTCTGGAGCCTTCAGAACCGATCCCTGGCTCCTAGCTAGCTCTCCTCTCAGAAAGCCAAACCCGGGGCAGGGAGCTGGGGAGCTCTCAGACCCACTGCCAAAGTCGAAACCCGTTCGTATTTTGGAAGGTTAAATGGCGAAAGTGAAGGTTTGATTGTTGGTTGTGTAAAAATAGGAAAGGAAGAAAAGAGACAAAAATGTGGCTTTTCAGGGTAACGCTTTTATCCAAAGCAGGTACATTGCAGAGCTCCAAGCCCAGAGACAAAGGGAGCCCTTGTGCAGCTCCCTCCGCCGGGCGGTGTGGTACTTCCACGGGGGTAAGAGGAGGCAGGGAAATGGTTTCTGTGTGCTGTGGAAAAGAAAGAGCAATTCATGAGGGCTGCAAATGAGGGCTTGCTTTGGGGGGCGCCTGCTGGCCAGGTTCAGGTAGTGGTCATATTTCACCATAAGGAAAGAAGGCCTGCTGGGGCTCGAACCCAAGGGAGGCCACGGGCTCCCTGCGGCTGATCAATGGGCAGCAGGCGGGATGGTGCAGCTTCCCCCGCAGAGCATCAGCAGAGCAGGAGTCCAGGACTCCTTGGAACGGGACGCCCAACAGAGAGGGACAGGTGGTGAGCGCCCCGCGCTGCGGCCTTACGAGTCCGTTCTCTGAGGCAGACCCAGCGGAGCACGCTGTCCAACATGGCGGCCAGCAGCCCAGGGCGCCGACTGAGGACTGGAAAAGTGACCAGTCCGAGGTCTGCTGGGAAGAGTTAAAAGATACCCCCTATTCCACAGAAAAGAATGTAAAATGTCTCAATACGTTTTGTATTGACTGCATACTGAAAGGATAACATTTGGGATATACTGGTTTAAATAAGACGTATCATTGATTTTACCTGCCTCTTTTCCTCTTTTTACTTTTTTAAAATATGTGAGTACTGGAAAATTTTAAGTCATACATGTGGCTCGCATTTTATTTCCCTTGGACTTTGCTGCCTTGGAGAACACATTCAGAGGAGCAGTGCCATCCTGAGCTAATTTTCTTTTGGTATTGGATAAAAGAGAGACTAAGATGGAAGAGAAAATCCAGTGAAGAATGCATTTATGGTCCTAAAGGCTGAACTCCTAACTTGAGGTGACTGATTCACATGGCACAGATCCATCCTAATCCTGTCCTTGGCCCCAAACCCCTCATGCCTGGGTCACACTATGTTCCCAGCACCCAGCCTGGCACAGAGAGACCCCTGTGTTTGTCTGAGAAAGGTGTATTGCCGGGATCCCTTCATTTTGCTGGGATTTTAGTTATGGTGTAAGGGGCCTTGGTGAAAAGTGCAAAGCCCGATTTCAAAGCCAATTTCACCACCACTAGTCACGTGACTTGGGATGGGTGACTTAGAGCAGCGAGACCTGATTTTTTTTTTTCTGTCAAACAAAAATGCTAACCAATGCTCTGATGTCCTTGTAGGGTGAGGATCAGATGAGAAAAATGAAGTCCAAAGCTCCTGCTGGCATTTGGAGTAGGAACGATGAATGTTATTCAATGTGAGATTCTTTTGAAGCAGAAACAAAGGGTCTCAATGTTCCCCTCAGAAGTCAAGAAATGGTACCTGGGACTGATCAACAGGGGGAGGGAACCCAACACCAACCCCAACGCCATCAGTCAGTCCGGAACCCTGAATGGTTACTCAGAGTCTACTCTCCTCGCCAGCTACCGCAGACTGAAATCATGATCACAAATGTGTTCATGGTGTCAGCGCTGAAAGAGCTCTAGGGACAATTTGTGCTGCGCCCTTCTATAGAACAAGAGAAGCAGGGAGGTAAGAATCGTTTTGGATCACTCAGCCCAGTCCCTGCCCAGCCCCATGTAGAACTCAGTTGTCCCAACATGGGGAATCACTCATGCAGTTCAACACATGAACCCTGAGACCCATGGACCCTACCACCACTGAGCTTGTGATAGGATGAGTGACACGGAATCTGGACGCTATCCCAAGACGAATGTAAAAGACCATGAAAGGGACCATCTGATCCGAAACAAGGCTGGCTCATCTTCAGAGTGCTCACAAAGATCTATCCAAAGATTTGTGAGTGAGACGGAACCTCAACTCATGGGCCAAACAACGAAGAAACGGAGTTGTTTATTTTAAAGTATGAAAAAAAGCCAAGTTTATGGCTACAACATTGTATTTCAAAGAAATGAATTAACAAGTTATGTATTTTATTTAGCCCTTCTGGCTGAGTACATGGTGAGTGGCTGTAAGCCCTTGAGTGCACATTGAATTATCGAATAAATCGCCCTAGCATCCCCAACAAAAAGAGTTCAATTAACACTATCGACTCCCACTAGTTTTTAAATCCTAAACAGGATGTAGAACTTACTTGTAAATCGTTCAGCTTTGCTAATCATTGTACCCTAGAGGGGCTGACTCCCGGTGCAGAAGGGAATCCAGAAAGAAGGGAGCATATAGGACCAAATGAGGTCAGACTGTAGGGGCACGCAGGAAGACAAAGGGTGTCTCTTCTCCCCAAGCTCCCAGGAGGCCTGCCTCTTACAAACCCCACCCGCTGTCCTAAGGCTGGGAACCACTCTGGTTTTGCCATCTGCCTTACAGCTTTTGTCTGATGTCCTGAGATCATTTATTTTTTTTTTTTCTGGGATAGGAGGGGGAGTACACAATATGGATGTAGTTTATGGAAAGTCTTCCTTCTCCTCTCCCCTCCCCCAGCCATACATGCAAAATGCGATTCGAGAATAAATGACAGGAAGGCTTAGACCAAGGCTCGTTACTCGATTTGAGAGCTAGAACCACTGGTATCCATGGTAAACGGTTACCCAGGAGACACCCTAGTTTGGGAGACGTGGGCCTGTGGGAAGAGCATTCCAGATGGGAAACAAGTGATGTCAAGGGGCAGGAGATTGAGGTCTTTTTAAAACATGGATTCACAGAGCCTAAGACAACAGCTGATGGAACAAGGTATGACACGGCGTGGGCCACCAGTCCCTGAAAACTGGCAACCAGTCAAAGAACACTAGAAATCTGTCATTGTCTATCAGAGAATCTAAAGGACTGTGGAACCAGTGATTTGAAGGGCCTGAGAATGCTGAATGGGTTCCCCTTTTAAGACAGGGATAAAGACAGCCCTGGTGGAATGACCGTTTTCTTGAAAAATGGAGTTCTTAGAGAGCTCTGACCTGGATGGCTGCGGAGGGCGTGAGACAGGGAGCTGTAAACAGCCGCCTGAGGCAATGCAAGTCGAGTGGGCTGGAGGGAGGGTGCGCTGGCGGAGAGCCCCCACCCCATGGGTGGAAGGAACCTACACACCTTGGTGGAGAAGCATCAGCAAAGCCACAGCAAAGCCCACTGAAGGAAGGGAAGCTCACCGCATTTTGAGCCTGGAGGACATCCTGACGATCACATAGTACAGTGGTGTGTGAGTTGTCTGCTGGCCTGGCTGCCTCCGAGTCACAAGGGAACTGAATACAATTAGAGTTTTTTTTCCACCTTAAAAGATTGGGGACAAAATGACTATTTTTTTTTAAAGATTTTGTTTATTTATTTGACAGAGAGAGAGATCACAAGTAGGCAGAGAGGCAGGCAGAGAGGGAGATGGGAAGTAGGCTCCCCGCTGAGCAGTGAGCCTGATGTGGGGCTTGATCCCAGGACCCTGAGATCATGACCTGAGCTGAAGGCAGAGGCTTAACCCACTGAGCCACCCAGGTGCCCCACAAAATGGCTATTTTTGACAAGCTCCTGGGGGGCTTACTTTGCAAAGAAGCTTGAGAACCACTTCTGTGGTCTACCTTCCAGTGTCTTTAATTAGATGGTGGGGTTAAGGTGAAGTGACTGGCCCAAGGATGCAGAACTAGTTAGTAGCACAGGAAGAACTAGAATCTGATCCTGTAATTCTAACCAGTAGTTTCTCCTTGGCCTCATGATGCCTCTTCAAATTTCCGCTTGGGCATATCAGCTCTAGTTGAGTCACAAACCAACCCAAAACATCATCACTGAAAACAACCATATCTACCTCAGAATTCTGAACAACTAAGTTGTTGGACCCTTAGACATGTCTCAGTAGGGTGCTTTTTCTGGTCTCAGCTGGGTTCCCTTGTCCATGCACTTTGCTGGAAGTCAGTTGGGTGGCTTCTTTGGGGACTGGCTGGGGTGAAGTGAGGTGGGTGACATGACTCTCATCCTCCCACAGTATAACTGAATTTGTCCTCAGAGCACCTGGGCACATTCCAAGATGGTGAGTGGAAGACAGAAGGTCCCTTTTGGTCTAGGGTGAACTATACATCATCACTGCTGCCATATTCTGTTGACCAAAGTCTCCACAAGGCCAACCCAGATTCTGGGGTTGGGGCCTAGACTTTCCCCTTTAATGGAAGAAGCAGCACGGTCACATTGCAAGGACTGTGCATTGAGGGAGAAAAATAATTTGGGCCATTTTTGCAACCAGTCTACCATAGGGGCCTTGTTTACCCACCTTGAGCACTGCCATCCAGTTCACCCTACACTCCAGCCAACTGGGATCCCTGTTTCCCAAACAGGATGCCATACCCTTTCAGAATCCATGTTTGTGGCCTTGCTTTCCTTGACCTAAGAGGACTTTTTCATTCCCCTGTGTCTTCACCCTTAAATGGTCCTTTAAAGTATAACTTTTGGCTCCAAGTTAAAAGGGACCAATTTTAGATGCAACCTTCCTACTCCCTCATGAGAACTTAGTAAAAGGATATAAAAAGGATTTTTAATATGGGGCGCCTGGGTGGCTCAGTCGACTAAGTGTCTGACTCTTGATTTTAGCTTAGGTCATGATCTCGGGATCATGAGATCGAGCCCCATATCAGGCTCCATGCTCAGTGCGGAGTCTGCTTGAGATTCTCTCTCTCCCTCTCCTTCTTCCCCTCCCTCTACCCCCACTAAAATAAATAACTAAATCTTTTCTAAAAAAGGATTTTTTAAATAAAGATGCATAAACCCACAAGGACAAAGAGTAGAGACGTTGACAGGTGATAAAGTATTTCAACAAAACTGTGGAATGTAGAAAGCAAATATGCAGTGCCCAACTTAGTAGACCAGAAATGGCTGAGTGTCTGCAGGGTGGGGGAGCCAAGTAACATAATGTATCTCATTGCAGAACCCAGAGGACGCAGGAAACAGGGGGTTGGATGTCATGGAAGGCAGGGTGGAAGAGGCTAAAAACAGTATTCATCAAATGTACAAGAAGTTGCTGACCCCTGGATCTACTTACCCTCGCCACACAGCCAGGTAAATACTCTCTCCACCCAGAAACTCTGAGCTTTAATTCTAGAGAGGCTAAGCCTAAGGAGCTCTGGGGTTAGAAAGACCAAGCAGATTATGACAAGGGCGCCAAGGGTTAAGGGAAAGTCTACACACTAGAAGGTGAGACTCCCAAGCTAGAAGGGGGGACTCCCCACTGCTTGCCCAACTTGGCTTTGAGAAAGCTGGCAACCAGATTTATGCATCCCATGCAAGAGACTGGAGGACGGCTCTCTAGGGAAATCAGCCAACACAAAAGAGACATCATAAAAATATTGACATTTGTGAGCTGCCCAGAAGATGACAAGATACCTGCCTGATTTCTCCAAAGGGAAGCCTCCAGCCACAGCCCGGCCCTTCCATACAGATTGTTCCAGGCAACTTTATACAGGAACCATCTGCCATGGCCCGGAGACCTCTGAACAAAGTCTCTACTATGACAGACAGCAACAAAACTGGCATCCAACCAATGAGATGGGAGGCGGACCGTGGAGGTCACGTGATAAGAAAGCCAATTCCCTGTTTCCATAGACCTAAGTCAGCACACAACACTTACCTTGGACAAAATTAAGAAATATCATCATCAGTGTATTATTTAGAAATATACTGGTAGCAGAACTAAAACTGAGAGTGCTAGAAATCATTGTCTCTTAGGAGTGGGAATCAGGGCTTATCTGATTTCATGAAAAACTTTGTAAAACTACCAGACAACACATTTTTTAAAGGTTTTTATTTATTTATTCACGAGAGACAGAAAGAGACAGAGAGAGAGAGGCAGAGGGAGAAGCAGGCTCCCTGCTGAGCAGGGAGCCTGATATGGGACTCAATCCCGGGACCACCCTGGGGTCATGACCTGAGCTGAAGGCAGACCCTTAACTGACTGAGCCATCCAGGCGCCGTACTAGACATATATATATATATATATACATATAATTTATTTAGCGAGAGGGAGAGAGAGCATGCACGGTGAGGAGGGGCAGAGAGAGTGAGCACAGAGTCCAACAGGGGCCTCCATCTGATGACTCTGAGATCACTACCAGAGCTGAAGCCAAGAGTCAGAAGCTCAATGGATTGTGCCCCCCAGGCGCCCCACAACTACTAGACATATTAAACCATATGCATGCACTGTGTTGTTAGAATAAAAACTTACTATTTTTTAAGTAAATAAAACCCACTTAAACGTCCTCTCTTCTTTACAACTTCCATCTCGCAAGTAAGTCATGGCTCTGCTTTACATAGTTTCACACGATTGTGTTTATAGGACTAGTTTATTGAAATATTCATGAATAAACACAGTGATGAGAACACATTCATGCCTTTAACCACATTTAACAGTATCCTGTTTAATGAAAAGTTTACTTTAGGTTTAGGGTTTAGGTTTTAGGTTACTCTTAGGCACTGAGAGGATGGTCCCACGCATGAGGGGTGGGGAGTGGACATGAAATTACAGCCAACTCGTAAGGCAAACATTTCTTCTTTTATTCACCATTTTATCTATTTTTTCAATTTTTATCAATTTATAATTAGCCTCCTTCCTAAAAGTGATTTAGCTTGACCTGTAAAAACATACTCAGTTGTAAAAGAAATAAGTGTAGAAATCAGGACAAATGGAAGCCTGCTTTTGAGAAGTCACCAATGTATCATTTCACACGTGAGAGAAAGCAAGTGGGGGGTTGGCGGGAAAGGAAAAAAGGAAGGGAATCTAAACAGCGAAACAACACTTATTTCAGCCTTCTCTTTTCCAGTTATTATTCTTAGGCATACCCATTTAATGTCATTTAACCATAGCACAATAAAAATTTATATTGACTTATTCTGTGATATTTTAAGCCACAAATTATTTTCTCTGATGAGAGTAGTAAGCTGGTGAATTGTGATCTTCGTAATTATTTTTAGGGGGTTATACTTTCATCCTGTCAATATGCCATCATTTAAAGCTCCTTCTCGTTATTGGATATGTTGGTTTTTCAATTAATGCTACAACGGTATCATGTACATATAGTGTGTATTTTTCCTTTTGAAAAATGGTTTCCTACAGATAGGTGATCTATTTGCCATAGATGGTCACACAGGCACGAATTACAGGGTCTAGAACTGCCCAGTGGCTTCCAACTCCCTCAAATGTTCACGCTGCTCAGAGCAGTCCAACGGGGTGCTGGTCAGAAGCATCAGTAGAGATGAGAATTTTTTTTCTCGTTTAACTTTATTAACCTTTAAAAACATTTTAACCTTATAATTCCTATTTTTATCTGATGTCAGTTCTGGGTTCTCATACCCTCTATTCATTTATCTATTGTACCCTTGGTGTTTTTCTCATTAACGTATGTAAGTGATTTATATAACACAGTGTGTTTATTTTATAGAACACAGATACTAGTCCTTTGTCAATGTAGTTATAAATATTTTTCCCATTGGCTTTCAGTTTCACTTTTGGCTTTGAAATTTTTAGTATAATAGAAAGTTTTCATTTTTAAAAACTGAGTGACAGGGTAATGGGTAGTGAGGAGGGCACAGGTGGTGACGAGCCCTGGATGTTGTACGTAACTAATGAATCACTGAACACCCCATCAAAAACTAATGATGAGCTATATAGTGGCTAACTGAACATAATAAAAGATTAAATAACTGAATAAAATGAAAAAAAAAAAAGAGTTGAATCTGTAGATTTTCCCTCATGGTTTCTTCGGCGCATCCATTCGTTGCTTTGAGCCCCTGGAGAGTTCAACGCAAGCATCGTTTGCTTTGTTTATAACTGAGTTTAATGGCAGTTGTATTCAGTTTATCATTCAAATAAACAGCCTTCTGAAACTAGGAAAGCCAGTTTATCAAACCACACCCAGAAGCTTCTCTGAAGCCAATTCCAAAGTTCTGAGTTAGACATTACTCTAATTGAGGCTATGACAAAATTTCATAATGAGCATGGGTGATGCTGGGGCAATGAAAAAATGACATGTTACAAAGTTATTTTTTTTTTTTAAGTTCATTTACCTTTTAAAAAAAATTCCATTCCCTTTCCAGGTCTTAGGTTCAGGAAATGAAAATGTGAGACTGACCCCTGACTCCTTTAACTCTGGAATTTGAATTGAACAGATTCAAATATATCAGTTCCATTTCTACATAAAATCTTAGGTGCTTTGTAAGCTCAGGAATGTTGAGTAAGAATTCGAAATGTTCTCGGACCAAAGCCAAGAAGAAGGAAAATGGAGTAGCTCCCCCAATCACACCTTCCCCCTCTCTCCTTTTGTCCCTTGGTCCCAAGAAAAGTCGTCATTCCAGGTTTGGAAGAAGATGAGGAGAACACACAGCCTGAAGGAGAAAATCATATCTGAGAGAAAGAAAGAGACCCAAGGACAGGGCTGGAGGGAATTTGCAAGCAGAGCCCCCACGGGCCAGGGGTAAGGAAGAGTCACTTGAGTCCACTTGAGTGGCCCAGAGAATTTTCCCAGTGCTTTCATGTCATCAGCCCCCAACCCCGCCCTGTGATCCGGAAGCCTTGTGGTCCTGTCCTTGCTTAGGCTGTGCTCCCCACCGCCCAGTCCCCTCCCAGCTGGTGGCTGATGCCTACTTAGACCCGAGGCCACTCGAAGTGTGGCCTAGGGATCTGTGCCAGGCTCTGAACTGTTTTGTTGGTTTTTTTAACCAGTGAAATGAGGGAAGGCTGGAAATTAAGAGTAAGCGTTTAGAAACTTTTATAGTAATATGCTAGAGTAATTATGTATCAGTGTACTCTAATAACAAAATGGGGCTTGTACTTTTAAATTTTACTGGTCTAGTCATCCATTTTTATTGTATTTGCCTAGCAAATTGGAAATTAAAAAGAGAAAAAGAAATGAGCCCTTTACCATGGGTAGTTTGAGAAGCTGCCGTAAGACGCGTCTCTAATACCCCCTTCTCCAGGAACCCTCAGCGTTTCCTCCTAGATGGGGTGCATGCTTTTCCTTCAGACTTTAAAACACAAAAGCAAATCTCTACTCTTGTGCACTTGTTTTAATTACCTGTTTATATGTCTGTTACCTCCAATCGGCCATGAGCTTCTTGAGGGCAAGTACTATGTCTTAGCTATCTTCGCACGTCCAGCATCTGGTGTAACGCATGGCCCATAGGAGACACTCGATAAATGTTTGCTGAATGTTACTGAACGGTCCTGCTTGGAAGGGTACAGCCTATATGTGGCTCAGTGACACCCACGAAGCTAAGCTCCCATTATTAATCAAATCCTCTTCTGATGGGCAATCTCTCTTTAAAATATGCTTCATCACTAGATATGGTTACCGGCAAACAACCATCTTGCTCTCCTGGGAGCCAGTCTGACAAGTTTCTTCAGCAGAAAGTTTCAAGTTCCTTCCCTGCCTTTCATTTTGTGTTGCTTCCACAGCCTCACCCTCTGAGGTAATTTAATTTCCTTGATTACCGATTTCAGGCGAACATCCCACTTTTGCCTCCCTGTTCTGCCCACATGAGAAAATGGTATCTGTTTCCTAGCGGATATATTCCCTAGTGGGGAATATATTGTATGGTGGAGGCAGAGTCTGTGGCATATAGTAGGCTTTGAATGAATCTTTTCTCTGAAGGGATGGCAAACACCAGGTGTGGGTTCTTTAACTTCCTCCCCACCCTCTGAGGCAGCCATTGCTAAATAATCATGGCGCTTTCCTACTCCCCCAAAGGTGAAAGAACCATCACATTGTTGAAGGAGAGGCAAGCAGGTCTTCTGGACAGTGATATGGTCTCTTTGTTTTTAAGGAATTAAAAGAAATGCAAACAGCATACAGCCGTATTAAGGTCTAACTGACTAGCGTTTCTCCCTCAAGAGAGCTGAGCCGGTAAATACCAATCTCCTGGTAGCTTTACTTGACAAGGTAGGACATCTTTGTGTTAGTCCCTTCGATGAAGCAAGGGCATAGTTGCTTCAGACGTAAAATTACACAAAGAAAATGCAAAACTGCATTGTAGTAAAATTATGTAATAAATATGCATAGCAAAAAAGACTGCTGGGCATACATCAAAATAAAGATCGTGGTCTTAGAATACAGTTATAGGTAATCTTTTTCTTTCTTTTGAGGGGTCTTCTATAATGCAGTTTTATTAAAAATAACACTAAAATTAATGAAGTGACAGTTTCAATTCTAAAATTTTCTAAATAGAAGGAACATTTAAGAATAGGGCAAATGGGTTCTCATGACTTGTAAGGGTCTGAAGGAGAGAGGAAGTAAGCAATGAGTTTTTATTGGTTTCCTGCTTCTTAGTTATGTACGGAAAGAGACACAAACCCATCTAAAGGCAGCCATGTGCCAAAATTATTTTTAAAACAAGACTTCCATTTCCCCCAAGAAGAGAGGTCTTGGTACCTTAATTAGAAAACTGGGAATGATTCACTAACTGTACTATTTCAGCTTGTGTGTGTGTATGTGTGTCTGTCTGTCCTTCGAGGTCAGAGGTAAGTATGGACCATCTGGAATCATAGTCTCTTCTCTGTGTAACCTGGTTTTATTCCAGAGCATAATAGTTATTACATCCATACAGCTTATGAACTGGAAGTCTGTGTATCCACTTCAAATACCCCAATATTGACTGTTTTTAAAGGGGCCCATTTTAATCTGACCATCGCTGTAACATGCAGAGAAGAACTTGCAAAAAAACAATAAGGGAAAACAAAAGAATGTTGTCCTTTTGTTGTAATCTGCTGGGAGACATGAGATGCATGCTTTGAAATGAAGCATTTACTAAGAGAACACTGCATACCATGTCTCTCTGAGGAAGCTGACTTGTTTATCTACAAGATAAGGACCATGTGTAACCAGGTGCATCACTAGTTGTTTCCAGAAACTCAGTGTCTGGGTTTGGAAATGATTTGAAAATTTTTTTTTTCTCCCGGAGGCTGTAGTTTTCTCTCTAATTATTAGTGGAATGTTGTGTAAAAGCCAAAGTTGTGATCTCCTCTTAAGTTGCAAGTTCATTTCCACCCTGTGATACCAGATTTTTTTTTTTTATCCATCCTCTTTAGAATAACTGCCTTGGAAGTCTCTCTCATGTTGGTTCCCAACACTTAAAAATTTGTCTACAAATCCCCTAAAAATGTGGATTCATATATAAAAAGTCACTACCCCTCACCCCTCCTTGACTTGTGTGCATTATACCACGTGACATTCTAAAATAGGAGTGAGTTGAACTTGTCTCTTGACTTTCGTGGGTAAACTTCTTGGGGGAGTTAGCGGCCCATGCATTCTGCCTGATCCAGAACACTCAGTTCTGAATCCCTCCCAACTCACCACACTCTGGAATCAAACTTGCTCTTAGGATCTTTTCTCTGATTTCAGCTTCCTTGACTATCCCATTTCCCTACTGTTAGTCATTTCTTCTTTTCTAGACACTCCCTTCTCTGGTTTCCATGTCTTTGTATTTTCTTGGTTCTCCCTCTGCCTTTCTGCTTACTTCCTTACCTCCTTTAAGAGCTGCTCAGCACCTGTCTGCCTTCTAAATGTAGGAATTTCCAAAGGTTATGCCTTGACTCTCCTTTTGTGCCTGCTCCCTCCATGACCTAACCCGCGATCACCTTCAACTAAGTATTAGGTTTCATCACTTTCCACACAAGTTGGATGTATTTCAACTTTAATAACCTGCCTGGACTTCAAAGTTGCCCTATTTCCAAATGAGATCATTATCTCCCCCCCCACCCCAAATTAGCTCTTCTTTCTTAATTCCCTGTTTTCATGTATGGCAACACAATTCTTTTACGGACCTAGACGCCAACATGGAACTGTATTTGCTGCCTCCCTCTCTGTGGCCCCAGCATTTGGATGGTGAGGAGGTTCTGCCAACTCTCCATGGTGATGTTTTCTTGAATTCTCCCTTCCCACACTTCTGGTACTGGGTCAGATACTCCCCCATACTAAGAACTATTATAATGGCCTCTTCCTGGTCTCAGTATTCTCCACCACAATGCTCGTCCCATTGTGCTTTGATCATGACACATTCCATGCTCCAGAACATTCAATGGCTCCCCATTCTCCAACAATGTAAGAGCACACCCTTCTTGCATTCAAGCACACATAGCTTTCTAACCCAGTCTTCCAGCAGCCTTTACATGTGCCCCATCCTGTGCTGAATTTACACCAGTGTATCTGTTGTTTCCTGGATGTTCCATGTTTCATAATTTTATGCATTTTCTTGCTTCCATCTCAGATATCCTTCCTGGTTATTTCTGTTCTAGAAATCTTATTCATCTTATTAGACTCTGTTCACTTCCTTCACAAGCCTCTCCATACCTCACCAGACTACACACCTGTCATTATCCTATTTCCTTTCGTATTCTGCCTCATAGTATAGTTGTTTGTATACCGTTTAGTCCTCTTTACTAGACTGATCAGAAACATGTCATCAGAAGAGAGGGGCTTGATTCTCAGTCTAGCTGTCATATGCCTCTTTTGAGCCTTACTATCCTCATTCATAAAATGCAGATAATGAGATAGTGTAACAGTGATTAAGACCTTGGGCTTCGGAGGCAGGCTGACCCGGATGATAAGTTCCCACTAAATACTGTCCATCATTATGATTGTTATAAATTCCCTCATGGGGTTGTTGCAACAATCCTGTGAGGTAAGACAAAAGCACTGCTTAGCATCGAGTGCCCCAAACACAGGACATTCTCAGCTCTGTGAAAGTAACAAGGAATACATGAGAGCTGGCAGCTCCAGGATCTAAGTCCCTCGTGAACAATGGAGGTGGGCATGTCATTATAAACAATAACGTGCTGTAGAAATAAGGTATGACCCACCTTCATCTTTGAACCTTCTGGGGTGGTTTGGCAAAGGAGTAAATGGTAGAGCCTTGGATTTTCTCAACTCCTAAGACAATGAATTCTGTGAAGTCTCCATTTCCTTAGCTATAAAATACGGCTAACTGTAGCAACCACAGATAGTAGATAAGGCGATTATAAAGTTCTTAGTACAGTATTTGGCATAAAGCAGCTGCTTCATAAATGTCAGATTCCTTTCTCTTATTTCCTCCCTTTCCCAAAAGTGCCTCACACCCAGTATAAACTTACCAAATATTTGTTGAAGTTAACTGAACTTAAAAATACCGAGTATGTGGGGTGCCTGGGTGGCTCGCTCAGTCGGTTAGGCATCTGACTTAGGCCCAGGTCATGATCTTGGGGGCCTCGTATCAAGCCCCATGTGGGGTTCCATGCTCAGTAGGGAGTCTGAGTCTCCCTTACCCTCCACCCCTCCCCCCACTCATGCTCGCTCATTCTGTGTTCTCAAATAAATAAATAAAAATCTTTAAAAATTAAAAAAAAAAATACCGAGTATGTGCCCAGAATATGTGTATCTTTCACAGGGGATTAGTGCCTTATCTGGCTAACAGACTGACTCCTGAAGCAGCCAGAAGTAAATCCCTTCAGAGATTTAAAATATATAATTAACTCTTTATTAAAACTGGATTCTCCAAAAAACGTTTTCAAGAGAGACAAAAATTATAGCAAGAACTAAAAGGAAAATCTGGCACCGCAAAGTAGCCCTACAGCGCCGTGGCTCTCTCTATGTGCTCAGATACTGTAATGGTTAGGCAGCTGTAGAACAAAGCAATTTCCTGTTTTCCTACCAGACTCAAACAAAACAAGCCTCAAAGCAAATATACTGCCATTTTTTTTCCTTCTAAATAAGTTCACGTGTACAACAACCTATTGAGGGACTGTATTCTAAGGGTTTTGCCTGCGCTAATTTATCTGGTCCTCAAGCCACCACATGTGATGAGTACAATTATCATTCCCATGTCAGAGATTATGAAAATAAGGCACAGAAAGGGTAGCTGTGCAACATCACACAGCTAACCAGTGCCAGAGCTAGGATTAAGGATCTTGGCTCTAGAGAATTTACTTGTAACTGTACATACAAATGATGTATTTAGTGCCCCAGTTGAGAAAGCACTAAGGTAAGGATTCTCAACCCTAGCTATACATCTGAATCACCTAGGAAGTGATACACGGAAGCAGATGCTCGAATCCAGATCAAGACAGACTGAATCAAACTCTCCAAGTGAGGTCCAGCTGTATGTAGTTTGGGAGGCATCTCCAGGAACAGAGATGGAGCTAAGGCTTGGCACGCTGACTCCAGGGCAGGAAGAGTCTGTGGCTACAAGACATCATGGAAGAAGGCTCTGGAGAGGCTCATTTCCTACCATGCACCTCACCCAAGACCAGCACTACATCTGAAACCCACACCCATGACCGCACACCCATGTCCTCGAAGGTACGAGTGTCGAAGCTTCCACAGCCTGGGTAAGAGCCTGAATCACTACACACAGAATGAAAGGCCATGCCTAGCATTCTAACTGCACCCACGTATGCGTCCCATTAGAGCTGATGGCAGCCATAAGGCGATGCCAGATCCCTGGGACACTGGCTAACTGCAGATGCAGGGAGATGGGCTGCTGGAGAGAGCTGCTGCCATGTGAGCCTTCTTTTCCTTGACTGTCTTTTCAGCTTGTGAGTTGCAATGCGAGTGTCTTTTTGGTGGTTGGGTTTATTTATTTCAGGAGGTGGGGAGTGGGATGGGAAAGGGTACTCATTTCTGTATCGCTGCCTCTGGCATAAGAGGCAAAGTTGAGGTTAACTGCCAACAGCTTCCCCTTTCTCTTCTTTTTGTTCACTCAATCTGTCTGGACCAATGCACAAGGAAAAAAGACAGACAGAATGGCCCTCCAAAGTTGCACTCTGTTTTAAAGCTGATAAAGGATGTGTTTCCCACAGCTTAGGAGAAAAATATATTATCAAGTGCCTAAGCAATTAAACAAATGGTATTTGCAAACATCTGCTGTCCAGAACCGTTGCCTGTGTTCAAACAAAGCCTCACACTGTCTTTGGCAAACCAGGGTGAGAAAAGCTGGGTGCCATTTGCTAAATGAACTCTTCCAGATTACAATTCTGTGGCCTGAGGGAATTAATTCAAATCCACATGGGGAAATTCATTCCCAAAGAGGTAGTTATTCCCGAAGAGAATCAAAGAAACGAGGACCTAGAGTAAAGTTGGCAGTAAGTCAATGAGTGTTTATTACCCTCTACTAAACCATATTTATTATTTATGTCTAAATCACAGAATCCTAAAGTTAAAAAGACTCTAAAGGGAGAATGAGACTTTGGTTGAAAAGGACTTCTAACAGCACCGCTGCTTCCCAGCCACTGGTACCTAGGAAGATACAACCCAAGAAGGAAACTTGCGAGAGCATCACTGACACTGATGGCCAAATGCACAATCTGGGGGACTATAGCACTAGTGGTTGGGAAATGCAGACTCTAGATCTTAATTCTGGCCCCACCATTTAATAGCTGAGTGAGATTCATGTTCTCATCTGTGAAGATGAGATCATGGGCCACTTTCATAGGTTTGTTCTAAGGATTAGAGAAGTTAATGCCCATAAAGCTCTCAGCAACCATGTGTGGCACCAAGTAAGTATCCCATAATTGCTAGCTATGAGTAGCAGAGTTTCGTGACTGTTATTGTTGTCACTGTAAAACAGAATTTTCCCCATTGTCCCGGAATCGTAACGAAGGAAGACAATCATGGCCTAAAATGTCCTAGGTCTACTGAGAGGTGTTTGTTTCTGTCTTCCCCACCTCAGACCCTAGTCCCCCAATTGATATAAAGGCAGAACTGGCAGGGAAGTGTGGACTTTAGGTGAATATTCCGAGAAAGAGGCTATTCCTGCTGCCCTCCCTTCCCTATGGAGGAGGGTAACTGACATTTGTTCTGCTTGAAACTAAGGAAGGGAAATCCTAAAAGAAATTCTAGCTAAGTTTGGGGACTTCCAAAACCCCTGTTTTTCATTAACCAAGAGATTAATAATTTTTCCTCTAAAGGTTGGCAAGGCACCAGGCAAGCTGAGCATCTGTGTTCTGTGGGCTCTAAGAAGTGAGTGGGAAAAGATGGCGCAGTTGGGCCTTGAAAGGATCAAAGTGGTCAGCAAGTAATTTAACTGCCCCTCATGGCAAAGTCTGACATTCTTAAAGGCAGGCAACAATATCTACCACTCAAAAGTGTCAAATTCAGAAGGTCTAGTATTTAACGAAACATTACTAGACACATGCAAAGGAAGAGCATGTAACTCATAATGAGGAGAAAAGATAGTCAATAAAAACAGATGCAAAAATGTCAGAAATGATGGAATTAACAGACAAGTCTAAACACAGACTATTTAAAACACAGCTGTTACAATCATGTTTAAATTTTTAAAGGAAAACATGTACCTCATAAAAAGATAAACGGAGGATACAAAGATCTAAATATAAATTCTGGAAATAAAAAATAAATCTAAAATGGAAAATTCACTATAGGGAATTAATAGTAGCTTAGAGACTACAGAAGAAAAGCCCAGGAACTTGAGACATCTGAATTGAAACTTTTTGAACAGAAGGACAGATAGAACACTCAAACGAACAAACAAACAGCCTCAGTAACCTGTGAAACAAAACCCAGTGGTATAGCATCTATTTAAAAGTGATGGGGTAGAAAAATATTCAAAAATATAATAGCCAAAGTTTTAAAGTTTTTATGAAAAGAAGAAACTCATAGATTTAAGGTGTTCCATAAACCCACACAGGATAACCACAAAGAAAACCACACCAACCACACATCATAATTAAAATGCTGAACACCACAGATAAAAGGACCTTTAAACAAGACAGAGCAAGAGAAAAAAAATGATACATTGAGTAGAGGGGGGAAAATAAAGTACTGTAACAAACGTCTCACCAGAAAATACGCATGTCAGAAAACGATGGAATACAGGAAGCTAAAAGTGGGGTAAGAAACCCCTCTACCTTAGAATTCTACAGTCAACAAAAATGTCCTTCAAAAATGAAGGTGAAATAAAACTTTTCCAGACAAACAAAAGTTGAATGAATTCATTACCAGCAGGCCTGAATCACAAGAAATGTAAAAGGAAATTCTCAGACAGAAGGAAAAAGATATACATAAAACCAAGATCTAAAAAAAGGATTGAAAAGCACCAGAAATGGTAAGCAGATGGGCAAATTTTAAAAATATTTTTCCTACTTTTAAATTTCTTTAAAAGATAATTGCCTGGTGAGCGAAAAGTAATAACAGTGTTATTATGAGCTTTGTAACACATGTATCAGTAAATATATGACATCAACATTCAAAAGGAAAGAAGAGGGAAATGGAAACAAAATGTTGTATGATTTTTGCATTATACATGAAATGGAATAATAATATCTGAAATAGACTGGAAAGTTTAAAAGCCATATTGTAGTTTTGAGAGAAACCATTGAAAGATTAAAGAGGTACAGTTAATAAACCAATAGTGGGAATAAAATGGAGTATTAAAGAAACACTAAATTAACCCAAAAAAGGCAGGAAAACAGAAAAAGAATAGATAGGACAATGATTTTTTAGAAATAGCTAGATGTGGGGCGCCTGGGTGGCTCAGTGTGTTAAGCCTCTGCCTTCGGCTCAGGTCATGATCTCAGGGTCCTGGGATTGAGCCCCGCATCGGGCTCTCTGCTCAGCAAGGAGCCTGCTTCCTCTCTGCCTGCTGCTCTGCCTACATGTGATCTCTGTCTGTCAAATAAATAAACAAAATATTAAAAAAAAAAAAGCTAGATGTTAGATTTCAACACAACCATAATGATAATTATGTTAAGTATAAATGGTCTAAATCAACAGTTCTAAATCCATGGTTTATGGCCCTTTAGCAGAAATCAAGGCAGAACATCACACTGTATTAGTAATCATTGTATTGTTCATCCTCACTAAACCTGCAGGGAAAAAAAAAGTTAGTCCCACTTAAGAAAAGTTTCATGAAGCAGTAAAAATTACTGATATTATTAAATCATGACCCTTCAATACACCTTTTTTATAAACATCCCTCTTTGTCTCTGGTACCATTTCTTGGTATAAAATCTCTTTTGTCCAATATCATTACAGCTATTCTAGCTCTCTATGATTGCCGGTTGCATGGTCTATCTTTTATAATACTTTATTTTCAGTCTACTTATGTCTTTTATCTCTTGCAGACAGTGTATAGTTGGATCTTGCTTTTTTTATCCAGTCTGACCATCTGTACATTTTGATTGGAGTTTTTATTCTATTTACATTTAAGTGATTATTGATGTAATTGGATTTATATATACCATTTTACTACTTGTTTTCTATATCTTATATCTTCTTTCCCTTCTATTCCTCTCCTGCTGCCTTCTTCTGTCTTAAATATAATTTTTAGTGCACCATTTTAATTCCTCTACTGATTCTAAATTTTATATATATATATATATATTTTAAGATTTTATTTATTTGACAGAGATCACAAGCAGGCAGAGAGGCAGGCAGAGAGAGAGGAAGGGAAGCAGGCTCCTTGCTGAGCAGAGAGCCCGATGTGGGGCTCGATCCCAGGACCCTGGGATTATTACCTGAGCTGAAGGCAGAGAGACTTTAACCCACTGAGCCACCCAGGTGCCCCTCTAAATTATATTTTATTGGATTATGTTCTTAGTGGTTACTTCAGTGATTAGAATCCCCATTGTAACTCACTACTATCTACTATGAATTAACACTAACCTAATTCCAGCAAGATACAGAAACTTTGTTCCAATATAAGTCCATTTCCTCTCTTCCTTTGTGCTACTGTGTATATGTATAATCCATATCCATATATATATATATAAAATCTATATATATTACATATAAAATGTCTGTTATAAACCAAAGAGTATGGTATACAACCAGAAAGCTCTAGCAATTATAAATCTATACCCATCTGACAACAGAGCTGTAAAATATATGAAACAAAAACTTAAAGAATTAAAAGAACAAATATACAATTCAACAATATTTAGAGACCGAAATACTCTAATCTCTATAAATAAGAAAAGAACCAGACAGAAAGCCACTACAGATATAGAAGACCTGAAAAAAACATATTAACCAACTTGCCATAACTGGCAGTTATAGAACACTACCTCAAACCAGCAGAAGGATCCACATTCTTTTCAAACATACTTGTAACATTCTTCAAGAGACATTACAGGCTAGGACAAAAAATATATCTCAATAAATTAAAATAATTGAGAAACTGTTTTTTTTTCAATGATAGTGGAATTAAAGTAGAAACCTACAGTAGAAGTAAATTTGAGAAATTTCTGAACTCTTGCATAGAAAAAAATAGAGAAAATTGGTAAAAACAATTTGAAAAAAAAATTGAAAACATAACAATATTGAGTAACCTTAAAGTAGACTAACAAAACAAAACAAACAAAAAAGGAAGACACATTAGCAAAATTAGGAATGAAAAAGGGAATATCACTACTGACACTACAAAAATTAAAATTCTTCTAAGGGAATACTATGAACAAGACTGTGCCAACAATTTAGACAATTGGGGTGGAATAGACAAATTCCTAGAAAGACATAAATTCCCCAAACTAAGAAGAAATGGAAGAACCCGAATAGACCTACAAGGTAACAAACTTGAACGAATTAATTAATTAAAAATCTTCCAGCAAAGAAAAGCCCAGGCCCATTTATCCTCACTGGTGAAATTTATCAAATATATATTTTTTTAAGATTTTATTCATTTATTTGAGAGAGAGAGAACATGAGCAGGCAAGGGAAGGGGCAGAGGGAGAGGGTGCAGCAGACTCCCACTAAACATGGGTCTCTATCCCAGGACCCCAAAATCATGACCTGAGCCGACAGTAGACACTTAACCAATTGAGCCACCCAGGCACCCCTTATCAAATATTTAAGGAACTATTACCAATCCTTTGTAGCTGGTTCAGAAAGTGCAATAGATAACACGTTGAGGATTATTCATACATAGAATAACACTCAGCGACAACAGCAAAAAACAAACTGAGACAACATAAAAACAAACTGATACAACATAAAAACATTATGCTGAGCAGAAGCCTGTTTAAAAAAAAAAAAAGGTTATACTGTGTATGTATAATTCCATTTATGTGAAGTTCTAGAAAACAAAAACATGAGAAGTTTTTGTTTCAAATGGGTGGGGGTATTCCTTACATGAAGTTTACAACTAGAAAAATATTGGTGAATGCTTCTGAAGTTTTTAACAGTAATTAATCAGAAGAATTAAATGCATATAACATATCTCCAAGGACACCAGTGACCTTAAAAATCAGATATGAAAAAATAAGGTATGCAAAAAAAAAATTTTGTTGGTGACACTTTGTATATCTGAAAAATTTAAACTTAGTCTTCCACTACACATTTATTACAAAAATAAAAGGTTATAGAAGTATATAAAATATTTTGAAGTTTACAAAAATTAAAGTTAATTGGAGTTTATATTCAGAAACTCTAATTAGCAGCATAAAAGAGCAACATTATCAAAGTTTTTTTGAAAAATAAAAAGAAATAAATAACCTTTATTTAAGAAAGGCTTTTTAAAACCCAGAGGTCTTAAGGTCTTAATATGATTGTATCAAGATCATTTACTTCTTCCCTAAGACAATGATTGTGGCAAAATTTATTTTCCTCAGATGTCCTCAACAGTATCTCCCAACTGACATGCTTTTCCTGTGAAATGTAACTTTGGCACTCTTCCCAATAGCTAGAGGCTACATTCTCTTTCACTGATTCTGAGCAGGCTTTATGACCCCTGAGACTAGGTCACAAGAAGTAATATAGCTTCTGCCTGTTTGTGTTGGGTCACTCTCTTGTGAAACCCACCCACCGTCCTGTGAGGAAGCTCAATGAAACATCTGGAAAGGTCCATGGAGGTATTCTTGATGACCGCCTCAGCTAGGCTCCAGTTGATAGCCAGTATCTACCATCGGACATGAGAGTAAATGAGGCTTTAGCTAATTACAGTCTCCAGTGATAGACTCCTTCGGAGTGTTCAAGTCTTTCTAACTGAGGCCCAGACACCACAAAACAGAGAAAAATTGCTGTGTCCTTTGTGAATCCTTGACCCACAGAATCTGTGACCACAAAGAAATGGCTGGTTCTTTTATGTCACTAAGTTTGGGGTTATCTGTTACACAGCAATAGTTATAGGAAAAATCACTATAAAGAAAAACAAGAGACTGAACTGAAATCTAGAAACACACTGAATAAATTTTCAAAAATCCAGAAAATATAGAGAATAACTAACATTCAACAAGGAGAAGTAAACAATCCACTCAGACGTCATAAGCAAGGAAACTAGAGAAGAGAGAAAAAAATGAACAGACACTTCTAGATTGATACAAACTTTAAAGATTAATACTATCGAGTGAGGTTGTGTATAAATTAAAGAATTTTGGAAGGTAATTTGATATTTCCTATTCAAAATTAAAAATAAGCACATCATTTGACTTGTCAATTTCACTTCTAGAAATCAACCTAGAGAAATAATAGTAAAGGGGCACGAAGATGTTGTACATGTGTGTTTACGGTAGCATTGTTACCAATAGCAAAAAGTAAAAATAAAAAAAGGAATCTATTTGATGGTCATTATAGAGGCATAGTTAAATAGATTATGGGAAACTGCTATGGTGAAATCTATAGAAAAGTTAAAAAGAATGCAATTGACTATTATGTCTTGGTACGGATGATCACAAGACATATTATTGTTAGAAATTCAAATCACGCAAGTTAATAGACTCTCCCTTGAAAACCAAACCAACCATGCAGATGATAAATATATGTATATATTTCTGTGAAGGAAGGGCTAAGGAAAGATCGACACCAAAGTATTATCAGTAGCGACCTTTGGAAGGAGAGTGAGAGTGGGGATTTTTCACATTTTGTCCCCTGAAAGACAGGGATTACTGTAAGGAGGTTTATATGAATTTTAGAAATTGATCAAACAATAAAATATTGTTCATGTTCACACACATAAAATTATAAAAACATGAACAGAATAATAGATTTCAAATGTATAATAGTGTTTACTTCCAGTAAGGAGAAAGGAGATTCCACAAGGACTGAAATACCAGGACATGGGGCTGACTGGATGCCCTCTTAGAGCTTCCTTACCACAGTGATTGTCCAAATTATTGAAATTATTTTTCAAAAATTAAAAAATGCACATGGAAAAGAAATGGCAAAAATTAGAGCACTTTGGATAGCTTGGTATTTCCCCCATTTGTGGGTACTTTTCCATATTGAGAATATTTGAAATGCTTTCAAAGAATCAAGAACTCTCTAAATCAGAAATCAAGTTATACGAAGTATAGACCACCCCCCAAAATTTGGTATCCGTTACTTCTCGTTGCCATTAAAATATGCTCAAAGGAATGAGGCTATCTGGCCTACAGTTACAAAGCTTATACCATCTATAGAACAAATTTCATTAACATGAGTCATTACTTACTCATCAAGGATTAGTCATCCATAGTTTTGGTGGGGAACTATAAAAGCTCCACATCATATCAGATCCTTAGTCAGTTTTTGCTATGGATCATAAGAAGTAGGAACACTTTCAGTTATAACAATAGTAAATTTCAAGGTCTCCTGGGTGGCTCCGACTCCTGGTTTCGGCTCAGGTCTCAATCGCAGGGTCATGAGATTGACCCATGTCAGGCTCCACACTCAGTGCAGAGTCTGTTTGAGATTCTTTCCCTCTCCCTTCCTCTCTGCTCCTTGAGCAAGCCTGCTTGTGCTTGCTCGCTCTCTCTCTCAAATAAACAAATAAAATCTTTTTTAAAATAGTAAATTTCAGTATTGAGGATAAATATAACTCATACCATGCCACAATTGTGTGTGCGTATGTACCGTAGCATGGGAATGTTTGGATTTGTATATTCCAAGTTCTCTATTTCCTGAATTATTCTGGCATTTTTTGCATCCAAAAGACATTGCTATTTGGGCATTTGATCTAAGCAGAGGCATTTTTTTCGTCTGGAGAAGAGAGCTAATTTGAAAAATACTAAGCAACCAGAGAACATGTAAAGAATATGCTGCAACCGATACAAATATTTTTTTTTAAGTTAGCTTAGATGTATTTTTTTTTTCCTTCAAACACATCCTTTATCCTTCCTCAGTCCTGTTTGCTCAGCTGGATGTCCACAGGGTCCAATTTTCCCTCCAATTGCCCTTGCACGCTAATACAATTGCTGCCCATATGGGTAATGGGTCAGCCTAGAGCAGCATTTCTAGGGATTTGTTCATCTACAGTATCTGGAAGCTTCTCAGATGGTTTTGCAACATTATACGGTCGTGCATTTTGAGTTTTTGTCTTTTTATAACAGGACTAAATAGATGTAAATCTTTAAGGATGCTGTATTTTAGGTGTTTCAAGAGCAGGGATATACCAATGCAAATTCTGTTTAAGCAGCTCCTGTTCCTTTTCACTTACCAAATATAGAGTAAGTGAACTTGAGTCTCAAATGCATAATGTTCTGCTCTTTCTTCTCCCTTGCTATCTTCCCTAAACAGAGCCAAATTAAGTAGATTCAGATAAACTTTGCTTAGAAAGGAGAATAAGCCAGTTTCTCTTAATATTGCCCTTTATGGATCAGTAAAAATGATCCATTTTATTAAATCTTGGAGTACATTTCTAATATTCCATTTGACAAGATGGGAAGTACACATAAAGCATTTCACCTGCATTTCAAAGTATGATAGTTACTCTTGAGGAAAAGTGCTGGTGCACCTGTTTGAGTTGTAAGCTGAACTAGCCATGTTTTGCACGGAATGCTATTTTTTAATTTTAAAGAGCAGCTATGCTTTTTCAGATGCAGGTATTTCACAAACATTTTTTTTTTTCAAAACTAAGTGAAGTGACCCCATCATTTCAAGGGAAACTACTACAAATAATAAAACTCAAGTTTTCAGATAAAAAAATCAGAATTTTGCAAAATGTAATGTATGACTTTAAAGCTTCCCAATATTTACTTTTCTAACAAGGTCAGTGGTATTATTAAGTTTTGTAAATTTTAATTTAGTTTTATAGGATGAAACATGTCAACACTTGGAAGATCTGCATGATTCCAGTATTTTCCAAATGACCAATGAATGCTGTCACAAAATCATGTAGGAGTTAAGAGAACTTTCCAAAGGGCAAAGAGAGACCAGTGGATTTTAATGTGACAAAATATGAAAAGTTTCTTGGGGAGAGTCTGGAAGATGGTGGTGGAGTAGGACTTTAGGTGCGCTTCATCCCATAAATACAACTAGATCACTATCAAACGATTCTAAATATCCCAGACAATCAACATGAAGACTGACAGAAGAAACTCCACAACCAAAGATAGAGAAGAGGCCACATTGAAGAAGGTAGGAAATGCATAGACTTGGTTTGGGAAACAGATCATGGCCGCCAGGGTGGGGAGGGAGCTACACTTGCAGAGAAGGGCAAAGGACAGACCAACACACAGGGGAGCACACAGAGAAAATGAGTCCATCTAGCAATTCCCTTAGAAAGCAAGAAGGGCTGAATTTTGCTGAGTTCTTGGGGCTTACAACCTGGAGTTTTGAAGGTCAAGCAGCTTGGCTCGGATAGAGCCAACGAGCATGGGGGCAGTTCTTGGACAGAAGGCAGGGCAAACAGCTCACAGACACACAGCGTGGGAAGAGCCATCTGAAGAGTGTCTTGGGCACACACTGGGGAGGTTATTTGTTCATCTCTGAGTGCATCCCAGAGAGGCAGCCTTCACAGAGAGACTAGGAACAAAGGAGCTGGCAGGGGCCACTTCCTTCTCCTGCTCCTCAGCGTAAGCACAGAAACACCTGGGGGAATCAGTTTAGTGCGGACACTCATTACCCAACTTGTTTACACCAAGCACAGATCCCACCCCCTAGCTCTGGAAGAATCACCCTTCCCAGTCACACTTGCCTCAGTCCCAGCGTGGCAGGCCCCCTCCCACGGAAGACCAGCCCAAACCCCCATTTACACCCCATCTCCTGGACCCTACACCCGTGCCTCCCGAGCTTTGCAGAGCCTCGGTTCCAGCAGCGGTGAGTGACAACAGTTCTCATTTCATAAGCAGACCAAAGCACACCTAGTTAAAACATGCCATGTTCAGGCCAGGGACCAAACACTGCCCTGTATAACAGGGAAAAAGACCTCCTGCAGAATTCGGGTGTGAAGGATAAAATAGCCAGCAGACATCAAAAAGCAAAAAGACTCAGATAAATAAAAAGACAAACGAGCGGGGAAGTAACAAACAACAGCACAGAAATACAAGCAATTATAAGAGAATATTATGAAAAAATTACACGCTAAAAATCGGACAACCTAGAAGAAATGGATAAATTCCTAGAACATAGAAACTACCAAAACTGAAACAGGAAGAAATGGAAAATGTGGACACACTGACAGCCAGCAAATACATTGATTCCGTAATCAAAAAACTCCCAACAAAGTCCAAGACCCGATGGCTTCACAGGCAGATTCTACCAAACATTTAAAGAAGAATTAATACCAATTCTTCTTAACCTATTCCAAGAAATAGAAAAGGAAGGAAAACTTCCAAATTCATTCTATGAAGCCAGCATTACCTTGATTGCAAAACCTAAAGATACCATTAAAAAGGAGTACAGGCCAATATCTCTGATGGACATAGATGCAAAATTCCTCTACAAGATACTAGCAAACTGAATTTAACAACACATTTTTAAAAATCATTCATCATGATCAAGTAGGATTTATTCCTGGGTTGCAAAGGTGATTCAATATATATAAATCAATCAATGTGATACATCATATCAATAAAAGAAAGGATAAGAACTATACGATCATTTCAAAAGATGCAGAAAAAGTATCTGACAAAGTACAACATCCATTTACAATTAAAAAAAAAAAACAAAAACCCTCAACAAAGTAGGTTTAGAGAAAAATATCCCAACATAATAAAGGTCCTATACGAAAAACCCACCACCACCATCATCCTTAATTGGGGAAAAACTGAGAGCTTTTCACCTAAGGTCAGGAATAAGACAAGGAAGTCTACTCACCACTTCTATTCAACAAAGCCCTGGAAGTCCCAGCCACAGCAATCACACAACAAAAAGAAATAAAAGGCATCCAAATCATTAAGGAAGAAGTGAAACTTTCACTATTTGCGGATGACATGATACTACATATAGAAAACCCAAAGGACTCCACCAAAAACCTGCTAGAACTGTTAAATGAATTCAGTAAGGTCACAGGATACAAAATCAATGTACAAAATCTGTTGCATTGCTATGCACCAATAATGAAGCAGCAGAAAGAGAAATTAAGAAAACAATCCCAATTATAACTGCACCAGAAATATTAAGATGTGTAGGGACAAATCTAAGCAAAGAGGTGAAAGACCTGTACTCTGAAAACTATAAAACACTGATGAAAGAAAGTGAAGATGACACAAAGAAATGGAAATACATTCCATGCTCATGGATGGGCAGAACAAGTATTGTTAAAATATCTGTATCACCCAATCTACACATTCAAATGCAATCCCTATCAAACTACCAATACCATTTTTCATAGAACTAGACCAAACAATCCTAAAATTGTACAGAACCACAAAAGACCCTGAAGAGCCAAAGCCATCTTGAAAATGAAAGGCAAAGCTGGAGGCACCACAACTCTAGACTTCCAGTTATATTACAAAGCTTTAGTAATCAAAACAGCATGAAAGAGACACATAGATCAAAAGAACAGAATAGAAAACTCAGAAATAAACCCATAATTATATGGTCAATTAATCTCTGACAAATCAGGAAAGAATATTCTATGGGAAAAAGATAGTCTCTTAACAAATGGCCTTGGGAAAAGTGGACAGCGACATACAAAAGAATGAAACCAGACCCCTTTCGTATACCACACACACAAAAATAAATTTAAAATGGATTAAAGACCTAAAATGAGCCCTGAAACCATTAAAATCCTAGGAAAGAACACAGGCAGTAACTTCTCTGACCTCGGCCACAGCAACATTTTTCTAGAGAGGTCTCCTGAGCAAGGGAAACACAAGCAAAAAAAATCATCAGGACTACATCAAAATAAAAAGCTTTCTGCACAGCGAAGGAAACAATCAACAAAACTAAAAGGCAACCTATGGAATGGGAGAAGATGTATGCAAATGACATATCTGATAAAGGGTTAGTATCCAAAATTATATATATAAAGAACTTATAAAACTCAACACTCAAGAAACAAGTAATCTAGTTAAGAAATGGGCATTGGACATGAACAGACATTTCTCTGAAGAAGACATCCAGATGGCCAACAGACACATGAAAAAGATGCTCGTCATCACTTATCATCAGAGAAATGCAAATCAAAACTACGAGGTAGCACTTCACACCTGTCAGAAGGGCTAAACTCAACAACACAAGAAACAACAAGTGTGGCAAGGATGTGGAGAAGAAGGAACTCTCTTGCACTGCAGGTGGGAATGCAAGCTGGTGTAGGCACCATGGAAAACAGTATGGAGGTTCCTCAAAAAGTTAAAAATAGAACTGGGGACAAAGGCTTTAAGTAATCCAATATCCCTAGCTCTAAAATGCCTAGATGTATACTTACACTTTCTGCATTTTATGTCAATTATTCCTTGAGGGGAAAAAAAAATTCTAGAAAATGGTGTCCACTGGCACAATAAATGGAAAATAAATTGGGTGACTGAACCTAGCCACCCAATCTAGGTCATCTCTAAGACAAAAACGTCTGACTGCGAATACTGTGTTTGTCAATTTCAATCCTGGTATGTATACCTAGTTCTTGATGTGTAATGAATTTTGAGATTATGGTAGAACAATATCCCCAAAAGGCTACTAATTAAGTATAACCACTCAAACCACATAAAAGTAAAAGAAGTGGCCTATCACACACTCTTGGTGCTAGAATCTAGAATTTGGGTTGATTTTTTTTTTAAAGATTTTATTTATTTGACAGAGAGAGATCACAAGAAGGCAGAGAGGCAGGCAGAGAGAGAGAGAGGAGGAAGCAGGCTCCCCGCCGAGCAGAGAGCCGGATGCGGGACTCGATCCCAGGACCCTGAGACCACGACCTGAGCCGAAGGCAGAGGCTTTAACCCACTGAGCCACCCAGGCGCCCGAATTTGGGTTGATTTTAATAAATAAAGATGTGGGGGAGAAAAACAGTCCTATGTTTTTAAAAAATATTTATTTAAAAATAAGATTTCTAAAAATACAGTACATAATACATTTCAAGAGAAGTAAAAATTCCACAATTTAAATTAAAAACAATCTGCAAAGGAAAACAGAAATATTACATGAATAAAAACAAAATCACTAAAACATATTTTTTTAAAAAGACATTGTTCTTATGGTAGATACATGGTTTTTCATTTTAAGAACCAGTGTAGAATTTTCATTTAAACAAGTTTATCTCAGATACATGGCTCCTGCTTGTCATCTTCCTCCCTCTTTTCAATCTAGGCTCGTGTCTCTCAACCATTATTTTCCTTTTTACCATGAGCATTAGAAATGTTACTGAAGATTTTCTTTAAATGCTCTTGAGGGACCAGATAAGCTAAAACAGACAATGCAGCAGAACAGCCCTCAGATTTAAACATACGCACTGAATGAAAAAAAAAAAAAAACCTGACATATTTAAAAATGGGATCTTTATATGGCACTTGGAACACAGCACTATTAAAAGCCTTATATCTTAGGGATAGAACATTAGACACAATTAGAGGTTGACACAAGTCCCCAAATATCACAGATTTTGCCCATTCATTAAACTTGCCAGTCAGATTTTTAAAAAGCCTATTCTGGAGACACACAGCCCATACAAGCATGGTCAACTGTGCTCAAGCCTCCCAAAGCCCCCCGCCTCCCAACCCACCCCACCATGTTAAACTTGCAACTCACTTGTCTGAGTATTTCTGATTGTGCAGGAAATTCTCCCTATCATATCATCTCAGCTGTTTCATTCTACCTATGCTGAAGTAGAACTTCTTTTCATATTCATCTCTGGAGGACAACAGATAGTGGTGAACTATGCACTACCACTAACTTGAACACATAACTACACTCAGCCACATTAATTTAAATAACACATAAACAAGCCAAAAAACTCAGAACCAATATTGTAGCAACAGAATCTAGGAAATATATTGTTGACAATTAGAGACATACTGTTGCTTCTTTCCATTTTGCTTACATATTTTCCTTTTACATCTAATGGCATGTCCATATGTATTTCTATATATAATTCAAATGATCCTAAGTCATTTCATTTAATGAATTTTTTTTCCATTCAGAAATCACTGCAAAACCATATATTGTATCTACATTCAAGGAGAGATTGATTTTCAGTTGATTGAAAATAATGCAAAACATTCTCAAATGTGATTGTCTACTTTTCCAATACATGAACAGTTACCTTCTTGCCAGAAATTTTAACTATTACAGTTGCAGTTTTAAAGACACTAAACTAAAGTAGTGTCTTGAAAACTTGTGGAAAAAAATAAGGAACCAGACTAGTGTACATAGCAGTATGGCATTGGGACAATTACAAGTATTTCTAAAAGGTATTCTCTGCCTTTTTTTTTTTTTTTTTTGTAAAATGAACCACCAAGCAGAATTAGCTTTTAAAATAATCTTACTTTAACTTTTTATGTAAAGTGACTAACAACAACCAGACTTCTTTTGTGTGTGTGTTTTGTGAAGTTCAATTTTCTATTAGTAGTTTTGCTTAAATGAACATACATTTGCATTTCTTCTTGGGAAAGTGTGTGCATGTATGTGTGTGTGCGTGTGTGTGCGTATACACATATATAGTTTTAAAGGTCTTCTTTAATTTTATCTTTATTTGCAAAAAAGACAAATGGCAACATCATTCTTTAGTGCCACCAAGGGTTACACACCCCCCGACTCTCACACATACACAGATGCAGGATTCTTCACTGATAATCAGAAAGGGCCCTTAAGTTTTCATTTTAGGATTTTGTTTCAGCCTTCATTAAAAGGGCTCAGTAAGCCATGTGGCTCATTTATAGAAATCAAAGGAGAGTTCTTATTATTTTTCACTTACTTCTGCAGAAAGAAAAACAAAATTAAAAAATCTTGTGAAAAGTGTTCAATTATCTTTTGGAACCTCAACCTATTAAACTACCTCTTAAAGCAGCCAATCTATATTAAAATATAGAGGAACTCTATTTTAATACAGCATGAAAAACCATACCAATATGCCTAACTATATATATATATATATATATATATATATATATATATATATATATATAAATCCAAATGGGAGACATTTAAAACCAATTAAATGGAGGCAGCAGTGTGCAAAAACGAAGATGTATTCATCAAAATTGTTCTTAGGAACACTGTTTACAAGGATGAGAGAAGAAAAGTCTTAGGCAACCGAAAATTAAAAAAAAAAAAAATTAACTCTTTGGTACAGGAATTAAAAATGTCACTCACTCAACGCTAAAGCGAGTAGCACCAAGATGTTTCAGTTGCTGAGGTTGTAAAACGCTAACTTCAGGCACCGATAGGTTCAAGTATCACCCGACGCACACCGGCAAGAGCGCAGAGCTCACAACATGCAGACAAGCTTCCCCTTTAGCTACCAGCCTACACGAATAAACCCCGCACTTCGTCCAACAGGCAGGCAAAACCACAAAACGAAACACATCTTTTGTTGTTGCTGTTTTGTCCACATCTCTGTTTATATATAAAGCGATCAATACCAAAAAAAGCTCCCAGTGGTGAACAGCTGTGGTCAGTGCCACACGACCTGACAGGTATTTATGATGATAAGATGGGTTAGGTGACCTCCAGGGGGATCAAGAACTCCAAAAAAGCCCACATTTTAAAGTGAAAATCATCCTTTATAAACAAATTGCTTATTTTATTGACTAGAAAACTCAGTATGCTTTCTCTGCAATAGGGAGCTTGTAAAAAAGGACCTGGACTTTTCAAACTTTCGGCAACCTGTCCATTTTCCCTCTGCACGTTATTTGTAATACTTCAGGTGAGCATAGGCTACAGAAGTACGATATTTAAAATTGAAAATCATTTCTCAAAGGCATCTGGCCAACTGATGAGAATCAGCAATAGAAATAAAATGGCTCTAACCAAATGCTTATGCGCAGTAGCCATTCTCACAGTAAAATGATATCAACAAGAAAGAAGGCTCACATGAGTCACATGATTGTAGCCTGGGGGCTTTCCTGATGTCACAGAGACAGCACCCCGTCAGCGCTGTTGCTGAGATGCTGCTTACCCATGTCCTGTCCAGCCTTCTCTCCATCGCTGTAAACTCCCCTACTCTCTCTATCCAATTTTGGCTACTCGCGACTCATTTGTACCTGCCCTTTATAGTGGACAACGGGAAAAGGACATATAATATTAAAATATAAATATAATGATAATGAAAAATACTGGCAATATCAACTGAAGAACTGTATATACCCCTGTTACTTCTGTTTCAAATCAGCACGAGCAGAACTAGACAAAAATTTTGTTGTTAAAAACTGCACAATGAAAATGAAAGGAGACATCAGAGAAAATAGTCACTCTCCTGAAATTAAACTATCATCATCCCAAAGGCAGCGGAAATGCTAAATACTGGCTGATTTATAAAATAACAACATGGGTTCAGACTACTTTAAGCAAGTTGCTTCTATTACTTTCTCACATTTCTACTGTAGAATATTCTAGAATTCAATTGAGGACGGCTAAATTCAGAGCATAATGAAATTTTTGATTTATAGATAAACAGAGGATGATTCTTAGAGTAGAAGGTAACAAATGTGGACATTAAATAATACATTCATTGAACTGTTAATTATATGGTTAATAACATTAGCAAGTAGAATATACTAAATGTACACGACTAACTACATCTTCCAATACTTACATTTTTTAAAGCAAGAATAGGTCAGGTAAAAAAATCTAATACTTGTATCTATTAGTAAATTGTTTGATGTTTATAAGTATAAGCTTTCCCAAATAAATTCAAGTATATCTACATATATTAGAGGTGATTTCAAAATTTTATTTACTGAAGCAGCAATAGTTTAGTAAACTTGAGCTAGATAATCTATAAATACATGAAGCACAAGGGACTAGTTAGAGACTAGAAAAAAGCCCAGGGAGAGACTAGCTGCTCTGTTAACATTAGTGCCGTTGTAAACTAGGGCTGGATACACTGATTTTAGAGCAACACATGTGAGAACACTGAAAGTGCCCTCTGATCTAATACATAGAAAACTGTGTGGCCATAGTCTAAACTACTTCACATTTCCTGGTTGGAAGTGTTATTCTAACCTAAGTCTTCACGATTAGCATTCAGAAATAATATATCCTTTTGGGTGAAACACACCTTCAAGTAATTACTTTTATGGAAGTGACCTGGAAAAGCCTGGTGATGAATGGTTTTAAATTAGCCAGCATCCTTAGAGAAAAATACCTCTAAGCATCAGCAAAAATTCACTGATGTTCAGTCTGACAGAAGTGTTAACTTAGTTGTTATACTGAATGTTACGTATGTTTATGTTTTCTAATTTTATTACTATTAAAAGTAAACTATGCTTTCTTATGTTAAAAGAGATTAATACATTAACTAAAATGTTAAATACAGCTATCTCTTATGTTAATCACAAATATTTTTAATACAACTCTTAAGCAAAATAGTATTTTTCTTATAATGCAACACCTTCACATATTTTAAAAACTCTTTAAGTCTTGGTTATAAAGTACCAAAAGCTCTTTAACCGAATACCTACAGTTTGGGGGATTCTGAACTCAGTCAACTTTTCCCCGTAATCTAGGGCCCATAAACATGTTTGTTTACAGAAGAGAACAACAACAAATATAATTGTTCAAGAGGCGTAACCTAGAGCATCTAGCTAAAAATCTTTCATTTCCAGACCCCAGCCACAAATTTGGCTGATGTATAGCATCCTTTAACACATATTTTGCCTAAAACGAAATGGAATGTTTATAAGGAAATACTACTTCTAACAAACAGATCACATCAGTAATCCCACTGCTCGTAACTATTTACTAATGCTCAGCATCATTTCTTATTTTCATGGTTACCCAAAATACCTAACACAATGACTACTAAAGTTACAGCTGTAACTCTGAATAGGAGAGCTTAAAAAAAAAAAAAAGTATAGAAAGAATTATTAATCTATTTTTTTTATGCAGTAGAATCAGGTAAAAAAAAATAAAGTCATCCCAAAACTGAGATTTAAAAAATAATTAAACATTTTTTTTAATACCCATCAAAACACATTAGGTACTTGCTTACTGATGTAACTACAGTAAGTTTCTGTGTTTTGTAATAAATTGGCCATTTTAAGTAACGGTTTTCCTAATTCTAAGGACTTAATTTGCCAAGGTAAGGTTTAAAATAAAATTCATGAAATGGTTTACATTTGTTTATCCTGATCTAATAGAAATTTCTAATTGAGAGTAAAAAAATATAAGAATATACATAAATGAAGCCAAGTACTTATCACACTTATATGAATTAGACGTCGTCATTATAAAGTGGAACACACTGATTTTCATAAACCCATACATTTTTGTACATACACTGCCCCTAAATTCTGGCATGTTCAGGATTAGGCTATACGGTTAATTGTGGCACTGTGGATCTCTAGAGCCAGTATAATTACACTGATTCGCCAAAAGAGGGCGCAGACAGAACACAACTAGACTTCCTGCACTCCCTAGCAAACTGCCAGTTGGTTTCTTTCAAGTCCTGGCACAAGAATTATAAACCCAGTTAGGTGTGCTAACTTGGGAATACTGAAAGTTACAGCATAAGTATATATAGCTATGCTTTAATATAGATTCTTATATAAATAGATTGATATATAGCATTTCTGCCATTCAAACAAAATAAATATATGCCTTGCCTAGTGTATCAATTTATATCCCCATAACTTAGAGGACTCAAGTAGTGGGATCAGGAGCAGGGAGGGTAAAGAGAAAGGAGGGAAGGAAGTGTGCCTAGAAGTGGTGTATCTAAGAAAACAAAAACCACCTTTGGAGTGAGAAACGGACCACCTCCGGCTCTCCTTGCCGAGGCAGAGGCTGGGACTGAGGACCTCCCAGGTGTGTACCTACTGCTACTATATGATGTTTAAATATGTCCAAAAAGCTCCTTGGGGGGGGGTCTACAGTAGGCTTTGCTTTTTCTTAAGGTTCTCATCTGACAGGAATGTATACAGCATAAGGCATTTGACTGAGACCTATTTATATATCTACACGTTACTTCCCTATAACGGTTCTGTCACCAGACCAAAATTTGGTCAGTACGTTAGCTTGCACGAAACTCAACCCAGTTGCCTGACATGAATATACTAATTTTGTGGTTCATTAAGCTCTATAAATATACTTCTCAAATTAAATTTACTATGCATCTTATCAGCACCAATAAATATTTTCATCTGCCAATTCTACATTTTTAAATAATAAAGCACTGCAGTCAGAACATAAAAGACATGATATTTATATCTCTGAGAACAGCTTATTTGATTATTTTAAAAGATATTTACAATTCCTGGAAGAACTAACTACAGTATAGTTAATTGGCTGACAACGGAAATCTTCGGTTTCATGATTTCTCAGGAGTGACACTTTACTCTCAAAACTATCTAAAAGGAAAATATTGATATGCTCCAAGAACAGCAGACCCCTTCAATCTTCTCTTCAAAGACTGTGAGGACATACATTTTCTAAAAAGATATATGGATTTTGCAGTATTCTAATGGAAAAAAATGTAATGGCTGAATTTTTTTCAAAGTCTGCTAAATGTCTTTTCACACAGATCTTCTCTGCTTTCCAAGAGACCATCACCATTAGCCATTTAAATCTGTATAAGCTAATGGTAAATATTGATCTTTATGTTTTCTTATTTTAAGGTCATTTCTTAACATTAGCTACTAACAAACGGTCTCTCAATCCAAATTTATAGTTGGCCAATTAAAATTTCATTTTGATTTGGGTGATTATAGGTACACAAAGGTTACTTATTTTTACTAGCAACTTCCTACAAATAAAATTTCATTATTTAGTTGGTCAATATCTATTACATATAAACCTTCAATGTGTAATTTTAGATGTACTAGTAGGTAAATAAAAGTAAAAAGTATATATATATGTTTTTTAAAAGCACATTATTCCTCTTTACAATGTACATTATATATTATCTAGTACACTAGCATTTTAAAAACATATTCATTCTAATATAACTGTATGAGAAAAGGTACTTGTGGAATTATTGCAAATTCTCTACCCTTTTTGCTCATCAAAATCTTAGTGTAAAATAAAATACATGCCCATGTGGCCAAAAATTCTGCCTTGGAGCAATTATTTTAACAACAACCAATAATTATATCCAGTGCAGGGAAAAGAAGTGGGAAAGTTAATATGGAAAAAAAATTCATCTTTCCTTTAAAATAAGGTAGGTAGTTGGTATTTTATTTTAGTGGCGTTTTTATTTTGTTTTTGGTGAAGAGAAAAACAGAAAACATTAGAGAGCTACTTCTAAGAAAACACTGCTCTTTTTCTGTTGTTTTTTTTTGGTTTTTCATTGTTGTTCAATTTATGCTGCATTAAAAAAAAACCCTGCAGCTCATATAAAAGGCAGTATTGCTATTTAAATTATGATGTATTTGAAAAATAAAACTTACATATAATATAAGGTGTATCAACTTTTGTAAACCCAAAGAATGAAATTCAGATTTGGTTAGTACTGCTTAAGAGTGAACAATTTAAATAAACATCTGAAATTTCCCATGAACTAAAATCGTAACATTGTCAGTACTAAAAAAAATTATGTACAATTATTTCATCTCAATCACTGCCTTTGGGGTCTAATCACAAAAGCATTTAAAGAAATCCCCGTGGAAAGCTAATTTGAAAGTAAACATGCTTTAAAACTTAAATATAGATCTCGTATTAGTCCCACAACAGGATCAAGATCACTATTAAAATAAAGCCTGGGGCACATTATGATGCCTAAGATTGGTGGGTGGATTTTAATTCACTTGAAGACTGTCATAGTTCTATTATCAGAAAACCTGTAACGCATTTCCAGCATGGAGGACCCATCTGTGCCCACCATCCATCTGTTTAGACGTGATTGGCAAAGTGGTAGGGAACTCGCAGTGGTTGCCTCTGCCTGAAAGGAATAAACCACAGGATCTTCCAACGAGTGCCAAAAACTTCTGAGAAGGTCTGCTGCCATGGCTTTCGGGGCCTCGATCTACAGAAGACAGCATTATTAGTGAAAGACAGCACTCCCATGGTGTACTTCAGTCAGCTAAAACAATACAGGTTGGCTGGGGATCCGTTACTGGAATCTGATGAATTGTGTCCCAGCATCACAAATACAGCTTTCCTTTCATTATGGCATGCAGCTGAGTTTTAACTCTGGAGAGCAGATATTGTATCTGTGTCGTCAATCAACCTAGGGTAACTTTTGAAGCAGAGGAGAATCTCAGGATTAACAGAATGTGTGTCAACAACACAGTAGCAAATCTCTTTTGATGTACTTTCGGGACAAATAATTTAACTTACTTTACTTAGACAAGGAACAAGAAGGCTCAGTACTTATTTTGTTTGAAAACTAGCATGGCTTGAAGACCCCTACTGGAAGACTGGATTATGCCTGTCTAGCTCAAGCCTTAGACAGGGCCCCGAGAAAAAGCCAGCATTATGCTATCTTGCCACTACATGCACACGTTTTTCAAATGTGGCCAGCTGTTTCCATTTTTAAAGAAGAGCACTACGGACTTCACATTTATACTTACATTTCTTCACAACAGTTAGACATCTTTTCAATAGATGTTGTATCCTATCAAAAATCAAAGAAAAATTATACTCAGATGGAACAAAGTTATCAAGGCTTTATTCTACAACTACTTTATGAGGCTTTTCATCGTATTTAGAGAATATTCTAAAGATTTAAACAGTTTACATATGGGTACTAAGAATTTTAAATTAACTGCATACATTGCTGAAATCCCCTTGACAAAAACAGAATGAACATTATATCGTGCCAAAAAAAAAAATTATTCAATTACAAAACCTTACAAAAATTGTAGGAGTCTCACTTTATTAAACTATAACCTTTTATTACATTTGCTTTCTTTGATAATTCTTCTAAAAGTCTAGGATTTATTTTTAATTCAACTGTCAGTGAATATGCACGAGAAAATAAATACCAAAATGATGAATTCAAGGCACTCATGAACAGAAAACTGCGAAGAGCCCAAGAAGGCTACTGGTTCTGGACTTCTATAAACAAACACAATCCAACAAGGCAATCTATGCATTTGCCATGTTACAGCATCTATCACTCTGAAAAGGAAAGTGAAACTATTTAACAGAAAGGCAGTATCTTCATAATAATACAATTTCTTCTTATGTGCTTTCTATAAAGCTCTAACACAAATAGGTAAGTGAAACAATTCAACAAAGAGAAGACAGTTTCTAGATATGCTGGTTTCATTTACATTAAGAGAAAAATCCATCGCTAGGCTGAGAAACTGTGCTGGTAAGTAATAGCCAGATAACCAAAACACAAATGACACAATCTTATTTTAGACACTTATTTACATTTTAAACAGACTTCAAAGTACTACAAAAGAAAATATGTTCTTTCAAATATATGAAAAACAGTCAGAGAAGTTTCCCTCCTCTTATCCTCTACTTCAGGAGCTCGCTCACATATGACAGGTGGACTACGCTGTTAGGAAACACGCAAGTGTCTGGGGCGGCCACTCCCATCCCAAGAATTGCTTTGGTTGTGGACCTCTCTTCCAATGATACTAACAAAAAACATTTGACTTTAAAAATCTCTTTATAGCATTTACATCAACAGCTCACAATATTAAGTTCTCAATGTATGAACAGTTGAATAACTATAGTTAGCCCACATATGAGAAAATAAATCTATTTTTTTAGATGACAAAGTCACCAATAGCAGTGTCTCATTTCCCTCTTCCCTGGGAATTTGTGACAAGATTGTAGATTAGCCACGTATTCCATATTCATTAGTTTTCCTATCATGCTTTGAAATTCATGGTATCCAATGACAAGTCTATTTATAATTAACTTTCCTCAGTTCTGTTGCATAATTTCCTCAAAATAACATTTTACTTTGTGACAACACAGTCTGCAAATACATGAGAACGTTGATTATGGGCTTAGTGGAAAGCGGGCCCTCTGCTTCCACATCTGTACGGAAAGTAAATGAAATAATTTGAACAGGTTCTTAGCACTGATGGGCGACACGTTGCCCCAGAACAATCTAGGCAGCTTGTGCAACCAGGCAAAGGAAAAGACAGGACAGAGGTCTGTAAGTGCTCTTAGGACAGGTAAGTAAATGGCCTCAAATCACAGTTGTGGATAATACTTACAAACTGTTTCGGGATAAGGAAGGCGACTACAGAGTCAGACTACTACACCTAGTATTATAGTAAATTTTTACTATGAGTAAGTTTACAATTTGATTAAAATTCTAAGGTACTTATATGAGGCTTAAATAAAAGAATCAACTTCAAAGACTTTGGATTTAGATTTCATGTGGGAAAAGCTTTTATTTCCAAGTGCTTTTGACATCTTTCCAGAATCTGGTTCAAGAAATAAGTAGAATAGTACCTGTTAAGTCATCATAAACAGATGGTTATTCTATCAAAGAATGTGATGTTTACCATGACTTTGTGAACAGGATTTTCGAGGCTAGCCAAAAACAGGCTTGCTTTTTTTTTTTCCCTCTAGAAATAGCAAATGCTTATCTCTCTCTGGAACTCAGCTATCAAGAATACTGTTATAAGAAAAGAAAATGCAATTTGTATTCGAATAGCCAAACGTGGCATAAACACGTCCCTGGCACTTATAGAACGTGCTCAGAACAACACAAGTCAACATGCTATCACATTCGTAAACACAACAGGATCTGTAAACCAGAGGAGGAGAGAGGGTTACTAATGGCAGAACACTGAAAACCACAAGTTAATGCCAAAAGTGCCAAATGAGGTTAAATATATCGTGTGTGTGTGTGTGTGTGTGTGTGTGTGTGTGTGTGTGTGTGTGTTGCAAAGCAGGGAAATGTGGACTATTTTAGAAAAAACAAACTACAAATAATTAAAATGGATTTTGGTGCAGTAATTTCATTCAGCATAAGAGTCAATACCATCAGTGACCATCAAGAAAGGACCAGTAAGATACTTGCCATCTTTGAGGGGTATAAACGTAATTTATAAATACTTAGTTATACATAAAACTCAACTATCCAGAAAAAAAATGCATTTGTCAAAGAATAAGAAACAAATTTTTATAGTATGTTGTCTACAATCAGGGTATCTTACCTCCAGAAAAATATTTACACCATGATGATGGGTTTAATAACCCAAATATCTAAGACTTCTATCAATCTGCATAAATAAGAGATACATGAAAATCTTTTCCTATTTTGTTTTGAGAGAGAGCGAGCCAGCAAGCACATGCAAGTTGGGGGTGGGGGCAGAAGAAGAGGGAGTGGACTCATAAGCAGGCTCCACACCCACGGCAGAGCCAAATGCAGAGCTTGGCCTCAGAGCCCTGAGATCATAACCTCAGCCGGTCAAGAGCTGGACGCTTAACCAACTGAGCCACCCAGGCAGCCCTGCTTTCTTATTTTAAAAATGGAAAGTTTATTTTCTCAAAAAGAATAAAATGGAAATAGCAAGACCTATATGGGCCTTTCCTAGTTTATCAACCAATACTTTATCTTCTCCTGGGGCTGATCTTACCCTAAGAAATGATCTTTAAGGTTCAATCTAAGAAGGTAAGTTAAAGAGAGACTATTTCCTGTTAATCATAGCACACTCTTCTCCTTTGAAGTCAGAACTCACTGTAGTCCTCATATGAAATAATCTGTTCTTTAAGCACTGATCTCCAAAAGAGAACGAGCTATATCTTTTTTTTTTTTTTTAAGATTTTATTTCATTATTTGAGAGAGAGAGAGCATGAGAGGAGAGAGGTCAGTGGGAGAAGCAGACTCCCTGCTGAGCAGGGAGCCCGATGTGGGACTCGATCCTGGGACTCCAGAATCATGACCTGAGCTGAAGGCAGTTGCCTAACCAACTGAGCCACCCAGGCGCCCCAAGAACGAGCTATATCTTTTATCAGAGATCCGGAGTTCACACGAACATTTAATCACTCATGGAACCAAAGTGAGAAGGCAGTAGATCTTACATATATAGTCACTGAAAATCTCTTTCCAAAATAATTACTGTCCTTCTCTTCATCAAGTCACTTCCCAGCTGTATAAAACCTTAGGAAAGTTACTAAAAGTCTGTATCTCAATTTTCAAATAATCATTCCTTACTCATAGATTTTTGTAGGCATTAAATGAATTAATATATGTTAGAGCCCTTAATAATGCCTCAATAAATGTTAGTCCTACTTTTTCCTGATATTGCCTACTATACTTTTCATTGATATTGCTTCCTACTATATATACCCTCTTTTGAGAGGGCTTAGAGATACAATATCTCAATTATATCAGAATATAACTTCTACAAGGTGGATTTTATAATGAAAGATAAAATGCAGAGACTACAGGAGACTACACAGATAAAATCCAATATTCACAAGGGGCATATACTACAGTTGAAAAAATAAGTACTGGGTATATAAACCAAGATCAATAGTCATTTATCCACCTATCGAAAATTTACTAAGGACCTATTGCTATTACTAAGGACACAGTCCTTAGCATCAAGGAGCTTACAGTCTAGTGAAAGCAGTCAAGTACACAAGATAACTGTACAGAAATACACAGAGAATGCCAGGGAGTATGGTTACATACAATAACATATTGTACAAGTAAGCCTTAAGCTAAATATTTGAAACGGCTGGAAACCATGTTCCTAATCAACACTCCAGGTCAACTACTCTTACATTTTTAATACAAACTTATACTTTCAATAAGATTTTTGGTTACCAGTACTGGTAAGATGGTCTAATGTGCTTCTCTGGCTGAGACTTAGGGAGTAACTAATGTATTGACAAAATGTGACAGAGAAGCTTACGAATCATTGTGGGAAAGATTCATAAGTTAACTATAAATACAGGATCTGGTGTTTTTGCCAATCCTACAGTAATGTTTTAAAGTCAGATCAAAAATTCGGGGTGCCTGGGTGGCTCAGTGGGTTAAGCCGCTGCCTTCGGCTCAGGTCATGATCTCAGGGTCCTGGGATCGAGCCCCGCATCGAGCCCCGCATCGGGCTCTCTGCTCAGCGGGGAGCCTGCTTCCTCCTCTCTCTCTGCCTGCCTCTCTGCCTGCTTGTGATCTCTCTCTGTCAAATAAATAAATAAAATCTTTAAAAAAAAAATTTAAAAAAAAATTCATGTAGATTCAGAACATGAGAAAATAAAATGAATGTTTGCGTAAAAATGCAAGTAAAATGAAAACTCATAAATGTTTAGCTTCTTTACCAAAAAAAGCATCCATTTAATCACTAGAGCAATTAGTAATGCTTTGAGAAAATAAAAATGCAGTATTCCTAAGGAAGAACTTCTCACAATAGATTTAAATAGTTTGTAATTACTTGTAATTTTATCAGAAATACAAGGAGGTTATGACCCTGAGCCAGAGAGATGACATAACATAAATTTATTTTTCACAAACGAACACGTTTATGCTGAAGAGCAATCCAATCCCACACAAAATAATTTTGATGCTAGCAGGCATTTTTTAAAAGAATGCTGTTTTATTACCATGCAATGTAACTTAGTATGTACTTAAACTAATTCTTTGGAAAGGGAGACCCTAGGTTCTATAAAGTTCTCTACATATTCAAAGTTCAAAGAAATATCCGTGTATAATATTAAAAGCATATAAGAAATGGCACTTAAAATCTTAATGATTTTTCTAGATTTTTAAGAGCCACTGAGAAGTATTATATTTCATCCAATATTACAACTAGGAGTACTCTATTAGAAATACATTTTGTTTTTCTTAAACAAAACATATAATTCAGAAAAGAAAACACCATACAGAGCACCCTTTATAAAAATGTTAAGTGAGCTGGGCTCAGCATAATTAGCAATGATTTCCATATTTGCAATGCTGATTTGGAGTTGAGTAAACCACACATAATTTGTACAGAGGCTATACTGAAAGATGCTAATTCACACTGATTCGGTGGGATACTTGGCAAAATTTAATTATAAGGATTAATAATCTCAGGACTACATTTCTGGGTACACAGTAAAAGGCAGGTAAGCCCACTAATTGTCAGACTAATGAGAATGCTATTTAATAGACAATCTCATTTAAACTAATTGAACACATTTTGAACAGAAGATACTTTTCATTGCCTAAGATAACCAAGTGAACATTAAGTCACCCCTGCCTTTGTGATTCTTTTCGTATTTATTTAAGTAATCATGAGTCAGTATGTTGGGGGGAGGGGAGACATTTCTCCCTTTTTAATTTGAAAAGCTTTACTTTAAGCCATCTTTAGTGATTCAAGTAGAGTTCAACAATAGTACCTGTGAGAGCAAAGGCAAAAGTTCCATTTTTTCTTTGAGAATTTAAAGCACAAAACCACAGCTAAATATGCCGCACCCTACCCTCAACCTCACCACAACTGAGAAAAGCTCTCTCTGCTCCAGAGATACCACCAAAAGCTTAAGCTATTATATCAACTCCACGGTGCCCAGAAAACAAAAATGCTTGTATACAAAATTGAGATAAACTGTCAGAGCAGTGTCATGGTACACAATGGCTCCCTGTCAGAACTCCACCAGAAGGCGCTGGACCAGCTGTTACAGCGCTTCCTGACGAACTCTCCCCAAGCCCAGGGACTGCAAACATGACTAATGCCATCACCCAGCACTATTAGTATCAGCGCGCATCAGAACGGACATCATTCTTGGCTGTGTGTGGACGACTGCTCAATAAGAGATTCTGACAACATCAATTACGTGAATAACAACATCACTATCCATTTCATTCGGAAACAGAAAAAGGCTAAACAGGCAAAGTAAGGAGTAATTAGAATAATCTGTTCCCTAAATAGAGAATGCGTCAAAGCAGATTGCTTTGAAAACATTTTAACTTCAATACTGAGTTTAGTAAAAAGGCACAAACATATATTTAAACCTACGTCTAAAATGAAATCTAAAAATAATCAAAGGTAATCCTTTAAATCTGGGTTGAAGATTAGCCTATTCCACAGAAGCATCTGGTTGTGTTGCAATCTTTAAACCTTGGAAACGAGATTAGAAATCCACTGTTTTTTAAACTTAATTTCTAGTTACTTTATCTGGGTCACAGATAATCTGCTCTTGCTAACTCTAAAATGACATCAGATAATCATTACTGTGATTATCCTGTTACCTTCTACTATCAATAAGACGACAGAATCTTCCCTCTTGCGTGGAGAGAAATGACTTATTTATTCTAAGAACAAATAATGAGGAAAAATTACTGAAAACGGATGTGCTGCTTCCTCAAAGCCTCAATCTTAACCTAAAAAAGCATTCGTTTTGCCTGTTTGTTGTCTAAGAGGACTATATTCAAGTTACGTAATGACATAGTTTATATAATGAAATAATACTCCTACCGGTGTTTTCCCAAAATGCCTCCTGGTCTTTGGAAGCAGGAATAGGGGAGGAGGAAGACTTCAGTGGAAGGAATGAATTTACTGTGATTGCTTTTCCTCTTTGTCTTTCTTATGTTACCTAACATATTCATCACTTCTTCCACATTGTGAGAGATGCATGGATTCAAATTATGACAGAAACATGTTCAGGTGTGAAATTTCCTGTGGACAGTCTTAATTTTTTTTTCATAAAATGAAAACAGCAAGCATACTGTATTTTTTTTTTAAAAAAGTAAGCATAGCCTCTATATTTTTAACTTAAATATTAAATTTTATTTTATTTAACTACTAGTAATTCATTAGATTTAAAATTAATACTGAGGTTTAAAACCTTAAATAATTAAGCTTTAAAGAGCCTTAAATCAATGTGAGGAGGAGTGCATGCTGGAAACCTTAAAAGAATTTTTCTTAATCCAAAAAGAGTGATGCTAGAAGGTCACTATTAAAATCCAGGTAAATGGAATTGAAGTTGACTACAATTGTTCAAAATACCTGGATTCAAGAGGAAGTAGGGTGAGTAGAGACTGGGCTAACAAATGTCTACTTTAACACTGCATTCTTTTTTGAATGTTTCACAAATGTATAATTTCTACAGACATCAGAACTGTCTAGTACAGAGTATTCTGAGAGAGTACTATATGTATACAGAAAGAAATGAAACTTTTGAAGAAAGCATATTATATAACAAATGTGGTTTCTACTTAGTTTTAGAAATACCAAAACATCAGAACCAACCTCCTCATCTTAAGATAATGAAATGCTGTTCAGTATTATAGCAAAAGAAAAAAATCAGGCAATTTGAAAAATATTAACACTTCGGTAATATGGAATAGAGTCAGAACAGAATCCAATATTACACATCTTTCCAAACCAAGAAATTCAATAAATAACTTTCGGGTCAACTCAGAAGTGAACACTCAAATTTTAGACTGGGGATTCTCAAAAGATTTTGAAGCTTTTGCTGCCAAACAAACCCTCTCTCTGAAGCTTCTGGGGCTGCTGGGTGAGAAAGAACCTGCTGCCCCCAGCTATAAACCCCAATGGCCCTCATGGGTAACTGGTATTCTTAGCAGCAACATCCCAGATGTCCATTTCCAGTCATCCGTAAGATAGCGAAAGAAATCTGAGAATTCTCATTCTGGGGTATATAAATAGATACCAATGATTTTGGTAAATCCAAAAGTGAAAATTCAAAAAATCCAAGTATAATCTGGTAATTCTGACATGACTTACAGACAGACTATAAAGTAATTGTGAATTAGTGTAAAAGTAGAGAAAAGATTTTAGGCAAAGACCTACTCTCATCTTCACCACTGTTCTTAATACCATGTTATCATCATTTGAGAAGTCACGAGATACTAGAAAATATTTCAAGCTGAGTAACAATAAAAATAATTGGAACAGACATTATGCAATCATGAACAGCCAATAAGAGCATGAAGGAAAAAAATGGAAATAAGCATTAAGCTCTATTAATGACCTGCATGGTGAACAACTTGATGCCTGCAATTTATTTTGATAAGTCTCAAAACATATAACAGATCAACAGACAGTCAGACATGAGATAAAACAAATATTCTAATGTTAACTGTGGTTGGATATTCACTATAAAATTCTTTATAATTTCCTGTGTGTTTAGTGTTCAGTGTTTTTCCTATAAAACCTAGGGAGGAAAGGTTATGATGAGTACCATAGAAAGTATGCAAACACAGGTTTGTACAAGAGGTACGTTTCCCTCCGTTCTGACTGCATTCTTCCAGTTTTATCCCAAGGCTAGTTACCACTACCTATAGCTAGCTCCCCGCCCCCAGGCAAACACTAACCTCCTTTCTGTTTCTACAGACTTGCCTATTCTGGACATTTCATATAAATGGAACCCCACAAATACAGGGCCTTTTGTGACTTGTTCAAGGTTCTTCCGTGTTCCCAGCATGTATCAGTACTTCACTTCTTTCCATGGCAGAGTAAGATCCACCGTACGGATATCCCACATTCTGTATATCCGTTCGTCAGCTAACAGATACCTGGACTGCTCTCAGTTTGGGGCTATTATGTATGAATAATGTTGCTATAAATATTCATGTACAAATGTTTGCACGGACATATGTTTCATTTCTCTTGGGTATCCACCTAGGAGAGGCACTGCTGAATGAAATGATAATTCCATGTGTAACTTTTTAAAGAACTGCCAGACTGTTATCTGTCTGGGCTGTTTTCTGTCCGCACGAGCAGTGTGTGAGGGTTCTGATTCTCTAAGTCCGGACCAATCTTTGTTATTACCTTTTTTTTTTTTTTTAAATTACAGTTATCCTAGTGTGTGTGACGTGGCACCTCATCCTGGTTTTGATTTTCATTACCCTGATAACCAGTGATGTTGAGCATCTTTTCATGTATTTGTTGTCCATTGGTGTAACCTCTGAACAAATACGCATTCAGATCCTCTGGCCATGTTTTAATTAGGCTGGTTTTTAGTATTGCGTTATAGGAGTTCTCTATCCTAGATTTTAAAAAGCCCCTTATCAGACAGAGGATTTACAAATATTCTTTCCCATTCCATGAGCTGTCTTTTCACTTTTTGATCATGTACTTTGAAACACAAAAGTTTATAGTTTTATTTATCCATTTTTTCTTGGTTGTAATTTTCTTGTCGTATCTAAGACACTATTTCCCACTCCAAATTTTACTCCTATGTTTTCTTCCAAGAGTTCTATAATTTAGATCCTACATTTAGGTCCACGATCCAATTTTAGTTAATTTATGTATATGGTGTGAGGTAAGGGCCCAACTTTATTCTTTTGCATGTGTATATCTCGTTATCCCAGCAGCATTTATTGAAAAGACTTTTCTTTTCCCTGGCGAATAGCTTTGGCACTCATGTTGAAAATCAATTGACTATTTGTACATACATCTCTGGACTTTCAATTCTAGGTCATTTATCTATACGTGTATCCTTGTGTCAGTAGCATACTTTCTTGATTACTGTTACCTCATAGTAAGTTTTGATCACCCTTTTTTCTTGCTATACATTGTTTTCACTGAACATATTCTGATAAACACTTATGTTTACATATACAATACATATGCTATACAGAATATAACAGTGGGGATCTTTTTTTAACATACATGCTTATTTACACATGTCAACAAATAGTTTCTATAAAACAAATGTGTAGAGGTTGACCAAAAGGACTGAGTTTTAAGGTCTGATACACACTGACAATTCACCTTTCAAAAAGATTATGCCAATTTATTCCCATCAACTATGTAGGAGAAAACCTTAACCTACATCTTCTATAATGCAGCATATTACCAAACTTGCACATCCTTACTCAACGTAATTTTTCTCATTTTTTGAACTTCTCTGTTGTGATAAATCCTACTTTGCTAATAAATGCATGCAAAAAAAATAACAATAAGACCCAATTACTAATAAAATGTTTCTACCAGCAACTCCATTTTTTGGAATTTATCTTAAATTGTCTTAAATAGTTTCAAGAGGAAAAAGAGATGTTCAAAGTAGTCTTATTTGTAATATAGAAAAAAAGATTACAAACTAGATGCTGATCAACAGGAAAACTATTAATTAAAATATGGTATAGTCACTAAACAGTATATCCAAATATTAAAAACTATAAACATGGAGTCTGTAGCCATATAGAATATGCAAATTTTTAAAAGCAGGAAACAAAACAGTATATATACTCTGTACACTGATTATCACTACTTTAAAATTACACAGGCACATGGGAATGAAAATATATAAATGACTATGTGGTAATTTTCTCCTTTAATATCTAAACTTTCTGTCACTTAGGATTAGGTTCATAATTAGGAAATGTGTTCATAAATACATTACATTAAAAAAATATACTTACTGTGATGATGCCAATTAGTTGAGTATAAAAAAGTCCCGTTATCCCAACTAACATAGTAATGCCCATAAAGGCAGCTAGTCTCATTATGGCCAATTCATGTCTAAAAACAAAGAGGTCCTATAAGAAGAAGAAAAAAGAAAGACTTAAAAACAAATTGAAAAGTTACTTATAATTTCAGTAACATTCAAGAATTAACCCATAAGGGGCGCCTGGGTGGCTCAGTGGGTTAAAGCCTCTGCCTTTGGCTCAGGTCATGATCTCAGGGTCCTGGGATCGAGTCCCGCATCGGGCTCTCTGCTCAGTGGGGAGCCTGCTTCCTCCCTCTCTCTCTCTGCCTGCCTCTCTGCCTACTTGAGATCTCTGTCTGTCAAATAAATAAATAAAATCTTTAAAAAAAAAAAAAAAGAATTAACCCATAACATTGCTCCTTATTATCTTAAAAAATACTCTCCCCCTTTTGAGTTTGCTCCACTTAGTCACTATATAAATATTTGAAAATTTCAAAAATAATTGCTTTTAATTTATAGTAGCATGCCAAAAAATGGGATTTTTACTGCTCTCATGTCGAAAAACCTCAATCTTAAAGTTGCAAATTAGCCACACTTATTTACCGTTTGTAGCAAAAACCAAAAGAAAACAAAAACCTCCAAAAAACACAAACAAAACATACAGTGTACAATCTTTGGTTACACAAAAGGAAATTTTATTATTATACTTCTAAAGAGTTGAATGCACAAGCCTGATTCATAGTATTGAAGTTCAGGTGACCAAGATAGCCGAGATTATGTCACTTAGTCAAAACAAGGGGGAAATATTAATGATGGGATCTTGTGGAAAAGTTCTCTTTAAGCCTACTTCATCCATCCATCCATCCACTCGATTACCACTGCCAAGCGCGGCGCTAAGTAACAGAAAAAAGTAAAAACGAGAAAGATATGGTTCATGCCCTGAAAAAGTTGCAGCTTATTTAGAGAGAGAAGCCAACTTCATGAAACTCCAAACAGTGTGATCTATGCTCTAACAGGGATGCATGCAGAAGACTGTGGAAACACCAAGCAATGCCTAGACAGGAAGGAGAAATGTAAATGCTGTGAGGGAACGCTGATTTCCTGGCTCACGGCATAAAAATGAGTGTCTCAAAAGTGAACCCAAGAAAGTGGTGGAAAGACAGGAAAACAAGAAGCACTTCATTTTCTCTGTAACCAAGCAGACAGACCAGAGCAGTGAGATGGGAGTTCTGGAAACCTCCCGCTGCTAAGCTGTGCAGTAATACTTCCACAGTGGACAGAAGCAACAGATGAACGGAAGGACCCCCCAAAACATAACCACCCACATGCCTTTTTAACACTGAATCAGGTTCAGGCTTATGGGTATCCTGGTAGCGACATCAAAAATAAGGAGGTCACCGAACATAAGGAGCTTGCTTGAAACAAAAAAACTGATGCTTTTCGGTGTAGCACAATGACCACCCACCAGACTCAAGCAGAAATCGGAGTCTATACCCAAACCACTCAGTTCATACAGCAGTCTGAAATCAGGCAGTCATTTCAAATGCTCATTGAGAAGAGCCTGACACAGAGTCCTTACAAATCATGGACGATGAAAAGATGGAGCTATGCACGATACAAGAAATTCCATGCAGGAAGTTCTGCTCTACCGCTGTTTGAAAACACAAATTTGTTCCAACGTGGTCAGTACATGAAACGACAACTTGAGCACAGCGAGAATTCTGTGTTACTTGTGTGTGACTTCATCCACGAGAAACCCTAAATGAACATGGAAGACTGCACCCAGCTAAACGAAGGCCTGCGGGTATACACAAAACGCATGCAGACTCCCGAACACCTAGTGACCACCGCAACTGACCGTCTGTGTTAGGGGCCGCACTCACCCACACCTGCTATTGCAACTTCCCCTCAGGTTTCAGATGACCCTCCTTCCATCACTTACAGCAACCTGTCTGATGCCCGCTGCCACACCAACACAGCAGGTCTCTCTTCTTAAGTGTCAAGTTCAGTATCGTATTTGTGTATTTCTCAACTATTTAACAGGTGTGAAACCGTGCTGCTGATTTTATTAGGTTCTGACCCTTCTGAGTGTCACTGACAAAGTTTCTGAGTGTTGTGCCTCCCTCTTTCCATAAGCTCTGTGGTTTTCACTGCATAATTTTGCATAGTAGGGTGAACTTCAGAAATGCACATATGGTGTTACAGTAGAGCTTGGTGTAATAAAAATACCATATATGACCAAATAAAAAGCATCTTCTCTTCCCCCAGTGAAAAGCTTTTAAACAAATTTTGCCAGCTAGAATTTATAAATGTTGGGGATGATGAGATTAAAAGATCTAACGCTAATATTACATTTATTCACAGGTTGCACATTTGGATTTAAGAGTATTCGTGTAAAACAGTAAAATACTTTGAGAAATTTCTTTTTATCACTCTTAACATTTTCAAAACACAACTGCATTCCAAGATTGCACACACATAATTAACATGTTCAGTACTAAATCCAAATCTTGGTCATTTAGCAAAGTTCTTCAGAGCATAACATCTTCACTTTATTTTAGATTTTTTTTTTTTTTTTGATGTAGCACTTTTGGGATCTAAAAATTCGCTTGGAAAACTTTATCCAAATCACAAGAACCCGTGTGCTATTCGAGATCTTTCCTACATATTCAGTGTTATGACTGAATGTGTCTTCCCCTAAATCCATATGTTGAAGTCCTAATTCCTAGTACCTCAGAATGTGACCGTCTTTGGAGACAGGGCCTTTAAGGAGGAGAATAAGTTAAAACAAGTCCCTTAGGGTGGCACTAATCCAATCTGACTGGTGTACCTATAAGAGGAAACCAAGAAACACAGACACCAGGATGCTCACGCACAGAGGAAAGACCATGTGAGGACACAGCGACAAGGTGGCCCAGAGGCAAGCCAAGGACAGAGGCATCCGAAGAAACCCAACCTGCTGACTTCAGGCTCCTCGATATCCAGCCTCCAGAACTACGAGAAACTGAGTTTCTGTTGGGTAAGCCTTCCAGTCTGCAGCACCTTGTTACGGCAGCCTTAGCAAACGGATATTGTAACTGTATTCCTTTATCGTTTTCATTTTCCCCACTTTTTGTTAAGAGATGTGCTTATATCCAGGAAATGCAGAAGATGTAAGTTCAGTTTAGAGAAAAGTCACACCATCCTCTCAAGAATGAGAACACGTGACAGCACACAGAGCTTTCATCTGTGCATTCCCTCCCCATCACATTCTCTCCCTCATCCCTACCTGAAGGTAAAGGTTACTGACTCACTGTTCCTGCCATTTGGATACGACCAAGTTTTAGTTGTATATTGCAGATGCCTTCCACACTAAGTCTACCTTTTCACTGTCTTTATGGCATATTTTGATAACTCCAAGGGCTTCAATTTAATGTAGACCAATGTATCAATCTTTTCCTTCAGTGCTTTTTATTTCTTGTTTAAGAAGCCTTTCCTAATCCTGAGGTACTAATAGCACTCTCCTACATTATCATCCAAAGCCTTTAAAAGCTCTGTAGCTTTGCCTTTCACATTTAGGTCACTAATCCATCTGGAACTGATGTTTATTCTTTTTCTGCACAGTGCAATATAGGGGTCTGAATTTACTTTTATTATATGGATATCCATCTGTATTTTCAGAAAAAATTTCATTAGTCTTTCAAGTTACACACACAATCAGAAACACACACACACACACACACACTCTCTCTCTCTCTCTCTCTCTCTCTGTCAAGCTTCATATTTTTCTCCCACAGGTCTTGTACTTTTTGGCCATATTTAATTCAGGAACTTTCTGTTTCTATTATAAATGGTTTGCTATTAATTTTATTGTCTAAATAGTTGTCTGCATACACATGATTTTTTTTTCTAATCTGTTAATGTGATAAAAATACTGATTTTCTAATGTAAAAACTGCCTTTCATGTCTAAGATAAACACAACTGGATAAGGCTGGTTACCTATATATCCAGATTCAGTTTGCTAATATTTTGTGTAGAAGTTGTTTATCTATGCTCATAATCGGACTAGTCTATAATTTTCTTTCTTTCTTCATTATCTTTGATAAGTTATGTATTTAACATATGCTAAACACCTAAAACGAGTTGGGGAGAGTTCCCTCTTTTTCTGTTCTTTCTAAAAGAGTTTGTATAAGACTAGAATTATTGTTTCCTTTCATATTGGACAGAGGTAGAACTCACTGATAAATCTGTGGATATTTCTTGCACAAGTTTTAACCACTCACTCATGGTTACAGAACTCCTCCTGTTTCCAATTTCCTCCTGAAGCAATTTTCTTCTTAGAGCTATGCTATGCTTACAATCAGGAAGCTCAGTACTGTTAAAGATGTCAACTATCCAAACTGATGGATAAAATTAATACAATTCCAATAAAAATCCCCACTGGCAGAGCATATAGTCTACTAATGGTGAACTATACGGGTTTTTTTTTAATTTTTTTAAACTTTAGGTTACTTTTCTTTGTACAAATTGCTAAGTAAGCTGTATCTAAATTTCATGGGAACAAACAAAACACAACAAATACCATACCACTCCTATATAAAAAGAAAATGGTGGGAGGGTTTGGTTTATTGCATGCATTCTCAATATAAGTAATATGGCCCCCAAAGGAGGGAGAAAACTGGTGCTTCTAGGGGAAAAAAAAAATCACCTATTTCAATAGTTTTGTGGCCATACACAAATCAATCCTACCTGACAAAATCTTATTCCTTAGTATTTAATTTCATAGAGGGAAGGGGAGAAAAGGCCTAAAAAGGCTCCTGAGGGAGCAAAAATAATGAAAAAAGAGGAGTCTCCACTGGATAAGAAGATTTGCTGTAAAACTATGGTTATGACAGCATGGTGCAACCACAAGGATAGACAAATAGACCAACAGACTAGAAAGAACCAGAAACAGACACACACATAGACGGCTGCGTTTCTGACAAAGATGGCACTGCAGAGTGGAAAGAATTATCTTTTTTAATAAATGGTGCTAAATCAATTGGCTATCCATCTGAGAAGGAAAATGAAACCCGACTCATACCTCATGGGAAACACAAAAATCAATTCCAGGTGGAAATGTAAAAAAAAATATAATACTTGGAAGACAACGTAAGAGAATTATATTGATGATTTGGGGATAGAAAAAGACTTCTTAAATTGAACCCAAAAAGCACTAACTGAAAAGGAAAAGACTGATAAGTTGAAGTACATGAAAATTAAAAACTCCTGTTCATCAAAAAATACCATCAACAGAGAAAGGGTAAGCTAGAGAGCAGACAATACTTATTACACATACTCAAAACAGAGCTCAAATCTAAAATGCTCTACAATTAGAAAAAGAAAACAAAAAAAGTCAAATAACCGCCCCCCCACACCACCACCACCAAATAGGCAAAATACTTCCACAGGCACACTGCATGAAATAGGCTATTCATATGTTCAGTAAGCATATGAAAGGGGGCTCAATACCATTAGTCATTGGAGAAATGCAAATAAGAACACAATCAAGTACTGCTCATCTCCAGCAAAATGGTTAACTTTAAGAAGACCTGAACCAGGGGCGCCTGGGCGGCGCCGTCGGCTAAGCATCTGCCTCCGGCTTGGGTCATGATCCCAGAGTCCCGGGATGGAGCCCCACGTCAGGTTCTCTGCTCAGCAGGGAGCCTGCTTCTCTCCTTTCTTCCGGCTCATACTCTGTCTCTCTCAAATAAATAGAATATTAAAAAAAAAAAAAGAAGAAGAAGAAGACCTGGACGAGTATTAGTGGGGCTGTGAAGCACTCTGAACTTATATTCTCTACTAGTGGGGGTTTAAATTCATTGGACCACTTTGGAAAACTGGGTAACAGTGTCTAAAGGAACACAGATATATCCTTTGAACACTATCCACTTCTAGCTGTAAGTCCAAGGGAAATACCTGCACACATACAGGAGAGACAAGGCTACTTCCTGGCCATTATCCGTAAGAGCCCCAAACTGAAAACAACGCAAATGTCCATCAACAGAATGGATAAATAAATAGTCTTAAATTAAATGAAATACAGTTGACCCCTGAACATCAATCTGACCTGCACCAGTCAGTCTACTTATATCCAGATTTTTTCCCTATATTATACGTATATTTTCTTTTCCTTACACTTTTACTAATAACATTTTCTTTTCCCTAGTTTACTTCATTGTAAGCACACAGTATATGATACCGATATAAAATATGTGTTAACCAACTGTTTATCTTATTAAGGCTGCCAGTCGACAGTAAGATTATTAACAGTGAAGTTTTGGGGGAGTCAAAGTTATACGTGAATTTTCAACCGCACATGGGGTTGGGTCCCCTAATCCTTGTGCTGTTCAAGAGTCAACTGCGCCCATGAATAAATTTACAGTAATACTCACAGCAATGAAAAAGAACTGTCTAATAACGAAAAGAATAAATCTTATAAGGACTCCTCAAGGAGAATTTGTGATAATTCACTGAACTGTTTTTATTTTTGTACACTCTTCTGTAGGTGTGTTTTATAATATAGAAGGTACAAAAAATGAAATTACACTGAGAAGAAAGCTGTGACCTTGAAATATACACTAGAAAAATACTTTAATTTCATAAATAGAAACAAAACTCTTTTAAAATACATATAAGCAACATGCAAAATAAAATTAGGTTACATATGGTCTGTGAAAGGAGAGACAAAAATGTCCAGTAAGTTATAAGAAAGGATATGAGACAGAAGGAAAAAAGGAGAGAGGGGAAGTCCCACTGCTCCGTGAGCTCATCTACCACTTTCTTCCTGGGCCAGGCGGATGGCAGAGTCTCCTCCCCCAACACGTGGAGATGCAGAGCAGCGCCCACAGAGACTGCTGCACACAGCGAGAGCAGAGATAAACAGAGAAGAAGAAACATACAGGCGACATGCACACACGCATGTCGCACAAACTGACAGAGGAAGAGAGGGGCGCTTACATGGAATAAACAGCGACATTCCCATCTGGCCATCTTCTGTAATGCTGTCATTGAAACTCTCAAAATGTTACAAAACTAGTGAGCAGTGGGGCGCTTCCTGATGCAAGCTAGATGAAATAAGCCACGAGCTGGACTTGGCCACTCACGATCTAGCAAATAAGTCTTCTGATAACTTGGGTCTGTAAATTCCTTGAACTCATCTCTTCCAACAATTTCATCTTCTATCCTAATCTAGTATTGATCCAAATTCTATGATTAAACCCTGTATCATATTGCTTCCTATAACTGTACCCATACCATAAATGCAAGTTCAAGCACAGCACACTCTGAATACCAACCTCCTACCTCTGGAGCCTAACTCCCTGTAGGCCGATGATGCTAACAAACAGTCCAATCTGTTGACCCAGCCACCATTTTACGACTTATTACTGTCTTCCCCCCACACTTTCACAGACTCCCTGCTTGTTTACTCTCCACAGTACACTGCCATAGCTTTCCTCAGTACACCATCCACTTTCTTGACCCTTTCCTTTACCACTGTTCTCCTCCTGGCTCACTGGCTGCACTTTCTTCATCACCTTTCTGATTCACCCTCATCTTTCTGTCTTCTAAACTTTAAGAGTGCCCTGGGCTTGGTCTTCAGACCTCTTTTCTTCTCAATGTGTACTTACTCCCTAGAAAATCTCCTATCAGATCCCATGACTTTAAACACCATCTTTATGCTGAAAGCTCATAGATTTAAAGCTCACATCACTCCACTGAAACTGCTGCCTACCTCTGTCCAGTCAACATCTCTTCTTAGACACGGAAGAGGCACCTCAAAGTAAACACATGAAACCAAAATCTTTAACTTATTCCTAATACCAACACTTCCTCCAGGCTTCTCCATCTCAGGAGGTGATATGTCTATTCTTCCCATTGTTCAGGCCATGAAACCTTGTGATCATCTTTGACCTGTCACATTTTATTTCATACTCTACATCCACATCATCACCAAATCATTTAGCTCTTCAAACTATAATGGCTCACTTCTCAACACTTCCACTACTCCCATAATCATCTCATGTTTGGACTACATTTTAATAGTCTCACAACTAGTCTTAAGTGTTGTCATCCTTGTTCTCCCTCAATTTATTTCCCAACCATCAGTTTTCTTTCTAAAATGTAAATGAGTTTGTGTAACTGTGCTTAAAACCCTCTAATAGTTTCCAGAGTCCCAACCACCAAACATCCTAAAAAAACCCATCTCCAACCTCCAGTTCTATCCCTCACTGCTCTCAATTCAGCTCCTCTTACCTTCTCCCAGCTTGCTCCACTCAAGGCAGACTGGTCTTCTTACTGCTCCTTGAAAATATCAAGTATGCTCCCACCCCAGGGGGACTTGGCCCAGGTCCTTTCCTCTCCGTGGAATGCTCTTCCCCCCAATATCAATGACTTGCTTGAGTTCCAGGTCGCTGCTCAAGTGTCACTACTGAGAAAGGCCTTCTCTGGCTGCATTATCAACCATTAATCTCTCTCCCTTACCCAACTGTATTACACTTAATAGTACTTTTTTGCTTGTTATGTATTTGTTTATTGCCTGTCTCCTCCAATTAGAATATAAGCTCCTTAATGCAAGAACTGGGTTTTATTCACTGCTGCATCCTCAGAGCCTAGATCTGGGACCAATGCACACAGTAGACACTCAACAAATATTTGTTAAGTGACTAAATGAGTGGTTTTTGTAATTTCCTAAAGTAAACATGTTTCACAAATAAAATTTTACATTATTATAAACTATAAGTTTTTATAGCACCAGTAGGAAGCAATCTTTATTTATAAGCCATTTTCAAGTAATTTTCTGTGTTTTTATGAAATGAATCTGAAAATTAACAAGATTTGACATATTTAGGATCTTCCTGTTACTAAAAAGTTTTTCAGCCTCAGCATGATGGATACTTTGGGCTGAATCACTCTCTGCTGGGAGACTACCCTATCCTTCTAGAATATTTAGCGGCATCCCTCACCTCTACCCACTAAGATGCCTGAAACATTCCCCAGATCTGTGACAACCAAAAAATGTCTCCTGATATGACCAATGTCCTTTGGGGGATTAGGGGACAAAATCTCCCTCTTCCCCCCACCGCACTACTGTAAGGGATCTGATTTTCCTTATTTTTCAAAAATAAAAATCGGTTGTATCACAAACTGATTTGAATTTTCAAAATGGCTTCAAAACCAACAACACATGCTGAAATTAGAGCCCTGTGGCAATTACTCTTACAGAAAATAAAATTCTGTTATATCTGTATGGTTATCAGCACTTTTGGGAATAAGCCTTAAGTTTGATCATAATATCCCAGAGAAGTTACAAGACTGTTCTGTACATCCCTCTTTCACATCCAGCCCCCAAGTAAAATGTCCTTTTTCAGTTTTGTTAAATTCTAATGAAAATTAATATCTAAATGAGAAAAAAATCATTACTCACACCTAACTAATGGCTATCATTGAGGGTTCAGGATGACACGTTAAGTTCTGATACAGATATAATTGCAGTTTTCTTAGAGAGCAAACTGCACTGGCACCTGAAAGCCAGTTTCATGGCAGAGGCTAAAATATTTTAGAAAAACCATTTTGTCTGCCTTCCCATACTTTAGTAGTAAAAACTCTAGAAAAATTGACACTATAATAAAGAAAAAGATACTATATTTTCTTGCTACATTTACCATTTAACATATGATGTTTGGTCAAAGATGAGTGAGATGGGCACCTGAGTGGATCAGTTGGTTAAGTGTCCGACTCTTGAACTTGGCTCAGATCATGATCTCAGGGTCATGAGATCAAGCCCCGTGTACGAAGCCTGCTTGAGATTCTCTCTCTCGCTCTGCCCCTCCCCAGCCCCACCACACTCTTTCTTTTTCTCTAAAATAAATAAATCTTAAAAAGAAGAAAAAAAAAAGATGAGTGAGACAATAAAATTGCTGCTGGGCTGTAACCATTTAAACTCAAAGTGATAACACCATTCTCAGAGAGAAATAAAAACTGCTAAGTCTTCTATGCTAAATGCCGTAATATTTATAAGTAATTAGCTATATGAACAAATTTAACAAAGACATATATTCAGTAGACCTGATACTGCACAGCAAGGTCAAGATTTCTTATGAGGATTCCATGTTCTATGTATCACTAAAAGCTCAGAGATATGCTGACACATTCAAATGACCACTGTTAGAATAACAGGGTATTCTTTTGGGTTTTTTTTGAGCTCAGGACTCTGAGATGGAGACCTGAGCTGAAATCAAGAGTCGGGACACTGAACCAATTCAGCCACCCAGGCACCCCAATAATAATATTCTTAAGCTGTTTTTCTTTCCCCATAAATATAAACTAATTATATTATATCTGACACTATTACTTTCAAGCAAAAGAAAAAACAAACTACCAAGTGATGATATCTCCACCACCATTTCAGGATGCATCCACAGACATGCCAAATTACCATCATATTAGCATTAAAAATAATTTACATTTCATTTTTTCTTAAATTTTTCTTAATTTCACACTGTTTTTGCCTATTCTCAACTATTTTTCCCCAAATCCAAAAAGTTAAATAAATACATCAGTAATTTTTATCCATTCTAAAGTGACCATGATAAATAAATGATTTAATAGATATCAAAAAACAAAGGTTATTGAATAAAGTCGAAAATACTGTTTAAAGAGCAATAAATAATGGAAGTACTCAGGACACTTTAAGATTGATTATATAGAAGGATAATATTTACCAACATTCGAAGCTACCTGCAATCAAATCTTCTGGCTATTTCTATTCTTTGTTAGCCAACTAATTCTGTGGCACTGTTATATCTGACATCAAGTCCTTAGCAACACTACTGGAATGAGCTAATTGGAATAATAATGATGTATCTTCCTAGCTGAAGAGTTTGCCAGACTGCTAAACATTATTTATTTTCCTCTTCTGAATATTGGCAGCATGTACCTTTTGAAATTCTCTCCTTTCTTTCCCCCTTCTGTCACTCTCCCCATAGCCTTAAATGTAGTTAATATCTTAGTTTCGGGCCTTCACAAAAAAACAGGTATAAAAGAATCAATTACAAATTATCTGAATCCACTTCATCTAAAAACAATTTAAAACACGTCACTTTAGAACTAATGTGGTAAGACACAAGTGGTTAGCTACAAAATCTCTACACTACTAGCTACGAATTATTTATTTCAAAAAGAAAACAACCTCAGATTTTCTCACCTAGAGAGACAGTATTGTCTACAATATGAGATTGCCAGCAGGTACTATTTTTAAAAATATTTAAACCACTATAATGCCTTTATAAGGCCTGTTTTGACAATCCTCATATTAGATAAGCTACTAAAAATGGGTTGCCTCAGTGAAAAATGAAAACAGCAAAGTATAAATTCACCAATCAGGAGATTCAATGAGCTCTCTCTGAAGAATAGATTTTTGTGACACTTCAGCATTTTTTAAGCCTGTATTTTTTTTTTTAAATTAACAATGTGACAATACTGTTTAAAAAAAAAATCACTCCAGGGAAAAATACAAAAAGTACAATAGCATCTTGGTACTATGGAAAGAACACTGACTTAGGGATGGACAGAAATGGGCCAAAATCACACCTCTGCCAAGTGGTAACTCTTGGACTAACAAGTTTTGGATCTCTCTGACTCTTAGTCACCTTCTCTGTACAAACAGGAACCATACCACTTATACTCTCAGAGATATTTTAAACAAGTTGACATTTTCCACTAATCAAATGCTTACAGATCCAGAATAACAGAATGTAAAATTCATGAAAAATATGACTAATGATATATTCATGACTCCATGAATAATAAATTTTTAAAAGTATATTAAGTAAAGTGATACTTTCCTTCATATTTAATTACAAAACTATAATTTTCTAATACTGCTTTTGTAAGCTAGCATACAATAAAATGAAATACATTATTGTACTTTAATAATATGCCAAATGACTAAGCATTTGCTTATAAATACTTAAAATAACTATGTGGAAAATAGTCAAATGTGGACCTTGGTCAAAGAAAATTTTCTTTAATATCCATTTATTTTATTCATTTTTAAAATGCCAAATCATTGCCAATCTATAGGTCTTAAAATCTTTAAAATAATTTTATCCTAGTAACTACTTAAAATAAGACATTTGTTTCAAGAGGGGTTTTAAAAATTAAATTTAACATTATATTGGCATGATAAATACAAATGATGGTCAAACTAATTCAACATCTAACATTTGAAAAACTTACCCAAATATCTCAAAGTTTATGATCTTTACGGATTTTGGATTCTGTGACTCTAACTAAAAATGCTTACATTATCCCTATTTATTTAGAAAGATACCTATTACTTAAGTTTTTGCCATTTTTCCATTTATGTATTTTTGTTTTAATACTGAGAATTTTTAAAAAGATTTTATTAATTTATTTGACAGAGAGATCACAAGTAGGCAGAGAGGCAGGCAGAGAGTGAGAGGGAAACAGGATTCCCGCTGAGCAGAGAGCCCGATGCTATGCTGGGCTAGATCCCAGGATCCTGAGATCATGACCTGAGCCAAAGGCAGAGGCTTTAACCCACTGAGCCACCCAGGCGCCCCTAATACAGAGAATTTTGAAATTAGTGACTGTTGACAAAGAAGATGGTGTAAGTATTATTCATTTTAGGTTTGTAGGCCTTCTTTAGTATAAAACTTAGAACACAAATCAATAGTTACAGCTTAAAAATATATCCGTATTTTGGGTGTTCATGCCTAATGAATAAATTCTTTATCTCCTATACCTCTTACTACCCTTTTCTCTCATTAAAGGATATTTGAAATATTTCCTCAAAACCTCATATAGTGAAAACATATAAATCCTTGGAAGTTCATGATAGGTGGGTATTTTAAAAGAATAAGAAGAGGGACGCCTGGGTGGCTCAGTTGGTTAAGCAGCTGCCTTTGGCTCAGGTCATGATCCCAGCGTCCTGGGATCGAGTCCCGCATCGGGCTCCTTGCTCGGCGGGGAGCCTGCTTCTGCCTCTGCCTGCCACTCTGTCTGCCTGTGCTTGCTCTCTCTCTCTCTCTGACAAATAAATAAACAAAATCTTTAAAAAAAAAAAAAAAAAAAAGAATAAGAAGAAATGTTAGAAGTATTAAGTTCTAAAAAAACAACAGGGCATCTGCAAACCGGTTAAAACAATTCAGACCAGAAAGACCTCCCCTGACAAGAGGAAGCTAAGAGAAGAGAAATGGAAGAAAATCAGGATCCCAAAGCCCTTCACTTCCAGAGTTTGTGAACAGCTTGCTTTTTCTCTCTTAACTCTCTTTTCCTTGAGCTTAACCAAAACATACCAGTTTTCTACGGAATACAGGCTGACTGCCATTACAACAAAGCTTAAATGGCAATCCATTTCTTCTTTTGTTTAATGAAAAAACACTCTTACCTAACAAACAAACAAACAAACAAAGAAAAGAAACAAAAACCGGAGGAAGAGTTGTTAACACTTTCTTTTCCCACCCAGAGAGCAAGCTCTGGGCCTTTGAATTTGGCTAGAAAAGATACTATGCTGCCATCTACCAACCTGAGAGGGTATAGGAAGAACAGAGAGTAAAGCTCTCACATCCTTTGACTGACAGAAGAATACAGGGTCAAAGTCCAGAGCATCCCTTAATTGTGCTAATATCGCCACGAGAAAGATGCACAGTAATCATTAATACAATCTCCAAAGATAATTAGGGGCATCTGGGGATCTTTAGTTCATACCCCAAATAACTGAAAGGGTAACAATGTGAATTAACATGTTTCTGATACTACCTGGCCAGCTTTCCATACAAAGGGAAGAGATGGTTATGCTTTTGTTTGTTTTACAGAAAAATAAAAAAGACACAGGCAAAACCTTAGAAAAAAAAATTGATGGGGCAGGGCTGTTTAAAGACTATTCCACTACAAAAAATTTTTTTAAGATTTTATTTATTTATTTGACAGACAGAAATCACAAGTAGGCAGAGAAGCAGGCACTGAAAAAGGGGGAGGCAGGCTCCCTGCTGAGCAGAGAGCCCGATCGATGTGGGGCTCAATCCCAGGACCCTGGGATCATGACCTGAGCTGAAGGCAAAGGCTTTAACCCATTGAGCCACCCAGGCATCCCCCAAATATATATTTTTTTAATGTCAATGGTAATAATGGTGACTTCTGTATTGAAATTACTTGTAGTATTTTTCTACCTTATCATAAAAGTACAATAAATTAAGTATATCATTAAGAGAACTAATACAGTAAGAACAAGGTTCTATTATTTCACCTCAGAAATATTTACTACACAGTATATCAGTATTTTAGAACAGATTTGACCTTAAAAGCAATTATTTCAATTATTGCCTCTGGCCTTTAGTTCTACTCTTCGCCAACAGTGACTTCCTTCATCTCCTTATCTGGTTAATCTCTACTGTACTAAAAGTGCACCCCAAGCCTCATTCCCTATAGCACAACAGTTCTCAAATCCTATGGCTAGAGCTCACTTTCTGTACAACTCCACAGGATACCTTTTACATAGACTATGACATGACTGTTGCCTCCTGGAGTTGCACAGTTAAGCAACACGGATTAGAATCACTTGGGAAGTGGGGCATCTGTGTGGCTCAGTCAGTTAAGCACCAGACTTTTGGTTTCAACTCAGGTCCTGATCTCATGGCTCCTCAGATAGAGCCCAGAATGGAGCCTGAGCTCAGCAGGAGTCTGCTTGGATATTCTTTCCCTCTACCCCTTCTCCTGTGCGCTCTCTTTCAAATAAGTAAATCTTTAAAAAAAAAAAAAAAAAAAGAAAAAAAGAAAAGAAAAGAAAAGAATCTCTTGGGAAATAATTTTTTAAACAAAATGCTACTGCCAATATCATCTGTGAGGGAAACAGTTTTATGAGACTCACCTCAATAAGAACACTACGAAAAGCCATATAAAACCCAATTAATTAATAAATAAACAACTGAATGAAGACACTGGGAAGTAGCCAAACTAGCCAAGGCTTACAGGGCCAAGATCCAAGGGTACAGAAACACATTAAGGTGAGTCCTACATTCTGCATTGCTTTTTACCATAAGGGACTTGCCAATTCATCCCCAGTACGAAAGGTCAAGCATAAGCAGAGGCTCGGAGCTGTCTGTAACCTCACAGAGTTGGGAAAAGAACAAGGAAAAGGCATGATCCACAGTAAACACCTAAATTGTTCAGTTGAGTCTCATGAAGGGTTACGTCATAAGAGAGAAGGAAAACTGAAAGTAGTCCTTCACCAAGACAAAGTCCTGTAATCATAAATTGTTAGAAAACTTCAATAAATGTAATAAATGTCATGTTCAAAGGAACTGCTGTATTAAGACCAATGTTCTGTTATGTAACCTTAGAAATATTTGTCATATAAACCCTCTGTTGGATCAAGATGAGCCTTCTCTTTATTGCCTATCCAAAAAAATGTCACATGTCAGAAGAAAGGACTGAATATCTGGAAACTAAGACAGAAAAAAAAGCTAACAGAAACAGACCCATAAGTAGATCTCAATACTGAAACTGACACAGACATTAAAATAACTTTAATTAAAATGTTCAAAAGTATAGATGACAAATGGAAAATTTCACTAAAGGAGTTACCTATGAAAAAGTTATCAATGAAAATTTTGAATGTGAAAAATAAAACTGATTTAGTAACTCAGTAGAATGGTTTGACAGATTAGACAGCGCAGAAAAGGTGATCAGTAAGTCAGAATAATGGTCAGTAGAAAATGTCCACTCTGAAGGAGGAAAAAAAAGAAAATACAGAAAAGACTGAAAGGTATGCAGTACAGTGAGATCTCACGTACATAAAATCAGAATATCAGAAATGCAAAAGAAAAGTTTGGCAGAAGCAGTATTTGAAATAACATAAGCCAAGATATGTTTGTAACTTAAGGATGTTATCAAGCCAGAGATTCAAGAAATTATATAAACTCTCTCATAGGAGAAAAATGTGAAGAAGACAATGAAGCACATCACAGATTAACTGCTAAACTACAAAGACCAAAAAAAAAAAAAAAAAAAAAAAAGAAGAAGAAGAAGAAAGAAAGAAAGAAAGAAAAGGAATTGCAGTCCAAGGTGGTGACATACAAGCTCCTGAACTCAACTCTTTTCATGGACACACTGAATCTACTGCTACATACGGAACAATTCTCTTTGAAAGAAATCCAGAAACTAGATGAGCAAATCCTACACAACACAACTATAGAAAAATCATCAAATCACAAAGGAAGAGAGCAAGAGAAGAACAAAAAATTATAAAATAGCTAGAAAACAATTAACAAAAGAGCAATATTAAGTGCATGCCTATCAATAATTACTTTAAATGTAAATGGGCTAAATTCTCCAATCAAAAACAAAGAATGGCTGAATGGATTAAAGAAAAAACCCTCAACAATATGGTGTCTATGAGAGATTCACTTTGGCTTTAAGGACACACAGACTGCAAGTGAAAGATGGAAACAGATATTCCATGTAAATGGAAACCAAAAGCAATCAGAAGCAGCTATACTTTTATACCAATCAAAACGGACTAAAGTCAAAGACTATAATGAGAAACAAGGAAGGTCAACATAATGATAAAGGGATTGGTCCAATAAGAGGATTAATATTCATAAATATTTATGCAAACACCTAAATACATAAAGCAAATATTAACAGACCTGAAGGGAGAAATAGAGAGCAAAACAATAATGGCAGGGGCTTTAATACTTGAGTTTCAACAATGGATAGATCATCTAGATAGAAAATTAACAAGGAAACACTGGACTTAAACTACATATTCGATCAGACAGACATTTATAGACCCTCCCATACAACAGCAGGAGAATACACACTCTTCTCAAACATACATAAAATACTCTCCAGGAGAGATCATATGTTTAGGCCACAAAACAAGTCTTATTAATAAATTTAAGATGACTGAAATTGTATCAAACATCTTTTCTAAGAATGGTAGGAAACTAGAAATCAATTATAAGAAAAAACTGGAAAATTCAAAATTCACAAATATGTGGAGATTAAACAACATATTACTGAACAACAAATGGGCCAGAGAAGAAATCAAAACAAATCAAAAAATATTTTGAGGCAAATGAAAGTAGAAACTAAACACACAACAATTTAGGAGATGCACCAAAAGCAATTCTGAGAGAGGTTCACAGCAGCAAATACCTACCTGAGGAAAAAAGAGAGGTCTCAAAGTACCTAACTTTATACCTCAAGGAACTAGGGTGGACACACACACACACACACACACACAGGAAGAACAAAGCCAAAAGTTAGTAGAAGGAAAGAAATAACAAAGATAAGAACAAAAGTAAATGAAATAGGGACTAAAAAGAAAACAGAAAAGATTAAGGAAACTAAAAGCAGATTCTTTGAAAAGATAAACAAAATAGACAAATCTTTAGCAAATTAATATAAATCATTCTCAAACTATTAAAAAAATTGAAGGAGGAATCCTTTCAAAATCATTTTACAAGACCTGCATTAAACTGTTATCAAAATCAGACAACATTCGAAGAAAAGAAAATCACAGGACAAAATCCCTGATGAACAGAGATGTAAAAATCCTCCACAAAATATTAGTAAACTGAATTCAATAAAATGTTTTAAAAAAATCATACACCATGACCAAGTAGGATTTATTCCAAGGATACAAGAATGGTTCAACATCTGCAAAACAACCAACATGATACACATTAATGAAATGGGGGAAAAAAAGAATCAAAATCATCTCAATAGATGCAGAAAAAGCATTCTACAAAATTCAACATCCACTCATGATAAAAAGTCTTAAATTAGGTGAAGAAGGAATATATCTCTACATAATAAAGGCCATATATGACAAGCCCAGAGAAACATCATACTCAACAACAAAAAGTTGAAAGCTTTTCCTGCAGGACCAGGAACAAGACAAGAAAGGCCATTTTCACCACTTTTATTCAACTGAGTACTGCTAGTCATAGCAATAAGGCAAGAAAAAAAATAGAAAGTATCCAAATTAGAAAAGAAGTAAAACTGCCCTTCTTTGCAGATAACATGATATATACAGAAAACCTAAAGACTCCACCAAAATCTGTTAGAACTAGTGAATTAATTCAGTAAAGCTGCAGGATAATAAATCAATATAAAAATATTAGTTGTGTATCTGTTATTTCAGGACCCCTGAAATCATGACCTGAGACAAAGGCAGAAACTTAACCAACTATGCTATCCAGGCAAAAAACAGTAATTATTCCTCTAACTGGTAGAATTTTTTCAAAGTTTCTACCTTTCATTTGGAAAGGGAAATCAGTTTGTAAGTTCAAATATGCTAATCCTTCAGAAAATAATGTATTTTTGGGTACAGAAATTTCTTTAATTTGTCATCAGTCTCCCAACAATACTATCACACAGTCTGTAAAATTTTCATAAAAATTAATAGGCCAGGGGCTCCTCGGTGATTCATTTGGTTGGGCACCTGACTCTTGGTTTCAGCTCAAGTCATGACAGGGTCCTGAGATTGAGCCCCATGTCGGGCTCTGCATTCAGCAGGGAGTCTGCTCCTCCCCTCTTCACTCTCTCTCTCTCAAATAAATAAATAAATCTTTTAAAAAATCAATAGGCCAAAGGAAAACTGTTTCCTCCTTCCAAGAGCTTTTATAAAAGTCAAACATAACATAAACTGAACACCTATTATATATCAGATACTTTTACATGTGTTACCTCATTTAATCTCTTATTAGTCACCTTTTCCAAAAGAGAACATTGTAATTCAGAATGGTTAAACATGGTGTCAAAGATTATACATATAATAACAAAAGCCAGGCTTTGATCCTAGGTGTGTCTGTTTAACAAAGCCAAGATCATTCTACTACCAGGGTTGGCAAACTCAAAAACAGCCAGAGAGTTAATATTTTAGGTTTTTCGGACCATATGACCCTGTCACAGCTACTTAACTGTGCTGTTGTAGTCCAATAGCAACTATAAACAATATGGAAACAAAAGTAGCTGTGTTTCAGTAAAACTTTATTAATAAAAACAGAGAGTCAAATTGTCAATCCCTCCACTATACTACAATGCATCTCCTCCTAGAGAACCTCTATTAAGTTTTTATTAACATCACCAAATTGTATTGTATCTCTCTCTCCTTAAAAAATTATGACTTTCATCTTACTGGGCAATGTTATTTTAATGCTTTTCTTATTAGGCTCCATTATTTGAAACAGGTTACTCTTGGAGGAATACGTTTAGTCTTTTACATATTCTAACTATAATGTCAATTATATCAGAAATTAATCTATAAATAAGATGAAACACTTCTAAAACTATATTACTTGCATGCACTAACTTATCAGTGTGAAAATGTCAAACATCTGTATTTAAAGTTCTCCCTTTGAACTTTTTTCAGTTATTAGTATCTAATTTTAATTGTTCAATCTATATTTAATAAGCAAATCACCACAAGGCTCCACTAATATACACAGCCAAGCAACAAGAACAAATATCCTCTTTTAATTAAACAAAATGATCATAGATGGGAGTGCCTGGAAGGAGCAGTCAGTTAAGCATCCGACTCTTAGTTTCTGTTCAGGTCATGATCTCCAGGTTGTGAGATCAAACCTTGCATCAGGCTCTGTACTCAGCAAGGCATCTGCTTGGGACTCTCTCACCCTCTCTCTCTGCCCCTCCCCCTCACATATTCCCTATCTCTCTAAAATATATAAATAAATCTTTTTTTTTTTTTTTTTAATGATCATATATAAAAAAGTGACCTAAAAACACAGAACTCAAAGACCTTATTTTTTGGAAAGGCCCTTCACTCCCTTATTCCAAAATTTAATCATATGTGCCATCACTGAGATTGTTATTTTTAAGATTTAAACGGTATAAAATTGTATAAATAGGAAAGAAATATTCCCCTTGTCTACCCTACCTTCCTTCCTCGCACACACTTGTGCACCCTTGTGCACGCTGGCTTTCTGTTCTGCCTGTCGGCCTTTCTCTGACTTACACACACACACATACACACACACGCAGTGCATTTCAAAAACACAACCCAAGTCCAAATAATACACAAGATCAGGCTGAATAACAACTGCACACACAAAACACAGAAGATTCAAAAACATATGAACAAATTCAAATCCCAGCTCTACCACTAAAACCAGTTGAATAATTACTTACTAGCTTTGTGCCTTCAGTGACTACCTACTGAACCTCTATTAATCTGTTTGCTCATCTATAAAAATGGGGGAAAAGCATACCCCACCTCACGTGGTTGTTGTGGGCATTAAAGTGAATGGAAGCGGCAAGGCTACAGCATGGCGTTGATACGTACGTACGTAGTCAATACTTAAAACTTGCTCCTGCTCTTACTCCCATCACTACCTCCAACATCACCAATCTGGGACAAGCCTTACTAAGACCTGTTGTTATTCCTGTACAACATGGGAAGAGCACTGTTTCCAATGGTGTATATATAATAAGAACTTTTTAAAGGATCTTGCAAATTCTTCTTTTTGTTATTATTAAAAGTCAGAGGGGGAAAGACCTTTTTTTTTAAAAAATTTAACATTCCTTCGAGTGCCTTTAAAAATTAAAGTCTAGGGGCGCCTGGGTGGCTCAGTGGGTTAAGGCCTCTGCCTTCGGCTCAGGTCATGATCCCAGGGACCTGGGATCGAGCCCCGCATCGGGCTCTCTGCTCGGCAGGGAGCCTGCTTCCTCCTTTCTCTCTGCCTGCCTCTCTGCCTACTTGTGATCTCTGTCTGTCAAATAAATAAATAAAAAATCTTAAAAAAAAAAATTAAAGTCTATCTTTATACCTGAAAGGAAACAAGAAATTAACATTTTTCACTTACTCTCTCATTGTTGTAGGTATTTTTAAACCCAAACATATATACTGAAAGATCTAATGTGTTGCTTTTTCAAGAAAGTCACTCAACCCTAATAAATAATCATAAATGAATCTGGTTAAAAGGGAATGGCAGATTAGGGCCTACTTTCTCAATCCCAACATATTTTAAAATTCACCAAGTTTGGAGTTTATTTTTGTTGCTTTTTGTTTTCAATCTTCTGCACTTAAAGGAACCCCATGTTAATAACTGTATGCCACAGTCATTCTAACATTAGTGGATATAAACATTTCTTACCAAGTTATGCTTTTTTACTGGAAGAAAGTAATAATAGTGGCAGAAAGAAAACATCAGAGCGTAGGAAGTAAGAAGTTCCGTGTAGAAACACAACTGCAGAAAAAGCCAATGATTATCTTCACCAACACAATTGTTAATCCTGAAGAAAAAAGGAAAACAGAAATAATATTTTAAACTTTAATAAGATGTTCACCTCAGGACCGGTAAAAACTGAAAATAAACACAAACAACTTTATATAGGCTTGACTTTATGGAGATCCGCTAATGCCACTGAAACCTACAAGCAAACAGTACACAGCAACAGACAGACTCTAAATATGCCACCTCGCATTTGCAAAGCACTCTCTACTTTACAAAGGAAGTCCATGGATACGGCTGCCTTCAACTCACAACCACCCGGTGTGGCAGGAAGAGCAGATGGCAGTCTCCTCGTTTCATTGGTATGGAAACAGGAACAAAAGAGTGAAGACACTTGCCAGAGGAAGCGAAAGTAGCCAAGAGAACAAGAACCTTCTTCTGTATATTGCTCTCCCATTACAGCATCCCAGCTGCGGAGAGCAATTTGAATGATTCAAAGTCAGAGGACTGAAACCTGCCACTCTGACCTTCCTGCTAAGCATCCCCTTCTTACTTTTCAATTCTGCCCTTTGTCGCTAAAAATAAATGTATATACCCACAAGTATTTACAAATTCTTAGAGCTACACTTCCACCATGACAACAGGGAATCACAGCTAGGAAAAATAATTAATGTGATAATCCTAAAATTTTCAAGTCTAATGCAGGTTGAAAACTGCACCATTCCAAATTTTCAGAATATTTTACAATTCCCACAGATAACCCTAGTTCAAAACAATAACTTACCTTGCTCAAATGTTTTCATTTCATTATAGCATTATACTGCTATTGTTTGGGGGGGAAAAGATATAACTGGTTCACTGCTAACAAACTGTTATTTCAAAAGTGTATCATTAAAATATTTTTTTAACTCAGATATAGAACTAAATCCAAAACCCAAAGAGGCATTTCCTAAACTTAAGAGCTCATGCTTTGTAAACCAGGAAAGTTCCTGCATATGGTGACTTGCAAGGGGGGGTCTTCACAGAAGTGCGTTCATGTGTGCCCTCAAACATACTCTCCAACAGCTGTGACTTCAAACACTTCTCCTCGTCCCATCCTCCTTGACCCCACCTGCTTTAATGATGGCATTCTTAACCAGAGAGCTCTGAGCAACATGAAGATACTCAGTCTATACATAAGAGTTCTCTTGGTAGCAAGCTATTCAAGGGGCCAGAAAGAGAGAAAAGCTCCAGGTGAACTGAGAACTGACCTTCAAATCTAAAGCTGTTAGGCAGTGAAGAAATGCAGTTTCTGAAAATATAAAAAATTTTCCCTGCTTTCATTTCACACTGTCCATTTTCCTTACCCTGTGACTACCTTGGCAATGCCCTATTAAGGAATTCAATCACCAAAGTCCCTTGGATCTATTCAAGGCCTCTGATCTACCCTCCCTCCTTCCCTACCTTCAACTCCTTCTACTTCCACTTTTCTTCCCACAAGTACTCTGAGAAGTTGAAAACCCACGGAACAGGCGGACAAACAGAGAGCTCACCCGAATCTTGGAATTTAGATTAACAGCACATTTTTCTGTCACCAAGTTAAGCTCTATTCCTTAAAAATAAAGAAAGGATGTCGCTAATCTCTACAGGACCAAAACATCTCTTAGTTGATTATTTTTTAAGCTTAAACTCCAGCATTCTTTTAAAAGGAAGTATCAATATCCAACCATAACATGAACATTTATTATATTCTTAATCAGAAACATTGCTCTAAAAAAGGTTACACAATTGAGTTTTTCAGTGTGGTTACTACTTGCCTAATAATACATGTTTTACCTAGCCTTTTGTTTTTTAATGTATTACTATAGTAATTGTAAACAGATCACTGAGGTTTAGGAAGTCACTTGAGAATTTGTTTAAATTCAAGGCACATTTCTTAAACATCAGCTATATATTATACACTATACTATCCCATTGATGGACTTAAACAATTTGAAACTTCTTTTATATAATAACAAAATGCTTTTATCTAAAATGCTTTTATTTTTCCTAATCTCAGGAAATTACCTTCTGTTTAAATAATCAGTTTACGGTAAAAATCAAATTTTCACGAAAAGCTTGCAAACATTAACTTGTGCTAGCAGAGTGAAGTCATCAAAAACATGGGAAACTCTAAATTGGTCAGCATCATTTGGGAAAGCTAAACTCCATCAAGGAGTCAACTATAGATAAATGCAGTGATAAATTTAAGAAGCCCATTGTGCAGTTTACTTTGTATATGTGCCTGTATGTGTGTACAAACATAAATATATATGTATTTAGATATATTTACAAAGTGCTACACTATACTAGTTTAAATATTTATACAGAGATCCCATGCTAGGAAAACAGAATTAAATACAATATCTTGTTCACAGATTTTTGTGACAGCTTTGAAATGAGATACAATGCAGAATTCTCACAGCATTTGTTTTCAACATTCTTTTTCTCAACTGAACTGTTTTTAAAAATATTACAAGAGAGCCCCCTATTGACCAAAAATGTTGGTTCAGTGGAATCAGCTAACTACCACGGACACAGATCGAGCTCACATGTAACCTTAATACCTGCGTCCAATACACAATATTGAAAAAAGCTTACAGGGGTAAAGATGAGGTTATCAGGGTATCTGAGATGTGTTATTCTTTAATTAAACAACTGGAAAGGGAAATACAAACCATGCAATGTATATGGTTTATTACAGTTAGAGACAATAACAGCTATTATTTGCTTTTTATGTGTCAGATACTCACTACAATGGTTTACATACATTGCCTCATTGAATACAACCATCTTAGGTCTCTTGTACATGTGGGTGCATCTGAATGTCAGTTTTCTGCTCCAATGCCTCTTTGTTAGAAAAGACAGGATCTCTGTGCAAAAATGACTTTGGCAGTTGATAGTACCTGATAGAATAAAGCTATCCTTACTGAAGGATTTTTTTTTAAACTGCATGACTTTAACATAACTTTTATTTAAATCTGCTAAGTACTAAGATTTCTTTTTTACTATTTCTTTTTCTAAAAGTAAATCATAGATTTCTTACCATGGACAGTGATGATCCATTCTCCTAACACAGTGGCCGCAGCGGCTACAGTGATGGGAACGCTTTGGTCTCATCAAATTACATTTGTTACATAATTCCCAGAACTCCCGTTCTAGAGAAGGAAATTAAAATCCATTTAATAAAGGCAAATGAGTAATGTTGAAATTTAGCAACAACAGTTTAGATTTTTACAGGAAGTCTTCGATATATGTGTCCAAGAGATTTTTCTTCTGCTACATCTTCACTGTAGAAGAGTTTGCCATAAATAATGCTTCTCTATTCTATGCATGTCTTACTCTATACATTCCTAATTTTAAACACTATAATAGTTAAGACACCATTAATGTTAAACTGAGGGATAGAAAATAATGTATTTGGGTTATGGACATAATTGCTATAAGTAAAATTTGATAACAAAACCCAAAAGTACAACCAAATTATTACATGAAAATAGAATTTCATGTAAACAAATTAATTTCTCAAAATTTTATTAAAGACTCTAAAGAAGAAATAATACTGAATCCTAGTCTCATTGACTAAGAAGTCAAAATCAATCCTATGAGACAACTGCGTGGCTCAGTCAGTTGAGCATCTGCCTTGGGCTCAGATCATGATCTCAGGGTCCCAGGATCAAGCCCTGCATTGGGCTCCCTGCTCAGCAGGGAATCTAGCTTCTCCCTCTCTCTCTGCCTCTCTTCCAGCTTGTGCTCACTTTCTCTCTCTCTTGCTTACTTGCTCAAATAAATGAATAAAAGCTTTTAAAAATAAATCAATCCCATAAACTCATTAGAAAAACAAAGATAGCATTCTCATCCCCTAACCATTTTATGTTTTTTTAATATCAGTGAATTCATTTGGGAGTGTTTATGGGAGATGGTTGGAAAAGGGTTTCAGACAGGTTTAGGAGGAATTAGAATGATTTCAGAAGTAAAGAAGATTACAAGAAAGTTATTATTTAATGGAAATAAGGGAGTTCTTTACCAAACTCTTTCTTACCACCAAGGAGCAATTTCTTTTACCTTGTAATTAAAGAGCACACATTTAAGTTTTGTGCTAAAAACATTAAGTTTACAGACATAAAAAGTCATTTATTTCCATTATAAACCCTTCTAATCAGATCTATAAGAACTATATGAAAGTCATCTACCAAGACAACTGCTTTATTATACAGAATGTATCTATTTCATATTTGTTGAAATGGAACTTTACTTTTACAAAATTCTTAAACCTTCCATCACTTATATTTAAACTACACTCTAACCTTGTTAAAAGCATGGGTATAGTAATATCAACCTAATTCCCATTTTGAGCGAATATTCGTATATGCAAAGTATGATCCTAGCACATAGTAGGTGGTCATTAAATACTTGCTAAAGTATGAATTTTTAAAAACGAAAGATTCTAAATGTAAGTAAAAGAAGATAATAGTAGGTAGTATTCAATTTTCTAAAAGATACCTTATTTTAATTCCATTATTTTAGTTTAATGACCAGGAGTAAAATCAATATACTGGAATTTTATAGAGTGAAGTATTAGGAAAACATTCTGCATAGAAGAAATCAATAATAATGATAATAATAACAATAATATCAAATTAATTGTTCCAATAATATTAAAGTTGAGAAATTAACTTTTGCATTTAAAATTTCTTTTTTAAAATTATTTAAATTCAATTTCCTTAACATATCTTATATTATTAGTTTCAGGGCTAGAATTTGGTGATTCGTCAGTTGCAAATCACACCCAATGCTCAACACATCATGTGCCCTCCTTAATGCCCATCAGCCAGTTACCCCATCTGCCCACACACCACCCCCTCCAGCAACCCTCAATTTATTTCCTAAAGATCCTCTTTCATTTCTTACTTACGTTCTTATTTTAATAAAAACTTCCATGAGAAAGCAACATTAAAGTTTAATTTAGATAGTTAAACTAGTATTATTTAACTGTAACTGAAATGAAAACTCATTTCATATGTAGCACAATACAGTGTCATAAGCAGATGCTTTTCCCACTTAGCTAGATGCTCCCAAACATCCCAGTGTTAAAACTCTGAATTCACATATTGCAAGGAATATATTCAGGAAGCAGACTCCCTCTGATGAGCCAATTTTCATTAAAAGACAACAGAAAAACTTCAGTTTTTAAACCAGTGCCTTAAAATATAAATATGGCATATTCATTACTGGTCATTTCAGCATATGATGTTCTAGAGAGTAAAATTTTTTATTTCATACTTGACATGTTGTGTCCTCGGAAAAGAAGACAGCATTTGGTTACAGCGAGAGAAATCCTGTAATTGTGTAGTCTAGACCATGGGGTGGCAAACTATAGTCCACAGGCAAATCCAGGCCACCACCTGTTTTCATGGGCTAAGAATGGTTTTTACAATTTTCAACAACTGAAAATAAGAATGTGTGATATGCAAAATCTTGAAATTCAAATTCCAGTGTCCACACATAAAGTTTTATCTGAACACAGCTCAAATGAACACCCATTCATTTACATTTTCCCTATGGCTGCTTTTGGGCTGCAACGGCAGAGCTAAGAGGCTCTGAAAGAGACTGTACAGTCTGTAAAGCTGAAAATACTTACTATCTGGATGTGTACAGTGAGGAAGAGTTTGCCAATCTATGGTCTGGATCATAAGTTTGTTTAAAGAAAGAGCCTAAGCCATTCCACTGGCTAAACTTAAGATACTATACAAGCATCTAAAATGGCTTTGAAAACTCACCATTTTCTCACACATACATACCCCAACTGTTCAGAGAACAAAGAAAAGAATCACTTTTTTAAATACCTAGAAAGTTAACTAAAGTATCATCTATGTTTTTGCCTTATATAGCAAGAAAAAAAAAATCCATCCATTTTAACCTACCCCACATAGCTAAGAAACCATTTCTTGCTCTTCTCCCTTTCCTTCTTTAGGTTTATTCATTCCAAATGTGACCTTGGTGACTAATATATTCTGATGTCTGAAAAATTTTGTACTAGCCATCTAACATAAAATAAAAGCCTATAGGGAAAAAAATCAGAAGGCAAAATGCCATCTGTAAGTGATGAAAATAAAAATTTTAAATTAAAAAAAAAAAAAAAGCCCATGAGAGAGAGAATTCAATTGCTAATTTATGGTAGCTACAGAAAAATTGACAACCGACTTTTTTTTAAAGGAAAGAAAAACTGAAAAGTGACTTTTTTTAGAGGAAAAAAAAAATCAAAACATAAGACAAATCAAAGAAAAGACAAACCCCATAAATGCCTGGGTAAACCTAAATAAGTAACCTAAGTAAACAGTATTGCACTCTGTAGCAAGGATGCTCTTAATGCTGTAAATGCATGAATAAATACAAAGCAAGATTTGGTTTTGTTTAGCTATCCCTCAGAAAGAAAGGAATCACCTTCTATTTAAGACTTTTAAAAGCCTTACGTATTAGGCTCTCTCAATTACTGTATTTCAAATCACAAAGTAATGTTTTAGGAAGAAAATATAACCTGAAACGATGAAAATCAATACAACACTTGGCTCTTCACAGAGGTTCCCTGACAGAATCACTTGCCAATACAGAAAATAAACGGCAGTAAGTCTCTAAAACAGATCTCCTTTAAAAAGCAATATAAGAAATAGGGAGGGGAGCAAAACTACAGGAGGAAACATGACCCTAAGCATTAAAGCACAAGTGTCCCTACCATTGGGGCAAAATTTCAACGGACATGAACACACAAATTTTACACATGCCACATTTTTTTTTTTCAAACTTGGAAGATTTTGCTCTGTAATAGGGTGACTACTTGAAGTGGCTCTAATGATGATAAAAACACTGAAGTCAAACATGTGAGTTAAGAGCTTGATGAAGATATTCTAGGGGCGCCTGGCTCAGGTGGTTAAGCTTCTGCCTTCGGCTCAGGTCATGATCTCAGGGTCCTGGAATTGAGCCCCATGTCAGGCTCTCTGCTCAGCGGGGAGCCTGCTTCTCCTTCTCCCTCTGCCCCATCTCACTGCTTGTGCTCTCTCACTCTAATAAATAAATAAAATCTTGAAAAAAAAAGTTCTAAAATTGACTGTGGTAGGACCCCTGGCTAGCTCAGTAAATAGAGCACACAACTCTTATCTCTGGGTTATGAGTTCAAGCCCCACCTTGAATGTAGAGTTTCCATACATACATAACTACATAACACTGATTGTGGTAATGGTTGTACAACTCTGTGGACATAAACAAGCCACTAAACTGTCTATCTAAAATGGGTAAATCATATGATGTATGAATTATACTCAATAAAGCTGTTTTATTAAGGTTAAGAGATTGAATAAAATCATTTCATAAAACTTGAAAATGACATAAAGTAATATTTCTATATTTCAAACATGCATGGGATTAATTGAATATAAATAAACATTTAATTATTTCATTTGACTATTTCATCTACATCCCAAGAACTTTATAAAAATCAAATTCTGGGGATCTTTGTGTGGGACAGAGGAACATCCTCTTATATTCAAACTGCCTCATATATTTGGCAGGTTACATAGATACTAGATTTATTTAAAATCTGTTTTTTTTTTTTTAAAAGAAAGTCATGTAAACTATGTCAGAGTAATTCAACTAACACGTGGTTAAAATCAAAAGTATTAGGGCTTAAGTTTCCTTTCCTAAAGAATTCAATTATATGAAACTGCTCAACCTTAAAACAATGATGATAAATGTCACTTTTTATAGACCCAACTCTCTAGTCGTGCTATGTTATTTTTTTCACTGTTAAAATTTTGTATTTTTTACTAAGTTAAAACCATATTTACAAAATGATCAGAAAATCAGCACAAGGCACATGATGACTTCAATTTTTCCCAGAATCAAAGCAAAGGTGAATAAAGGGCTAAAATTATTAATCTCAATATAGACACGTGGTAAAAGAGGATGGAGACAAGTATTTGAGTGTCACAGCAGCTCTATAACAACTCACTCTGTGACCTAGAGAGGACAATCTACACTTGATTATTCAGTCAAACTATCTCCTGCAATTACCATGAGAATCAAATGACAGGAACTAGTAAAAGACTTTGGAGACATTAAAATACAATAAATGAATGTATTTTTTTCTTCAACTAGGCAAAAGTTAAGTCTTTGGGACTCAGTGGAAAAAACTAGGCCAAATGTCAACTGAGATCAGAGAGAATGCAGACAAACAGCAGCAAGGTAACATGGAGTCTTCCATCACCAGGGTCTATAAACTAAAGGTAACAGGGTGGTTTCCTGTAGATTCAATTAGGCATACAGACATCATTTGTTTAGTATTCATCTAAAACCAATGTTTGTAAAATTTTTAATTAGTTGTTAGCTTTTTTTTAAATCATAAAAGTTCTCTCAAAAACTGCAATTCTGGGTCGCCTGGGTGGCTCAGTTGGTTGGGTGACTGCCTTCAGCTCAAGTCATGATACCAGAGTCCTGGGATCGAGTCCCACATCAGGCTTCCAGCTCCATGGGGAGTCTGCTTCTCCCTCTGACCTCCCCTCTCATGCTCTCTCACTCTGTCTCTCTATCTCTCTTAAACAAATAAATAAAATCCTTAAAAACAAAAACAAAAACATAAACAAAAACAAACAAAAAAACCCTCCAATTCTCTGTTTTCTCTTTAAAAATTATAAGATCTATGAATACCAGGCCTATGAGACAATTTCCCTATAGCTGCTACTTTTGGATATGAGATTTTCAATATGAAAACGGTTCTTTCTTGGCCCCCTCTCACTGATGAGCAGTATCTGATCCATGTAGGCATTTGAGTGTTTGACCACTGCACGCTGAAGATTTCATCAGAAATGGGTCCTTTTTTCTTTAATGTTCAATTGGCCACCACATTACACATCATTAGTTTCTGATGTAGTGTTCAATGATTCATGAGTTGCATATAACACCCAGTGCTCATCACAAAACGGTCCTGAGTTAGAAAAGGGTTGCTTCTCTAATTTTCTGGAAACACTGGGCTCTAGAGTTGAAGGAGGCAATACATTCACCAACATGTTAGAGAGCCTTTCTTTGGGTTAGGCTAGTTGAAAAAAGAGATTCAGTACAAGTTGCAGACTGCCATTGTCCGCGCCCAAACACACACAAAAACTAACTGCCAGTGATAAGGCTTCTATAAGGGAATAGAAACGAAATACTCCAACAGTTCTCAGGAACTTCTATAGTCACGTAAACATTAGTGTCGTATCACTCCCATTTAATCATTAAACTTGAAAGGCCACGTAAATCCCTAAATGATGGGTTTCAAAAAACAACATTCAGGAACTCAAGGGAGGCTCCCTTAGTGACTTGCCACTAATCTAATTTCAGAAGGAATTAATAGGCTCCCCAATTTTTTATACACTGGAATCACCTGAAATCTTTGAAAAATGCTGATATCTAGCTCCTAGCTCCATGTTATGATTTAATTAATACGGGATCGGGATCAGGACACTGAGATTTTTAAAAGCTCCCCCCGCGACTCTAATGTCTAATGTCCGCAAGGTCGGAAAGCATGAAACACTATAGAAAGTATTCTGGTTCTCTAGTGTCCAACAAAATCATAGAAATGTCTCCTTAGAAGAAAGTACAGACAGTTCTCAAAGCTGGTAGACCAAATGATCAAAAAGTGAAACTGAGGAAAGAGGGTTCCTGAGGTTTACTACACCTGGCACGTAATAAAACAAGCGATACATTTCGATTCATTTTCGTGGTTCAAATGGTTATTTTGCAATAAGGTGACCCAAAACCAACTTCAACTGACACTAGAATAAAAAACTTTCAATTTTTCACTGAATTGTCAGAACCCGGAAAAATACAGGCAACGGTATCATTATACTACAAATATTTATGCTAAGCAATATTCTATTTATAATATCACCAAGAGAGAGGCACCATCAAAAAGATTCCTTTATTAAATAAAAATGTATCAGGTATTTATGTATCATTCAACAAGCATTTACCAAGCAAGATCTACTAAGTGACAGAGATGGGCACTAAGGATAGAGCACTGAACAAATGAAGAAAACAAAACAATATCGATATCCTATGCAGAGGCTGCACAGATCTAGGGTGTGAGAAGAGAAAAACAAATAAACTACAAATAAGAGGTAGGGAGTGGGGGATACCGGGGACCAGCTGGGCTTTGCAATTTTAAATAAAGAAGTCTAGGGGAGACTGGGTGGTTCAGTGGGCTAAGCATCTGCCTTCGGCTCACGTCATGATCCCAGGGTCCTGGGATCAAGCCCCCCATCAGGCTCTCTGCTCAGCAGGGATCCTGCTTCCCCCTCTCTCTCTGCCTGCCTCTCTGCCTACTTGTGATCTCGGTCAAATAAATAAAATCTTAAAAAAAAAAGAAAAGAAGTCTAGAAAGGAAACAGAGAAGAGACTTGAGAGCGGTGTTAGAGGACATATATAATGAATACGTGCTGAAGGCCATAAAGTACATTCACGAAGGTAATAATGCCAAGAGAGCAAAAGTGACCAATCTGAAGAGCGCCATACCTCCATGTGGAATCTTAGGGTTCTCAGGGAGTCTTCCAGGATCAGTAAATGAGGCCCTCACTAAAGCAACCAGACAAAATATGGCAATGCCATAGAATACTTGGAAATAAATGAGAAAGTTAAGTAAATGAAATTAGTTATTCATTCTTTAAAACATTTTATCAAGAAACATATTCAAAGTTTAAATGCATGTTTTAATTAATGCCATCAGAATAATTTTCAAAACGAAAATGGAAAAATTAAATGATTAAATAAAATAATTAAACATTCATTTCATTCATCAAATAATACTGCCAACAGGACTATCTCATACATATTAACTTTAAATATTATTTTGCATAATAAATGATAAACTTGTTATAAATCAGATTTTTTATTAACAGAGATTCCTTGTCAATAATGGCATAAATGAATGGGCTCCCTTTTAATTACTACATGTACAAATATATATTTGACAGAATCAAAGGAGCATTTTAAAACCCATCCTACAATTAAACTTTTTCATTACCTCTAATTGGTTATCTTCCAAATTATTTTGAGTTAGAGACATTCAATTGCTCCTTTTCATAGAGCCTATGCTATTAATGTAATGTGAAAATAAAGATTCCAGGAATTTTGAGTTTTTAAAAGAAGACCTAGAAAAATAACAGTAAGGAAAAAGAGACTCATTCATTATAATTCAACCTTTTAAATGAATAAAAAAATGGGCATTTGGCAGAGGAGGGGGAAGACTCCACAACAGTAGTAGGAAATTCAGTTTGAGGGCTAAATCCAGGACTGACTACATGGTACTGGTCAGTTTTATCACTTGTATAACAGAGATTATATTTCCCATAGCATTTGTGAGGCCAAAAGGACATAATGTACAAGGAAACTGCTAATGCCATGTACATGTAAAATATATCATTTCAATCTTATTCTTTTAATCACAAGCAAACCATCACCAAATGAAACTATAGCAGAAAATAATTATCCAGAAGTTCAAAGTATTATCATAATCAACATGATAATCAACAATTTTTGTAACATGAAATTCCCATTTCTCAGTAACGTATATCATCTACATTCTTAAAATTCCTTCCACATTTGAAATAAGTCCACAATAGAAACATTAAAAATACACACGACACACATAAAATAGCACTATTGTGCCAGTTTCAATTTAAACAAGTTGACCTTTATATATTTCACAGTTAGATATGGAGATGCCACATTTATCCAACCCTGCAAAGTCTATAAAAGCCAGTCTTCTTTAAAATTTCCATAATTTGGTAAGTAACAATATTAATATCACTAATAATATTAAAAGGTTATCATAGTGAGACTATACTCTAAAAATATTCACAATGAGAAAACTACTTATATAAAGAAATAAATATCAGAAACTTACTTATTATTAATATGCCTGGAATATGTCCTTCTTCATAGTGAGGAAAGAGGACAATTTTGGGAATTAAAACAATATTGTATAACCAGACAAAGACAATCAAACCCATGCAGCACCAACCATGCGGGTCAACAACAAAGTGAATCCGGAGACCCATTTTGCAGTCCTACAACTGCGTGCCAACCCACAAGGAAAGACGATCCTAAGGAGAGGTGACAAAGAAAAAAGTTACTTATACAGAAAAAAAATCATTCGACTAAAACAAAACTACATTACTGGCAACTATAAAATGACACTGAGTTTTGTTTGTATATTTTTGACAAAATGAAACACATTGGAAAACAAAGAGAAGTTTCAGAGTATTCAAATTTCATCAAAATCTTCAAATAATTTAATTACAACTTTTACTATGAACTGCTACCATAGAGGATGAATTGGCAATAGCTTCTGGAGCTAAATACAAGACTGTCCTCAACCCAGCAATTCCATGTGTCAACCCAAGAGAAGTGAGACACATATCAAGAGATAGATTATTAGATCTATCTAATGATTATTAGATAAGATCAGATCTAATGATCATTAGTCCTAATCATTAGACTAACTGATGGTCATCCAAAATAGTGGTCCTCCTGTGGTGGGAGGGGCGTTTATCAACTGCAAAAGGACATAAGGGAAACTTTGAAGGTCTAGAGTTGTTCTATATCTTGACCTGGGTGGTGCTTCATGGGTATTCACATATGTAAAAATTCACAGTGCTGTACACTGAAGATTTGTGCGATTTATTTTAAACCACAAAACAATGCCTAATCATTTTTGAAAAATCATAATAAAAAGCAGAAACTAATCACAAATTGCCAAAAATATTCAAATTCACAGAATGAAGCTCAACTAATCTTGCTATTACCAACTCAAGAAGAAATGGGCTTTTTCCATACGAGTGTTAACAAAATGCTCATCGACCTCCCAGTGAGACACTTAAAGTTGATAGTTCTATGTTTATGGTATCAGAACAAGTGATTTAAAATACATGTCTACCTTAGTAGATATAATTTATAAAGCTTGAACAGGAAATTACTCTATAAGGTCAAGAGAGCACCTTTTACATAAAATACAATGGAATAATTCAATAATAAACTAGGACAGTGTTTCTCAAACCTGTAAGCAAACCAGAATCAACTGAGGAGCTTTTTAAAAATACTTATTCCCAGGCCCCGTTCCAGATCTACTGAATCATAACTGTTTATGGAATAAAAGCTAAAAAACCAATAAAATGTCTTAAAATGTTCCCCAGATGTCTCTGACAGAGCAGACTGGTGTCTAGAAGCTACTGATCCAAAAGCTTCCCTCAGACTTCAATGCTAGGGCAAGGAGTTGAACTCAGTTCAACAAATCTATTCACGGAGCCACCACAACATATCAGTTACTATAGATACAATGATGAGTGAGTTGTGGTCTTTGCCCAAAGTAACTAACAGTCTACTGGGGAAAAGAGTCATAAAAATGGGCTTAATACAACATGTGACATTTCAGAGATGTGGACAAGATGTCACTAGAGGCCTGGAGGATGGGGACTAGTTAAGTTAGGGCAAGACTTCCTGCAGGTGGTAAAATCTGAGTTCAGTTTCTAAAGATGGGTAAAAGTTATCCAAGCAAAGAAAAGTGGCAACAGTATGGCGAACAGACGGAAGAACAGGAGGTATACAAGAGTAAACATTGTAGGAGATATTACAAATTGCCTTCCTACGTCATAAAGCTCATAGTGGAGAGTGAGGGGTGAGAAATAAGGGGCTACGTCATGAAGGACACAAAGATGCCACATTAGAATGCTAAGACTTTATTCGTAGGCACTGGAAAGTTCCTGATGCAGGAAGTTAACATGAGATTTATAACTTTAAATGAAGTATTGAAGCTCTAGTGTCAAGGATAAAATTAAAGATCAGTTAGACTAAGGAAAGACAAAAGCCAAAAGTAGGTTTGGAGAAGAGATCAACTGAGGAAATAGTTACAATCAAACCAGTATGTTTTACTAACTGACTGGATATTAGGGATGACAGAGGAAAGACTCAAGAACGACTTCCAAATTGTCATCTTCTATCCCTCACTATGATCAGTTGGAGAGCCTCAGGGTCCTGGCCCTTAGAGGTCATGCCAATGTTCTTTAAAGCTACAAAGCTACAGGGACAAAGAGAAAAAGAAAGATTTAGGATTAGCTAATTTTAAAGTAATACCCTGATCCTATCATCTTTAGAACATGCAAATATAGGAGCAGCAGGGGAAAAAACAAAACAAAACCTCAAATGCAACACTATTCAACTGTTTAAATCAGATATGGTCTAAATTAGTCCTTATGAACGAATTTTAAAATAGGAATAGCACCTAGGCTTTTAAAAAAAGTAAAATTTGACCTTCATTACCTTTTAATTAGAAAATTAAAAGAACTATCAGTTATCCTAAAAGTGAGGAAAGTCACAGAGGATAAATTATACTGTTTAATTTACTGGGTATCTTGGTTTTAAAAAACTAAAGGAGCTCAAATACAAATGATAAGCTGTCTGCATAGCTAAAATGAGAAACATTAAAAAGAATGTTTATTTTTACAGTCTTGCCAACCATCAAGTGCCAAAAGAAATGACAGAAGGCTCTGTCTCTCAACATGTTCAATATTATTAACTTCATGTACCTTCTTCCTTGTAATATTTCAGTTCCAGTCAGGACTAAGAAACAGACCACGAGTTCCAAGCATCACAAAGAAGAGAGAACTTCACTACTTATTTCTAAATTTATTAATATTACAAGCAGAAAAGCATACAAGCCAGGAAAACAAGCAGCAGAATTCTCAAACACTCATTCATATTTTTGAACTCTATTTGTACTCTCCTCTACCAGAAAATAAAGAGTTTTTCTTAGGAGATTCCTGACAACTGAAAATACTAGACACTGAAAAGTAGAGTAAAGGGTTTCTGATTTTCCTAAGTGTGAGCATATACAGACAACAAGTTCTAAGAGAACAAGCATCCCCAAGGAAACACAAGCAGAGAAAAGAAAAACATAACAATGAATAAATAAGATGTTGAATTGTTTTTTAAATACCTGATGAGTGAAAATTAGTGTCACATAAGCTTTACAGCTAGACTGTAGAGAAGCGAACAGTAGTCTTCCAAGAGCTCCAAATCAGATTACAACCAGAAACACGTACCTGGCAGAACTGTAGGATCACTTCCCTCAGCTAATATCTACCAGGCGTGGCTTATGGCTGAACAGAAACTATTACACATCCTGAGCCATGACCAGACCGAACACAGTGCGCTGCTATCCGATCTGAAGGGTGGCATTTGTAAAATACTTTCCTTAGCTAGAGATCCTGACATGCTAATCTGTCTATTAAAAGGTGAGTTCATAACTCAAACTTTGATGTAACCAGTGGACATACTGGTACTTCCACATTTTTTAAGATTGCTATCTGGTAACTCTACCTGAGTGCTGTGACTAACTTCATTAATGATGTAAATTACTACAGCACCAACTTTTTTTTTAAAGATATAATTCAACTCTAATAAACTAGACTACATAAATATTTACAATGCCCAAACTATTCTAGGAGGAAACGACCTTCCCTTTTTTGCCTTTTTTGGCCACTAAATTTTAGTATGTATTTTCTTCAGGAAGAAAACTCGAATCACTATGAAAAGAAAGGGATAGAAAACTATCATAGGACAGAAAACTACAACATGAAAATGCAGATTTTAGAAAATGATAAAAATTAGCCAAGATAATTTACAAGAAATCTAGCCAAATGTTCTCTCGAAACTTGAGAAACTTAAGCCAATGGTCTTATAAATGTTCCATGAATATGAAAAAAAAAAAAATTTCCCTCTCTCATTCCTCCTATCTGAAACGTCCCTATCATCTTGTTTACTCTACTTAAATTCAATTCATACTTCAAGGTCAATTTGAATCTCACTCTCCAGACGAAATTTTTCCTGCCACCTCAGCTCACAGTGATTTTCCTCTTCTAAATTCCACAACACAAGGCAAAACTGGTACAAGAAAATAGCAAGTGGTTTTGTAATCTCGAAATGTGGAAGAACCTCATAAGAGACCACATAAAGATTAAAATTTCTGAAGCCTACAACGTACCAAAAATAAAGTCAAAAGACAAAGTATCCCTTTAAAAAAAAAAAAAAAAAAAAGGACAACATATGACTGGTAAGAGTCATACAAAGTAAATACACAGAGCAGCAATTCACAAAAGAAAACAAAATTTAATGGCTAATCATTACTGATTAGGAAAATGTGAAATAACTAGGTATGCCTTTTCATCCTTTGTATGCACAAAATTTTGGGAAGACAGATGATCATTCAATGATGAGAGAGCACAGAGAAAAGGACATTCTCATCCATTACAGCTATGCATGTAAACTGATACAATCAACTTTAGAGGGCAATGCAGCAGCATCTATTAAAAAGTCAAACTCTTTGACCCACAGTTGTATCTCTAGTAAGTGCTACCAAAGTACTCATTAGAGTGAGGAGGTACAGATACATTCAAGGTGCTCCACCCACTGCTTATTGTAATCATAAAAATTGGGCACAACATCAATGTTCATGAACAGGGAGGGGACTGATCAAATAAATTATAAGACATCCAAGATGTAGCATTATTTCCAAGCTACTGAAATTTAAAAAATGAAAGAAAGAAAAGAAAAGAAAAGAAAAAAGGAGATAGATTTAGATCTGCATATGGGTACACACACGTAGTGTTGAATGAAAGAAAGGAGGTTATGAGAGAAAAGCTTAACAGTGGTTTCCTGGAGTAGAGGAGGATAATGAGAGACTAGGAAAAGGTATAAGGGAACACTCTGGTTCCCTCATAAAGATCTCTATCTTGGTATGAATTTGAGATACACAGGTTGTGCATTTGTCGAAAGTCAACAAATTCACACTTAAGAATAGTGCATTTCGGGGCGCCTGGGTGGCTCAGTGGGTTAAGGCCTCTGCCTTCGGCTCGGGTCGTGGTCCCAGGGTCCTGGGGTCGAGCCCCGCATCGGGCTCTCTGCTTGGCAGGGAGCCTGCTTCCTCCTCTCTCTCTCTGCCTGCCTCTCTGCCTACTTGTGATCTCTGTCAAATAAATAAATAAAATCTTTAAAAAAAAAAAAAAAAAAAGAATGGTGCATTTCATGGTATGTAAATTTACCTTTAAAAAACCCTATAAACCAACACTGAACTCTAGCTAATGATAGTAGGCTGATGTATCAGGGAGGGGCGGAAGGAGGAAATGTACTGATGTCTGCAATTTACTATGAAATGGATCCAAAAAAAAATAAAGTGGATTGACGGATGGACAGAGAGATGGTCGAGCATGTGATGAAGTTTAATAAAATATTTGTGGAAGAACTAGGAGGTAGGTATTCAGGTGTTATACCATAAAATTTTTTCAACTCTTCTGTTTAAAATTTTTCACAATTAAATGTTGGTGGGGAAAGAAAATTACAGAAAAGTTCGTATAACATGATTCTTTTTTTTTGTTGTTAAAAAAACATGTATTAGTAATTTCTATATATGGATAAAGAAAAAGAGGTGTAGAAGAAAACATGTCCATCAAACTGTTAACACTAATGGTTATCACTGGGCTATCTGAAGGACAGAGCAGTGAAAAGAAAGCTTTCACATTTCATGTATGGCTTATGTGTTCTTCTAATTTTATTAATAAACATATGCACTTCTAAATTCTTTTCAACCAGCTGAAAAATAAAGATTGCTTAGGGGTTCTGATGAGACAATACAACCTTGTACATAAGATGTTTAATTTAAGCTCTCTTTATCATTATATGTATTACCCTAATATTGTTTGTAAAATTAATCTTTTTTTAAAATGCAGTGTAGAAGCATCAGCTATAAAGCCATTTCAAATTTGTTTCTGAAATTTGTATTACTTACAGTTTACTTTTCTCTATGAAAAAAGAAATATCTTATTCAAGAAGATGCCTAGTTAAAATTTAATATGAAAAATTTTAAATAAACATAATGTAACTACAATTATCTTTTTTTGCAAATGAAAGTCATTTAATGCATCTAAAAATAAGACTTTAAGGATACTATGCCACATAATACAGAAACATATTCCCATGTAAAATTAAATGTGGACTTACCAACTTGCAAATTCACCAAGATGTATTGTAATTTTTCTGGTGCTTGCATTTAGAGTTTTTATCTTGATTCATTCCTTTTTAAATTACATCCCAACAAATGGATCTCTCCTCAATAACAGTTCTCCATGAGAATCTATTAATGGTTTAACAAATAATGATCTCTTACAAAGATAAAAATTGCAAGTCGCTAAATATTCTGTGAAAATGTCAATTACAGAAGTTTTAAATTAAAAAATAAGATGACTCAACTCCACCTGATTTTGTGTTTCCATATCCTACCCCATCCCCCCCCCAAATCTGCATTTGATTATACCATTATACAGGAAAGTTCTCTCTTTTGAAACCACCCAGTTCCCATAAAATCAAATTAGTATTGTGTGTCCAACATTTGGGCTTCATCAAACTTCCTGACCACAAATCACAAAATGACAACAGATTCTGAGATCACTGAGGAGACAAAATGCATTGTAATGTCTATCAAGATGTGAGGCTGGAACTATCCAATCACAATTGATAAACATAAAGAGTTTAAAATAGAAGCAAGTTTAAGTTTAAAATGTTTTAAGGGGAAAAAGCTATCCTCCTGTAATGAACCATTAAGAGAATCAACCATAAAAGTTAGTTTCTACAGTTCAAGTTTAAACAATAATACTGTAAAGAGTTCTAGATAACATACACACACAGATTCAGTATCTTATTAATTCAATTAGCATCTATTGACTATATACTATGCTTTTGCACAGGATACAGATAAAAAAGAGATGGGCCCCATCCTCAGACAGACTAGGTATCAGACCAGATCAATTGCTTGTAAGACAAGGTGAGCTAGAGGGCAAGATGGCAGGAATGCAGCTCATATAGGAAGGGTACTGGCTCGTGGAACTTTTTTCAGTTATGGGAATATTTATGCGCATACTAGGTAGTAGTACAAAAGGTATTTCTTATGGTGAGGTGCCATCAGGAAAAGGTTTCTGGAGAAAGTGAAACCTGTGAGTTAGCTAGTCAAAGAATGGAGGCTCTTCTGAACAAGAGAGCAAAATAAGAAAAAGTAAGGAAGCAGGCAGAGAAAACCTAAGTAAACCGAAATGACTAGAGTCATTGCATATGGAAGAATGGGGTAAAACATGTTTAACCTTTTGAGTACACTTACCTCTAAGAAATATATTTCATAATATTACCAGTACACACAGAAATATATGATATGAGAATGTTTTATACTCATTAAATAAAACATAATTGAAAAGTTTTAATAAAATATTTGCTCTTACTACATTGTTACTCTATTTTACCCTAGTTCACTCCAATAAAAATATATAACGTTGGTCACAGCCCACTAAAGGGATTTCATGACCCACAAGAAAAGAATGGTCTAAGAGCAAAAAACACTGTTAAACCATGCTAATGAGTTTGGACTTTGCACCAAACACAGTGGGAAACCACTGCAGGATTTTAGGGGGAAGAATGCCATGATGAAGTTCACATTTTGGAAGAACAGCAACACTAGGAAGGATGGACTTGGGTGGATGGATAAGGCTCCAAAACTGACTACATAAAATAAGCTCTGCTTACTGGTCACCCAGGTGAGAAAGGAGGGGGAGGGGGAAGACCAAAACAGTAGTGATTTATAAGGGGAGTATGGAACAACTGGGGTAAAGAACGAATACTCAGGACAGGAGACATGCTGGAAATGGGCAGATTAAGAATTTAATGAGTAAAATCAACAGGACTTGGTGATCAATCTAACAATCATGGCCATAGAAAAACTGATGCTGGGAGAAAATAGAGTTAAAGTCTATAAGGGGAATGGAAATGTAATGCTAATGATTTAGATATATATCTCACATACTCAGAATGTAATACTTTCCTTCTGCTATGGTAAGCAATATACTTCAGACACTCCTAACTTGTCCTTCATTTCCTGTCTTGGAAATGGTACTACCCTTCATGTAGTCCCTACACCAAAAACCTACAGTCTGCCCTTTACTTTTTTTTTTTTAAGATTTTATTTGTTTATTTGAGAGAGAGAATATTAGAGGGGAGAGGGGAGAAGGTCAGAGGGAGAAGCAGACTGCCCCATGGAGCGGGGAGCCCCATGTGGGACTCAATCCTGGGACTCCAGGATCATGACCTGAGCTGAAGGCAGTTGCTTAACCAACTGAGCCACCCAGGCGCCCCTACCCTTTGCTTTTAATTGAGACAGGGCCAACGTCAATAACGCTGCTATGGCTATGACTCTAGGGTGGCTTCCTAAAGTTTCAGCAAAACAATACTTCCTGTCAGAATTATTAGGTAATAGCTCAAGTCAAACATCTATGAGTCAAACTCCAGTCACTCACTGGCTTACGCTCAAGGAAAATTCCTACTTTACATTTTCAGTTATTAGAGCTACACGGCACCACAGCACTTCCAACAGGATGACCATTTTATCTAATTCAGCAGCATCACCGACATCATGGAATCAAATCTCACCTATGAGGTACAAAAACAATGCTAGGCTTAAAACTCCATGTAATTTGGGGATAACGAATAATATCCTGAAGTTTCATAACTATAAAAGGTCATAAGGTCATTAGATATTTTTAACATTGTGATGTCTGAAAGAATACAATCAACAATTCAGAGGACAAACAAAACAAAACAAAACAAACAAAACAAATCCCACAGAAAGTTCCCAAAAGAAAACAGTTAATATACGGATATATAAAATTTAAACTTAAAACTGCACCTTAAAATGAAGTTACAACTATATACTTTTAAACATATTTATATAGATATTTAACTTCTGAGGTTGTCTACTTTGAAAATTGGCCAGGATAAATAATTCTACCTAAACTATCAAGCTACAGCGGCCCCTGGGTGGCTGAATCAGTTAGGCAGCTAACGCTTGATTTCAGTTCAGGTAATGATTTCAGGGTCCTGGGACAGGCCCCAAATCAGGCTCCACACTCTCTGCCCCTTCCCTTGCTCCTGCTCTCTCTCTCTCTAAAATAAATAAATCATTTAAATATATATATATATATATATATATATATATATATATATATATATATTTCTTTTTTAAAAAAATTAAAAAACATATCAGGCTCTAGCTGTTTCTAATAATTAGCCAAGGGAGTAATTCAGTTTTTTAAATATCATATAGGTATTCAGTTTATTTCAAGAGTAGGAAATTAATCTTGTGGGGATATGAAAAAGAGAGCCACATTCAAATTATGACACAGCCTCCAAGCTGCCGTTTCTTTTCAAGCTTCCGTTTAGCCATCTGTAAAATGGTGATAAAAATAACTCATGGAATTGTTGTCATGCTTAAATGAGAAACTGCCTGACAAATGAAAAGCAACTCCCAAAACAGTAACTTTAAAGGGGAGTGGGAGACAGGAGAGGAAGAGAGACAAATTAAGTTTTACTTCTAGTCTTGCAAACTCCAGAATCAAACAATGTTTCTGGGTCTCTATCTTTAAAGTCATGATACAATTTAACCATACCCCAGCTCTACTTCCTCTAACACTAAAGACTGAGAACACTTGTCAGGAATGAGAAGCCTCCCACAGCCCAGTCTTTCAGCTGTTATCATACTAGGAGCATAGAGGAAGTTTTATTTCCACATGTTGGCATGGGGTCTCTTCAAGCAGAAAACTGAAAATAGAGATTTGATCTAAAATGGAGTGAACTAAAACCTTCAAACCAAAGTCTTTCAAGGAAAAGCAGAAAAGCAGAAGGGCTGGTAATTTAAGGACTAAAACACAGGAGCAAATCAGGACCAGCTTTCAGAAACTAATGAAGAATGCACAATTTTGACTCAATGCTGAGTTCTCCAGGAATTCTTTGTGAAAATGTGGGTAGGCAAAGTGTCAAAGCAGAACATACTTGCACCATCAATGGTTTCAAGAACCCACTTCTAGAACAAGTCCTTTAATCACTACATTCTAGGCAAAACTGAACATAAGCCATTGCTCCTCTGTATGCCTGCTTCATGAGTGAAAAATAAATGTAAATTAATACCTCCATTAAAAATACTGCACTGCAGTGATACACTTCATCAGAATTCCCTAACAGAAAGTAAAAGTAGCTTCAAAGGTGTGGGATAATACGAATTAAGATACCAAATACTGCTTGAGTCAGTATAAAATGTCACGTGGGAATCTTCACTTAGAAGATAGGGATGTGGGAGAGGGTCAGGAAAGGCGAGAAGAACTAAGGCTGAATGTAGAGTAGGACAGAAGGCTACAGATAACCTTTGCTTCAAACACAGCACAAGGAAAAACCTTCAGATAAAGTAAAAGCCAGAAATGAAGAGGCTCTGGTGTTTCCTGGACATGAACCTGATACGTTCTTCCAACGGGGAAGGGAAACTGGCTACCTACCTCTAGTACCCACTCCACCAAGACAAACTGAAAAACAACAAATCAGATTTCCTTCACACCAGACTTTACCAAAGCAGGCACAGTTCAAGAACAATACTACCAAAAGAAATCATCACTCCTTACTTGCTTGAAGCTGAAAATCCTACAGGAGATTATTTGTTCCATAATTATGGATAAAAGGCTTAAAATCAGAAACCTGGCTGAGATCACACGTGAGCATGTTAAAGTTAGAAAGAACTAACATAAAACTCATCAGCGAATGGCAAAATACTAATTTTTAACCTAATCTGCCCTTTTGTGGAAGCAGCAACAGTTAAGATGAAGGGAGCAGATTCCTAGTCGGCCTCTTAAATGGGATGAAGTTAATTTATCTGCGAGGTAAAGCACAGGGCAAGAGGAGGCCTAAATGGCAGAAGACAAACTTGGAAAATGTTACGTCTTTTCCCTAGGGTACGTCAAAAGAGGAAATAGGTAAATAACCTACCATCATCCTAAGATATTTTTGTCAAGGTAGCTACCAATGAGAGCAGGGCTACATCTGTGAACAACTAGGTTTATTCAATTTACCAATGAATCACTATGCTGACAATAAAAAAGGGTTTTTTTCCCCATTTATTCTTGTCTCTTACCTGTGTTTTTCACTGATAACAAAAGAGTTCAAACATTTTCAGCTTAAAGCGCTCATTAAATAAGAGCTATAGGTGCACTGATTATTCTACTAGATGTTAAAATGCCATTTATACTTAGTGCACTTGAAAAATTGACTCTGAGCCCTAATGTTTTACTGAAGCAATATAAAATTCCTTCATGCCTTAATACAAAAGTAAAACTGAGCTTAGGGAAAACTCCCTGGGAATAAAAATAGCTTTTCCTCTGTCTTCCCTGTTACACCTATTAATATGGATACTACCAGTATGTAGCCTTCTATGCTGAAAACGATTGTATTGACTCACACTCAATTACAATCCTAGAAAAAAAGCTCCATGGAGACAATACTAGACTTCTCAATTAGTTTCTTCACTAATACATGGCATTATTTTATCCATGCACTTTTCCACAGGTTCTGAATCAGGTCCTATGAATTAAAGAAATCAGGCAGTGGGCAAATAAGTAGTAAAAATTTTATGATTCATAATGATGATCACTTCTTCTTTAGAATCTATCTGTTAAGCTGATGGTTACATGTGTGCATTTTAAAATACCTACATTTCTTGTATTAAACAAAACACCCCAGAGATAGGCAGTGTGACACAGTTACCATCATTTTATTGAAAATATGCTCTATTTTGGGACACCTGGGTAGCTCAGTGGGTTAGGTGGCTGCCTTCGGCTCAGGTCATGATCCCAAAGTCCTGGGATCGAGCCCCGAGTCGGGCTCCCTGCTTAGCGGGGAAGCCTCCTATTCCCTCTCCCTCTGTCAACTGCTCCCCCTGCTTGTTCTCTCTCTCTCTCTCTATCAAATAAATTAATAAAATCTTTAAAATATGTTCTATTTCACTGATTCCAACTACAGCTTCTAAAGTATTTTACATTTAACAGAAATCACCACAGTTTGAAGGGACCTAATATGATCCTGTTGGTTTACATCCAAAATGAGGAATTCTACACCAAATACTATTCCAAAAGTATAGAAATATATATACCTTTAGTTATATTTTGATATAATTTTCCCAATACTTCTGCAGGTGTATATTTAAAATGTGCTCTTAACGTGTTAAAGGGTTTTAAATTAATTACAAATGTAACATATAAAGCTCAAATGAGCCTTGAAGACTTCAGCCTAACTCCTTAGTTGTATAGATGAGAAAACAGGGTGAGTCACTCACCTATCCATGACCCTACGGCTAGACTGTGACAGCAACGGGACTAGAATCGAGTTTTTCTTTCCACTACACTAAATGTCATTTGGTTCTTCCTTCCAATTGATTTCTCTCCTCATCACTTCCTCAAAAATATTTTTGCCATTAAGAGGTCGAACAACTAAAGCAACATAAAACACTGCTCTAGATTTTATCTGTAAAATAAGTAAAATCTAAAGAAATGGAAGGATTTAACAAGCCATTGCGCAAAAAGCCAAGGAAGGCACATACCAAGCAATCATCAAATGATAACTATTCTCATTCGTTATTATTATTATTATTTTTACCACAAGGAAGGTAGTGAATTTTTTTTTAAGGATACATACATATTACCATCCTAGGCTGAGGATCCACTGACACATCATCTTTTTCAACTTGCGATTAATTATCCTCAGTTGTCTTTTTAGGCTGTAACTTAACACTATGATTTATGACCCACCCACAATGACCTTGATTTTTTTTTTCCTCTTGTACTTTTATGGGACTGCCGTAACTGCAATATTTTCGAGTAATAACCGGTCAGGTTCTCTCAGCCCTAGAGATACAGACATCCTCCACTGACTCACAAGGGATTTTAAAATGTGACCCAAATATAGCTTGAGAAACCACAACTTTAAATGGACTCTACACTTAAAATCCAGCGACCTATTTATTATCGTGAATGGTAACAAGTGCAGACTGCTGCCACCCATAAGCCATTTTCTCAAAATCATTCTCAGATCTGGAGGGAGGGAGGCAGAAGGTCAATAAAGGAGCAACTATTTCTGCTCCCGCCTAGTCCTCCGCAGCCTCACACCAGCGATCTGGAAATGAATGAAAGGCTGCGACAACACAGATAAATCCGGGATCCCTGCGCAGATCTCCGGGCAGGGGTGCAGAGAGGGAAACTGGAGTTCACAGGCGAGAAACTCCGGGCACAGATTTAATAAATTAAAAAGCAAAAGCGGGGGGGAAAAAAAAAACCCAACCCTAAATCACCTCGGCTAGAGCAGGAACCCACCCCCCACCCCCACCCCCAGTTCTGGGAGGGGGAGCTGGCGGGCGGCTGCGGCTCCGGCTCCCGCTGCAGCTGCTCTGAGACCCGCGGGGCCCGGGAGAGCGGGGTTTGGAGCCGGAGCCCAGGCGAGGGGGCAGGTGCCGGGGGCAGGTGCCGAGAGGGGCAGGTGCGGGGAGGAGCAGGGCGCGGGACGGGAGCGCGGCCAGGTGAGGACTGCGGGCGCCGGGCAGCGACAGAGGCGGCGGGGGCACGGCGGGGCGGGGGCTGGGGGGGAGGGGGGAGGGGGACGGGGGCGGCCGCGTCGGCCCCGCGCCTGCACACACTCACCGGCGCCGGCGGGCTCGCCTCTCGCCGCCGCTGCTCTCGCGGCCGCCAGCCGCTCTTCCCCCTCCTCCTCCGCCGGCGCCGCCGCCGTCGCCCAGGCCCGGCCGCGCTCCCCTTCCGCTTCCGGGAGCCGGAGCGCCGGGGCCGGCGAGGTGGGTGTGCGCCCGCCCGCGCGCTGGGGCTACCGGCCGCCGCCGTCGCCGTCCGCGCTTAGCTGCCGGGAGCAGCGATGGGAGCCGCCAAGGGCCGAAAGAGCAGAAATCGCGCCGCCGGCGTGGGGAGATGCGCCGCGGCTCCAGGCCGCGTGCGGCGGTCCCCGCGCCGTAACCGGAACACTCGTACCTGACGCACCTCGGCGCCTCCGCCCTCCCCTGCTGCCACCTTCCCAGCTGTGCCCGGGCCGTCCTTCTCTTTGTCCCCACACTCCTCACTGTCCCACTCTAAGGGAGACCGCAGAGGGGCCTTCGTGTAAGGATTGCCCAGTAGCCCTCTTCCTTCAGGGACAATGGCCAACAGGCCTCTGTCTTCCGCTAAGGCGTTCTGGATGTCCCGTGGTACCTTGTTTCAAAGTGCGCCCGCAGCATCTGCATCCTCTGGGAACTTGTCAGAAATGCACCACCTCAGATCTGCTGAATCAGTATCTGCATTTTAACAAGATCTCCAGGTGATCCCTAAATGTGCACCTTAAGTACTGAAAGGCACCGGATTCTAGTGCCTGTCCTTGCCCTCTTCAGACCCTCTACGCAGTAGTAGGAGCCAGGGTTGCCCCAGCTATCTAAGATGTTGTCGGTTCCCGTGGGCCACCTCAGTCCATACCCAAACCAGCTTAACTCGGTATTTAAGGAAACATCCAAAAGTTGTCAGCTTTCCCATCCCTGCAGCCTAGGAAAACTAAGTTGACCCAACAGTGTAAATAATCAGTCCACCTCCCAGTTTAAGTGGATATCTTACCAAACACCAGAGACCTACTTTAAAACCTCCCTTCTCTTCCCTCTCCTAAGCTGAGCAGTACTTTGGATACAGTACTACACCATTTGTAGTAATGTAGAGCTAAATCTTTGAGCTTGCATGCCACAGGAGATCATGTATGGATGGAAGAATATTACTTGATACATAAAGTCTGAACTTCTTATAGGATGGCATTGAAAGTCCTTCACAAACTTGTCTCTACTTACCTGTGCAGTCTTAGCTCAAATGAACTTGGTTCATTTAGCCTTCCTAGGTTGCCCTTTGTCTTCCTCCCTAATGATCGTTATCCAAACTTGGGAGTCAGTTCAAATCCTGCCAGCCCAGAGTACTCTCCCCCCTCCCTACTGTACTTATATCACACCCATGAGCTTATTTTGAAACCATATGTTACCTTGTATTCCTAGATATTTTTGAATATGTTATGTTCTGGTGTATTTCAATTACAAACACCTTAGCACCTTAAAGACCTACACCAGTAGATATCAAAGTGTAGTCCTCACACCAGTAGCATCAACATCACCTGTGAACTAGTGAGAGATCCACATTCTCCAGCTCCATCGCAGATATACTGTATTAGAAACTTCAGGGATGAAGCCCAGCAATCACCGTTTTCATAAGCCTTCTGGGTGATTCTAATGCGCACTCAAGTTTTAGAACTACTGACCTGAAATATTGTCTTTTACCCCCCGCCAAAGGAACTCAGTGATTGGGATTGATTTGACTATATGCAAGTTTTATTGGCTTTCAGATTAAGCAATCAGCTCCTTCATTTATGCATAACTAGGCTAGAAGGCAGTGACAGTTGCTTTTGAAAGAATTGCCTTTGGTTTTCACAATGCATTTTATGTAGTAGGATCTTTATAACTTGGGTTTGTTTGAAAAGAAAGAAATAAAGGGGCGCCTGAGTCCAGCTCTTGAGTTTTGGTTCAGGTCATGATCTCGAGGCTGTGGGATCGAGCCCCATGTCGGGCTCTGTGCTCCGTGCTGGGTCTGCTTCAGATTCTCTCTCCTTCTCCTTCTCATTCTCTCTCTCTCAAATAAATAAAATCTTTAAAAGGAAGGGAGGGAGGGAGGGAGGAAGGGTGGGTGCAGGGGTGCCTGGATGGCTCAATCTGTTATGTATCAGACTCCTGATTTCTGCTTGGGTCATGATCTCAGGGTTGTGGGATGGAGCCCCATGTCTGGCTCAGAACAGAGTCTGCTTGAGATTCTCTCTCTCCTTCTGCCCCTCTCCCCACTCACAGACATTCTCTTTCTCTCTCTCAAATAAATAAAAGAAGGAAGGAAACATAACTAGTCACTTTGGGTGAAGGAGAAATGTGGAATTTTACTTCCAAAATTCGAGTACCCAAATTGCATATTATTTGGCTCTTTTTTAGTATACTATTGTGAGAAGGAATAATTTGCAGTAAATGATTTCAACAAGTACCAAAATGAGAATTAGTTGAGTGGCACATGAGTGCTGTGACAATTAGAACTATATGTATTTTTTGTGCATTTTGTCATGAGTAAGCCTGTCTCTGATCAGCCAAGCCCATTTCACAGAGAATTCTCTAAATAAGACATGGAAATAGAGAAGTGGCAGGGAAACCATTCTCAAAATCATGATCTCGTTACCATGGGCACTTAAGAAGTCTAATCAGGGGCCTATCTATCAGGGCCCTATCAGGGTCAAGTCATAAGGATGATTGTCTTATGTTGCAACCCATATACTTGACTCCTATGTCATAATGAGAGGGTGAGGGAGATATGGCATCATATAATCTTTTTGAGAAGCTTTTCTATTTACTGTAAGGATGGAGAGAAGATAGATATGCTATATTCTCCCTCCAGAATTCTAGTCTCCTTCATCCTTTCTGTGACATGATTATTAATCAAACTAGTATTTATCTGGGAATTGAAAAAGTAGACAAGAACAAGCAACATGGCTACCACTGCCAACTTAGCTTCTCAACAAAGGCACAGTCAGGGCATTTATGTGGATAAACTCAGCCAACTACTGTGCTTCTGTGCCCTGATGGGGGAGGACTGGATTTGACTACACTTTCCAAAAGTCAGTGCAAGTGCAGTCCAGAGTTTAATCAACACTGGCTAATAGCCCTTGGCAGCTTTGGGTGGATGGTGTTCTCCACCTGCCCAGCTGGGTACCATGCCCTAAGCACCCACATTTGATGCACATTCATGATTTCTTGGTTGCTTATCGTCATCTCCCCCATCTGTTTGAGTGGCAGAGTGCCCATTCCAGAACAGTCTAATATTCTAATAGTTGTTCTTAACCTCTTTTGGGTTACACATCTCTTTGAGCATCTAATGAAAGTTACGGACCCTCTTTCCCAATGAAGCATGTGTGTAAACACGCAATTATATAAACACATACATATATATTTAAAAATAAAATTTCAGAAGCTGCCCTACCTTCCCATGCCTCCCAACGACCACAGTGAAGTCACAAACATCAGGCTAAGAATCTGCTTTAAGATATGGAGAGTGGGTGAAATAAACTTCTTTTTTTCAAATATCAAAGATAACTCCAAAAACCACTCTGTGCTTAGGAGATAGAACAAAAGCAATGCTAAGTGAAGTTACATTTGGGAGTGCTAAAGAAGCAGCCCGTTGTGCCAACAGAGTGGTTCAGGAGTGGCTTCCTGGAGAAATGTTCTTGCAAATAAGAACAGGACTTTGGAACAAAGGATCCCTCCAGTATAAGGGACAGGCTATGCAAAGGCATGGAAACATGGAAGTACAGTGGTCCATCTGGTGCGGCTCAAAAGTAAAATTCATGGAGAGAAGAGAATCAGAAGGTAGAACAGAGTCAAATCACGTTGAGCCTCAAATTCAACACTATTTCCAATAAGCAGCTAATGTAAGCTTTTGGAGTACAGTAACCTGGAAAGACTTTATTAGTGAGTGCCATAGTATCATCAAAATGCAGAGCAGTAGGACATTTGAAAAAGTTCTCCATAGGGGCACCTGGGTGGCTCAGTTGTTTGAGTGCCTGCCTCCAGCTTGGGTGGTGGTTCTGAGGTCCTGGGATGGAGGCCTGTGTAGGGCTCCCTGCTCAACCAGAGGTCTGCTTCTCCCTCGCCTTCTGCCCCTCCCCCTGCTTGTGTGCGTGCTCTCTCTCTCTCTCTCTCTCTCTTCCTCTCTCTCAAATGGATGGGTAAAATCTTAAAAAAAGAAAAGAAAGAAAGAAAGAAAGAAAAAATTTTCCATATCCTAAATCAAAACCTATTAGTGAAGCTAAATGGTTTCAACATTTTAGGGTTGCTCGATGTTTGCTCTAGAAGTTCTATTAAGCTAAATCAAAATGAGTTTGAAATCCTTATAGTTCGTTAAGTGCTTGTGAGAAAACATATCCTGGTGAAATGTTCAGGTGAATTTTGAATCCAGGACACTGAGTTAAAATTTATTTGGAATTGAAAGCATGAAAATCAACTGGGAGCAAAAAGAGGAAAAAAGCCCTGTCACTGATCAGGCTGGGAAGAGAGACACAGATCAAGCCAGCTGCCAGCTTAATAGCAAACACTGTTTCTGCCAAATGTCATGTGGCAGATGTAAATTACTATAGTGAACCCCACTCTTTGGGTGGTCACTGACCAGTGACACCTCAGACCACTTGCTGTTTTCATTGATTGCTGGGGATACCCAAATGCTTGGTCAACTTCATCTCACGACAGCACCCAACTCTTAATTCCCTCTTTTTCTAATCCCACCTCAAAACAACAAATGATCCAAAACTGATCCCTCTTTCCGTTAGACCATCTTCGAAATCTTTTAGTGAAAGCCCAATGTACATTGGGTTCGCCCCTCCTACTGGTCTAGTGGTACTTCTCTGAAGAGCCCTTTCTCTTTGAAGGGCAAGAAATCTGTTTTTTTTTTTTTTTTTGGTCAGGCTGCAGGCTTGTCTCTGGTAGTCTTTAGCTGATTAAGTATTAGCAACCCATTTGATAATGAAAGCCACCCGTTGTCAGGACTCAAAAGTCAGGGCTCTTCAGAAAAGAGGTCTCCTTTTCTCTGTCAATGGCATGATAAAGTAGCTGCCATTCTCAGCAATGAGACTCAGCCGTTTCACACATGGACTCTTCCAGCACAGGAGGAAGCAATGCTCTGGGTAGGTCACTCCGCTCCCTCATCTTCTGGAGAAATGTGGATTGAGGTAGAAAGCAGAAGGAAAACGGGCTTTAGTTTTTATTTTTATTTTTTGGAAAATGTGCTTCTAAAAACAAATTTTATGAGTCGTGTTTTGCTTAAGTAAATGGGGTTCACAGAGATCCAAGACAGAAGTAAAATGGGTCTGGAAAGATCGTAAGTTCTTCCCTGGTTCAGTATAAAGGACATACTAAAAATAGGGTCATTTTGATGATGCTGAGACCTCATTGCATGAAGCAAAGAGACTGAAATTTTCACTGAGAGATTTTATTATAAAAACAATAACCAAAGAGATGGTGGGGATGGGGGGGGCGGGAAGTCTGGGTTTATCTCTAAGACATAAAAATAGAGATGAGGAAGGGATGTCTGGGTGGCTCAGCTGGTTAAACATCTGACTCTTGGTTTCAGCTCAGGTCACGATCTCAGGGTGGTGAGATCGAGCCTGGTGTGGGGCTCCATGTTCAGCAGGGAGTCTGCTCGGGATTCTCTCTCTCCCCCCTCCCCCACCCCTCCCTTCACTTGCATTCCCTCTCTCTCTCTCAAATAAATAAATCTTAGAAAAAAAAATAGGAAGAGGAAGACAAGTTAGAATGCAGAACTCAGGGCTGCCTGGTTGGCTCAGTCAGAAGAACATGTGACTCTTGATCCTGGGGTCATGAGTTTGAGCCCCACGTTGAGTATAGAGATGACTTAAATAAATAAACTTAAAAAAAAAAAATTCAGAGCTTAAACAAAGTGAGGAGCAGGGACACCAATAGATCCAAGAATCCAAATAGGAGAGTTATCTTTGGTAGGAGAAGAAAGAGTAAGTTAATTCTCAAAGTCAGGAACAAAAGAAGAGCCAGAGGATGAGCAGGTGGGATATTTTGAAGGGGAAAAAAGGGAAAATTCAATGGCTTCCATCTTCATGTAGACACCAAAGCAAGACATGCTGAGCTCTCAGAAAGGAAAAGGAAAGAGGGGCATGTTCAGCTCTAGGAACGGAGATGAAGACTCTAAAAGAGACAGCCTACATGGCTCCTGTGGAGATAATATTGACACCAGTGGAAAAAAATAATCTGAGTCCTTCTAGAAAAACCTCGGTGCCAGAGGTAATAAAAAATAGTTCTTTCTGCTATACGTTGTGGCTCTAAAACACTCTAGAGAATTAAACTCTGTGGGTTTCCAAATATGCTAATTCACAGATCTGCTTTGGGTTCACGGTATCTACATGTAATAGATGAAAGAAATGAGGCCCCTAACGTTTCATCCTTTGACACCCTATGGTGCCACAGCAGGAAGTCTCAGGCTTAGCTGACAACAATATATAAAGATGGCTGAGAAAATTCCATAGGCCGTTCAGGCTCAGAGTGCCACAATGAACAGCACAGGGGCAGTGAACACATAATGGAGGAATTCCGTAGAAGCAAGGATGAAAAATTGACCAATGACTTAGAATGCGCTAACCACATCTTGGGTTAATTAAATACCTGAGTTGCTTTGGATAATCATACCTGCCAAACTCAAAGACACACACACACACACACACACACACACACACAATTTCTATTGATAACCTTCTTATTTGCTCTCTTAGTCAAAGAGTAACTTTCACTGTAACTGCATCACCAAAAAAAAAGAGAGAGAGAGAGAGAGAGAGAGAGAGAAGAAAAGTCATCCCCAAGCTCATACCTGCTCTAGCAAGCAAACTCCTTGTTCATTCCACCTTCTCCTATCCCACTTTTTCTATCTGGGAAGAACCTGGAGATACGCCCCTATAGAGCCACGCAGGCAATAATCAAATGGGGTCAACCTGGGGTTTAGAATCTTGCACCCAAGAATCATCCCAGGCCTGGATCTGTGAAAGCCAGCAATCCGAGAGACTCTTTCCTAAAGCAATCTGATCACAGTTGTGCTGTCATTCCTTAACTGCCATGGGAATCACCAGCTCTCATTGGAAGTCTTTTACAAGCACTTGTAAATATTAAAAAATCATGTTAAAATTATACCGTGTGCAGCAGCAGCTGATGCTGTTTTATGGAGACAAAATTAGAGAGCATGGAAACAGAGCACACTACAACTCCCATGATCCCTATTTCTTAAAGCTCCCCCAAGCAGGACCCTGAGCCACAATTTTAACTCTTTAGTCACAGCAGGGAATCCCTCCACTGATCATTTCCCCTGAGGTGAATCTTATCCTTTAAAGTAGGTGTATCCTCATGAAAAAATGTTCATCATCATTAGTCATCAGGGAAATTCAAATCAAAACCTCATTGAGATACCACCTTACACTAGTTAGAATGGCCAAAATTATCAGGACAGGAAACAACAAATGTTGGGGAGGATATGGAGAAAGGGGAACCCTCTTACACTGTTGGTGGGAAGGCAAGCTGGTGCAGCCTTTTTGGAAAACAGTGTGGAGATTCCTTAAAAAATTAAAAATAGAGCTACCCTATGGCCCTGCAATTGCACTACTGGTTATTTACCCCAAAGATACAGATGTAGTGAAAAGAAGGGCCATATGTTCCCCAATGTTCATAGTAGCAATGGCCACAGTTGTCAAACTGTGGAAAGAGCCGAGAGGCCCTTCAACGGACAAGTGGATAAGGAAGATATGGTCCATATACACAATGGAATATTATGCCTCCATCAGAAAGGATGGATACCCAACTTTTGTATCAACATGGATGGGACTGGAGGAGATTATGTGGAGTGAAATAAGTCAAGCAGAGAAAGTCAATTATCATACGGTTTCACTTACTTGTGGAGCATAAGGAGTAACACAGAGAACGTTAGGAGAAGGAAAGGAAAAGTGAATTGGGGGAAATCGGAGGGGGAAAGGAAGCATGAGAGACTATGGACTCTGAGAAACAAACTGAGGGTTTTGGAGGGGAGGGGGTTGAGGGGATGGGTGAGCCTGGTGGTGGCTATTAAGGAGGGCATAGATTGCATGGAGCACTGGGTGTGATGCATAAACAATGAATCTTGGAACACTGAAAAAAATTAAAAAAATAAAAATAAAGTAGGTGTGTCCTGAATGCCTTCAGTGCCCTTTGGTGCACTCATCACTCAACTTTCTACTGTAAAATGAGGGCAAGAGAATTATTTTTGAAATTTCCCAGGTGAGGAAAGAATATTTCAGCTTTCTTATAGTTAAAACTAGGGTATGGGAGTGCATCCTAGCAGCTCCGTGACCTGTCCCGCTTCTCTGAGACTCTGTGCCAAGCAGAATAAACGTTCTGGCAAGATGCGCCCCTTGTCTGCCCTGATTTACAAAATCTCAGAACTAACTCAAGACTTATTTGGGTCGTCCCGTAAGTCCTGCTTGCTCCCCAAAGACCTCTCCTACTGACCCACCATAACGTCTGGGACTTCCACACCTGTAATTTTGATGGAGATACTGAGATCCAGAGGCATCTATTAAAATACAAGGGACTAGATGAGATTTTGAAAATACTTTTAATTTTCTTAACAGTGATGATGATATTATCCTTACTAAGTAAGAATATCCTCATTCTACAGGTGCCTGGGTGGCTCAGTCGTTAAGCATCTGCCTTCAGCTCAGGTCATGATCCTAAAGTCCTGGAATGGAGCCCTGCGTCAGGCTCCCTGCTCGGCAGGAAGCCTGCTTCTCCCTCTCCCACTCCCCCTGTTTGTGTTCCCTCTCTCACTGTGTCTCTCTCTGTCAAATAAATAAATAAAATCTTAAAAAAAAAAAAAAAAAGAGTATCTTCATTCTAGGAGTAAAGGTGAAAGGTCATGAGATCTGCAATTTGCTTTCAAATGGTTCAAGGGTCTAAAACCATGGAGTGAATACCCCCCCACACACACATCTACACAAATTGAAAGATAACAAATGTGGCAAAATGTCAACAATTGTTGAGTTAAAGTGGAGGTTATGGAGGTATTCTTGGTGCTATTTGTTTTTTTAGTTATTAGTATTTTTGAAAATTTTTATAATGAAAAGCTAGAAAAATGCAGATTCCAAAGAATATCTTGAATTCAGTGACTTGTACTCCCTAGATATGGAACCAAGAAAGCATTGCTTGTGAGCTTTCCAAGCAAGTTTTTGGCGCATTGGTATTTGGGAGTTACTGAATTATAGTACTAAATGCCGATGAAGGAATAAGTGCAATAGGTATGTGATAAAAAAGAGGAATTTGGGGGAGAAAAATAAATTCAATTAAACACCTCTATCTCCTGTTAGCCAAAAATCCACTTTTGTTAATTGGGCTAGAGTCATGTTACTCATGAATTACACAGAAATGAAATTCGAAGAACGCAGAAGACGGTTTCTATGGAGAACAGCAGGAGGACCCAGAAAGGCTGGGAGAACAGCGGAACGTTCTGGGTCTTGAGTTCTGAGCAAGTGTTCAGAATTCCCATGACCAGAATTCTTCAGTGACTTCCGCCTCTTCGTGATCTGGCCTGGGGACAAAAATCATCTGTGGACTTTAAAAATATATCAACAATTGTCTGCCACCCCCAACCCACCCCCACCACCCACTGGAACAGATTCTTTCTTTCTTTTTTAAATATTATTTATTTATTTATTTATTTGAGAGAGAGCATGAGAGGGGAGAAGGAAAAACAGATGCCCCTCAGAGCTGGGAGCCAGATGGGGGACTCGATCCTGGGACTGACCTAAGCCAAAGGCAGTTGCTTAACCAACGGAGCCACCCAGGCACCCTGGAACACAATTTATGTATTTTTCAAGCAATTAGGTAATTCTAACATGCAACCAAATCTAAGACACTGAAACCCAAACTCTTAAGCCAGGTAAATTTCAGTCCCAAGGGCAGGAATCTGTCATAACCATCTTGATACCCCAGTGAATCAGCACAGTGTCCTGCACTTAATAGGTTCTAAACAGTTGTTAATTGGCTGAATACATTGACAGGCTAGATAGATTGACAGGCTAGATAGATAAACAGACTGGAATTAGGAGCTCTGGGCCATTGTGGATAATTTGAATATCCGGAAGAGAAGGCAAGAGAGAAAAGAAAGCTCAAGAGTGAGATCCCAGGCAGAAAGGAGGAAAAGTAGACATCAAAGAAAATTCCACCTGTTTTGTAATTTCCCTCAGAGCTGTGCCAGGGCTCGTAATCTCTTCTGTAAGCAAGCAGGAGAATGGGGGCAGAAAGTCTCTTTTCGTGATATCTGCACATTTGGGAACCACTTCATGTATAGGTCTGCACTGTGTTCCCTGGTCCTGAAAAGCCCCAAAATATCATTTGCATATTTGCAAAATGTGAAATCTGTCTATCCACTTAAGTCTTCACCTATTTCTTGCCTGAGATTTGGGCAGGATGCAGGTTTCCTTTTAGTAATAGAATTGTGACTAGGAAAAAGCGCTTACTGGAAATTCTGGTCCTTTAAATATTGGACATAAAGAGGTGTGTTTCCTTTAGCTGGTAGACGAGAGGAGCCTGTGATAAGTTCTTCGTAAAATATTAACCCGGGTCCCCACCCACAGGTGGATCACTGGTGATTGTTTCTTTTGGAGGAAAGGAAGAGGAACAAAACAGAGTAAGAGGGAGGCAGGCACTCCACGAAAATCTGAGCTGCCTCCCAGAGATGTGGGTGGATTAATTGGGGCCGGCTTTGGAGAACTCGTATTACAGGAAAGTCCATTCCATTGCTCAGGAAATTATTACTCACACATTTCACCACTGCAAAGCTCCTGGATGTGCGCACTGGATGAAACAGGGTGAAGAGGACCCACCAGTGTGTACTTCAGATTCATCCTTTGTTCCGAAAGAGGAAACTTGACTTTCTGGAGTTCTAGTCAGAGGGGGTTGGTGCACATGATTTCCACGGTTTCTTCCAGCTCTTCTGGCCCCCGTGCTTTCTTTCTACTCCAATTCATCATACCCACTGTTGAGATTTTTGGCTCGTGGATATCTTTGGGAAGCTCATTAGGATTCTGGACCCTCTCCCCTGAAGGATGCCCATACCTGCAACATATGTGCACATTTCGGGGGGTTCATGAGCCCCTCTGGTGTGACTGTTATAAACCCATGCCATCCGAGTCTGCTCGCAGACCTTCAAAAACTCCCTATTGCCTACCAAATACGTCCTTAAAACCTGTTGGCTGTCATTCAAAACTCCCCACACTATCTATACTACTAGTCTTCCAAGAGCAGCTCCTGAAACTCATTCATTAAGCTAATGTGTACAGAGCATTCATTTTATGTATGTATAGGCTTATGTTTCTATATATAGGCCAGGATACAAATATTAAAATGTAAGTACATAATATGATATCTAAAACAGTATCACTAATGTATTTGAAATGTATTAAAATAATATACTATATAAAACAGAACCTTATGTTAGAACCAGAGGGGTAATAAAGATCTAAAATATATGGAACTTGTTATTCGGGAGTTTACAATTTAGAAGTAAAGATAAGTAAATAAATAATGATGACATAAGTTAAAAAGTGGCAAAGGGCTGTGGCAGACACTGTTGTTTGCCTACTTAACCTTCATTTCTTTTTTATTCCTTGCTGTCAGAGCAAAGGTTTTGTTCCATTGTTTATTATCCTCAATGTAACTGATTTTATTCAGCTCTTTAAAAGGGATGCAAAAATAAATAAATAAAAGGGATGCAAAGTGGGAGCGAATCCCTCTTTTCTACTATAGACATTGGTGTGGGAATGGTGACCTACGATGTCTGGAAGTGTGGCAGCCATCTTGTGACTGAGGGGAGCTTTAGCCTGTGGAAGATACATTGAGAGTGACAGAGCAGAAAGATGGAAGGAATTCGAGTTCTTGAAAGAATGGTAGAGCTTCTGACTTGACCAACCAGGAAACTAGCTGCCTTCCATGCTTCTTGTTAGTGAAATACTAAGACCCTTTATAATTTAATTTATTCTGAGTCATGTTTTCTGGTATTTGAGTTGAAGGCATCCTCATTGATTAAGCATTTTAAGACAGGCATGGATAATGGGCTGTGGGAATCAGAGAAGGGATAGAGTAGTGGATAAATCAGGAGTTTAACCCTATATGTGTATGTATGTGTTATGTTTATGTATATGTATATGTAGATATATATGTATATGTATATGTATATGTATGGATATGTGTATGTGTAATGTGCATATAGAAATACACATATTGATTTACATTTTTTTTAATTAATTTTTATCTTGAGGCAAGTAGCCTTGTAGGAAAGATCTGGGACTTTGGAGTGATTCCACTTCTGAAGCCCTTGAGCAGTTCTGCTTTGGGAGGATAATTTAACTTATTTTTTTTAAGATTTTATTTATCATTTATTTGACAGACAGAGATCACAAGTAGGCAGAGAGGCAGGCAGAGAGGGAGGTGGGGAAACAGGCTCCCTGCAGAGCAGAGAGCCTCATGTGGGCTCGATCCCAGGACCCTGAGATCATGACCTGAGCCGAAGGCAAAGGCTTAACCCACTGAGCCACCCAGGTGCCCTGAGAATTATTTAACTTATATGAGCATTTTCACCTATAAAATAATACAGTACTCCCTACCTTGTAAAGTTTCCTGAGGCTTAAATGAAATGATGTATATAAAGTGGTTGGCACAGTGCCTGGTGCATGATACACCTTCAACATATGATATCTGTTATTATTGTTTCTTTTGTGCAGACAAAAATTCTGCATTGGTACCTACTATTGCTGGACACTTTCCCAGGCATTGGTGACAGTGGTGAAAGAAAACCAGTACGATCGATGTTCTCATGGAGCTTTGGATTTGAGTATTAATGACACAAATAATAGTATAATGAGAAACCGAAACAAGTGTGAGAAGTGAAGGCATAGAGCACCATGAAATCAGGCAAGGAGCTAAACTGACCTTGTGTAGGGCTTAAGGGGGGCTTCACTGAGGAAGTGGAAGCAGGGCACAGTAGGAAGATCATCATTCTAGCTTTACGGAAACAAATATATTTATTTGTTTGTTCCCGGACTGTAAATTATTCAAGGTCAGGAATTATATTCAAATAATCGTGCATTCTTTTATTTACATTCTTGGTACCAAGAACAGTGACCAGTCTCATCACCACCATAAATATTTGTGGACTGAATGAATGAAGCTTTCTGACACCCACTCCCCTTGTCAAAAAAAAGGTATGAAATTTCTATTTCTAGGAGATGAGGAATAGAAAGCATGTGAACACATAGTAAGGCCTCAATAACTGGTAGCTCCTATTATTATTACTACCATTATTGCTTTATAATTTGCACAAATTACCTCTGTTACAATGTAAGTTCCAGGGCAGAGGAAAATGTGTCTTATTTATTTTTGCTTATCTCTGGGTTCTCAGCCCAGTGTCTTGCGTACAATAGATCCTTTATAAAAATTAAGAAGGTGCATGACATTCTTAGTTAGGAATCAAATTGACAGTTTAAAGAGGCTATGTATATTGAAAAAATAAATTATCAAAGCTAAGCTAACCACTCTCTGTGGAGAATACTTAATGCCAAGGTTCTAGAATCCAGATAAAAGTATATATATATTTTTTAAAAAACCTTTAAAAACTGTTACAAGTGGTGCCTGGGTGGCTCAGCTGGTTAAGTATCTGCCTTTGGCTCAACTCATGATCCTGGAGTCCCTGGATGTAGCCCCACATCAGGCTCCCTGCTATTCACCATCTCTCTGCCTGCCTCTCTGCCTACTTGTGATCTCTCTCTCTGTCAAATAAATATTAAAATATATATAAAAGGGTATTGAAAGTATAAATCGGAATCCTGGGAGCATTCTTGAGAGGTCAGGGGTTTGGGGGATGGGACACCCCATGGTGGTTGGAGGGGACTTTATTTATACGTGAAATGGTTTTTTTTTTTTTAACAAAAAAAGACCAGGAGCACGAGATGACAAAATGTCAAATATTCTGGTGGTAAGAACTGGAGTGTTTGCTATAATATCCTTTGCACTTTTTTCTATGTATTTTGAATTTCTCAAAACAAAACTTTTTTCAAAGAAAGAACATCTGAATGGAAAAGAGTGAACTCAGCCCTTGTGATTTTTTTAGAATATAAAGCTCTCTGATGTGCTGCTTTTTACATTTGATCATCACAATAACTTTTTTAAAGATTTACTTACTTAGTTTAGAGAGTGAGAGAGAGCACGAGCAGGGGAAGGGGCAGGGGAAGAGGGAGAAGGAGAGAATCTCAAGCAGACTCCCCACTGAGCGTGGAGCCCGACATGAGGCTCAGTCTTGCGACCCTGAGATCATGACCTGAGCCAAAATCCGGAGTCAGATCCCTAACTGACTGAGCCACTCAGGTGTTCCCACAATAATTTTGAAGTAATTATTTATCACCCTCATCCTATCTGGGCAGAAAATGAGACCAAGACTGATGAGGGAATTGCCATGACCCCTTCTCAAGTTAGGGTAATGCTTGGCTAAGAACCTGACTAAGGGATGATTTCTCTTTCAAGAGGCAACATTGATGTCCTTTAAATAAGATTGCTGAGCAAGAGATCAAAGAAATTAGCTCTGAGGCCTAGAGGCAAGAGATCTCAAAGAGATAGATCTAAACTGATGGGCAATAAATGAGCAAATATTTTAATACAAGTAGAAAATATGCTCTAAATGACCTTAGGCTGGTTGCTTAAACTTTTTAAGGCCTATTTTCCTTACCTGTAAAATAAGGTATTTACTGGGCACCTGGGTGGCTCAGTTGGTTAAGTGACTGCCTTCAGCTCAGGTCATGATCCTCGAGTCCCAGGATTGAATCCCACATCAGGCTCCCTGCTCAGCAGGGAATCTGCTTCTCCCTCTGACCCTCTCCCCTGTCATGCTCTCTCTCTCTCACTCTCTCTCTTTCTCAGGTAAATAAATAAAATCTTTAAAAATAAAAATAAAAATAAGGTATTTACCCACCTCATAAGACTTTTATGAGGATTGTACTCATATATGGAATTTAAGAAACAAAACAGAGGATCATAGGGGAAGGGTGGGGAAAATAAGATTAGATCATATCAGAGAGGGAGACAAATGATAAGACATTCTTAACTCTAGGAAACAAACTGAGGGCTGCTGGAGGGGAGCATGGTGGGGGATAGGGTAACTGGGTGATGGCCATTGAGGAGGGCTGGTGATGTAATGAGCACTGGGTGTTGTATGTAACTGATGCATCACTGAACTCTACATCTGAAACAAATAATACACTATTTGTTAATTAATTGAATTTAAGTAAAATTGTAAAAAAGATTTTTATGAAGATTATATATGAATTGATGTATTATATAAGTTTTCTTTTTTTTTTTAAAGATTTTATTTATTTATTCGACAGACAGAGATCACAAGCAGGCAGAGAGGAAGGCAGAGAGAGAGGAGGAAGCAGGCTCCCCACTGAGCAGAGAGCCCGATGTGGGACTCGATCCCAGGACCCTGGGATCATGACCTGAGCTGAAGGCAGAGGCTTTAACCTGCTGAGCCACCCAGGCGCCCCTTATATAAGTTTTCTAATCTATAACTTATGTAAGAGACTCAGAATAATATCTGGCCCTTAATAGATGTTCAGTATTTGTATGTTTCCTCTCAGGTGTCCACGCTCCTGTGTATTATGTGGAACCATTGAGAACTGCCTTTTTTTTTTCTTACCAGTAAAAATGGATGAACGTGGGCAGTCTCATGAGGTTTGCACTATGAAGGTCAATTCTGATACCACTCTCCACTGTCTCATCTTGAATTCACAAGAAGGAAGAGCAGAGCAGAGTTTGAATAAGATGGATGATTGTTTGGGGCTTGGGTTGAGAGTCTATTTGCAAGGATAAATAAAAGGGATTTGCAAGCATGTAAGAAGGACGGTCCAATTGGCAGGGATAGGTTTACATAATCAGGGTTAGGCAATTGCAAACAAGACAGTTGCTCAATGGCTCTTGGCACCAAAATATATTGACCAGCTGGGATATCATTAATGCTTAACAGTTTCATCCTTATGGCCGTATCTTGGCCAATTAGGTTGTCTTTGACCACTGAAGGGTATAATATATTCTGATGGAAATGCCACATATTTATCTGTATATCACGTATTCTATTATTTCAATGTAGAATATACACTAAATATAAGTGCATCTGCTTCTTTGGAACGCCAGGTTAGATGGTGTGATTAAAGAGAAATAGAATTAAAGTATACCTTGATTCCTTTAAAAAATCAATATTCTGGGAAACACCTTTTTGTGTATACTGTGAGAAATAAGGTTCAAATAATCAAAATAATTTTAAGATGAAATTTTTAAAGGATGATTACAGAAAAAGAAATAGGGTGAGGGAAAGCCAGGTCTATACGATGTACAAATACAAATAAATACAGAAGAAGAAAGGGAACCACTAGGACAGTGATTTTTCTGTTAACAGAGGACTGCTGGAAGCGTCAGAAGAAACACTTGGGGTATTATCATTAGCCTCAGAAGACATATGAGAAATACCCCAGGTACATCGTCTCCAGATAGCACCTTTAAGTTATGGGACAGAAAAAGCACCATTAAGACAAAATTTAAGACAATTGAATGCCATGACATTTCCCAGAATGCTTCATACACTAAAATTTAATACATTAAAATATTCAGAATATTTTCAGACCTTGCAAGTATGACATTTACAGAATAAAAATCTGTAATATGAAGTTTTTAGAATGCAGCAAAAACAAAAACAAAAACAAAACAAAAAAACATCATCCCAACATAGAACTCTAACTTACTACCTACTCCAAAAGGGATAAAGAATTTCACCGGTAAATTGTTTCCATTTCCAAGCAGTTTATGTAATTTGACGTCCACTGGAATTCTTATGTTACTTTCATTGGCATCTCTGGATTGACCTTTCAGCCTGGTAGTGCAGGTCATATATTTTTATTCCCCCATCATGGAGATACTTGCGTGGCCTCCAGTGATTGCTCCCTGTCCCTATGTGAACCACTGAAAGTAACATTACCGCTCCTTCTTCAAAGCCAAGGACCTGACATTAACAACCTTATATGGGGCATATCCAAAGAACTATGAGGCAACCAAGCAAGCTACTCCTTACATCCATGGAAGGTAAATAATCATCTGATGGAAGCAAATAAAACACAGCCTGAAATGAAAAGAATCTGCCCTACAAAACTAGAAATGTATTTTTGGTGGTGCTTTGACTAAAGAAGCCCATTTTTAGGGCCCACTTTCTTTCTTTTCCAACTTCAGATGGAGGACTTTTACCAGAATGTGGAGACCCTAGGTCATGGAATATTGTAGCGGAAAGGACTTAAGCAATCATCTGATTCAAGTCCCTTACGTAGAGATGAAGCCCTCAAGATGGAGAAAGCTTCCACAACTCCTTAACGTCCTCCTGCCAGGGGGGGCAGAGCCAAAAGTAGAACCCAAACATAGACCCACAACTAGATGAACACCATTGCCTCTAAATTGTTCTATCTCACTACTTTTGAACCACCTTTCCCTTAAAATAGTGTGCACTTGCTAACACTTCCAAGCTGAATAATCCAGCACCTTTGCTACTACAGTTTTGCTTTTCAAAGATAATAGTGGGATCTCTTTTTAAGTAGAAAATCCTGGGATGAAGGGATCCTGGGCATGAAATTCTGCCCGGGAGCCTGCCTGGAGGAGGTGTCCATGCTCATGTTCAGTCTTCATCTTGCACTGGCACTCCTCCACCAGCATCACCACCTTGACCACGGGGGCAAGGCTGGTGCAGTTCAGCTGCAAGTGCATCGTGGTGAACTTGGCAGGCGAGCAGTGGGAGCAGAACGTATGGGGGTGTTGTGAAGCTCCAGGTAAATGAATGGACCCACATTTTCCAAAGCAAAGGTTGTTCTGTACAACAACTTTCTCACAGTCTTCATGGGTAATTGTCTACAAGGCAAAAACATCTCCATTCAGTCATTTTGAGTCATTTCATTAACACACGTGATGTAGAAGCAAAAAAGACTCTAAGTCTGAAGATAATTCAGACTAAAATGTCAAAAACTTTCCAGTTTGGCATATATTACAATATCCGAGCCATGGTTAATCTCCTAGGGCATAAAGCCACCTCAACTAAAATTTCTTTTATTGGACAGATTACTAAATGAGCCTTTAGGAAATCCCCAAGTTAACGAGAAAATGTTTTACATCTTACATCCAAACTTGAAGAAATTTTGTCTAATTAAATGTTACCAGTTGAAAAATCCTAATGACTAACTTCCTACACGAATAATGTGCCTTATCTTTCTATGCCCCACAGTGCATTACACATAATAGATTCTCCATCCGTGTTTGTTCAACTGCTCATAGAGTAGATCAGAACATCAAGATGAATTCTATTCTATTTTGCAGGGCCTATAGTACGTTCAAATCTAAGAAGTTGCATGGGACAAAGTGATACGTCTGCAAATCACCATACATTACATCACCTCTGCCCCGCCCATCCCCCTTCACCTAGCTTTATGTGCCCTTCAAGACATATGAGTCAAACACCTTAATTTTAGTTTAATTAGCCATAGAATTAAAAATAAGAGTTTCAAAGGAAATTCAATTGCATGATTTCTTGGGAGCAATTTTCTAATTGCACATGGCCAACAAAGCAGTCATTATTATTTGATAATGGACTTATTGCTACATATCCTTGCCTTTTCAGGCAGAATACTTAACTGCCTTACACAGTCAATTACCTTATAATACTGCCTGTTTAATTGGGTAGCATTATTGGACTGTAAAATTTTACTCTCCCCTGCATTGCTTTGGGTTCAGTATCTTCGTGTTTAAGGACCTGATGCAGTGTCTCAATTTAATTTAACATTTGGAGCGCAGGGCTTGCCAGGATTGACTGGAGGAAGCGGCTAGTAGAAAAGGTCCCTTTGTCTTAACAGTGCAGAATCGATCACAATAACCATAAGTCAGCCAACGTGACAGGAAGTGGGAGGTGTTTCTGAGGGGAGAAAATGTGATCTCACACTGATATTATTTCTTGAAAGCTTATGAGAAAGTAAGTTAAATTAAATCAATTTTGCCATCGTAACCATAGAAACAATGTCACGACTTCCATCAGACAGCCTATGAAATAGTTGGGTGGGAAATGCAGGGGATTAAGACTGAGATACTTGTGTACGTGAGTGTTTGGCTAGGAGTCAGTGTTTCCCACCTTATCTACAGGTAGGGTCGACCCGCTTGTCCACATCCCAATAGAGCATAGAGGTATAGCTAGAGAAAAGTTCTGGTTGGCACTCCCAAGTTCCCACTTCTCCTAACTGAGGGGACTGTCTTACTTATCTTTCCAGATAGAACACCTCCAGCATATAACTAAGTTAAACCCCCAAGACAAATGTCTGTGCCATCAATAGGAATGATTACTCATCTGAACAGTAGCGTCACCATTCTCACAGCATCTCCGGAATACCAAGAGACAATGGAGAGTTAGAAGGAAATTTGGAGAGTGTAATGATAGTTTGCCACATGTTATGACAAATACCCAAGGATCCAATCAGGAAGTTAGGTAAGAATCAGGATCCCAGCAGCCTCCTCCCCAACTCTCCACCTGCCCCAGCTGTCCTCCCCTTTCTTGCCAACTCTGATCCCCTCCCCCAACCAGAGCCGATACCTGGCCGAAGGGCACTGTCCTACAGGTCTCCTGATGTACTTCATGGCTTTTGATGGGCAGGATGATCCCCTGAGAGGCTGGGCTCATTCTGAACATGAAGTGGTGCCAGAATTTCTTGGCCTCTTCCCGAAGAGGAGATTTCTCCATCTGCGTCCCATCTCTGGGCTGGGTGACGGCGTGGGTCCCAGGTGGGACGCGCTCAGGGACCAAGTCCTGGGGTGGATGCAGGTCTCTCTCGGGCTTCTTCCAGAACCTGCCAAACTTGGATAGCATCTTCCCTCTCTGCCTCTGGCCTTCTCCTACCCCTATGAGGTGGGGCACTGCGACAAAAAGGTCTGGCTTCTCCTCGGCATCCTCATGGTTGTCAAGGGGGAGCTCTCTGCGATCCCTTTCTGGGAGCACAGGGGAGACAGAACTAGGACTTGGGTGGCCATCTCGCTGTGCAGCCCTCCCTAGAGGCAGGAGCACCAGCAGCTGAAGTAAGAGAAGACACATGCTGTCGGGGGCCCAAGCTTCTTGCGCTTTCACAGATGGTGAGGCCTAAAGGAGAGAAAGGCTCGCTCTCTGCGGGAATGCAAACAAGGAGATCCTATATATAGATACCTGCCTTGTGGGACGGAAAGGCAGGTGGTCAGTAGCCAGGCACAGTAAACACATTTATTGTTTGCTTGAATTATGTAGTGCTAATGGTGTCATGCCTTCACTTGAGTTTTGTGTATTTAAGAAGGCACCAGTGAAAGCCTGAGACCCAGGGGGTAATTAGCTGGCACTTTATCTATCGCCTGAGATTTACAGAGCCTTCTCTGAGAAAACAACACATTCTTTTCCCGGATTTCCCATCACTGTTATTAGAAGAAGGACCAGAGTCAACAAACATTTGTGGTGCATCTGCTTTGTATTAGGATCGGAAAGACGAGACATGTTTTTATGACGGAAGTATATCAGATAAAAATTAAAGGCACGCATTTAGCAAATGCCCAAGTCTTCAGGCTTTACACACACACACACACACACACACACACACACACACACACAGAGTCAGCCAAATAAGTGTATCAAAATTATAAGGAAGGAAAAGGAAGAAACAGGAGAATGTTAACTTTGTTGAGCAGAGGACTCTCCCTCTCACTTACAGGTAGTTGGGGTGGTTGTTTTTTGTTTGCTGGCAGGATGCAGGGAAGACATTCTCCCTTTTCACGCAAGGAAACTCCCAGCTCCCAAATTAACCCCCTCATTTGAAGAATCAAACACTTGATGCTAAATTTCACAACTAGCCAGCCATCAGATAAACCCTTTCAATTGTTGACAAATTTCTCAACAGGATCCTCCCTAATGGATTGCTCAGCAGCCTTCAGGGCAGATGGGGGGAAATGTCTCCTTCAAGCCACCCTATTGATTTTGTTCTCTTTCTCTAAACAAAGAGCCAGACTTGAAAACGTGGATTCTAAGAACCAGGTTTGATAGCTCAGGGCCTAAAACTGGCTGGTCAGTTCTTTACCTGACAGAATCCACATCATCTTCCTTATTCCACGGTAATTGATGACCAGGTTAATTAAAGAGGGAGACAAGCACCCATCTTCAGGAACCGAAGGAAAATTTGTTAGCTGACTAGACTCTCATTCAAAAAGGTTATAAATCACCCAAGGGCATGGGAAAGAAACAGATCCACAAAAGCGAAATCCCAGAATTGAATTGAGTTGTCCCCCCACAGCATTTGAATAGTATTTCCACTGGAATTAATCCCATACTGGCTTATATTTCTTCCCTTTTAATTTAATTACCATATTCTTTGCTTTTAGTAGCACATAATCCTGGAACATTGTCCCCATTTTCATACTGATTAAGCTTTCTTTCCAAGAATTGACCCACTGGAATCTTTTTCCAGACATTTGTGTTCCTTTTAATAGTCATGCCTGATTGCTGCGATATAAAGCCCGAAGTGAGTTCCTTTATTTACAATAATGAGCTATTTTTAAACGGACCGTCGTTTTCCAGAATTCTCTCAGAAGAGACATCTTTTGCCTCTACTAAATACCCACAGGACCCGGGCTAGTATGAATTAAGATACACTTGATCTATATTAAATGAGCATTAGTATTTGCCATTTCTTTTAACGTAGTTTCTTAAGTTGCCTCCTCTTTGAATTTCTTGATTCCCCTCAACTATCCAATGACAAAGCCTTTCCAGAGCTGGCCACTTTGCCCTGATTATAAATATAATCTGGACACCAGCTATGTTTCCCCACTTCTGGGATCCAACCTGGAGGCAGGTTCTCTGCTCAGGGGAGAACCTCGTTCTCCCTCTGCCTCTGCCCCTCCCCCCTGCTCATGCTTTCTCGCTCAAATAAATAAATAAAATCTTAAAAAAATAAATAAAAATTACTCGTGCAGAATTTACTTTTGCTGTCCTATCATTCCCATTGGGAAGATGTATCAATATCCCGAAGGAAAAAGCTAGCAAAGCCTTCTGTGATGAGAACTTAAGTCTGTCTTCAACCCCTGTCTTTTATGGTTAAGGGCAGATGACGTTCACCTTTCACCCCACGTCTTTTCAGTAAATCTGAAACTATGTATATGACACATTGTAGCTTACTCTTAAGAGCGTAAACAGTTTGTATCTTTTAATAAAACAACGCTGCCTTTGTGGGTCGTCTGTGACCTAGGCATCTAGTTACCTCCCCGTTTGGATGAAGCCAAATGGAGGAAGGTGAGGAGGGGGCCTCCAGACTCAGCAGGTGGCGGTGTGGAGAGAGCACCGCAGGACTGTCGGTGGACTTAGTACCAAATGCCAGGGTGAGAGGCAGGCCCGCCCAGGCTTACATAAGCTAAGTCCACTTCCTGGGCTAACCTCAAACCTGCATGAGACCAGGGGAACTAAACTCCTCATTCATTCTTTCCGCATTGACAACTCAAGTTCAGCATCACCCGAACACCGTTTTGAACTTGACCTGGTTTTCTCAGGCACTACACTGTCTTGAGGACCAGGTGGGGCTCCCAGCGTCCCTGAGAGGACATGGCTGCTGTGTTTTTCTGTTCCCCTCTTGCAGAAGCTCAGAAGGGGTTTATAAAATGTCTAGTGCTCTTTAAAGAGAAACAAAGAGGTTAAGTTCTTTCCTGGAAACCCCAGACAACAACAGAAGGCGAGAAGCCGTGTTAGGTCAGAGGTGAGCATCAGAGGTGAATTGAGAGGCAGAAAAAGGAATTTGGGTGAATGGATTTGTGAAAGAAATCTGCTTAGGGTGCATGCCACTGTTTCCTAGCTACCTCTCTTTTCAAAATATGGAAACACAGTAGGATTGTGGAGGGTTGGATTGTTGTAGAGGAGGCCCAAAGTAGGCAGAATCTTTCTATTTTTTCCCAAAGAACAAGGACTAGAGCATATTAGGGCGAGTGGTTTCCCCCTTAAACCTATTATCTTGATTTAGTTTAGTAAATTATTCAAAACATGACACTTGAGGCGCCTGGGTGGCTCAGTCATTGAGTGTCTGCCTTCCTGGCTCGGGTCATGATCCCACGGTCCTGGGATCCAGGCCCGCGCTGGGCTCCCTGCTCGGTAGGAAGACTGTTTCTTCCTCTCCCAATCTCCCTGCTTGTGTACCCTCTCTAGCTGTGTCTCTCTCTGTCAAATAAATAAATAAAAATCTTTAAAAAAAAAAAAATAATGGAACTCTCCCCTCTGCACTCCCCTCCCTGCTGCTTTCTATGGAACTGAAACGTTAGGAAGAACTCATTCCCCGAAGCTGTTCTCTCACTGATGCATTCATTCATACCGCACGTATGAGAGCCGACTGTGCGTGGTCCTGGGGATAAAATGGTGAGGCTGTTCTTGCCCAGGCCCCCTGGAGTTTGCCGTCTATAGTTTGCCCTCTGTTTCTTCAGAATTAGTTACATGAGGAAAAAACCTTGGCAGGTACCATTCCTGTACTAATCAAAGACCTTCAAGTAGGTCCAAATTCCAAAGGCATGGCGGACAGTCGCACTGTGTTGATGTTAATTTTATTCAATAAATAGGTGTTGGGGGTCTCTGGGTGGCTCAGTCGGTGAGGCATCCGACTCTTGATTTCAGCTCAGTTCATGAGCTCAGTGTCATGAGATCGATCCCCGAGTCAGGGCCGTTCTAAGCTGATCATGGAGCCTGCTTGAGATTCTCTCTCTTTCCCTCTTCCTCTGCCCCTCCCCACCCCGCCCCTGCTCTCTTTTTTCCTTGCTCTGACAGGTAAATAGATAAAGGTGTTGAGTGCAAAGATGTGTAACCAATGCAATAATTTTCTCTTATTTTTGATTACAAGGTGAATACTTGCAGTAACAAAACTCAAATAGTACAAAAAGTGTACAATTAATGGAAAAATTTCCTGTAACCTCCCAGGCTTCCTGTCCTGCCATGGAGACAATCACTGTTATCAACTTCTTTATATTCGATCTTTTAAATTTATCACCTGTTATGGGCTGCATCATATCCCCCTAAGATTTACGTGTTGCGGATTCAACCTCCTCATCCTTCAGAATATGACCGTATTCGAAAAGAAGGCTTTTAAAGAGGTAATGAAGTTAACACGAAGCCATTAGCGTAGGCTCTAACCCAACAAGACAGGTGTCCTCATGAGGAAAAAAGATGAAGACAAAGACACAGAGGGGAGACCGCGTGGAGACATCAGGAGGGACGGCAATCTGCATGCCAAGGAGAGAAATTCCAGAAGGGCACTGGCTTACCAGCACCCAGATATCAAACTTCCAGCCTCCAGAACTGTGAGAAAACAAACTTCCGTTTTTTAAGTCCCCCAGTCTGGAACCCTCTGTTACGCCCCCCACCCCCAGAAAACTAATACATACACTCAAAGAGAACCAAATGGGGAGCCAATAAAAAGGATATATATCAAATGGTGCAGCACGTCACAAAAATCCCTCTTTTTCACTTTTAGGCACTGATCCCCAGGTTACTTTTTAGGGTCAGATTATTCCGTTGGCTGTTTCAGTGATCTACGGCTCTCTGTCCCAAACACTCCCGCACCTTGGAGAAACATTCCATTTCTTTTGCAACTGGGAATGTACTATCACTGTGAAATGTGACTAATCAGCTACTTACCCAGATGGTAGTGAGGGCTCCTGCAAATCTAAAAGAAGGCCAAGACAGCTGAAGCAACATCACAGTGTGCCCCACCATCCCGCCACCCACCCGTCCCCACTGCACACAGCCTCAACTTACAGTCACTGATGCTAAGCCTCTGCCATGCGCCTCTTCTCCATCCTTAAAATTCACCTTGATCACTTCTCCCTCTGCACGGGGTTTGCTCTCAGAGAGAGTAATGTAAAGGCAAGTAACTTTGGACTGAAAGCCAGAAAACCTTTATCTGATTCCCAACTCTGCCTTCCAGCTTGGAAGCTATAGGATCGCAAGCACTCCAGGTCCTTAAACCTTGTCAGGGACAATACCACCTGCTCTGCCTTCCTCATTGGGCTCATTGCCTTTCTTTTACCCCAAATCCTGCTGTCACCCTGCATGACGTCTGTGTCTTCACGGATGGTTCTGCCCAACAACAGGCCATCAGCGTGACATGCTGCCCCATTCAAGACCCTATTGAAGTCTGATGACCTCCGTTTCCCTGGGCTCTCCCTCCCCCTCCATTTCTACTCCGTTCTTATCAGGAAAGGCTCCACCTCTACACGGTGGGTTTCACGATCTCTTTCTCTCTCTCTCTTTCTCTCTCTCTCTCTCAATCACTTCCTGTTGTTTCAGTTCTGTAGAGTCCTTCCCTGTGCTCCTTGTTATCCTTGTAATAGTCCTACCACGGCTGTAGCTACATGGTGATTTGTCTGAACATTGGTTGAACATCTGTCTCCACTTTAGATTTTAAAGCCCATGAAAGTAGGACTGTGTCTCCTGGAAGCACCATCTCAGGCCTTAGAACAGTTCCCGCCGCATGGTAGGCGCTCAAAATACTGGTTGTAAAAATGAGTGGATGACGATCTCGAAGCTCTCTGGTCTTCACTTCCTTCCCTATCCAGGTTGGATTCAGGGCCCATCACTTCAAACGTTTGCAATACTCCCAATTCTCTTGCCCCTTTGTCCCTTCTCTTGCACCCATCTAGTGGAGTTCCAGGTCTGGAATCACCTAGCTGTCACCGTCCCTGGGCCACACCTGGGTTGTGAAATGCTGGCAGGGTCAATGTCAAAGTGGCAGATAAGGGCTCCTTCTACAGTAACTACCCTCCTTCTTAACAGAACCCTCTGTACTGCCCAGCAATTTTCCTATTACTCTAGCCAACTCTGTCTTTATTTTCTCTACAGATTATTTTAAAAACTTCTCTAACTGTCTCCAGCCTTTGACCATTCAACTCCTCTATGGTCTCCAGCAAATGATCTCATCCCTTCTTCCACGGACGAAGATGGAAGCCAGCAGATGGGAGAGTTCTCTCCCATCCAACGATCCCAGCATCCTGATTCATTTCTCCTTTCCACTCTGCCCTTGCATTCCACCATTTCCAATCTACCGTAGAGAATATTCTCCCCCATCAACCTTCTTCTTCTCCATGGCTGCCTCCACTAGCATTTATACAACCTTTCCTTATTTTGAATCTTTTAAAAATGTCTCTTTCTTTCTTACAAGTTTTCAGGTTCTACACTTTGGTGTTATCTTCTGCATTCCTGGGCAAGTTTGGAAAAGAATTGTTCAAACAACCTCCGTGTTCTCACATCCCCTGATACATCGACCCACGCAGAGTTTGGCTTCAGCACTTCCTTAAATCCTCCTTCCCAGGATCACCCATCCCTCCTCGTAGCTGTTGCAATTCTCTGCAATATTTAACTCATTTCTCATAAATCTGGTCCTAAAGAAAATGGAGAAAAGGAGGTCAGAGTGGGCAAAACAGCTATGAAAATCCTGAAGATTTAAGCTATAAGAGCAGAACAGCCATCTGGCCAGCTCCCTGGGTAGCGGAGGATTTACAAGGGGTGTCTCACTCAGAACACTAGAGTTTCTTTGGGACTCTAGAAGCCAGGTCCCTTCTTTACTTGGCCATTTGGTGACTCCTCAGACTTGGCTTAATTTGGGTGCATGTCTTCCTAACTAGGAGAGGAGGCTCCCAGGAGGCAAGGTCTGCGTTTGCTGGAGATGGCGTTGTCAGCCGCTGAGAACAGGGATTTTGTTAAACGCAGTTTTCTCTTTCTTTTCTGTGCCTGGTCCCATGCTCGACACTCAGGAGGTTAACGAGTGCTCATTTCAACATGCCAAATCCAATAAAAATGTGGACGGAAACTTCTGACATGCGGCCTTGTTGGGCTCTACTTTTCAAGAGCTATCTCTTCGTCCTGGAGAACTTACCCTTAATTCTCTGCGTTCAGACTCTATTTTAAAACCAAATTTCCATGGACTCTGGGAAGACTCAGAATAAACCTTTCTTTATAACCCAGCCTGGCCACAGCCTCAGAGTAGGTCTTTGAACTTTGTCTTACCAGCCACAGTTCCTAGGCAGGTTGCTCTTTGAGGATAAATTATACTCCTAGAAAAGGTAGCTCCTGCCAGGGGACTCTATCTGTGTTAGGTGACTTACGCAGCTTGTAAATTGTTTTCCTCCAGTTGGAAGAAGAGGGTGGTGTATCACCAACAGAAATGAGTGTAGGGGGCATCTGTCTGAAAACCATTTCCCTACTGGCTACCTTGCCAGTTTCTGCTTATACAATGCAGGCAGCTTGGCGGAACCATATTGTCCCTATAAGCTCATAACACATGGACAAATGATTAAAAACACATGGAAAACAGTTCCACAGCTAAGCTAAAATTCAGATGGGAATGGAAAATCAACTTGCAAAGCTTTCAACTGACTCGGGGCCAAATGTGGGACAGAATGCGAGGAGAAGTTGCCAAAAGAGAGGGAAGTTGGGGGAAAAAAAGCAGCTCATGGATAGGAAACCTAAAACAATGACACCTTGTATTGACAACCCTTTCCTAACTCTCCAAGAGTAGGCACCAAAATCAACTCTGGAAATATTAAGACCTTCCTTTCGTGAAAGATTTAAGACAGATTTATATTTTCTACCTTCCATAAATAAAGGTTGGCTTGACTATCTTGGCAACACCTATGTAGAAACATAATGTTAAGTATCTGTAACATAAATATTAAAATATTACACATTTTTCCTTTTCCCTTGGAGGTGTGGGAATTAAGTAACAAGGTGACATGAGACAAACTGTGAAAAATCATGACAATAAAATGCAAAAGCAAAGCAGAACTTTCCAGGAAGGCTTGCCTTCTGTTGCCTACCTGACCCGAGGCCCAAGGTGGCCATAAAGCTGGGGAGGCCTTTGTCATATTTGCAAAATTTCCATTCTTAGTTCAAATCTGAAACTCTTTGGAAGCTTGTTATTTGAGGCTGGTCCCTAAAATGACCCAAGAATTCTGGTGGGTAGGAAACCCTCAGGCAAGGAGATTTCCTGGGAGCCAGATTCTGCTGGTATTTCCCGTCCTTTCACTTCCTGCCTGAATCCCTCCTGACGGCCATACAAGCCTAACCACCTTTCTCTCCATTTAGCACCATTTAATTCTTCACGTGTTCATCCGGGGGCAGGATGGACCCTCAAGACACGGAACAAGAATATTCCTGAAATACTGAATGCAAAGGGAGATTATGAAAACATGGCTCCCCGGAGGAGCCATTCTTAGAAAAAGAACTATCCTTCCAGTCCTTAGCAACAAACAATTCTTTCTGTCGCGTGGAAAACCATCTGCTAGCGTGGCTCTCTTTATCATGAGATTTGTGTATCACAGATCACGTCTGAAAGCAAGGCATATTGGGGTTTTAAAAAGGGCTTCCTTGGTCATCTGGATTTCTCCAAAAGCTGGAACCACTTCCACGTTCAACACAAATGTCCTAACATGTGGGAGTGTTCTCACTTGTCATACGGAACTTTAAAACCCCTACTCTCCCGCGCCCCCCCAGATCCTTCTTCCCTGTTTACTGGTGAACACAAGCACTGTTTAAAATCATCACTTTCTTGGGGGGCCCGGGTGGCTCAGTTGGTCAAGCACCTGACTTCGGCTCTGGTCTTGATCTCAGGGATGTGGGATCAAGCCCCGAATCCAGCACCACATTCAGTGTGGAGTTTGCTTATTCCTCTACTCTGCCTCAGTCTCCCTCCCTCTCCCCAGCCCTCCTTGTGCTCTCTCTCAAATAAATAAAATCTTTAAAAAACTTGTCACTCTCTTCCAGGTACTTTGCCCCCGTCCCCCTCCCCCACGTACACACACAACAGCTTTTAATAAGGTAGCTTTTAAGGAGTACCTATTATGTTCCAGGCATGTTCTTTGTAGTTTTCACATTTAATCTTCACAGCAGTTTTTCCAGAAAGTTATTGTCATCCCCATGTTATACATGAGAAACCTAAGCTTAAAGAATTCAAGATAACAGAGCAAGTACATGGTGGAATCGTGCTATAAACCCAGCTCATGTTTGTCTCCGCCATCAGTTTCCTTTTTGCAATGTAGTTTTTAAAAAGGTGCATCCAGCCATCAAGAAAAAAACCTCGTAATCTTGCCATTTGCAATGACGTGGATGGAACTAGAGGGTATTATGCTAAGTGAAATAAGTAAATCAGAGGAAGACAATTATCATAGGATCTCTCTGATATAATGAATTTGAGAGGTGGAGCGGGGGTCATGGGGAGAGGGAGGGAAAAAAATGAAACAAGATGGGACCAGGGAGGGAGACAAACCATAAGAGACTCTTAATCTCAGGAAACAAACTGAGGGCTGCTGGAGGCTGGGGTGGGCGGTGAGGGAGGGATAGGGTGGCTGGGTGATGGACATTGGGGAGGGTATGTGCTATGGTGAGTGCTGTGAATTGTGTAAGACTGACGAATCACAGACCAGTACCCCTGAAATAAATACATTATATGTTAATTTAAGAAATAAATAAAATAATGCATTCATTATTTTATATTCTATTTTAAATAACATTATGTGATTGAATTATCACTTTAATGGAGACAATATAATTTTCCATTAAGTGTTCTTCTGTCATTGGATATTGAAATCATACAATTTTATGCCAATATTTTACTGCCCTGAAATAAGGATATTGTTAGACTTAGAGCTCTTTTTTCTTTTGAAAATCTTCCATGTTGTAGAAATTGTTGTTTCTTTCTTCAAACAGCTTTATTGAAATACAATTGACATACAATAAACTTGTGTTTAATGTATAATTTGATAGATTTAGTCATATAGGGGTGACTGGGTGGCTCAGTCAGCTAAGCGTCTGCCTTTGTTCGGCTCAGGTCATGATCTCAGGGTCCTGGGATTGAGCACCTTGGCAGGGTCTCTGCACAGCAGGGAGTCTGCTTCTCCCTTGCGCCCTACTTGTGCTCTGTCAAATAAATTTTTAAAAAATAGACACATATATGTATACCTGTGAAACTATTACCACAATCAAGTTGGTGAATATATCCACCACCCCTAAAATTTCCTTGCATCCTTTTTCAATCCTTTTCCTCTGCCTTTTACTGTTCTTCTCTCCCATTCCCAGGTAGCACCAGACTTGCTTTCTGTTACTATACATAAAGTTTGCACTTTCTAGAATTTTCTATAAATAGAGTACCTATACACTGTGTGTTCTTTCTTGTCAGGCTCTTTGACTCAGCGTAATTCTGTTGAGAATCATCCATGTTGTTGTAGCAATCTCCCACTTGTTTATATTTCTGAATAGACTTCATTGCAAGGATGTACTGTAATTTGCATATCCACTCACATGATAATGGACATTTGGCTGTTTATACTTTTGACTGTCACGAATAAAGCTGCTATGAACATTCATATGTAAGTCTTTGAATGGAAATAAGCATTCTTTTCTCTTGTGTGAGTAACTAGGAGGGGAATGGCTGGATCACATGGTAGGTGTATGTTTAACTTTTTAAAGAACCACCAAATTGTTTCCCAGAGTGGCTGGACTATCTGATATTTCACCGGCAGTGTGTAAGAGTCCCAATTCCTTCATATCCTCACCAACACTTGGTATGGTCAGTTAGTTTTTATAATTTGAGTCATTCTAATAGGTGTGTAATACTATCTCATTGTGCCTTTAATTTATAATTCCTTATGACTAATATGTTGACATGTTTTCATTTATTTACATGTCACCTGTATATTCTTTAGTGATATATTCATTCAAATCTTCTGTCCACTCAAAAAATTTCTTATTATTAATTGTTGAGGGTTTCTTTGATATAGTCGGGATACCAGAGAAATGTATAGTAAATATTTTCTCCCAGACTATGGACTATCATTTTCTTAATAGTGGCTTGATCAAGAGGCATTATCCTTTTGTATATATTGTTGGCTTTGAATTGGTAAAGTGTTGTTTAGAATTTTTTTAATCTATATTCATGAGGGATGTTGGTCTGTAGTATTCTTATATTTTTGTATAGTTTGGTTTCAGAGTAATACTGGCCTCATGGAATAAGTCAGAAAATATTCTTTTGAGATTTTCTGGGTGAGTTTTGTAGAATTGGTACTATTTCTTCTTTAAATATTTATAAAATTCAATAGTGAAGCTATCTGGAACTTAGCAATCTGTATCTTCTCATTTTTTTCCTGATTGGTCCTGTTAAAGATTTACCAATTTTAGTGAGACTCATTGATTTCTGCTCTGATATTTTCTATATCCTTATTTCTGCTGTCTTCTTTTTCTAGTCTCTTAAAGTGGAAGCTGAAGTTAAAACCTTTCTTCTTTTAAATATAGACATTTAGTGCTACAAATTTCCCCGGCATAATGCTTCAATGGCACCTCACAGACTTTCATATGTTGCTTTCATTTTCTAAAAAGATTTTATTTATTTATTTACTTAAATAAATAAATTGCATGAGCAAGGAGAGAGGCAGAGGGAGTGAGAGAGAGAATTTCCAGCAGACTCCGCCCTGCGCGCAGGACTCCATCCCACAATCCAGAGATCACAACCTGAGCCGAAATCGAGAGTTGGACGCTTAACTGACTGAACCACCCAGGTGCCCCTGTTGTATTCATTTTTTAGGCAATTCACTATACTTTCTAATTTGTCCACTGATTTCTTCTTTAAGCTATCAATTGAATAAGTTTATAATTTGGTTTCCAAAACTTAGGGGTTTTCCAAAGATACTTCTGCTATTGATTTCTGATTTAACTCCATTATGGCCAGAGAACAAATTTTATATAACTTAAATCCATTTAAATTTATTGAGATTCATTGTATGTCCCAGAAAATGGCTTGCCCCAGCAAATGCTTCCTGTGCACATGAAAGGAATGTCTATCCTCTTGTTGGGTGGAGTGTTCTAACAATGGCAGGTTAATTTGGTTAACATTGTCCATGCTTCTAAATCCTTACTGATTTTCTGCCCATTTCTTCTATCAGTTATTGAGACGGTATTAGCATTTCTGAAAATAATCATAGATTTGTTTATTTCTATCAGTTTTTGCTTCATGTATTTCTAAACATTGTTATTAGGTGCCCAAATTTTAGAATTATTATGTCCTCTTGATGTATTGACCTGTTTAAATTATAAAATAAGCTCCTTTAACCTTGGTTGTATTCTTTGCTCTAAAACCTACTCTGATATTAATATAGCCACTTCAGCTTGCTTTTGACCTGTTTTAGGATAGCATATATTTTTCCATTTTTCTTCTGTAAAGTAAGTCGGGATTGATTGCCCTTGGGAAGCAAAAATACAGATGAGGATAGAAGCAAAAGGTGAACTCATACTTCATTGCTTGGAAAAAGTATTGCGGGTTACCATAAGGCCCTTAATGGAAGTGTTGGTTGATTTTTTGTTCCTTTCTGTCTTAAGATAAACTAGACTTTATTACCTAGCAGAATATAAGACCTATAAAAACTGTTCAAAATGAACAGTTATATGCGTAAGTTACGAGGAGGGTATATTCATTTCCTGCATGATCCTGTTCTAAAGACTTGTAGAATTAATTTTAGAAAATCATGGCATTCTGGACATTATACATATCCAGACACACTCTGCCATCCGTAACAGCCCTCTCATGATTAATGGGGAGAAAGGAGGAAGATCAATAAAGCCGTCCTGTAAGTTAAACAGTACGTCCAATTGACTTTCTCTTCCTCTTAACCAACTCTATAAATAAACAAACAAAAACCTGGGTGAGACATGAGGCAAAGACTGGAAAAAGTATCTTGGATGAGTCAGATAAACACGCAGCAAATATATCAATCCATTTACAGCTTTCTAAAATAAATTTTTATGTGGCGATCTTTAATAGCATTTTTACTGAGATATGCTTCCTATGACCTCATATTCACCATTTAAAAGTGCACACTTCAGTTCATTTTTAGTGTATTTATTATGTTGTACAACCATCCCCACTATCTAATTCCAGACCATTTCCACACCCCAAGAAGAACACGGTACCCACTGGCAATTAGTTTCCATTTCCCCTTACCCCACCCCCGGGGCAACCATAAATCTACTTTCTGTCTTCATAGATTTGCCTGTTTTGGACATTTCATATGAATGGACCATGCAATACAGCAGTACATGGCCTTCCCTGTCCATCTTCTTTTACTTACGATAATGTTGTCAAGCGTCCGTCAGTTTTATCATACTCTTCAGTCAAAGATATTTTACTGGAATATAAGCAGAGTGGTAAGAGTGCTCAGAGTGGTAAGAATGAGAATACGTAGAATAATCTGAAGAGAGTCAGCCTGTGATTTGGAGGTCTCTGGTTCTAGTGCTAATCTCTTCCCCCTTTACCTTCTGAAGACTTCAACGTCCTCTTCTTTACAATAAGGATATCAGGTGAGATGATATCATTGTTCTTTTTTTTTTTTAAATTCCTGATGCTCCAGAGATCTGAGAGATGCAGAGACACCTACTGCTTGTTTTGTTGCAAAAATCAGAAAACTGGATTGGAAAATTTAAGTTCCTCGCCTGATCTGGAGACAGGAAATTTGGGAGAGTTGCTATCCATAACACCTTGACCTGATCGTAAACACAGGAAGTAATGCCAGTTTCCTAATCAGGAGAGAAATATAACAAAAGAAAGCGTGAGCTCTTTGTATGGGGTGTGTTTCCCTTCCATTCTGAAAAGGGATAATGTACTTAGCCCTTGTGACTTCCACTGTGACTTCCGCTCTGATAAAAAAGTTTGATGCTTAAGAAAAAGACTATTAGAAATTTACATGTATAAACTATGCTTTTCTACTTTTACTTTCCTATCCCGTTCACAGTAATATCTCCAGTATTTAGAATAGGTGAGGGGCTGGCATTCAATATTCCAATAATATTCGTGGAATAAATGGTAGATGGATGGATGGCTGGGTGGCTGGGTAGATGGATGGAAGCTGTGGAACTAAAGGTTGATTTAAACAACAAGGATAAAAAAGACATGTTCCTTCTTACAATAGCTAGAATAAATATAATATAAATATAAACTGTGAAAAACTCAAGCAACAGTAGTTCAGAAGTAGAAATAGGTTTATTTTATTAATTTTGATACAATGCTAGAGACAGTACATTTCATAGGCTGCTTTGTTGCAAAAATTAATCAGCACCAGCTCCTGGTTTGAACTATACAAACCATAGTATTAATGAAAATTATGTGCATGTTCTTTTTGGCTGTAGTAAAAATGAACAAAAACAGAAACGTAAAAAAAATGTCACCTGGGGGCGCCTGGGTGGCTCAGTGGGTTAAAGTCTCTGCCTTCGGCTCAGGTCATGATCCCAGGGTCCTGGGATCGAACACCGCATCAGGCTCTCTGCTCAGCGGGAAGCCTGCTTCTCTTCCTCTCTCTCTCTGCCTGCCTCTCTGCCTACTTGTGATCTCTCTCTCTCTGTCAAATAAATAAATAAAATTTTTAAAGAAAAAAATGTCACCTGGTTCGTTTTTACCACTCCTTGGAAAGAGATGAAATAATTATCATATGTTTTTAAGTTTACATTCAGCAAAATATATGCTATATACATATGTATGTTTTAGTTAAAAAGCAAAAATAGCAGGATTCTGAAAAGCTGCATGCTACTTAGCTGGGTTGATGCCCTTGGATGGAGGGGGCTTTTCCTGAACTGGTATTCAAACCTGGGGAGAAGAGCCGGGTGACATTTAAGTCCCTCTTTCTGATGCTCTCCTTCTTAGCTACCACCAGTCCCATCTCTCCCTGCTCAACCCTTCTTTCCTCTCTCCCCTCTACTCTCATATAATCATCCATTCCTTATTCTTCCATTAATCCATTTCCTTCCTTCCTGCTCCCACCAGAACTTGACAAGTGACAGTGACCAATCTAGGTGTCAAGAACCATGACCATCATTTACTTTTTTTAAAAAGATTTTATTTTTAAGTAATCTCTATACCCACCGTGGTTCTTGAACTCACAATCCTTGAGATCAAGAGTCGCACACTCCACTGACTGAGCCAACCAGGTGCCCCCGTCTCTCTTTTTTTTTTTTAGATAACAATCATTTACTTTTTTATTTTCCCCTGAGTCAAAGTTCAATCATGAGGAAGAAATAAAGGTCATGATAAATATTGCCCAACACCCCAACTTGCCAGAATTTTTGTTTGTATCCTCATTCAATTACTTGCGTTTTACAAACTGATCAATGCTTTCATGATCAGGAACATTCAAAAATATTATCCTAGTATTCCTAGTTGCTACAAAAATCCTAAAACATTCTCTCTTTATACTAGCATTTGCAATTACACTTAAACATTATTGTCATTGCAGATAAGTACAATAAAATCTACCGTGCTGATCAGTTTCTCCATAACAGCCCTGGTTCTGGATTCCCAGTTTTAAATAGTTACTATAGCTCTGTGGTTCTAGAAGGGAGTGGCCTCTGAACTCTTCATTTCTTGAGCTTTTACTTTCCCTCTTAGGATATCATTCTTCAGGTAAACAACTCTTTGCTACATTACCTGGCATCTAGCCTTTCCAAATGGCAGAGGCCAGTGCATCAGAGAGGACTGGAGCTGGTATGGAGGGTGGGTTTTGCATCTTTTGGTTAAATATCAGAGAGTGTCTGTGTTGCACAAGAGACCTGTATGTTGTAATCAGTTCAGAGCCTATGTGGGATACCTAAAGTGAGGAGCCTCACGAGGCCACCATGCTTTTAAATTTAAGTGAGAGGTAGAAATGCCAAAACGTGATCCCCACTTCTCTTTGTAAATATTTCTAGTACCAAAAATCTTGATAAATGAGCAGAAATAAAACAAGCTTGACATGTTTTATATCCAGAAACTGGACTGAATTTCTTCCATTTATTTTCGTTTTACCAAATGTGTTAGTCTAATAAAACCTGCTCCAAAGCTTTAGTCTACTTGGTAACCCCATCTTGACTCTGAAATTACTCTTAACTACTCATAGAGCAAGTTAGTTACATTTGGTACAACCGCATTTTTTGGTGATTAAGAAAAGAGGAAAATTTTGAGCACGTTTCAGAAATAAATTTCTAATTTCCTGTAATTAAAACTTGATTTCAGAAGGGAGTTCCTGTAAGGCTGCAACACACTTCACTGTACAAAAAGGTTTCATTCAGCTGATATTATAAATTCATAAGGGACTTTATGTTACCGAATTGGGTTAGCATGCCATTTCTAGAAATAGTAGAGATGTAAGGGCTCAAAGTTATATCAAAATCCATTCTGAGAATATGGGTTTTCAAGTGCTGTTTTCAGTACTATCTTTCTTTGTTCATCAGCATTGTTCACTGGGACACTTCTGAGGAAGCAGTGTTTTTCTTCCATGTGTTAAACATCACTCGCATAAACTCTATTCCAAATGTCCTTGAGAAATGTTAGTTCTTACCATATACCCAAATGAAAAGAGAAGTTCACATTACTTCCAATTTCTCATGAATCTGTGAGGCCGGGGGAAACATCATGATTAGCTCTGGGAAGGTACGAGGCCAACATTTTTATTGGAAAAAGAGCTCTGTCTCATGAGTAGGGATGGGTAGACCCTGACGTGAATTAGTCTCTGAATTCTTACCTGAACTAGAGCTTTGCAAATGAGCTTCCATATACAAGATTCTCCCATCTAAAGTCTTCCTTTTCCATCACAGAGAATTCTCTCTCTTTTTTTTTTTTTTTAAGATTTTAATTATTTGAGAGACAGTGAGAGAGAGCATGAGAGGGGAGAAGGTCAGAGGGAGAAGCAGACTCCCTACAGAGCTCAGAGCCCAATGAGGGACTCGATTCTGGGACTCTGGGTTCATGACCTGAGCCAAAGGCAGCTTCCCACCCAACTGAGCCACCCAGGTGCCCAAGAATTCTCCTTTTTTTATCCACGAGCCTCTCATCTTAGGTTTCAAATTCCAAAGGGACAAAGCGACCCTTTGCTGTTCAACTATGATTTAATGAGCTGGTAAAGTTAGCTTTCCTCAGACTGGAGTGGTACAAGCCTCTGCCAGGACAGATTTCAGAACGGGACAAAAAACTGAGGTCTTGGGACAAAAAAAATCCAAGGACCATGAGCTTGGTGAGGACTTAGATATGGAGTGGGGACAGGGTGGGAATATTCTGGAATAAGTAAATCTTGTACCATATAATACTTTAGGTATTTATTTTGAAAGGTACTGAGATACAAGAATTGTATCTCTTCCTGAAAGAAATGCTCATTGATCAATCCTCCTGGAACAATTCTTCAATGTTCCTTTTTTTACTAGATCACTCATATACTATGATAAAAAAAAAATGTACTAAGTCAGTCATGACACCTTGTTTTGTATTGAACCATATGCACAAATTCTGTAAATAAATAGGTGAGAAATCCCGAGTGGGCACCTGTAAGATCAGCCACATTTAGATTTTCCTGGAGCACACGTAATTGTGAGGTTTGCCCTTCCTACAGTCTTGCGTTTGCCATTTCCCTTGTCTTTGCGCCAAAACACAGTTCTTGCCGGGCTTCATACGTTGAGGGGGTCCTTTCCTCCAGTTGGTGAAGGTGACAGCTTCCCCACCAATCCACTCCCAGTGGCCAGCACGCACTTGGTCATTCAAACCTAATGTGAACCAAAAAATGGGCCAATATTACATTTATGCTTGAATATCCTATCAGTCTATTGTTTTAAGTTCAGTAATCATATACAAACACAGGCCTACGTTCTAAAACACAGAATAGGGCCTGGGAATCCTAAAACACAGGTAAGAACATACAGCTTTGAGCGATGCCTGGGTGGCTTAGTCGTTTGGGTGCCTGCCTTCAGCTCAGGTCATGATCCCAGAGTCCTGCTCAGTGGGGAGCTTGCTTCTCCCTCTCCCTCTGCTGTTCCTCCCCACTCATTCTCTCTCTCTCAAATAAATAAAATCTTTTAAAAAATTAAAATTTAAAAATTAAAAAAAAAACAACATATGGCTTTGGAATCAGACAGATCCACATCCAAATCCTGGATCCCCCACTTACTAGTTGAGCATCTTTGGGCAGGTTACTTAACCACTCTAAATTTTAGCTTCCTCATCCAAGAAATGGCAATAAACATAGTACATCAGGGGCTGTTTTAAGTATTAAATAAGATAATGCATGTCAAGTTCCTGACATACATACATGTTTGGTAAACAGTAATTATTACTCACATCACTCTACAGACAGAACTCCTATCCCGGGGAAACAGGTATACTCTTGTCTACTGTTGTTCTTTCTCACTATGTAAATGTCTCGGTTTTCATATTTGAAAGTAGCTTAACTAGGTGTTATTTTTAGTCTGGAATGTTGTTTTTTTCCGTCTGCTGTAATTCCAACAAAAAGCAGCTTTTCTCCACTTGCCTCTCTACTCTCACTAGCTACTCTACAAATTGTACTTCAGTGTTGCAAAGCTGTTGTAATTTTTCTTAAAGAAACATTCCTCCTCCTCACCTTCCTTCATTGCAGAAACAAAGAGAATACAATGAGAAAAGAGTCCCCTGTAAGAGCATGGTCTGACACCTCCCAACCAAGTTTAACCATGAAAACAGTCTTAGTTGTGTAGCAAATAACCTTCTCCCATGATTCTCCCTCAGTAATTTTGGGGTAGAATAAAATGAACTACTGTCTCCTTCTGGATTTTTTCCTTGTGTTAGTGATCAGGAGGAGATGTTATGCCTAATCATTCTGTGGGAATAGAGCCTTGAAATCAGTCATTACCGAAGCAGAGAAAACCACTCCTCCAGCTTTATCTTAATACTCTCAGAAAATTTCAGAATTTAGAGATGTACTAAGTATGACAGAGATTTTGAGAAGCCAAGACTGGGTTTACTATTGTTCCCTGAAATCCAATACCTTCTAGGACAGATGGTGAAAAGTCTGACTTGGATGTGCCCCCAGAATTCTACTCCTAAAAATAGAATCTGAGAGATCTGTATTGTTGTTAAAATTGAAGAAGATACTAAAACTTCAGAAAGCAAGGGATAAAATTAAGATCCACCAATAACTGTCAATAGGGATAAACATTTCTAGTTCTTTGGCATCCGTTTTTATATATGTATAAGTCATGGGCATAGATGTGTATATATATCATATGCATATATGCATAAAATATCTAAATATATTCTAAATTATTTTATGCTTCATATGGCTCTGGGCTCTGCTTTTTTACTTAGCATCCTATCACAAATATATCATATCTTTAATATATAACATGCTCCAACATATATGTCCTAGATGAAACAATAAACATAAAGCACTTTGTCATGTCTTTAATATTCAATGCCTTACAAAACATTAAATATTAAATAGTCCTTCATATGGCTATACCATAATTTATTTAACTATCCCCTATTTATAGCTATTTCTAATTTTTTACTTTTAGATATAGCATTTGTTGAATTCTTTTACCTATAAATCAAACCACATTGTTTATTTCTTTGAGACAGATGTCTACCAATCACAGTAGTATATAATTAAGATGAGGTTTTTAAATTTTTTAAAAAGATGTTATTTATTTATTAGAGAGAGAGAGAGAGAGAGAACGAGCAAGGGAGGAGCAGAGGGAGAAGCAGACTCCCCACTGAGCAGGGAGCCCAATGTGGGACTCGATCCCAGGACCCTGGGGTCATGACCTGAGCCAAAGGCAGACCCTTAACCAACTGAGCCACCCAGGCGCCCCGAGATGAGTTTTGAAAGACAGACCCTCCACCCCTCCAATAAAGAAAAAAATAGATTGTCCAACCATCTAACACCTGATTGTTACTATAAGCCACAATTATTTGGCCCATGGGAGGGCGATGCCCTCTTGAGGTTCTCGCCTCCCTCCTTAGTACAGCACAAACACTTACCTATCCAAAAGGGCTTTCTTCCACTGATGTCCCAGAGCCATTGCATGTGCTGTCTGGAGAGAACAGTCACAAGGCTGCCCATGTGACTACAAGGAAACAAACAAAAAGGGCAGCATCAGTGACAAGTAGCCCAACTTTCCTGTTGATATGAAATTCATAACAGAAATCAAACCGGTTTAAAATAGAAAAAAAAAAAAATATATATATATATATATAGAAAGGACTTTCCAGGATTTGAATACTCTATTTTTTTTACTTTAATGACTATCTGTAAGATGGGATTGGTGACATCAAAGAAAGTAAGATTTGGGGCGCCTGGGTGGCTCAGTGGGTTAAGCCGCTGCCTTCGGCTCGGGTCATGATCTCAGGGTCCTGGGATCGAGCCCCGCATCGGGCTCTCTGCTCAGCAGGGAGCCTGTTTCCTCCTCTCTCTCTGCCTGCCTCTCTGCCTGCTTGTGATCTCTCTCTGTCAAATAAATAAATAAAATCTTAAAAAAAAAAAAAAGTAACTATTTAAAAAAAAAAAAGAAAGTAAGATTTTTTTTAATACTATGAGATTTATTTTTTTTATTTTTTATTTTATTACTATCTGAGATTAAAACACAAATTCAATAGGTTATAAACATCTGTTTTAGAAAAATCAACAACTACTCAGTTATAAAAATTAATGTCAAAATATTACTCCTTTCACGGGGCGTCTATCTCTAAATGGGCACAATTTTGACAAATATTCAGTTAACTTGATCAGTAAGGTAACCCAAAGTATTCAAATAAAATTACTTGGGGTCTACATTTTATGCTTGGTGTATTTACTCAAATATCTCCGTAGTTGTGACCCTTTGCTCATACTCAATGAAATGAGCATGGTCTCACTGTCAAAACTTCATAAATAGTGTAGAAGTTAAAGCACGTGTTCCTGTAAACATCTATAAACATTCCCCCTCCCCAAATAGAATTGCTTTTATGTTTAAGGGGTATAGCATATTGACATGACTTACCTATATTGTGAAATGATTACCACAATATGTTTAGTTAGCATCCATCATTTCATTTAAATACACACACACACACACACACACACACACACACATATATATATATATATATATTTTTTTTTTTTTAAAGAAAAACAGTTGTTTTCCTTGTGATGACAACTCTTGGGATGTACTCTCTCAAGAACTTCCAAGCATTCCTTAGAGCAGTGCTAACTATATTCATCATGCTGGACGTTACTTCCCAGGACTTAATTATCTCATAACCGAAAGTTTGTACCTTTGACCACTTTCATCCAATTACCCCACCCCATATCTTCTCCTTTTTTTTTTTTTTTTTTTTTTTTCTATAAAAAGTTTCAAACAAGAGACAAAGTCACCATGATTTTGCCTGGTTAATATCCACTGATATTTTATTCATTTTGCCGATGTCTTTCCAAACTTCCGGTTCATTTCTCTGTTTTTCCAGATCACATATGGTGAGCATAATTTATCCATTTCTTAATGATTTTTTTCCCACTCAAACCAGTACTTTATTGTTCTGTCCTGCAGTGGTGACTTGTAGGACTTCTGAGACACGTAAGTCTCTTTACCCTTTCTCTGAATGTCCTCGGGCTGCTGGATTTGGGTTTTGTGACTTGGCTCTTACCTCATTGTTTACTGTCATCTCCTATCTGGCAGTGACAGCAGATCTTCGGGTGAAGAGCACAACTTCTTCCCTTCCTCTCACATCCAATATGGTAATTCTAACGGGCTGAGGGTTTAGATCTCAAAATGCCAAAGGTGTGTAATATGCAGATCAAGGGAAGGTTCGAGGGGCTGCCCCAGTCAATATGGAGCACGAACAGAGCATAGGAGATCTGAGTTCTCGTCCTGCTCTGCCCCTAATGCCTTTACAGCTGTAACTGCAACCTTCATCATTAGGCGGTAACAGGGCTTATTCAAGGATATTTAACATCTCCTGCTTTAAGATTCTTGAAACTACTGCACAAACAGACTTTGTAAAATCCATTTGTGCTGGTCAAGCACAAGTTTGAGTTCTTCTTTGTCGCTGCAAGAAGCAAAAATCCCCAAAGAGCAAGATGGGAAGATAGCTGTGTTTAGGACAGGTAATACATTACACCATAGTTATTTATAAAAGAAACATTTAGGTACTGGTATGTTGATTACTTTACAAAAATGTTCCTTTTCCTTCATGCCCATATACATACAAAATAGTGTGAACATTTTCTGTATAGATGTGTATAGAGAGAGATATAAAAATAAAATATAGAAACACGTAAATAAAATTCTTTGGACAGCTCTGAAATTTGAAGGCATTCAAAGTGTAGTAATAAAAACAGAAACTTTCATTTTTCTAGTTAAAGAAATAAACATCTACTTCTTTGAAATGTTCTGATTAAGTATAGATGTATTTCAGGGTAACTCTTTAAGGCCAGGCCAGCAGGGGTTCCAGACACTGCTTTGGGAAAACAAAATGGTTTTATAGATAATGATTTATAATAATAGAATTACCAAATGTACAATGACTGCCTAAGGAAATGAGCAGATGAGATTACAATATGTAAATTCAAGAAATACCTAATCTAGGAGTCTAGCTCCTCTGGGTTGGAAAAATAATAAAACACCAGTGGAGAGGAAAGGAGATTGGAGATAAAGATTGAGTTGAGTTAGCAATCTGATTAGGGACAAGGAGGAAAGCAAAATTTGCTGTTCTTGAAACATGGGTGTTGCAAATGACCCTCTGTAAAGGATCGTCAGGGAAGAGAACTCCAGGAAACACAGCCCGGAATTGAATAATATCCCTGATACCAAATCAAAAACATACTAATATTAATATTAATTCTAATTAGAAAATCTAAAGCCATCTCCTAAAATTAATTCATGAGAAGGTAAATACCCAAGTTGTGGAATGTTAAAACTATAAATTTTATATCATAGAAGGAATGGATAATTCCCAGAATACCTATTTTTCTTCCTTTGATATATGTTTTTTAATTAAGATTTTTATTTTAATTCCAGTATTGTCAACATACAGGGCTATCATAGATTCAGGTGTCTGATATAGTGAAGAATCCTGTTTTTAAGACAAAAAGGTGGAGAAGAAAACACAACGAACCTGAGAGGTAATGGGTCTGGGGAGGCAGGGAGGCCCATTGGGTAAATATAAACATTTAATGGTAGAGGAGGTCTTGGGGTTCAGAGAAAAATTATACTGAAGAGGTAACCCTGTTGTCCAAAAGTATTTCTTTAAGAAAGACCAAACAAAAGGGATATGGAGATCTTTTCTTTTTCCTTTCAGTTTGCTTTTAACTTACTGCTAGATACTTTTTGAAATGTCTATAACTAGTATTAACTGTTCTTGGGGTAATCATTCTCATCCTTTCAAAATACAATGTGTATTCATCTTTACCTCTCTTACACATCCTGGAATGCCATAGGAAATGGTATTTGAGAGATGTTTTAAGTTCTGGACCAATCTGGTAAACAGATAAAGTGTAATTTGAAAGAGTTTTTATTACTGACAGATACATAGTCTCTTTCTAAAATATGATGGAAAAACTCGAATTGTCCCTTAAAACTTTTTTTTTGTTCTGAAATTTTTCTCAGTTTTATATCTCAAAAGAACTCACAGTTCTAGAGCTTAAAATAATTCCCTGGAACTAGAGTTTACCAAAATAACTTCAAAGTAATATGAACAAATTACTTATAATACCATGTTTGATCTACTAGATTATGATATTTAATACCCTTGAATTAATATGGGAGATGGAAATTTTCCATCACTACTGTAATAGATTTTATAAAGGTTATTCTAACACAAAATATCCTTCTATTTGTACTATTTCTAAATACCATTTGTGTGTTCACATATGCAATCAACAAACACAGCGTGGAACTCACATTGTTTAGGTTTAGGTCCAGAGACATCAACTCAATGAGAGCTAAACGCTGCCATTGAAATTTAGGGACTTGCACATTTTTTTAAAGTTTCATTTATTTACTTTTAGAGAGGGAGAGAGAGAGAGAGAGCAGGGGGAAGGGCAGAGGGAGAAGGAGAATCTCAAGGAGACTCCCCACTGAGCAGGAGCCTGACGCAGGGCCTCATCTCATGACCCTGAGATCATGACCCTGAAATCACAACTTGAGCTGAAACCAAGAGTCTAACGCTCAACCCACTGAGCCACCCAGATGCCCCATTGACTTTCACCTTTTTTTTTTTTTTTATGATTTTACTTATTTATTTGACAGAGAGAGACACAGTGAGAGAGGGAACACAAACACAGGGAGTGGGAGAGGGGGAAGCAGCCTTCCTGCCGAGCAGGGAGCCTGATGTGGGAATTATAGATCAGGACCCTGAGATCATGACCAGAGCCCAAGGCAGAGGCTTAAGGACTGAGCCACCCAGGCACTTAAGAAGGTGACTTTCACCTTCTTAATAGAGCTTTGTGAGAAAGAGATGTGGGAAGGAATTGTCAGGGTTGTATGACACCTCACTGATGTAAAAATGCAGGGCTTAAAGACTTGCTGTACGGGCGCCTGGGTGGCTCAGTAGGTTAAGTGTCTGCCTTCGGTCCCTCAGGTCATGAACGTGGGGTCCTAGGATCAAGCCCTGCATGGGGCTCCCTGCTCAGTGGGGAGCCGGCTTCTCCCTCTCCCCCTGCTCATGCCCTCTCTTGCTTTCACTCTCTCTGTCTCAAATAAATTTAAAAAATCTTTAATGAAGACTTGCCATATGGGACAGTTGTATCTGGACGGAGACAGTGTCAATTTCTCTGAAGCTCTTTGATGAATGAAGAATGATTTAGTTACTGGGCTGTGGGGCCAATACGGGGGATAATACTTTGAGATGCAGTCTGGCCTAGACATTTCCAGTACAGTAAGTGCCCAAAGAAATATTTGTTGAATGAATGAATTTATAAACTGAGAATCTGATTGTATCTTAGGTTTGCTCTGAAAGATTACTTTGATTCCAACCGAAAAGAAACTTAGGGTCCATAATTCAATAAAAATTGCAGTGTATCTTTGCTATGAAAGATATAAAATACTCATACATAGTTTTGAAACCTACTTTAGATTAGTTCAACACAAAATTAAGATAGGTGTGCTTCTCAATTCACCTGAGATGAGATAGCCCCGGTCCTTTAGGAACTATTTTGGAAAGTCTAATAGAAATGAAGTCCGCAGCAAGTGATTTTGCTTCCCCAAATCTCTTGTTTTATCTGTAGAATGTAGATAATTATACATGCTTCCCTTACAGAAGTGATGGGAGGGTCAAATAAGCTAATACAGGTGAAGGAATTCTGTAAACTGTACTGTGTAATATAAAAGGAAGGCGTTATTGGCAAGAAGGCGTGTAGAACTAGGTCAGCCTACAGTAAAAGGGTCAGGGTGTAAACGTGCTTAAACCCAAGTCACAGACGAGATCTTAGGTCAAATGCAGGAGGAAGTAGCTAGACTTTTAAATTAATTCGAGCCTCAAGTTTATTACTGGGATGAGGGAATTGCATAATATTATTAGATTTATGAGAAAATTAATAGATGCATAACTAGTCTTTGTACTCTTTGTACTCACCATTAAAACCCAGCTGCAATTAGGTGGAGCAATAAAATAAAATATATATTGGGGTTAATGTAGGTTGGTCACCAGGAAGATGCCAGTATTACTACAAATTGCCATGATTTCAAAAGAAATTAATTTTGACACCAAAAAGCAAGAAGATTATAGTATCAGAGTAAAGGACAGTCCTTCTAAGAAAAGATACTCGGTGACCTGAGGCCAACAGTGATGAAGGGATGGAAAGATATCGCTCAGTACACATGGACTTCACTCTTCTCATAACAGGAAGAACCAGTCAGAGCTTCATTATAGGCCGGCAGAGTTAGCTGCATTGTCCTCTGAGGACCCCTGGAAGAGGAACAATAAGGCTGCCTTCAAGCTTGAGGTTTGGGGTTCTGTTGCTCTGCTCATCTGTATTTCATCAACGAATCCCACAGCAATTTGATTGGGGTAACCTTGGATAGAGTATAACTGCTCTCCTGCACTCCTCCTCATTTTGGTCAGTATACACAACCACACCCTCCTCCTCCTCCTCGGAACATGTTGCAATCTTCTCCGTGCTGAATCAGAGAGCTTTTCATTCCACACAGAGCCCTTTCCTCAAGAAGGAAAAAAGATCTATAACACTCTTCCTACCTGAGCTATCAATGCATTCAGACACATTTTAAATAAAAGTAGGACACCCAGTTATTTGGGTGGAAGAATGTCTTCATTGTCCCTAAATATACAGCAATATGGGAAGGTATGTATTTAAACAATAATTATTTATAAAATAAAAAAATAGTTTACCTTACTTTATACCACCCACTCATCAACAAAAACCTGAAAGTCACTGATTAAACTCTATAGCACTCTTACTTAAAACATAAAATACATCAGTGAAAAAAGGGGGGTTGATTTGACCAGTTTTTAAAAAGACTTAAAATATATTTTTAAAGATTTCTTTTTTTTAATTTCTTTGAGAGAGAGAGCAAATAGGCACAAGCCAGGTGGAGAGGCAAAGGAGGAGGGAGAAGGAGGCTCCCCAAGTAGCATGGGGCTCGATCCCATGAACCTGGGATCATGACCTGAGCTGAAGGCAGATGCTTAACTGACTGAGCCACCAAAACGGCATAGACTCTTAAAATATTTAATTAGCTCTTTAAAAATCTGGTTATGGGGTGCATGGGTGGCATGGTTGGTTGAGTGTCTGACTCTTGGTTGTGGCTCAGCTGGTGATCTTGGGATTGTGGGATCAAGCCCAGAGTGGGACTCAGCACAGAGTCTGCTTAAGATTCTCTCTCCCTCTCCCTTTGCTCCTCCCCAGCCCACCCTCTCTCCCTCTAAAATCAATCAATCTTAAAAAGAAATAAAAATCTAGTTATAATTTAGATATAGTAAAATGCATCCATTTTAAGTATTCAATTCAATGAATTTTTACAGTTGTATATTTCTATGTTACAACCACCCAGAGCAAGACATGGAACCTCTCCATCACTCTAGAATCTTACCTCATGCTACTTTTAGTCACCCTACAATCCCTACCAGGGATAACTGTTTTTGTTTTTGTTTTTATTTCTACCACCAACTAGTAAATTAGTTATTCCTATTCATGAAAACAAAATCATACAATATGCATTTTTTTTTTGTTGGGTTGCTTCCTCTCTATAGGTTTTTGAGATTTATTCACATTGTTGGATGTTTTAATAGTTCATTCCATTTTATCATTCATAAAATGATTTATCACAAGAAGAATATTTGTCTATTTCCTTGTTGATAGAGAAAATATAAAGAACCTTCATAAATCAACAACAAAAAGACAAACGACCTAAACTATTATTTTTTTAAGATTTTATTTATTTATGTGACAGAGTGTGTGAGAGAGAGAGAGCATGAGATGAGCAAGGGGAGGCAGAGGGAGAAGTAGACTCCTTGCTGAGCAGGGAGCCCGAGGCAGGGTGCCATCCCAGGACCCTGGAGTCATGACCTGAGCTGAAGGGAGATGCTTAATCCACTGAGCCACTCAGGTACCCCATACGCAAACTATTATTATTCTTTTTTTAAAAAAGTTGTTATTAAATTCTTGTGAATGTCTTTTTCTAGTGTATTTTTTAAACTCTGATTTATTTAAGTAATCTCTACACCCATCGTGGGGCTTGAACTCATGGCCCCAAGATCGAGAGTCACATGCTCCTCCAACTGAGCTACCCCTTTAGCACAAATATTTATCTCCTTCAGGTAAATACCTAGGATTAGGGATGTTAAGCCACAGGATAAATGTACGTAACCTTCTTTAAAAAACTCCCAGTTAGTACAAAGCGGTTGTACCATTTTATACTGCCACCAGCATGTATAAGAACTCTTTAGGTATTGTCAATCTTTGTGATTTTATCCTGGGTGGGAAGAGGTATTTCACTGTGGTTTTCATTTGCACTTCCCTGCTGTCTAATGCGGATGCATCTTTTCATGCACTTATCAACCAATTATATATCTTTCCTTACGAAGTCTCCAAGTCATTTGCTATTTTTTTCATCAGGTCGTCTTTTTGTTACTGGTTGATAGGAATTGTTGGTATTTTCTGGGTTTGAGACCGAGATCAGCTGGACTATTGGAGATGAGCTTTGCCAAATGTGATTCACCCTTTCTCTTTCTTAACAGTGTTTTTAGATAAGCAGAACGGCTGGAATTTGATGAAGTGCAAGGTCTGACTGCCCTTCACCAGGGACGTCTCTCTAGTCTCCATTTCCAGCCATGGGGAATATTAGTCTAATTGCACTGTTCTGGATAATATCCAGGTGGGCAAAAAAGGGGGGGCGGGGATAGGTATGTTTGCATTTTTAAAGTCCTTCTGGGCTAGATAAATTTTGTTGTCATGATCTGACCACAGGTCATCCTTCACTAAGTGTTCCATTACCCACTGACACTTTGTCCGACTTGTCTGGTTTCATAATCATCGCTGTCTCTGGCATTGTCATAAGTCGGATACTATAAGACCCTTCACTGCTATGTATTTTCCAAATCAGTGGACAAGAATCTGTACTTAGTTTTTTTAAAAAAAGATAGAACTTGCAAGGCTGCCGACCCAGAAAAATTCCCTTTTCTCCAGAAGACCAAAAGAGGCTAGAACATAGAATTTCCGCAATCACGGTTTCCACGTAGAGAGATAGGTCACTACGCATTATCAAGGTCAATCTCGAATCCATTCTGAACTATAGAGCTCTCCTGGGTTTCCTAAAACAAAATTGGACACTCAACGCTCCAAAGAATGCAGCAACCCTGCAATTGCATGAGAAAATAGAAAGAGTATGAAAGAAAACATTACTTAATGTGAAAGAGGGTTTCTTACTGTTCCTTGCAAGCTCGGGCAGCTGAGTTCCAGGTGCCTTTCCGCTCTGTGACCAGGGAGTGGCAGTACCCCGAGTGACGGTACCACCCAGCTGGGCAGGATTTACCTTCCGCCACCTGAAAAACATTGTCCACGTTCACATCATGGTCTTTACCCTCCAGAGTCTGCTCTCTGCACAAAGAGTCCCACAGTCCCCTAACTTGAGTAGTTCTGTCACCAGAAAGGACGTCAGCCCTTATCCCGATTCTCCACCTTGAGGGATGCCATGGCGTTTTGCAGAAAACACTACTGAAGTCAGCACTGTTTCGATTTACACTTTTGACATTCTGATGATTAAAGAAAATGAGTAAACACCTGCTTTAATTGTATCAATTAATGAATGTGTTTTGTGATTTCTGAAACACCCCTTGAGCCGTATTTTCCTCTTCACCTTCAAAGCAGAATGAGGGCAGGAGGATGTAGCCTGAGCTCTCAGATCCTTTCCTGTCTACCAGCTTATCAAAGAGCATAATGCAAGCAGACTGCCTTCGCGGCTCGTCCCGTGTCCCACCTCGGTATGGGGGCTCCAAGCTTTCCAGGCAATTCCATCGCACTCGTACAGCTCTTGGAGGTGTTCTTGAAAGTGCAAAAGTCCCCTTAATTCCAGCGTGCAGTTCTTTGGAAATGAGGGCAGCGGGTCCTATGGGAAGGCGAGGTAATGTAGATTGGACTTCACGTGAGCTGATCACACACTCACCCCTTTCAGGTCTTCGTTTGTTAGACATCATTTGTGTTCAGTGAGTGATCCCCAAGCCTGAAGCCTGGTTCATGGCCCAGCAAACAGCCTGTTGTAGGGTGAATAGGAAGTAAGAAGATTTTCCTACCTGTCTGGGGAAGTGTGAGTCGGTTGTGGATTCCACCTTATCTGCCAATTTGCTTGTCTTTTGTGTCTGTCTCATAATGGAGACTTTGGCCTTCCTTTTGTGGGATGGGGAACCGTCTTCCTCCAGCGGCAGGGAAACCATTCCGTGATACTGGAGGAAACCAGAAAACAACAATAAAGAGAAAGCAAACACCCAGAGAACAAATAAAAATGCCTGTTGGAAAAATAAGCAATTAAAAAATTGGGTTAATGTGGAAAGATAAAAGTCTTGAAAACAAATGTCAAAACAGGCTCTTAAGAGAAACACATAAATACAGAAGAAATTTTTTAAAAATAGTTTCACTAAATATTTTGCATTCATAAATACAAGAAATTTAGCAATTCTCTCAGACTATGCTTACATTATAGATGATGTCGGTTCCATTTCTATAGACAGAAGATGGAAAGACCTGAAATCAAGAAAGTACAAAATAGGACCAAAATTGGCTGAGATAATAACCAGCAACAGGGTGAAACCCTTTCAGTTAGACCTTGTTAGTGTCGAAAAAAATGTTAGAACATGTGTTGCTTAAGACTTTCCATGCCAAAATCATTAGAATTTTTAAAATCATTAGACTTAATCACAACTTACCAGTGTTGATTCATACACTCATAGTTTGTTCTGGAGAAAAGACATCCTTATTTTCTTGGCATATCTATAGTACACAGAGGTCCAAGAAAACCTACACACACACACACACACACACACACACACACACACACACACACTCACACACACATCCACTCATGAGAATGTGCCTAATTAGAATCCTGTGTCAATAAGGTCAAAGCCATGGTTTCCACACCCAAGTAGATCACTTAATCTCATTCTGTTCTAGGGTCACTGGTTATCCCCTGTCTGTTTTGACCACAAAGGCACCAAAGCAGAAATCAGATGGATGAGTCAGTACATTCATCACTTCAATTAGTATAAGTTAAGGAAGTGGGCAGCATTATGATATCTGTATCCAAAAGGCACTGCATGGGGGCACCTGGTTGGCTGAGTCGGTGGAGCCTCAGACTCTTGATCTCAGGGTCCTGAGTTCGAGCCCCATGATGGGTGTAGAAATTACGCAAAAATAAAATCTTTAAAAAAAGGGGCCCCCTTTTTTTAAGCCCCCTATTGCGTGCTTGTGCAAGGAACCATGGTTCCCATTCACTATGCGAATCAGCTTCATCAGTGTCTTAGAACACTTATTAATATATTTTTCATTCTTTTACAATGTCCTTCATACCTCCGATCCCAGAAGTTCCCCGTCCTTACCGTTATGCCATTCCCCCGGGTCCTAAGCTTCATACGAGAAAGATCTGGAGACTGAAAACCCTGTCGGATGCCTCCCCTAGTGACTGCCAGCCGCTTGGAGGTTGGAAGAGGTCGTCTTTCCAGACGAAAGGAACCAGAAGTGGTGGGTGAGGAAGACCCTGGGGACAGCAGGTGCCAAATGCTCTTCTCCGGTGCGCTGTGCTTACTGGGGCTGAAGGAATATGAAGGCTGGCACTGTCCTGGGGGCATGAATGATGGCAGGTCAGTTCATTGTACACCAATAGGCAAGTGATCGCATCAACACAGCCCTTGCAGCAGCTAGGGCCTTAAACTGAGATGGATGGTTTCTCCCCAGATGTTGCCTCTTTGCCATTTGCCAGAAACTCCTTTGCTGTTCCTTCGCTGCCATGCAGGAGAGCTGTGCCCTTCTGCACCTCTGCCGGGTGGTTATAAAGTCATGAAACTGATTTCACAAACGACAAATGGAAACCACTGTCATAATTTTATAATCAGACCATGTACTGGGGAAACTGCCTCACGTCCCTTCATGTTATAGCATTCCTCAGGCTTATTCACTGATCAATTGTCAGTTCGTAAACACTGCAAAGGCTCAGCCTTTCCCAGGTCTCCTAGAGGTAGGCACTGGGATTGTCTGAAGAAGCGAAATCAAGTAACAGTTACAAAAAATTAGCATTCGACTGTTACAGAACAAAGAGCCAGAAAGTCTTAATGGAACTACTTCTATTGGAAACACTTCCAATTCATACGACAAAAATCTAAACCCACGACCCTCACCCTCATGTGGCTCTTGTGTACTTCATGTGTAAAGTAAGTATTTCACGTATTTTATATACTTACTGCGACCAGAAAGTTCTACTGAAAAAGAAATCAATTTGAGTCGGCCAATTTTATGGCCACCTTTGGCCATAAAGGTGATGGGGAAAGATGTTGTGGAAATAGGAGCTTCATAAAGGCAAGGGGATAGTGTTTATTTTCATTATAGGAAAAAGAAGAGGGGAGAGTGGATTTCAGGCAGGGAAACATACCAAGGGGCATGACAGGTGTAAAAGCAGAGGTCTGAGTCCATGCGTGGTAACTGGACGCTTGTCAAATGCTAACCAGACACCTAAGTAGAAAGTATTTAGCAGAGAAAAAAAAAAAAAAAATCAGAGCACCAAGGCTTGTGCTCGGTTTTTATTTTGTTTAGTTCACAGGTTGTTCTTTTACTTATACTGTCCAGGACCGACTTGGCTCTGCAACCCAAGGTTATTCATGAATATTCCCCAGCTGCTCCTGAATCCCCCGGCCAGATGTATCTTTCACATCAATTTCTCTCCAATTCCTTCCTCTCTTAGAATTTTCCTGGTTACACTACAGTGGGGATTCAGATTTGAGGCATTAAGAGCTCTCTTTAACAGAGGAAGATAATTACAGCCCTACAAATTCTGGGGGAAAATAATTGTCGATAGATTCTCACCAACATTGTCTCCCCCTGGGTGAGAACAACAAACGGGTAGGGGAAAAAAAAAACAACCACGCCACTGACTTGTTGCTTTTCTCAAATGCTAGTTCTTAGCAGGAGGAAAACCACATGAAGCAGAAAGCAGAATAAAGGGCCTACAGCATGACCGAGGTTGCTTTCTTGACAAGAAATTAAGCATTTTGATTTGAAGGCGTTATCAGGCACATTGGCTGTTGAAAGCAAGCAGCTAGAGCACCAGGACAGCTCCTGATTTCGAGATGAGGATCAAAGAATACCTCCTTTTGAGTCCAAAATTTTCACTGCAGCTTTTGTCTTTGTGCCAAGAACCGCATTCACGGGGGAGTTCAGAATCACTTCAAAGGCCTCATCGTCTTCCTCTAATCCGTCATAGGTAATTGCTATATTCCACATCTTCGTTGACATTCCTACAAGAAGTAAACATTTTAATTACTCTTTAATTGCTATTTCAATCACCTAGGTGTCAGAGAAATATATTAATTAACATGTCTACAGCTAGGCGGCAGGAGCCCGAGCGAGCCATTGTACTGTTAGCAACTCGCTCGAGTCCCGCTGTTCTCCCAAATAATATTAAAAGACCACATTTGTTCCTGGACAATGATGATTCCGTTTCAATGCAAACACTGTAACAAAAAAATAAGCTGCATTATGCAAGGGATGAACAAAAAAAAAGAAAGAAAGAAAGAAAGAAAGAAAGAAAGAAAGAAAGAAAGAAAGAAAAAGAAAGAAAGAAAGAAAGAAAAGAAAAAGGTTAGGAGATGAGATCCAAGACTTATGCCGCCCCCCTGCCCTGCCTACCCCCCAACCGGTCCCCTTCTCTCCTTAAGAATAAACAAGTACCACAATCTTAAAATCTTAATAGTTCCAAAAATCTTAAGAGGTTGGTACCGACAGTTAAAACTGATTATCGGAGGGTACTTCATGCTATTCATGGAACCCTTGAAGTGATTGATTTCCAAAGACAGCTGCCTCCATCAGCGGCTCCACTTCCTGAGATCCTTCTAGCCCACGAATGCTTTTTCTAATGATGTCATACTCAGTATTTGATACCTTTCTCAAGAGAATTTATGGGCTGGGGCTTTTAGAAATAGACTGGGCCCATTTTTTTTTCCCCCTCTTTCTGTCTGCCTCTGCTCAGGGAGTTATAGTCAAGCTTGGTTTTGATGTTACAAAGATAGCCCCAGCCTTTCCGTCACCACAAAGATGGGGCACAAAGCAACCCTAGAAACACAAAATATTAAAACTGGAAGAAACTTGTGAGATTGTCTGATCCTGATCCGTTTCTGTGACGTGGATTACAGGATATCTCTCTTAGTTTATTTAGAAGGGAACGTGACGGAAGAAAAAAAAAAGTACAGGTTAGTGGAGAAGGTTCAAGTTCAAGGGGGAAAAAAGATAACAAATGTATGGTTTAGCTTTCTAGGACTGTTTTTGGAAAATTTACTCCCTGGCATTTACTCACTGGCTCTTAGAGGGCTTTTATTCCCAGAAGCCCATCTGTAGAAGCAGTCATACTTTTTTTTTTTTTTCCTAGCCTTCTCTTCTGAAAATCTGGATTCCTTTCTCTCTGCACATTGTTTGCTGCAGATTTATGCCTCTCAATCGTGCCATCTATATGACAGTCTCCTTTTTGAAGATGTGTCACATACAGATTTCATGATCTAATCAACATTTCCTCAATTCCCTGCAGAATCCATTGGAAGGATGAAACTGTTCCCTTATCCTACTCCTGGCTGCACTTAGAGGGGAAAAAAATAAAGTGTAGCTGAAATAATTTTATTAGAACAACAACAACAACAGGCTGACAACTGGTTTGTTAAGCTTTCAGTATCTACTGAATCCATAAATCAATTACTTTCCTAGTCTTCGCAAAAACAGAAGTTGAAACACCTAACATAAACTGCTATATGATTCCTACCTCCTGGGTGGATGGATCAAAATATACCCATCAAAATATACATTTTGTATCTATTTCATACTTACCTTTGCTTTAGGTGCTATGGAGAATGCCATGCCCTGACATAAAGGAATTTAAAACCTCTTTGAAGAGACAAGATGTAAATACCAGAAAAGGCCACTATGCAAGGCTATGCATGATTAACTGCCAAAAGGTGCAGACTAGATGGTGAATATGGGGGCCTCAGAGTTCAGAGGTTTTGGAGGGAGGGAGTGGGGAGACAGCACATGCAAAGGCAGGAAGGTAGAGGAGCAAAGGCCTTGAACAGGGAAGGCTGAGCCGGTGCACAGGCTAGAACAGAGCTCACACCAGGGAACAGGAGATGGAAAAAAGCAAAGGCAGTTTGTGGCCAGGCTGCAGAGAGCCCTGGACACCAGGTGGCTGGATTCAGACCTTAAACCATAGGCAACAAGGAAGACTCTTGAAAATGACGGTCTTAGAAAAATCAATCTCAGTGTTACACAGGAAGACTTAGGGACCTGGGAAGATGGGCAAAGAGGCTAGAAGTGGGGAGACCACATAGGCAGCTGTTGTAATAAACCAGGCAGGAAGGCATAAGAGACCAGACTGTGAAGAAGTTTAATGTTCAGAGAACTGTTTTGACTCTCAAAGCCCCCAAAGTTAAGCATTATTCAAATAAAACTCCAATACCAAAAAAAAAAAAAAAAAAAAAAAAAAAAAAAAATCCAAGTCCCAACCAATTGTCCTCTTATTATTAAGGGTCATTTTTTAAAAAATTACAGTAAACCTTTTCCCTCCCAACCCCCCCCCCCAAATAAAGTTTTTCTAAGACCTTATGGAGTAGAACCATGTGGTTAGAGCAAATCTCTTCCAAATTTCATTTAATTACTTTCTGATTGGTTTGCTTGCATTCTACTTTTGTTTCCATGCTTACCAGGTGACCATAGAAAACCCCACTTTTCTAGGTTAATGAGATTGACAGTAAGAACTTTCTGGGTTTTTCTTTCTCCTTCCTCTCCCATTTTCAAGGTGCAAAGTAGTTGTTAAATCACTGAGATTATAAACAATTTCAGAAGCCTTGAACTGGCCTCCTGTTCCCATAAAACAAAAGGTGCTGAAGAAAAGGTGTCACCTTACGCAGACACAGCCCACTTTAGAGTAGGTCAATTCCTGGATATTTTCCTGCAAAGCAGACTTCACTACTGAAAGCTGTTTCCTCAGTGCTTTTAAGTAAATGCCATGTCAGAGATCTGTTCCTTTGGAAAACATTTTGACTCTTAGGAATGATTTAGTCTCAATTAAGAAAGCAGCAACCTTTCAAGAACACATATTGAAAAGGAAAACAATCATTTTCTTAAGAATATTTGCATTTCGAATCAATCAGTCACAATAGCTGAATGCAAAGTAGGCAGGTTCAGTTTGGGGTTCGGTACAATGGCAGCAAGGCATAGCTCACTAGACTGAGAAGTCATGTGTTTCTCTCCGGCACCCTCCCCAAAGTTCTCAAACCTTACAATATCCCACCATCTTTAATTTCTCACTCACACTTTAATTTCGCCCATTGCGGAGGCTACGTTTTTAAAGAAATAGATTGCTCTGGACAAAAGCAGTGGGGGTGGGGACACCAGACCCAGAAGAGGTAAGGCTTAACAACATGGGAGTAAATAAACATTGACAGAACCTGGGAACATAGGGAACTTTAAAATACCCGAAATTAAGACTTCAGTTTATGAAACCATTCTGGCTAGTTCATTCCAAAACAATGAGCAAGGAGGTATTGTTTCTTTTAAACTTACAGGATTTTTTTTCTTAAGATGTCTTAAGATGACCAGTGAGAGCCTCCAGAAGTCATCAGTATCTACTCAAAACAGCATGTAAACTCTTGCAGACAGATTGGTCTTTATCTTATCCAGTGGGATCTCCTAGAAGTGAATTTCAGAGCCTCCTCTGACTGTGATACTTTCTAGTTGCTATCAATCCAAATGGAGCACCTGGTGGGCTGCTTGAAATCTAACTGAAAGCCCAAATCGCTCCAGACCTTGGGACAGACAGGCCTCCAATAATAAAGAGCACATATGGCAAAGACTCTTGGCTCTCTCCAAAGTGGAAAGGTTTGAACTGCCTTAACATGAAGTACAAAGGGGGCTCACACAATGCAAAAGCACCAAAATCTTTCATCAGAACACTCTTGTGTTGCCTGTAGCCATCTGTGGGTAAACATTGAATACATCATGGGAACAGCTCTCCTACAAAGCAGGTCACTTGAGGAAGAAACTTAACACAAGTCAGAAATAGAAATATCACAGGAAGGAGGCCAGTCATAATATTTGGGTGGTTTCGTGTCAAATTTAAGGTTCATTGTTACAGGTTGAGTTGGGTACTCAAAATCTTTACATCGAAATCCTAATTCTCCATACTTCAGAACGTAACCTTATCAATAAGGTCACTACAGAAGTAACTGGTTAAGATGAAGTCATAATAGAGTGGGCCTCTAATCCATTATGATTGGTGTCCTTATAAAAGGGGGAAATTTGGACACAAACCCACACACAAAAAAGCCATGTGGGGACAAGGGCAAGACTGCTGTAGATACAGCAGAAGCCAAGGAATGCCAGAGATTCCAGCAAATCACCAAAGCATGGAAGCCGGGCATAGAACAGATTCTCTCTCACCTCTCCTGGGAAGGAATCAGTGCTGCTGACCCCTGGATCTTGAGCTGTGGCCTCCAGAACTGTGAGAAAATACAGTTCTCTTTTTAAGCTACCAGGTTTGTGATATTTTGTGAGGGCAGCCTTTGCAAACTAAACTAGTCACAAAGCATCATGCTACTTGTGGTGAAGGGCAGAAAGGCATTTCTTTTCTATGTTTGCTATGAAGGTTGTCAATTTTGGAATGGTGATAATACTTGGGCCACTTTGTTTTGAATCATCATGTGTCAGTGACTGATAATGGCAAGAGTTGTGACTTGGTGGAATGTTCTCAGAGTGCAGAACACCTCCCCTATGGGAGAGCATAAAGCCACAGGCCACGGCTGCTTTGTAAGTCCTTTTCTATTTGTCCACAGACAAGGGATCCAGGTCCATCCCAGACCAGAGGGAAAGAGAGAACCATGTGTGCCATGAAGGAGAGCTACCTGCACCTTCAACAGAAGCCAGGGAAGGAAGGTGTGGCTCCAGGAATGGTTCATCAGGCACAGTCTCCCAAAAGTATGTTGGTCCTTTACCCTGATGTCCCCTCCTCCTCCTCCTTCTACTCACTCAGAATATCTCTCCTCTGTGAAGTCTTCCAGGATTCCTCTTAGAACAATGGCTCATCTTTTGGGTCCCACTGTACTCTTAGTGAGTTGTTTTCATGTCTCTATTTCCCACATGATAGAACACCTTTGAGAGTAGGCACCATACTTTTATATTCCCTTTTGCACCCGGCAAAATATTTTCCACAGATTTAAAACAAAATATGTGCTATCTAATTAATCTTCCCTGGAATCCCCTCATTTCAACCTATTCCAAGAGAAATCATTTAGAAATGGCCTCATGCGAATATGACTTCCCGAAAATTTCCATCAAAGTATGAGGCAATTAAATTAGCTCAGCTTTATGTTAGGACTCCAAGTAATTTTTTATTTTATTTTGGGGGGGTTAGAAGGGGGTAGGGGGGAAAGGGAGAGAGAGAGAGAATCTTTTTTTTTTTTTCAAGATTTTATTTATTTATTTGACAGAGAGAGATCACAAGCAGGCAGAGAGTCAGGCAGAGAGAGAGGAGGAAGCAGGCTCCCTGCTGAGCAGAGAGCCCAACGCGGGGCTCGATCCCAGGACCCTAAGATCATGACCCGAGCCGAAGGCAGCGGCTTAACCCACTGAGCCACCCAGGCGCCCCGAGAGAGAGAATCTTAAGCCGGCTCCAGGCCCAGTGTGGAGCCCAACGTGGGGGTCCATCTCACAACCCTGAGACCATGACCTGAGCCAAAAACGAAAGTCAGACATTTAATCAACTGAGTTACTCAGGCGTCCCCAAATAGTTTTTTAGATGACACCCTTTTCTGGATGTTTTGGATGTTTGCTTTGATATTTTATATTTATTTGTTATGAGCTTTCTTCTCATTTTAAATAAATATTCACTTGTGATGAAGTGAAACATGAGGGACAAAGACTCAAGTCCAAACTGATCTTTCGTAGAGTAGCTGAAGTAAGTCCCCATGATTGCCACACATTCTTCCACAAACAGGAAACAAACTGTAGACATGAATCATACCTGGGTCAAACTGAATCAGTTTAGATGGAGTCAGAGTGAAGTCTTTTCCAACTGTGGCTGACACTTGGTTGACCTTAAGAGGAACAAAATGTCCTTTTTAAATAAAAATAATTATTTTTAAGACAGAAACATCTAGTCTAGTGTCATAAAAGATTAAACTCTTGGTTTTTTTGTTTGTTTCTTTTTTTAAGGAGGCTCTACACCCAACAACCCAAAATGGGGCTTGAACTCATGACCCCAAGATCAAGAGTTGCATGCTCTACTGGCTGAGCCAGCTAGACACCCCAATTCATGCTCCTTAGTCTGTTTTTAACATAAAGGGTTTTTTTTTTTCAATTATAATAAACCATTTTATTATAGCTACATGGATCTTCCTTAAACTTAACTTTTTCTTAGATGAATATCAATGGAAGTCAAAGTAAAGCTTTTTTTCTCTCTTTCTTTTTGCTTCTTTATAAATGATTCAGTCATTGGAGAAAGCAGCATAAATTTTAAGCACCACTTTTCTCTTTCTTATGAAGATCTATTTATTTCATCCCCTTCCTTCTACCCCAAACTGACTTTGAATGGTGCCTCAGAGGAAAGGGGGGAGAAGGAGAAGCAACAGCAGGGGCTCCCTACAAGTAGCTTTGGGGTGTCTTACGAGTTTCAGGGCACGGAATGCCTTAGACAAGTTGACCTGTAACAACTCTGGTCAATTTTCCCGTAAGGATGAAACTACCGCTCTTCACAGAAATAGATGTGCGCCCCATGGGGATGGCCTACCTAAAGAATGGCCACACAAAATCAATCCACATACACAGTGGAGGATTTCGAATCTCCATTAAATAAGTCATTAACAACAACAACAAAAGTGGTGCTCATCTGCAGAGACTGTTTGCTGATCTCCTGTTCCCCACTCCCAAGGCTGAAAACCAGAGGCGATTTAGGGCTCTCAAGTCCTGGCCTTATCTTCCCTGGAGGGAGCCTAAATCTGCGTTAAGAAAAGTGTCCTTGGTTAGTGTGAAAAAGAAGTCATCAAATGAGAACCCGGTGTAAGCACAAGAGACAGCTGTTACTTTGCCCTTTCTTAGACATTTAAGATGGCCAAAAACGTGGGTTACTGTGTTTCTTCACCTTCATGCCAAGAAATGAAGCGCACCATGGAAAACTTCAAAGTTCCTATTTTTATGGCTTTAAACATTTCCTCCGTTGCTCATCAAAGGCCCTAAGACCTGAGAATAGGTCTGCCGTGGAAACATGCTGGAGAGGGAAATTCCTGCTAAGTTTCCATTTACACTTCACCCACAATGCCAAGGCTCCTCCTGCACAACCTTGCATTGTGAAAAGGCAGCCCATTGTACACCTGTAGCCACCATATGCCGGAAGTTACATTCCCTGCAGGGCTCTTGCACGTGCAATTACTTAGCATTTTACCACCACTGAGTTGACAGAATCTGATGTGGGAAAAGGAATGGTCTGAGGTAGGCTGGTGGGAGCAATCAGCCCCGTGAAGGTGCACGGTTCAAACCAGGGCTAATAATGCAGGGAAAAGTGCTTTCTCTTCCCCTGTTTCTGGTCAAGCAGCCAATATGCTCTGGTATACAGTGGCAGCTGTGCTCTGGGCAGAGCTGTTTCTGAAGGCTCAGGGCTGTGTTTGACGAAGGCCTGAACACTCAGCAGGCAGGATCGCGGTGCGCATGCAGCCGAAGTAGACAAAAGGTTCCATGTCACACTACGTATGTTCTTATGTTCTACGTATGTACGTATGTTCTAGAGTCAAACTCTAGACTCGAGCATATGATGCTTTCTATAGATGACCAAAGCATCATTTAAAAACTGTTCAGGCAGATATCTTTTGGCACAAACGATCTGCTGGGAAATTATAGGGCATACCAAGTTGTCTGATGTTTCAAAAACAATAAAGCACCCAACAGATCTGGGAAAAAGAGTCCATACCCACTGGAAAGATCAATACCAAATGCGGATATGATACAACTGGGGTGAACAAGGTTCTGAGGTTGATTTGAATGTATCATTGTAATCTATTTAAAGGATACATTGTAATGTATCAATGCAATGTAATGATGTAATGTGGTGTAACCAATTGTAATGATACAATGTATCATTGCAATGGAGACTGAACTTCAATGGCCATTTTTTCCAGAAGCTGATATCACTGCCTCTTTCATGAGATTGAGGAGTGGAGTCTCCAAGGCTCATTCACCATTGTTAGTTGGTGGAAAGCTTTTCAAGCTTTTTTTCATTCTCTTGAAGTGTTACTGTGATAGTGACTCCTAAAAAGATCCTTCAGTTCTAGAAGCCATTAAATTGTGCTCCATGATCCAAGCCAATGGCAAGGAATAAAAATCCAACTAATCTAAAAGTGATTACTGAATATTCTTTATATTTCGGAGGCCTGGATTTTTTTTTTTTTTTTTTTTTTTTTACGATTTTATCTATCTATTTGACAGGGAAAGATCACAAGTAGGCAGTGAGACGGGGGAAGCAGACTCCCCGCTGAGCAGAGAGCCCGATGTGGGGCTCCATCCCAGTACCCTGAGATCATGACCTGAGCTGAAGGCAGAGGCTTAACCCACTGAGCCACCCAGGTGCCCCTTGGAGGTCTAGATTGATATGTGCGCTCTTAATTTTAACTTGGGTGACTCTTAAGTTTGTCCTTGATTTTCCTCATCCACTAACACCACAAGAAGTGATCCTGGTGGCATACTAAGAGAAAGCCATCTGGGGGCTGAAATTTGCTCTGGAGACCTCATAGAAAGTCTTGCATACAAACTTTCTTTTCCAAAGCAGACTTTGGCCTGAGTTCACTAGGTTGAATATATCTTGCTGTAAAGTCAAACTTCCAGACTTAATGACCAGATTTAAAAATGAAAAAATGGGTTTGAAATACCTTATCTAGGAGCTAATGAAGCTAGATAAAGGGTGGACGGACAAGAAAATGTTAGGTGTAGAATCTCTAAAATAATGGGGTAATCCTGCAATTTAAAATTTCCGTGGTTATTCTGGTTTTCTTCTTAAGAAAATAATTGAAAGGCACCAACCAACAGCCCAAGTTTTAGCCTGACATTTCACATTTTTAGAGTTGTTACCTTCACACTCACGAAGGCGGAGTCCATGGAATATCCCCTTCTGGTAATTTCCAAAGACAACATGCCCACATTCTCACAGACCTCGTATTCAGTCTGTGACCATTCGATGTGAGACCACTTCAGTTCCAAACTGGGCATGAAAGGAAAAGAAAAGGGAAAATCAATTTTTAAAAAATGCACAGTAAATGCCTGTAGAGATCCTCTGCTTGGTAGGAGACTGAATCACTAGTTCATATCCTGTGACAGATGTGGTTCATCTACCTGCACCAGTGCTAAAAATTTCTCATGCTTATTTGGTCCATTTTAGCTCAAAAAGAACTTTTACCAACAATTTCATCCAATGCTTACAATGCCTTGAGTTAGGAAGTGTAAGTATTAGAGTTTTGTTTTATGAAAGCAGAAACTAAGGCTAAAAGGCTGTCAGGGGGATTCAAACATGAATCTTCTGAAGGGGAAGGAACCAGGAGTGGTGAAGTTCAAGGAGACATTTATTTATGGAAAGGACATCGATAGGGAATCTTCTTTCTTATTTTTGGCCTTCACTGGTATACCAAGAAGTGTTCCAGACACAGACATTCTCTGAACTTGGGTTCAGTTAAATAACTAGTTATCTTTCAGGATGAGTCTTGGAATTACAACGTGCATGGGTTTTATAACCATTATCTCTTCCTCCTTCTGTGCATATGAAACAGGCCAACTGACACGTGGTTTGGAGACAGCAATGCAACTGAATAAACCTGAAATATAGGGGGTGGTCTTTTTCCCACAGTAGATTTAGTGAGCCCAATATTGGATGGAAACTCTCTACTTTACTCCTCATAATATAGAGGGAAGTTTTCCACCCCCCCAAAAAGGAAGTCCCCCCCCCAAAACTGGAGAAAATCAGAGACACAAGTATATGGGACACAAGCACTCTTCACAATGATCATTTAACACACTTCTGTCACTTTTGTTTCTCTCATTTTCCTTTTATTCTACGTTTGCAAAACACTCAGTGGTTGCCTTATTGTATCCCCCATCTTCCAATTGGATGTAGGCTTTTCTTCTGGATTTCTTAATGCATATTTTTTATAATTTTTTTCTCCCACAACTAGAAATTCTGCATGCCACCATGTAGAGTATGGGTTTCATGGGGTTCTCCAGGCTTTCCTGGGGACCACTCAAATTAAATAGTAGTCTATCCCGTAATATCCACTTCATGTCTTTGCACCAGTCACATGTTGCAGTCACATACTCTAAGTTCACCAGCAAGATAAACTCAATAACACTGTCTGTTTCTCCAAGGACCACAGACCAGGGTGGCAAGGTAGTTTGGGAGCCCAGAATTATGGCAGAGGTTCATGAATCTATATAAACATACATGTTTAATTCAATCGATACACTTGAAATTTATTATTACTAACATTCTGGGCTTTGTAAAATTTTGACATGAAAACAGAATCCTCTCATCAGAAATATTGGGATCCTCATTGGTCTTTGATGTGACTGAGTTTAAATCTGGCATGGAACAGTCAAGATATAAAGAAACAAGTGACTATGCTTCAAAAATCACAAGATAACATGCAATGAGGCTATTATAATGCCAATAAAAATAATGTGTGGCAAAGAATTCTTAAAGGACTCCGTCAAGTGAGAACGGGGGAAAAATTCAACAAGATGGACTGGGGCAAAGGACAGAAAGATGAAACCGAAAGGACAGAGGAGCAGTGGGAGTGAGTGAAATAGATAAAAATGGGTGGATTTCAGCTAAGTCTCCATAAGGTTGAAATGAGTTTCAATGTCCAATCTTCTGAGAATCCATTCTCAGCTGTTAATGGAAACCACGACAAGCAAAAATTCATCAATGTCACTCTGAAGATCCAGGTGTCCTCAAGGCCTAAAAGCTAAATGCAATTTGATTGCTGATCTAGATCCATAAAGGGACCATGCAGGGTGGGGTTCAACCTCAAAGGATAAAGGGCTTTGGTGTTCGGAGAAATGTGTGCCTTTCCCTGATGCACGATTAGAATGCTGCAAAGTGGCTACAGGATAAGGTTATCATCACACCATGTTCTAGTTTCTTTTCTTAAAAATCCACACTATAAATAATAAAGATCTACTGCAACGCCACAAAATTAAGCCATCCTGTATACTTTCTGGAAAAATATTGCAGTCCCAAAGCACAGGCACACCCCTAGGATGGGTGCAACACATGTTTTGAGTGTGTTTGGTTTCTGCAGTACTGAATTTGAGATCTTTCTATTGCTGATGCTTGCTGCTTACATTCTACGCAAACACCTAAAAGAAAGAAGAAATTCCACTTGCAAGAAGTCACACGACTGTGTGCTGGGCGTCATGTAGACAACCAGATGCAGGAGCCCACGAGAGAAATCTGGAAAGCTGTGGATATGTACAGGTCATGCAGACAAGGCTCGGGTCGAATCTTCACATTTTAATCATCCCTCCCTTGTCCTATTGCCATTGGGCAAAGCTCAGTCTCAGGTCAGAAATGAAGTTTATGGACATATTTTATGTGACACACATATGGTGATCATTTCAAGTCATTTAGGAATGGTTTCTCAACCTGGACACCTTCGACATCGGGACCAGATGGTTCTTTGTTGCTGAACTGTCCTGTGCATTGTAAGATGGTTAGCCTCATCCCTGGCCTCTGCCCACTAGATGCAGTCACATCAGCTCCTCCAATCAAAACTGCTTCCAGAAACTTCCAAATGTCCCTGAGGGGTAGGTCATCCTCAGTTCAGAAACACTTCCCTCAGTGACCGTGGGGTACTTATCACAACAGGAAATTTGATTTAATGAGGAAACTGAATTTGAATTCCCAACATCCACTACTGTGAACGGAAGACATAGGACGGATCAGTGGAGATTAAATTGGATTAGAAGTCATGAGGTTTCTGGTCCCCCTGCCACACAAAAAAAGATCTCAAAGTGCAGCACAAGGAAACTGTCTTGCTTTGTTTTGTTTCCCGTCTCCGTTTAATGTCCCGTCTTTTGTTTAACTTTAGCACATACTTTAAATTTACATATTGCCTTGTTCTATTTTATATGTTCATATAAGCAGTGATATGATTATAAATATTTTAACAATGTACTCTCCAGAGGGAAGAGATGTGTGTGTGTGTGTGTGTGTGTGTGTGTGTGTGTGTGTGTGTGTATAGGTGTATGTGTTTAATACGGATTTAAGGATGTATAGGATATAATTTACAAGTAATAATATAAGATATACTACACTTCTACTGTAGATTTCACAGTCAGCTGATTCTCAGGATAACATTTTTGTTGACATTTCTCTAACTTTTGCTACAAATATAAGGAAAGTCATCTAAATACCCAATTTAAAATTGCAATCCAAGTGCCCCTGAGTGGCTCAGTCAGTTATGCATCTGCCTTCAGCTCAGGTCATGATCCCAGGGTCCTGGCATTGAGCCCCGCATCGGGCTCTCTGCTCAGCAAGTCTACCTCTCCCCCTACTCCCTCTCTCTCTGAGAGCTCATGCTCTCTCTCTGTCCAATAAATAAATAAGAGCTTTAAAATAAAAAGTAAAAAATAAAATTGCAATCCATCTTAAAGCCCAGCATCTGTGATACCCCTTATCCTGACCAACTTTTTCATTTCCCAAGGTAGTATATGTAGAACATACTATTCGGTTTATTTAGATATGGAGTATACTCCCAAGAAAACAGGGCTCTTTGGTTCACTGATACACTCCTGAGTCCCCTGAGAGTGGTTAGAAAACAGTTGGTGCTCAATTGATACTTGTTTAATGAATGAAGGGATCTTGTTTACCCACTGTTTCCCAAGTGAAACTAACCACTGAAACCTTTTGTCTCCCTGGCCCTGTTAACATCGTATTTCACAAAATTGAAAATTGCTGCAATAGATGACCCTCACATGTTCTTTCCAGCCCTTACTCTGGATTCTTTAGCTATGACTGCACTTTATTAGACTATCGAGAAAGGATGGCATTGACAAGAGAGCAGTGGACCCTAAAGCATGATGGCTTAGCGCACACTATTATATTTTCTAAGGTATGTGCATGATTCTCAACACTTGGCAATGTCTAGGGACAGCCCCGATTGTCACAGCGGGGAGGACGGTGATAGTGGCATTTCGTGGGCAGAGACCAGGGAGGCTGTAAACATTGTGCAAAGCACAGGTCACCCTGCCTGCCCCCAGCTCACCCCCAGCCCATGACAAAGAGTCACCTGACCCAAATTGTCAACAGTGTTGCTGTAAAAACAAACAATCAGACAAACAACGAAACAACAACAAAACACACACATACAGATAGATAGATACTTTCTGCAATTTCATTTTGTGGCTACTTGAGTCATTTCTATGAAAAAACAATTAACTGAAAGACTTGGGAATAAAACCCCAGTTTGGGATTTGGGACACTAATCTAGGTTAGAAAGAGTGTGTGAAAAAGGCCCTTAGCTGCTCTGTGCCTCAGTTTCTTCACTTCCCAAAGTATAAATAATGATGAGCCTGTACTTCAAAGGGCTTAAATGAGCCTTAATGAATACTCATTAAGTATTTTGAGTTTCTCAGTGAAAGGTTTTATAGAAGCTAAAATGGTGATTATTCTTCCACCTAGATCTTCATGTATAATCAAGTAGCATATGACTTAAGAAACATTGAAAGGCTAAAAAATATTTTTATGAGTATTCTAAAACTTATCAATTCAAAAAGGATGTTATTAATCTCCATAATCTCATGCTATGAACACCTGTGTTTTCCGTTTTTGTCTTTCTCTGGTGGTAATGGGAAAACAGCGTTTAGCCAAGAGGCAGCACACTGAGTACCCGAAACACTGAGTACCCAAGTGCTTTGGAGTCAAACACATCTTGCAACCACTTATTAGTGTGTGATTCTGGTCAGTTACCCAGTCTCTTGAGGTCTCAGTTTTCATTAGATTTAAAATGAGAATTATACTCAGATGAAAATTAAAATTCATTAATATGTATAGAGCACCTGTACACAGTGGGTGCTTAATAAGTGTCATTTCCCCTCCCTTCCTCTGCACGTTCTTCAATCTAACCGGAGGCAAATGCTCCAACTTCTGGCTTGCAGGTAATGTGAAAACTTCAGCTAGCCCAGAGTTTCAACATCTTCCCCTGCAAGGTGTTTCATAAAAGTCGCTCAAACATCGCAGGGTGCGCCTGTTAGGAATTCCTTCACTGTTTGATCTCTTTTTGTCCCTTCTCTTTCAAAGCCAGGAACGGATAAGGGTAGCCAGAGGGAGGAGAAGAATCAGTCCTTGGAATGGGGCAGCAGCTGGAAAAGCGACCCAGGGAGATGATGAACTTCAGCACGGGTCAACTTTTCTTTTTGAAGTTTACTTTTTCCCCCAGTGGCCACGTGAAAGAGGTCAATACAGGAGACGTGAGAAGAAACTGCCTTGGTTAGAAGTTGTCTGCATCTGTGGTCTGCAGAGGCATTTTTGAAAAGCGTGAGTCCTGCGTAGCTGGGCTTGGGAGCTCTGCAGATGGTCTTGAGATGGGAGTGGGGCTAGAGGACTGGTACGGCGGGGACTGAGTCACGCCAAGGCCCGAGCCACCAAGATGAGCGCTCACTTGGAGGTGGCGAGGTCAGGGTTCACGCTCGGCTCTGCCTTTCTTTCATTTCGTGACTTCTGGCCAATTACTTAAATGCTTTAAGCCTGAATTCCTTATCACCCTCAGAGGATTGCATTTTGCAGATTAAATTAGACAACATATGTGAAAGTACCTAGCACAGTGCCTGAAATTTAGGCACTTGGCCAAATCTAAGTCTTTATGCAAATTTACATGCATCTCAGTGTTCTAGAATAATTTCTATTTACGATAAAATGTCTCCCAAATGTATTCCATGAAAAACTTGTTCCATGAGCTAGTCTGGGGTGGAGTGGTGGGGGTTCTAATGTCAAATCGAGTTGAGATATGCTGCATACCATATCCCTGTTGCAGATTCCTACTCCGTACAAGCATCTCCGTGACTCTGGGAAGTGATGCGGTTAAAAAGCATGTAAGCTAGCTAGCTAGCAACAACTTGATTATTTTTTTAAAGATTTATTTATTTATTTATTTGAGAGAGAGAGAGAGAGAGAGAGAGAGAGCTCACGTGAACACAGAGGGAAATTGAAAGGGAGAAGCAGACTCCCCGCTGAGCAGGGAGCCTGATGCAGGGCTGGATCTTAGGACCCTGGGATCATGACCTGAGCTGAAGGGAGATGCTTAAGGACTGAGCCACCCAGACACCTGCAACAACTTGATTAAATCTAGATTTCCTAACATCTTGTCTAATGGAGTATCCATTGACCCTTCAAAACTGATATTCTGTAGAAATGCTGCCATAGCAAAGACTTACTAGCAATCAAGGTTCTGAACGTGGGTCCCTCTTGGTTTTTAAAAGAGCTTCCTTCTGCCTCAGATTGTACTCAATGGTCCCTTTAGCTTTATTACAGGGAAGTTTTCACCCCTCCAAATAAATGGACTATTAATCTATTAATCCTTTCGAACCCAATCAACCAAGAACATAAAATTATATAAGATTTAGCTTATTGATTAATAATTTAGCTTATTGATTAATAATAATATTGACTCTTTACTTTGTGAATCATCCCAGAATTGATTTCTAATTAGAGATAGGCCCCCAGACGTCTCCGGGATACTTCTTCAAACAGTCAGTCTTGAACTCACGTGAATGAACAACAGCCATCACCGCGGCAAGTCACATTTGTCAAGGACTTAAACTGTGCAAGATGCTCTCATGTGTTTTATCTCCTTTGTTTCTCTAAGCAAATCGTGGTACCACCCTCATCTGACCCAAGAGTTAACTAAGGTTTACGCAGTCACCTAGGTCAATGGCAGACCCAAAGCGCGATCCCTGTTCCTTGACTCTAAGTCCAGTGGCTTTCCCTTTGTTATCTATACCATAATTCTGAACCAGTGTGTCGGACATGGAGCGCACATTAATATTAATAGCTGAAATATACTTTAAAAAAAAACCTAAAACATAAGTCCTTGAAGAGTATGTATTCCTCCTTTTCTGCTGCCTGGGTGGCCAATGACTGGAGAAAAAGCAGGGAGGTAAGTCTGCCGCTCCTTTCCTGGTAGGCCAGTCTAGCTGATTTGTTAAGAGTGGCTAAGAAGCTCTTCAGTGTGATAAGGAGAACTGTGGACTCGAGACCTGAATCCCAGCTCCTTCACTAATTAGCTGCGTGAGCGAGAAGAGTCACCTCCTATCTCCGTGTTTCAGTTTTCTCATGTATAAAATCTAGATTATGATGGTACCTGATTGCTGGTTGGGTTGATTAAAGATCGACCCAACTGGATGATTAAAGAAGATCAGTGAAGCAGAGTAGAGGGTGCCTGGGTGGCTCCCTTGCTTAATTGTTTTCCTTCAGCTCAGGTCATGATCCCAGGGTCCTGGGATCAAGTCCTGCACCAGGCTCCCTGCTCAGCGGGGAGCCTGCTTCTCCCTCTCTCTCTGCCCCTCCCCCTGCTTGTTCACTCGCTCCCTCTCTTGCTCACTCAAAAAAACAAGATCTTAAATAAAAGAAAAAGGAATAGAAAACAATTGTCCTGTAAATATCTGTAACATATATTATACACGTAAGTAGGTCCTTGTGGGCTGTTTTGGAAAGACAACTATTCACAACATTGTTTCTTACTCGAATAATGGGCTTCTTGTTCCAAAAAAATCTATTTATAAATGAGGTTAGGGATAGCTATACTGTTCACAAATCATGAAGATAAGTGCTGAGTAATTTCTATCTCCCCCTACCACCCTAAAGAAAACAATGTATGTCAGAATCAAATCAAAATGACTTCTGGGTTAACCCCTGGTAGACATTTTTTTCATCCTCTTGTTTTGCTGGTTCCAATCCTTTCCAGCTGATTTAGAAATCTCTTTAGCGACCTACGTGAAAATTGGTATCACAGAAGAAGGAGTCTATTTAAAATCGCCTCAGTTAAGGTTATAAATTCTTCTGGGATTCTCCTATAAATCAGAGAATTATTTAACAACACAAATTGTCTTCAAAAGCAATGTCCTTTGTAACCATGAGGAATGAAAAGGGTTTGCAGTTGAAGCAGTATCAATCTAGCATCGCTGCTGGAGAAAAAAATCCTGTCAGCCATGCTATGTTCCCCATGTGAAGGAGCAGCGGTCAGCATTAGGTCACAGACAAGTCTGGTCAATAGTCTCATTCTTTAGTTGAATTATTAAAAACCAAATATCAATTTATTAATGATTTTGGAGCGGGATTTCTTTTTTTCATTTTCTTGAGAACTGGAAGACACCCATCTGAAGGTGCAGTTAGGTAATATATTTTCAATAAAGATTTTAATGCCAAGGAATCATTTCTCTTGCATAAGATCAGTTTAACGGGTGGTGGTCCTCCATTTTAGTTTTATAACCTCATGATTATATTTTAATGTCAAAGCCCAGGTCTTCCTTATTCATGCCTATTTCCCGAGCATCTAGTACTGCAAATGTAGCATATAACAGCCACTCAATAAAAATCTGTGAAGGTTATGAATCTGGGCCAGGTGCTACTCTTTATCAGGGCAAGTGGAGGTGGGACTCTGGAAATGAATTTTGCAGAGGATATATTTTTCTAACAATGACTATAGAGACCTCTGCTGGCAGTTGTTGGAACTACAATTCAGTCAGAAAAAGTAAAAATGGGGAGACCAGAGGTGAATTTGTTGTCTTCCTTCATTCACATTCTGTCATAAAAGGCCCATAAAGAGGCTGTGCTTTCTCACAATGTGTAGATTGATGAGGTTACGGCAAACATTGAATTTAGGATAAATGAGCAACTTTTCTATGAGGGCCCTGGAAAGTGTGTCAAATTTCGAAAGGAAAACACAGCATAAGGAGAATCGGACTCTGATGAAACTTTCTGTGATTATCTGATAACTGGTAAATTATTCAAGCCCTGCATTCAAGAGAATTTAGAACAGGGGCCCAGTCCAAAATATTAGGATGGTCTGTTCATCTTGTTCATTGTGAGGATTTAATACCCTTGTACATTTCATACAATTTCTGTTACCCGGTATTTCCCTTTACGCTGCCTTCATCTTACCTGTGATCAGTTTAACTTACAGAAGCAGTCACAAGTCATCATTTGGGAGGGTTTTTTGGTTTCTTTGGAGGGAAGAGATGTATTGCGGGCCTCTCCTGATTACCCCATTCTTCCTGCTGTAGGTATTTTCAAAGACGGGTTACTAACGCAGTCCTAGAGTGACCTCTTGCTGCATGATTTGCCCATGAGCCTGCAAGCTCAGTCGTGGGTGTGAGTGAACTATCAAGACAGAAACTGCTCTATGTGCCAAAGTGCATGTATTTACATGAGTAATATGAATGATCCAGCACTCTATACCTTAACTTTTTAATATTCCCAAAGCATATAAGGCTACTGGCTTTCCCATTATCTCCCAGTAGAAAGAAAATTCTTTCTCCAACATAAATTCGACGAGCTTCTAAAATGGCCTACCAATTTATCCTGGGATTTTGTTTTAAAATGAATATTTCACATTCATAATCAGATATATTCTGGACATTACTATGTATAGGACCGCTGAAGAAGCAAAATAATTTACACTTGAGGAGCGGCAGAGTTCCCCGTGGGGTCCATGATTTGAAATTCCATGATATCTGAATGCACTTCCAAAGACGGGCTTATGATGTAAAGAATGGTCTTACTGTTTAAGTCCTTTTGGATAAATTTCTCATGGATAAATTCACCTGTAAGAAAGAAATGAATGAATTTCATGGGAAATCAAGCAAACTATTAAATAAAAGCTGATAAATTATATGGCAATTTTATTTTAAGCAGAGCTTTAAAAACAGCCAAAGTAGCTATTTTTAAAGAAATTAACATTATTGCAAGTATCTTAAAAGTCATATGCAATAAGCTTAAATTAGGCTTTAAAATTTACTTTGGCTCAGAAATATTGTGCCTTAAAGAAAATATAAAAATAGAGGGAGAGTAGGAAGATCCAGTAATAAAATCTCTAATTCTGTGCCATCCTTTTTAGTGACATATTTTGATCATTGTCTTCATAAAGCAGAAATAATATGCAATCCAGAGAAACTATAATACCCCTCCCAATTTTTTTTTTTTTTTGTTTAATGAACTGACATCATTTAGAATTCCTTCTAGAAAAAAAAAATTAGTCACAAATATGAAATTGGTCCTGACACTGTGTGTTCCTCTGACTATATTACCATCTGGCTGTTATAAAGAATTGTAAATAATAAACAGCTGCGTGATGCCTGGGTGACTCAAGCAGTTAAGTGTCTGCCTTCAGCTCAGGTCATGATCCTGGGGTCCTGGGATCAAGTCCCACATCGGGCTCCTTGCTCATCGGGGAGCCTGCTCATTTCTCTGCCTGCTGCTCCCCCATGCTTGTGCTCTCTCTCTCTGACAAATACATAAAATCTTTAAAAAAAAAAGGCTACCAGGGGTGCCTGGGTGGCTCAGTGAGTTAAGCCTCTGCCTTCAGCTCAGGTCATGATCTCAGGGTCCTGGGATAGAGCCCCACATTGGGCTCTCTGCTCAGCAGGGAGCCTGCTTCCTACCTCTCTCTCTGCCTGCCTCTCTGCCTACTTGCGATTTCTGTCAGATAAATAAATAAAATCTTTAAAAAAAATAATAAACAGCTGCGCATCAGTACTTGATTCTCCCACTTGAGATGAATTTAGGATTGCTCAGCCTCAAACCCTATTTAGCACCAATACTGATTTATAAACTGCCTCTATCGGTAAGCCCTGGGGAGTGTTTACCAAATGGGCCTACACTTAATTAAATTACTCTCTAGCCTTGCCAGCTATGGGGTATTTTAAGATGAGCAATTACAAGGATTAAGGAAGGCAAGTACCTGTTGTTGTGTTCTCCAGATGTCCATGCTGGGGGCCTCGTAAAATCTTAAAGATGATCAGATCGTCATTGGTGTCAGGGTCTGATGCCTTCAACACATGGGAAGTGAGGTAAATCCCATAACATCCATTTTTCAGGAGCCCCACTTGAGAAGGGGAATGCAAGTGTGTGATGTAGGGGGCTGTTTTGTCCAGCTGGTCAACCTGGATAATCAATAATGACGTACAGTCTTATACAGAGGTTTCTCATCTCCAAGCAACATAGGGTCTAAATGGTTAACAGTGATAATCTAGCCCAAATTTCAGATTCCTTATCTTCCTCATTTATTCATTTCTGTTACAGGTTGGCTCATTCACAGTATCCTCAGTAAATACCATAATGCCTGGAACAGAAGCTAACTTTCCATTGTAAACTTTGACCCAGCTTGTTAATTGTCCATTGTCTGACTCTCCTATTAGGACACAAGCTCTCTGCTGGCACACATCACATCTTCACCCCTACCCCTTCCTTTATTCCCTGCACCTGGCACAGCACCTGAACCGTAAGAGCAGCTCAGGGAGTATTTGTTGAATGAATACATTAAAATGGACCCAAGAACTGTATTGAAAACTTAACGTTAGCTCCCGAGGAGGAGTCCCGGTATTTGGTGATAAGAAATAAGCTATGAACATTTACATAAGGATATGCATCACGAATGAATTGAATATTTTGGGGGCACATCTTTGCTCAAATGGCATAAATGTTGAATAAAAAACAGAAACACTGGGGCACCTGGGTGGTTCAGTCGGTTAAGCATCCAACTCTTGATCTCAGAGTTGTGAGATCGAGGTCTGAGTGGGCTCCATGCTGAGCATGGAGCCTGCTTAAGATTCTTCCTCTCCCCTCTCTGTCCCTCCCTTCCTACTCATGCACTCTCTCTCTCTCTCTTTCCAAAAACAACCCAAACAAAAAAATGCCCAGAAATGCTTTGGTAAGAAAAATAATGAAAGGTGATTATTTACAGGCATTTGTGTATTTACTTCACTGAGGATGAGAACCACATAACTAAGTAAGTAGACTCAATTTGTGAAGATATTGAGTGGATGGGCAATCACTCACGAGCGCGAGAGGCACAAAGGCTCAGACCCTGCAAAGGGGTCTTGTAGGGTGTGGTAGGAATCTTGGTCCATCTTGCAAATGACTGTCGAAAGTTAGGGAAGGAGCAGGTTTGAATGATAAGCACAGTTGGCCACTCATACTGCACAACTGGTACGGGACTATGGTGCCTATTCCTCTTACTCCCATCCATTCAGGTCTTAACTTCATTTATCCCCAAATGATACTGTTGCAAATCTTGGTTCACCCTAGCTGAGTAAAGAGTAAGTACCATGATAAGACTCATATAGTCTGGTAGAGGATGATCTAATAAACTATTATTCAGCTATTTTAAAAACCGAGGTAGGAAGCATTGAAAATAAATAATTTCCACAACTGAATGTGAACTGGTAAAAAAACAAAAACAAAAACAAAACAAAACAGTAAGCTGTGGCAGAGGAGATGACTACAGTACCGTTTTTGTTCATCTGTATGTTCATACAGACATAGACAAAATTCTGGGAGCACTGACACAAACCTGTTCGGTTGCATGGGGTGGGGGAAATATGAGGTTTCATTATGTATTTCTATAGAGAATTTTCTAACAATCAAATATTTTTTTCCCTCTCAGGTTGGCAAAGTTCTTTTTTCACTTACAAGAATGTTAGTAACTGTTTGGAAGACCAGGCATTTTTATCTTTTGCTGGTAGGGGTGCAAATTAGTGAAAATTTTCTGGAGAGAAATTTGGCATTATATATATATAAAACAAAAGTATATATAGTCTGATCAAAACTTTCACTTTTTTGAGTATGTCCTGCAGAAATAATTAGATGTGTACACAAAATGTGTGTGGAGATTTTATATATATATATGCATATATATATATATATATATATATATAATATACACATGCACACATACACATCTATACATATATATGTTCACTAAATATAATTTATAATAGCAATTAACAAAACAAATCCATAAAACTACAAGTCCAACAGGGGATTTACAAACCATCTCTACCTGACACTGAGTCTTATTCAACTTTTAAAAATTAGGTTTTCAAAAAAGATCTAATGACATTAGGAAATTTTCATAACACAATGAAGGGTAGAAACAGGCAATATGCTTGATAGTACATATCATACCCTCCTACTTTTTTAATTTCACAGAATAAAAGAATGAAAGGAAGCCACCAAAAGTAGTTATCTTTGTTTTGTTTTTTGCTTTTTCAAATTTTGTTTATTTGAGAGAGAGACAGGGAGAGAGAGCGCGAGCAGGGGGAGGGGCAGAGAGAGAAGCAGACTCTGCTGAGCAGGGAGCCTGGGGATCGTGACCTGAGCCAAAAGCACATGTTTAACCAACTGAGCCACCCAGGTGCCCCAGAAGTACTTATCTTTGAGTGGTATGACTGTGAAGGATTTTTTTCTTGTCCCTTTCTGTAGCTTATGAATTGTTTACAATAAACAATTATTTTACAAAGAAAGCAACAACAATTTTCAAAAGTTACAGTCATTCTCCTCTCCTAAAAAGTGTGCATGACAATCTCAGAGCTGCGCAGTTGGCTGGGAGGCGGGGAGTCACGTAGTTATCATGGCCTTTCGTGGGAGAAGCCGCTTTACTCATGATGGCCAGGAGGTCAGTAGGAGGGATGGCGAATGGCAGGTGAGAAAAATAAAAATACTCGGAGCCAGGAAAGAAACCCTCAATGTTATAACCAGCTGAGTGCAGGAGTGGGTTTATGTTGCATTTTCCTTAAAAATAAAAGTGTTACAGGGGCGCCTGGGTGGCTCAGTGGGTTAAGCCGCTGCCTTCGGCTCAGGTCATGATCTCAGAGTCCTGGGATCGAGCCCCGCATTGGGCTCTCTGCTCTCTAGGGGAGCCTGCTTCCTCCTCTCTCTCTGCCTGCCTCTCTGCCTGCTTGTGATCTCTCTGTCAAATAAATAAATAAATAAAATCTTTTAAAAAAAATAAAATAAAAAATAAAAGTGTTACAAAAGGAATAAATGCGGAACCCCTGGATGGCTCAGTTGGTTGAGCAACTGCCTTCGGCTCAGGTCATGATGCCGGAGTCCCAGGATCGAGTTCGGCACCCAGCTCCCTGCTCCGCTGGGAACCTGCTTCTCCCTCCGCCCCCTGCCCCTCTCTTGCTCTCTCTCTCATTCTCTTTCAAATAAATAAATAAAATCTTTTTCTAAAGATTTTATTTATTTTTTAAATCTTTTTTTAAAGATTTTATTTATGACAGAGAGAGATAGTGAGAGAGGCAACACAGCCCGAGAGCTGGAGAGGGAGAAGCAGGCTTCCCGCTGAGCAGGGAGCCTGACGAGGGGCTCAATTCCAGGATGCTGGGATCATGACCTGAGCCGAAGGCAGACGCTTAATCGACTGAGCCATCCCGGCACCCCAAATAAAATCTTTAAAAAAAAAGAGAGAGAAAGGAATAAATGCCTGTTGTGATTTGTTTTAAAAATATTTTTAAAATATATATTATTATATATATTTGAATTTATATTTAAATTTTTATATAAATATATTTTATATTTAAGTTTTCTTATATATTTAATATATTATATATTAAAATATTTAACATATGTAAAATATATTTTAAAAATATTTAAAAAAATAAAAACTCTGGTTACATGGTCTCCTGTTGTGTCTTCGGTCACACTTGCCCCTAATCCCATTAAACTTCTTCAAAAACAGCTCTTCTGGCTTAGTAAATCGGAAGCATTTCAAAATATCGGAGTCCAAGCCATTTTTTTTTTTTAAGAAAAGAAGGCTACATCCTTTGAGAACTTGTGCTGGATTCACCGACAATGATCTCAGACCCAGGTAAACCATAGAGGGCAGCGACACTGGTCCTTCCTCTCTTACCCCCAGCCCCATCCCCATTTAGAGGAGTACAGGACTCACTGAAGCATGATGGCGGTGTCCTGGTCACACAGCCATGATTTCCTA